>NW_026067922.1:3841238-3993105 GCF_014885135.2 Alexandromys fortis
CTCTCTCTCTCTCTCTCTCTCTCTCTCTCTCTCTCTCTCTCGGTCAAATAGCTTTGAAGATTCTTCCAAAGCAATCACTTGGCAACCTCTGCCCCGCACAGTCCCACCAGGAAGTGGCTCAGGGTGACTCTTCTCAGCACACCTGGGAGGGTGTGTCTGGTGCTGGCACACCTACCTTCGCCCGGGCTTCCTGTCCAAGCCTCTGACAAAGGCGGCTTCTTGAGACAGCCTAAACTGAGTCACCAGCCTTGGGTGGGGTCCACCACCTAACCTCAGTACCTAGGAACCGCTTCCCACACTGCCCGGAACTGTACCAGAGCCCAGATTTTCAGCCTCACACGTGTGCCCACCCCACCCATCCCCCCTCTTACCTCCGCACCTCCCCTCATCCCCATCCTGTTGCCCTCAGGATGGCTGCGTTCCTCCAATCTTCCCCGTGTTGCAGGATGCGGTCTCTTCCTCGGCACCTTGTCCTCCATGAAGTGGCCAGAGGGTTGCTGATCCTGTCTCTGTTGCCCTGAAGGTTCAGGAGTTCCTTCTGCCTAGACAAAGCCATCTTGAAGCACAAAAATTAAACTGTATTCACCCCCCTGGAACCTGTGTGTGATTCCTTACGGGACAAAACGATGGAGCTGGGTAGGGGAGCAGCTGAGTGCCTATAGTGTGATTAGGTGGAGCATTTTGAGATAGGGGATAACTATTCTGGATTATTTGGGTGAAGCTTAGAGGTAATCATATAGACTTTATTTCTTTAGTTTGCAGGGGTGGGATTGAACCCAGGGCTTTGTACAAGCAAGACAACTAACTGCTCTACCACAGAATCTCACCTCAATTTGGTCATATATATTCGTTCTTTCCCTTCCTCCTCTCTTCTCGTTTTCCTCTTCCCTTCATTTCCTTTCTACTTAAAAAAAAACTTTGTCTCTTCTCTTTTTAAAAATTTTATTTATTTTTGTATGTATATTTTTTAGGTACAAGTGCTCTGTCTGCACTTAAGCCAGCAGGCCAGAAGAGGGCACCAGATCTCATTATAGATGGTTGTGAACCACCATGTGGTTGCTGGGAATTGAACTCAGGACCACTGGAAGAGCAGCCTGTGTCTTAACCTCTGAGCTATCTCTCGAGTGCCCCCCCTTTTTGTACCCCAGGCTGGTGGTCTTGTGTTGTGGGATATTTGTTTCTTTTCCTTTTTTAAAGGAAACAAACTATCTTTTTTTTTTCATTTTATATACCAATCCCAGTTCCCCTCCTCCCATTCTCTCCACTCTGGAGAGAGGGTAAGGCACATTGCTTTGAGGAAGGACTAAGGCCCTCCCTACTATACCTAGGCTGAGCAAGGTATTCATGCAAAGAGAATGGGTTCCAAAAAGTCAGTACAAGCAGTAGAGATAAATCCTGGTGCCACTGCCAGTGACCCTGCAGTCTGCCCCAGCCATGCAACTGTCACCCAAATTCAGAGGGCCTAGTTTGGTCCTATGTTGGTTCCTTCTCTGTCCAGCTGGAGTTGATGAGCTCCCATTAGCTCAGGTAAACTGTTTCAGTGGGTGACCCCATCATGGTTTTGACCTCTTTGCTCATATTCTCACTCCTCCCACTCTTCAACTGGACTTTGGGAACTCAGCCCAGTGCTCCACTGCAGGTCTCTACCTCTGTTTCCATCAGTTGCTGGATGAAGGTTCTATGGTAACATTTAAGATATTCATCAATCTGATTACAGGGCAAGGCCAGTTTGGGCTCCCTCTCCACTACTGCTTAGGGTCTTAGTTGGGGGTCATCCTTGTGGATTCCTGGGAACTTCTCAAGTGCCAAGTTTCTTGCTAGCCCCATAATGGCTCCCCCAATAAAAATTAGTAGATTAGTAGAAATGTAAAATTAGTAAAAAAAAAAAAAAAAAAGGTAGTAAATTAGTAGTAATTAATTTACATTATAAGAGCTTAGTTCTTTGGGGACCTTGGGGGAGGGTTAAAGGGGGGAGAGGCAGGGAGGGGAGCTGAGAAAAATGTAGAGCTCAATAAATATCATGGAATAAAAAGAACAAAATGGAAAAAAAGAGAAGAGCTTAGCTCTTATACAGGAACAAGCCTAAGCTGTAGGCAGAGCTTTCATAATTGATAGTAAGTCTCTGTGCTGATATTTGGAGGCTGGAAGTCCCAACAAGAAAGCACAACTACAGCCTTGAACTCACAGCAATCCTCCTGATTCAGCCTGCCAAGTGCTGGGATTACAGGCATGAGCCACCCTGTCCAACTTGATAACCTTTATTGGTGTTAAAGGGATTGATTATTTTATTTTTCATTGTGTGTCTGAGTGAAGGTGTGTGCATGTAGATTCAGGTGCCTTCGGAGGTCAGAATGGTGTCAGATGTCTGGAACTGGAGTTAACAGGTGATTCTGCCCCTTCCTCCACATACACATGGACGCTGGGAATGGAACTCAGGTCTTCTGGAAGAGCGGTCGCTAACTGCTGAGCCATTCTCCAGTCCTTCATATTATTTATATTATTATAAAAGGGAGCCCAAATGAAGACTTTTCCACGCAGAGGAGAAGCAGGGAAAGCTGGAACAGAGGGAACTGAAGATGTTGGCTGTGAAGGGCGGAGAGCTGCAGCCCCGAGGCGAGGAACGCCCTCCTCAGGGCCAGCTGGAGGGACCAATTCTCACTCCAGCCTCAGGGGGCAGTGCAGGCCTGCTGACTCCCGATAGCAGCCCTGTACAGTTGGCTCCAAGCGTTGGAAGAGACTGTGTGTTATTTTTAAGACCCCCCCCCCCCAAAGTTGCAGTAATTTGTCACAGCATCCACAGGAAACTCATATACAGTCCCAAACTTTCTCCATCCGTGGTCAGGCTCAAACGGTTTTAAGGCTCCCTTGCCTCCACTCTTACTCATTTGCGGGACCTTTTGGAGAGTTGTCCCCGCATTTGGAAGCCATTGTTCCTTCCAGCTTCTGGTAAACAGGCCAGTATTACACACACTTCTTTGTTTTATAAAGATTGTTTATATCTCCTTCTCCTCCAGGACCGTGTGAACTCTTAGAAAATGAAAACCGTATGTTTTCACTAGAGGATCTCCGGGATACAGTCCCGGTCGGTCCCTACTTCCATAAACTCTCTGCGTCCTAAGCAAGGCTGGGTAGTTCAACTCTAGGGGCAACTGTCAAGCGGGAGGCACACACCTCTGAATCCTTAGCCCAGAGAACCGTGAAGCCATTCCTGTGGAAGTGGCTCTAAACCATGCTTCCTGGGTTGGCTGGCGCAGCCGCCGTGGGCAAGCTTACCAAATAAATGAACCACAAGCCACCTTTCCTATGAGGAGGCTCCAGGGCCTCAGGATTCTTGGGAACAGCTTGTGGTGGAGCGCGGTGGTCTCAGGGGACCACACTGGGGAAGGCATAGTCCTAATGATATTTATAGGAACCGTATTCATTTTTTCTCCCGTTCCACCTTGTTTATGGTCCACCAATATTAGCAATGACATAGGAGGTGAGGGGGACTCCGTGATGGAAATAGACATGAGATTGGGGACAATGCATGACTGAGGATGGTGACATACAAGATCTAAATACAGGTCACCTGCTGCCTACTGAATCCCTTGTTGCTTCTGAGCTGCTTGGGCACAAAAGCGAAAACAGAAGCACTAGACACAGCTTTCAGTATCTATGCGAGCAGAGCCGGCTCCTCGGCAGAAGCAAATGCTTTTCCAAAGTCTTTCAGTCTTTGTGTCTCACCATGGGCCCAGCACTGTAACAGCTGGGGCTTGGACTGGTGTGGTCTGAATGGGCACCATTCCCCACAGACTTACATGTTTGAACTCGTGATCTCCAGTCAGTGGTGCTGTTCTGGAAGTTTGCTGAACCAGTAAGAGGCAGAATCAGCTAGAGGAAGTGGGCCACTGGCAGCAAGCCTTAAGGATGCGTTTATTAATCGCATGTGTTGGTGCACGGGTAGACAGGGAGTCAGTTCCCTTTCACATGTGGGTCCTGGGGGTTTAACTCTGATTGTTAGGCACGGGCATGGCAGGTGCCTTTATCCACAACCCAACTGGCCCAGGGTTTTGTGGCCCAGCTCCATACCTATCTGCTCTCTGCCTCCTGTCTGCTGACTCAGTGTGCCAGCCGCCTCGGATGCTCCTGCCTCTGCATCTTCCCCGCCATGTAGTCTCTGTGTGAACTGTCACATGGGTGCTGGAAATGGAAACCAGGTCCTCTGGGAGAGCAGCCAGAGCCTTAACCACCAAACCATCTTGCGAGCTCCTATCCTTTCTAACTGTGACCCAAAATACACCATTCCTCCATTAGGTGGCTTCTTGTTAACTAATGGGCCCCAGCAACATGAAGAGAAGTAGGGAAAAGAAGCTCTCCCTGCTGTGTCCCACCGTGGGAGTCAGACCAAGTTCTTGTGTTTCTTGGAGCAATGTCACAGAGCCTTAGAGGAGGAAGGGCTGCACAGCCTTCAGACAGGCTTTTTCTAAGCCAGCGATTCTCAAACTCCATAACACTGCAACCCTTTCATGTAGCTCCTCATGCTGTGGCGACCCCCAGCCATAAAATTATTTTTGTTGCAATTTCATAACTGTAATTCTGCTACTGTTATGAATTGTAATATACATATTTGATATACAGGATATCTGATATGCGACCTTATGGGATTTACATCCCATAGGTTGAGAGCCACTGTCATAAGCACAGCTCCCTCGTGTCGACTCCTCTTTGGGTGCAGGAGTTGTTAGGTGACTTAAATTAGATGCGAAGTTGAGCACGTAATCCACCCTGGGAAAGTGGCTGGTTGGCCTCCAAGAAGCAAACTTTCAGCCACACCTTGAAAGTCGCTTCTCCCTGCCTCCTCCCGGGCATCTCTCTCCCTCTCCCAGACGTCCTCCCCACACTTTTGGGATTATCTACTTAGTCATTCATAGAAGGCCAATATAATCTGTGTATTAGGGTTAGATATCCTGGCAGGAGATAGAAAATCCTGATCTAGCATTTTAAACCGAAAAAGGAGTATGCTTGCCATCGTCATGTGTGAGTCTGGCTGGGCAGCCCAGGGTTAGCGCTCTCCTCCGTGGGGGCCAGGAGCCTGTGCCGCTTCCCTCTTGTTCTTGTGCCATGCATGGTTGGTCTCTGCTTTGAGTTCTACTTCATGGCCCAAGAGGGTTATTCCAGCTGCAGTAACTATCTGTGTTCTAGCTAGGAGGAAAGGTAGAAGGGGAGGAAGAGGGTATGTCACCTTCTCTCGGAGCATTCCTGAAGGTGTGTGTGTGTGTGTGTATGAATATATAAATACATAGGAATATATACCAATATGTGTGAATATATACCTATATTGATATATATGTGAATATATACCAATATATAGTATCTATATGAATATCACACATACACACATAAATACATATAGTCTGATCATTTACCACTGGCAAACTCCAAATCACATGGATGCACACAGCTGTAAAGTATGCTGAGAGAGGTGCTTTTTCCTTGCAATGGCTAAGAGCATGGCTGAAATTTAGGGGATTAAACAGAAGTATTTATTGTTATTGCATGTGCAGGACATGTGGTCAAAGCACAAGACTGTGGGGTCGATACTCCCCTTCTACCTTCAGGTGGGTTCCAGAGTTGAGCTGTTGTCATCAGGCTTGCTCACTGAGCACTTTACTGGCTAAGCCACCTCACTGGCCCAATTTGGGGGAACTTGTGTCGAGAAAGGGGCGGAGAGCAGACTGGGAAGCAAGCAACGAGGTCTTCCCAACCAGGCAGCAATGAAAGATGTCAGCAAGATGCTTTATGATGGGAAAGACGCTGAGAAATCGAACAACAGTGAGGTACTGTAAGGTGACCTGAACCCAACGGACAAGACAGAAAAGGCCCATCCATACCAAGGCCTAGAAAGGACTGTCAAAGAATGGCCAGGTAGACTAGAGTTCAGTGGGACAGGTCAGTCGCTTGCCACCAAGCCTGCGGACTTGGGTTTGATCCCGAGGACCCACGTGATTGAAGGAGAGAACTCTTGAGAGCTTTCCTCCATCTCCACATATACACAGTAACACATGTGTCTCCTATTCTCCAGACACACACAAAATAAATCAATATTTTTTTTAAAAAAAGAATGCCGATTTTCCTGACTGCCATTGGGAATAAACACGGTTATGGGTCATTTGGAGACCTATTTGTTTAGAGGAACTACTTAAAATAATTTATAAGAAATTTGAAGATATTTGTTTGATAATCCAGGGATTGCATTTCTAGAGGTAAGTTTCACGTACACACTTGAGGGGACAGACGTAAGGATTCACAGAAGGACGCAGTGGTAGAATACTTGCCTAGCCTGTTCTGTCCTCAGTACCAAGAAAAAAACAAAACAAATAACAAAAGCAAAGGGCTGCCAGTAGTCTTGCATATAACTTCTTAAAACCAGCAGCACAGCAACAACCAGAAACAACAAAGTGTCCACAGATACATTGTGGCATTTTTATAATGCAACAATGAGGAGGATTATAATACAGCAATTAAAATACATGAATCAGGGCTACAAGTGTCAACATGAATTAACTCTTAAATCAGAACATAAATTGGGAGAGCACAGTTGTGTCTGTGTATTACTCAGGAGCCTCCAGAGAAGCAAAACTAACAGGATATAAATATCAGCAATAAGTTTACTATGGGAATTGGCCCTTGAGATTACTTAGGCACAAATCACACAGTCTCTTGCCTGTGGGCTACAGATCCAAGGTTAAGGTGTTGTTATCATTCTCTGAATTTAAGGGCCAGGCATTGGGGCAGAATGCAAGTCTATTTCAGAGAGAGAGAAGCAGAGACAGAGAGAGAGACACACACAGAGACAGAGAGACCAAGATAGAGACAGAAAGATATAGAGAAGTAGAGAGACAGACAGAGAGACAGAGATAGAGACAGACAAAGAAATAGATAGGGAGACAGAGATAGAGAGCGAAACAGAGACATTCAGAGATACAGAGAGAGAAACAGAGACAGAGTGATAGAGGCAGACAGAGACAGAGAGATAAGACACACACAGAGAGTCTGCCTCTTCTTGTTACTCCCTGATACTCAGTCTTGAGTGATATTCACATGTAATGATGGAAATAAATATTCTTTACTCTGTCTGCTAAATCAAACATCATCTCTTCAGGAAGCACACTCACAATACAAGTGAATATATTCATTATCTACCTGGGCCCATTTAACCCAGTGGAGTTGACACATGAAATTTCAAAACAAAAAATGGGGGTGGTGGTGGTGAGCGAGATGGCTTAGTGGGTAAGGCGAGTCCTGACACAAATGGTAATGGTCCTGTTATTCAGGCTTGAGGGAGGTTTATTGTTGAGGTTAAAAGTAACTCAAAGTCTTGCCTAATGTGAAGCCCCAAGTGTGGTCTTTAACACTGCGTGTACATCTGTGCAACACCCAGTACTGGGAAGCAGAGGAAGACAGACCACGGTTCATGGTCATCAGCTACATAGTAGGTATAGGCTAGCCTGGGATACATGGGTCTCAAAAAAGAAAAAAAATAAAATCAAGCACATCTTTAATCCCAACCCTGGGAGGCTGGTCAGGAGGACTGCTGTGAGTTTGAGACAGTCTGGCCAAGAAAGGAAAACCCTACCTGGAAGCAACAAAAATGAAACCAGTAATATAAACAGATATTTTTTGTTTTAAATGCTTTAAGAATACAGAATGAGCTTGGCACTCCTGCATGTGCTGTCCTGTGCTGTACCAAACAAGCCCTGGGATTTATGCACCTACTGGTGAGCCCAGGAGTCTCTGTAGAGTCCAGCCCAGCCTACACTTCTTCGTCATTTCTAGGGTCCTGCTTTGTGTAGATAAAATGCTTAGTGTTTTACATGTGTTATGTCAGAATACTTAAGGAACTTGCCTAAAGTTACAGGGACAGTGGACAATAAGATTGTCATGTATGGCCTGGTGGTGGTGGTGCACGCCTTTAATCCCAGCACTTGGGAGACAGGCAAGTTTCGAGGTCAGCCTGGTCTACAGAGCAAGTTTCAGGAGAGCCAGAATTGCACAGAGAAACTCTACAGGCAAAAAACTCCAAAAAACAAAAAACCAACCAACCAAACAAAACAACCCAAAACAACCAACTGAACACAGAGGCTCTCTTCTGTGGTTCTTACCCCCAGACCTTTCTTATTAATCTACTTTTTTTGTTTATTTGTTTTGTGTTTTGGTTTTTCAAAACAAGATCTCACTACACAGCTCTGAATGTCTAGGAATTCACTATAGACCAGGCTGGCCTCAAAGTCATAGAGATCCACCTGCCTTTGCCTCCCAAGTGCTGGGATTAGGGGCATATACCATTATACCAGGCTATATACATTATATACATTTTTTTCCCCGAGACAGGGTTTCTCTGTAGCTTTGGAGCCTATCCTGGAACTCCCTTTGTAGACCAGGCTGGCCTCGAACTCACAGAGATCCGCCTGCCTCTGCCTCCCGAGTGCTGGGATTAAAGGCGTGCGCCACCAATGCCCGGCTATATACATTTTTTTGTTTTTGTTTTTTTTGGGGATTTTCAAGACAGGGTTTCTCTATAGCTTTGGAACCTGTCCTGGAACTAGCTCTCGTAGACTAGGCTGGGCTCGAACTCACAGAGATCCACCTGCCTCTGCCTCCCAAGTGCTAGGATTAAAGGCTTGCAACACCACTGCCCAGTTATATACATTTTTAAAAAAACATTATGGACATTAATAGATGTATGTACACATATCACTATGTGTAGCATATGTTCTATATATTAGACATTTTTACCTAAAACAAACATTTCGCCTCAAAATAAGTTTTGGAAAACTTTCCATGCCAGGAGTTAACCATCTTCATTTTAGAAATACTACACAGAATTCAAATGTGGGAGCACACACCACGATTTCACTTTCTCTTCCGTGATGGGCATTAGAAATGCCCTCTGAGACAGTGGGAAGAGGAACGGCCTAGAGAAGTCAGTCTTCCTTGGTGAGAGGGCTGGTGCATTTTCAGCTTGACAGATGCTGTCAACCTCCCTCCGAAGAGACGACGAGACGTTAGGTTCCCATGCAGGTGCCCCTTGCATGCAGCCCTACAGTCAGGTGCTAAACTTCCCACCCACTCACCACCAGTTGCTGCCTCAACCAAGAGTGGGCATGTTTTCCAGTGGGAAGCCATATGTGTTTGTAGGAAGAATAAGAAAGTGACCCATAGATGATCGGCTTTTCCTTGGAGGAACTTTGTTTAGAAAGAAAGAAAGAAAGGAAGAAAGAAAGAAAGAAAGAAAGAAAGAAAGAAAGAAAGAAAGAAAGAAAGCAGCAGACTTAGGGACTGGCCAACGATGGAAAGGAAAATATTTAATAACCCATGGTTAGAACACAAAGCAAGATGGCCTTGTCTGAGGCCCTCTAGCCTCAGAAAGGCTAGAGACTTTCTTCTAAGCCAGGCATTAATTTCCTAGTATCCAACTCTTTTTGTTTTATTTATTTATTTATTTTTTTGAAACAGGCTTTCTCTGTGTAGCCTTGGCTGTCCTAGAACTTGTTCTGTAGATCAAGCTGGCCTCGAACTCACAGAGATCTGCCTGCAGCTGCCTCCTGAGTGCTGGGATTAAAGGTGTGTGTCACCACTGCCCATCGAGTTCTGTCACCAGCCCCCTCTCTGCACAGGCAGAGGTAATCAACCACTGCAGTGTATTGGCTGTAAGAGGTGCCGGCAGGAAGGACCCCTTAGATGTAAGGGGTGGCAGAGGCAGAGGCACTCTTGTCTACCCAGGGCGGGGAGGTGTCTGGGCTTTAAGGCCAGTAGAGCTATCACCTCCTTTCTCTGTGTATATGCCTTTTTTACAGCCTCTTTATAGGAGTCCTTTTCCTTGTCTGCCCCTAAACAGACTCATGGATCGGAGGTACATTATTCAGTTTGAAGGAAACATCAAACTGGTCATGTTTAGAACATGAGACACCCCCGCCATCCCTTCCTATTCCATCCCCCCCCCCTGTTTTGAGAGGACCAGAAGGTAACATACCAGGTTGTCCTATTTTTTTTTTCCTCCGTATTGGGTTGGGAGGATTGAAGAGCTGACTTCAGACCCTGGAGCCAGCCTCCAGGAGGGACCTGCTTTTGGGGTCTTAGGCTTCCCTGAGCCTTGCTATTAGGGTGCTCCTTACCAAGACCCCGAGGATCCAAGCAAGAATTCAGCAGGATCTATAGCCCATAGATAGACCTGGGTAATCTGGGACCTGCTTGCTAAGGAAGAGTTTTCCAATGTCATACACTGTTGAGTGCTGGGCTATGGGCCACTGCTGGAGGCGTGTGTGTGTGTGTGTGTGTGTGTGTGTGTGTGTGTGTGTGTGTGTGTGTTGGGGTAACGGTGGTTACTGAACTTCCAGAAGGCGGGCTCCATAGTGTAGTCTCTACACACTGGAGACTTCTAAGAGCTTAAGGTGTCTTCAGCCTTGCCCAAGGAACAAGGATGAAGAAGATGCCGTCTTTGGCCTCTGCCTTTCAGGTACGAAGGTCCTTTGGCACCATCTACAGATTGAAGGCAAGACAGGGCCAGTTCTTCCCCTTTGCTCTCACTTCAGTTTGCCACGCCCGCAGGCTCCCTCGGCTCTTTTTTTTTTTTTTAATTTTTATTTTTTGACTGACGTGCTTGAAGGGTGTTGGAAACCGTGGGGTCCAGGCCCCATAGAGAATCGTTAAGGAGCAGGAACTCAACTGGAGCTCCTCAGATGCCTGAGGTCACCTGGAAACAAAGAGACCATTTATTTTTTTCCTTTGGTCTTCAGCTACGAAGAGAGAGCGCTTTGTCTCTTATAGAAAGACAACAAAAACTTAAACAAAACAAAACAAAAAATTCAGCTCTTCCAGAGAGCTTTAAAAGACCCAGCGCTTTAAAAGACCCAGAGTTCCCAGCACTTTGCGGGTAAAGGCTCCAAGACACCAAGGGCCCATCCTCAGGCGGTGGGGAAGTGGGAACAACACATCTATCTTTCGGTTTATATATAGCCTCATCTCTGTGGGGCTCCGTGGTGGCCCCCAGAATCTTGCTCACCTGGAGGGCGCTGGGCGCCCTCATCCAGAGGGCGCTGCAACCTAACACGCAGGGGACCAATAATCGCCCTTCTCCAGGGCAGCGCTTCACTACTCCGGAACAGGCCGTAGTAGCGGATGCATCTGGGTCTCCATCAACCACGCATCAAGGAAGACACCACGCGGGTATCACAGATAGCCCGCACCAGTGCTCAGGGAAGGAAGGCAGCGCTCAGACCCGCGGGAGCTCAGGAGTGGGGTGGGCTTCGATCCTAGGAGGCGTGGAAGGGGTGGGGCGCTCCAAGGGGGCGGGGCAGTCAAGAGGGCGGGGCCCAAGGGGTGGGGACTGGGGCTACCCAGGCCCGCGGAGCTGGGGGTGGGCGGCTAGTTTTTGCAACGGCTAGGAGCCTGTGGGTTTATTATAAGGCGGAGCTCGGCGGGAGAGGTGCGGGCCAGAGCAGACAGAGCCTGGCGCAAAGGAAGGGATCTGGCAGTTGGAAGCTGACTCCAGCCGGAGGAACCTGCAACCCTCGCTCAGGACAGCAGCGTGCTGGGCAGGCGCTCGGGACAGCAAAGCGCAGCGCAATCAGCAGAGCGGTCCCGCAGCTCCGCGCAACCCGCAACTCCGATCCGCGCAGCCTGCCGAGCTCCCGCCGCCGCACTGGGAAGCATGAGGCGCGCGGCGCTCTGGCTCTGGCTCTGTGCGTTGGCGCTGCGCCTGCAGCCTGTCCTCCCGGTGAGTGTGGCCCGGGGCAGGGCTGGAAGGCGGCGGGAAGCCTGGACTCGCCACCCGCCGATGCCATGCAGGCGGCGGCACGTGGAGGGGGAGGGGAGCGGGGACTTCTTCCCGCGCTGCCTGGCGGATCCAGGGATGGTGAGCCCTTAAATAAGGACTCCTCTCCCAATTCCCTCCACTGTCCGTGGGTGCCGCGCGAGTCCCACAGCTCGTGGTAGGGGCTGGGGCGTCACGCAGAGTGGAGCCTTCACTGGTTCCCGGCTCCCAGTTGAGTAAAATGACTCCACATGGGTCTGAGTCCGCCGGCCTGTGGCGGCGCCTGGAGTCACTCTCTCCCGTGGCTGTCTCGCTGGCCACCTCAGCGGCCTGGCCTCCGCCAGTGACCCGAAGGGATGCAGTGGCCATGGCCACAACGCCCTTTCCGCAGACCCTAATTCAAACCAGACTGTGTCGGCTGCGCCCCCAGCGCCGGGAAGCCCGGGCGCCCGGCCCTTTGCACCCGGACAAGTTTGGGCGCAGCAGAGCCGGCGTGGGAGCGGGAGGGGGCGGACGTGCGGGTTGCCGGAGGGACCGGGATCAGGACTGTGCGTGGGATACAGGAGGGTGGCGTGGGGCCCTTGAGTTTTTCTCTGGCTGTCCCAGGTGAGCTGGGCCGAGCCGGCAGTGGGAGACTCCGGGAAGTTAGCTTCACAACGCTAAAGACCCTAAGAACCCAACTTTGGGGTCGCTGAAGTTGTGCTGCCCCCCGGAGGGCCTCCTCCGCATGGCCAGCGCTGGGGACCCTCCCCGCGAGTGGACCCCGGTACGGCTCTTCCCCTCCCCCGACTCGGCTTTGTGCTGAAGCCGCGCGCAGGGAAGGCGGGTCCCTTGGCCCGCCCAGTAGGGCCGCGGGGAAAGACGGACGAACGTGGAGCTGGCGATTGGTGGGGGGAGGCCTCTGAGTAGGATGCAGCCATCCACCTTTGGCGGGGGTCGGTCTCTCTAACGAGCGACTTGGCCGACAAAGAGCTTGTCGAGGGTCCCCAGAAAGTGCTCTCCCGCCCCAGCCGCCGTCCGCTAGCCCGCCTTCCCCAACGGGGGCGCTTTGTTCTCGGCCCCTGTAACCCTTCCCTGGGAACCGCCCCGCAGCGCCGGCCCTTGACGTGGGCCGGGTCCCGGGTCGCCGCCAGGTGTCAGCGCTGCCCGCCGGGTGTCCACGCCCCTAGCCCCCGCACCCACTATGGAGTACCGGGGGTCCTTTCGACTGGCCGGCTTGACCATCCCCCTGAGAGGCAGAGGCGATGTGCCGAGCCTCAGGCTTTATCCCTTCCGGAAGTGGCAGTCTCCCACCGCCACATCTGGTCTGCTTAACTTCGATAGTCCTGGCAAAGAGAGGCACGTGCACAGGGAGGGAGAGCTGAGCGCTGGTAGACACCCAGGTCGTGTGCATATCAAGTGGCACCTGGACACAACCCCGATCACTGCTAATGGGCATTGTCTTCGCCGCTTCCCAGGTGACTCCATCACTCTGGAGTCCGAGAGGACCTCGATACCTATCAAATTGCAAATGAGTTGGGGGGCTGTAGGGTGCTGAATCAAGGTTCACAGGGAGGGATATGGTTTCCAAACTGAGTCTCCGTTGCACTCCTGGCTTTAAGGTCCAAGAAATTGCTCTTGAGGGTTGTGGTTTCTGTGGGACTCAGATCATGCCTGGAATCAAAGTTACCACTGTGGAGAAGAAAGTGGAGCCGCTTGGCATGTCTCCCTGACCCGCCTGGCATTACCTCCTCCAGCCCGACTCTCCAGGCCCAATGTGAGGCCTCGTTGGGGCAGTAGAGATGCTGTATTGCATTTCTTTGCAGCCAGGATCTGAAGAGGTGTCGATCGCCTTCCTGCTGTCTTTGGTGAGGCAGATATTCCTGTGAACTAGGGCCCTCAAGCTCCCGTTATCACGGCTGGGTAGGCAATTGGCAGCCGTTTCCCTATGGACTGTGTTTCCTTTCTGGCCTGGGAGCTTGAGCCCTCTAGGCAGACCCAAGGTGAAAGACTTCCAGACCTGGGAGGGCTTCCTGGAGGAAGGGTTTGAGCTGAGTCTGAGCTCAGTTACTGTCTGAGCTTTGGGGACAGACTCCTACTCGAAGACAAGGGTGTACTCTTTGCTTCTTATTTTATAAAGTTGGGTTTGTTCTCTTCCATAAAAAAAAAAACATGTTGGGTTAGAAGCGGGTACATAAGACTGAGGGCATTTCCAGAGGGTGTCCGTTCCCCCCCCCCCCCCAATAATGAAAGCAGTTGGGATTTGCTTTAAATGGAAGCAGATACCCAGAGGTTGCCAGAGATCTTGTCCCCTTCCGAGGGCTCCCTTAGCTCCTGTGGGAAGCAGGTCAGAACACCTCTGGGGACCAGTGAGTGGGACAGAGAGGGACTGTTGGGTGTCTGCCTTTGAATGGGCCAGGGGAGTCTGCTGCGAACCACTCCCCAGAGACTGCAACAGGTTTGTCTAAACTGTCCCTCAGTGTGTGTGTCCCCATGGTCTTTTGTTTCAGCTATGTAAGGAAAGTCACTCTGAAATAGTTCTTTGCTGTTTTTTCTCTTTTCTTTCCTTAATTATTTGGACTAGTAGAGACATTTCCCCTGAGGTCTGGCAGAGTGGGAGGGAGTGGGGGAGGATGGGCCCAGCCTTTGGAGGTGATGTCACTGCTGGCTTCAGCTCCCCAGAGAGGGTGGAGCTGGTTTTAGCCTACCTGTGGCTCCTGATGGGCCCCAGTAAAACCTCACTAACACACATTGGTGGGGAGCAGGGCCTGGAAAGAATGACAGGAAAACTTGTTTTTTGCAGTACTTTCTAGATGCCTCCATCCCCCCTCCTCCCAGAGCTGCAGCAGAACTTGGGATTCCTGAAATCCTCTGAGAATGTATCATCATGGTAGTCAGCCGCTTTTCCCTGAGTTAAAATCGCCTCCTTACAAAGTATCCTTTTTTTGTTGTTGTTGTTGTTGTTGTTGTTTGGAGACAGGGTCTCAGTTATTGTAGCACTAGCTGCCCTGGAACTCACTGTGTAGACCAGGCTGGCCTGGAACTCACAGAGATCCACCTGCTTCTGACGCTTAAGTGCTGGATTTAAAGATGCATGCCACCGCTCCCCGCTTTTACAGAGTATTCTTTCTTGGAGCAGGATTCTGAAACCCTTATTTCCTCTCAGTTATCCTCAACAATAAAAGGCTAGTTGTTTTTAATCCCGCCTGGTGCTAGGCCCCCCTCTTCATGATGCCAGGTCAAGCAGTCTCCTGGTTCTGGGCGGCTCTGCAGAACACGGTGTCCTCGTGCCTGGTGGTCTTCACTCTTAACTGTCTCTTTCCTTCTCATACTCTGGTAGTGACACTGGTGTGCCCAAGCGCAAACACATTTTCTCTTCAATCCTGGTTTATTTTCTTTAGCAGGCCGAAAACAACTCAGATTGGTTATAATTCTTACAAGAACAAAGGTCTCACCTTTGGGTGACTCTCGGGCTGTGTGAATTTGATATCCCTCATGGATCTCTGTTGAGGTTGCTGCAGTGTGGTGGGAGACTGGACAAAAGGGATCTGCCACCCCCTATAGTCTTGGACCTGGAGTGGTGTGGAGGCACTGGCCAGGCGAAGGACTTAGGGACCTCCCTCAGTGAAGACATGTACACAGTGCCAGGAAGCATCCGTGAGCATGAGCCCCGGTTCCCTAGCCGCCTCTCCTGTGAGTTTTGGGCTCCAGCTACCTTGGACTAGCAAGGCTAGCTCACTCGATGTGTTGATTAGCAAAGGCCTTTGTTTTTGTTTTGAGACCGATTCTCAACTCTGTGGCCTAGCCTGGCCTTGACGTCTTAGCCATTCTCCTTCCAAAGTGCTGACGTGACAGACATGAGCCCACCGTGCCTGGCTGGGACTCTTAGCTTTGGTCTTTCCCCCTTCTCTTCAGCGTATGTTTCTAGTCTGTGTTCTACACAGTTGAGCCCCCGTGCTGTCTGGCAGGTCAGAAACAGCTTTGGATCAAGTAGCACCCCATACTGAAGCTCAACTCTGCCACTAATTTACTATGTAATCTCAAGTGACTCACTTTCCACTCTGCCCATCCTCGTCCGCAGGACAGCCGTTGCCGTACCTGTTCTTTCTGCCCTCATTCTGTCATTTCCTCAGAGGTGGTGTGAAAGTGCTTGTATTGAAAGTGCCCGAGGAAAGACAGCTCTTGATACTAGTTAAGGTTACCTTTAATTGCGTGCTCGCTGCTTTTCCTCCTGTCCAGCTTAGTCTTTCCTCCTCAGCCTTTATGATCCACACCATCGCCTCATCTTTTGAATGGGGGAAGAAACAGCTTAGAGAGGCCAGCCCTCCACAGAGAGGAAAGTGGCAGAAACAGGCCTTTTGGTATGAGGTTGCATGTGTGTGCTTGCGTGTATATGTATACACTTAAGTATATGTATGATAAAAATATACTGTAGAGTTGTCAGTGTCTACAACCTCAAGACACCCTGCATATGAGGTCTTGCTGAGCCCTGTGAGGCCCTGCCTGGTGTTTCCAGGTCTTACTTGGTTGTGAGCACTTTGTGTAGAGAGGGCACTTGGCTGGACTGAGTTGGCCTGCACTGTGCCTTTGGGCAAATCCTGAGTACTGGGCAACACCCTGGGCCTTGGCTGGGTGTACCTGATGGTTGCTTGGGTACAGGCAAGAGCTCTTCATAGAAAGGCAAGGTCAGGAGACAGCAGTGGAGTCCTGACAGTGGGCAATGTGTACCCTAGGTTACACCAAGTTCACACGCTGTTGACTGAGTGCCAAGGAGTCTGTCTGGGCGGGGCATGAAGGACACACTTACAGATTTAGTAGAGCCTTTGTAAGCCCTGGGGAGGTGGGTATCCTGGCCACAGGACTTCTGGCTCCTATGCTGCACGCTCCTTCTGGCTCTCTCCAATGCCAGGGGTATGATAGGGGAGTGTTTTGGACATTAAGTTATGTCTAGTCTAGTCCCAAAGCTCACAGAACATACTGTTTCCTAATTGCCTTTTTTTTTTTTTTTTTTTTTTGCCCCAATTCAATGATTTTGAAGTGCTGGGTTTGGAAATTCCCCTGAGAGCCTGCTTTAGTGCATGCAGAGGGAAGATACTGGAACAGGAAGTCTAGAAAGAGTGCTTTCACCTCCAGGACCTTGTGCCCTGGAGCAGAGTCAGCACGGTGTCATTTCCCTATTGGTTATTCCAGGAGAGATTGAGTGTTAGGTGGGAATGCACTTTCTAGAACCTTCTATCGAGAATGACAGGAGTACCCTGGCAAGTGCCAAAAGTGCATGGGTATTTGTCTTTTACCAGGTAGCTTCTGGTGCAGACTTAGACACACGAGGTCCTTAGAGTGAGACCCCAAATTTGGTGCCATTTCAGCTCCAGAGAGACATTGGGGGTGGGGCTGGGCAGCCCGCTCACTCTGGGATGGCTTGCTTTGTAGATACAGGATACTGCTGCCTGTTCTGTAGGAGCTTTCCAGATTACTTCCCCATTGTTGATGCTGGGGAAACCCTGGCAAGGGGTGGGTATTGGAAGAGGGGCATCCCGCTGCCTTCTATGTGCTGTGTGATTGGGGAGTCAGGAGGCCTGGTGAAGGCTGCAAGTGGAGGCAAGTTTCACATGACTGGGAAGAACTCAGGAGGAAGTCTTTGGACCACTGACAGGTGGGTGTGGTGGTGTTGGTCTTGGTGGTAGACTAACTCTCCTTTTAGAGATTTGCCTAGGAATCTTTCCTGCTGACTCTGGAACTCGGAGGCTTCCAGAGGTAGCTCTGCTGGTAGCCTCTCAAGGGTCTCAGACTGTCTCCTGGTGTTTGTGGCTTCGTGGGCTGCCTAATTATATAGAGAGGTTACGTTTCTCTGGCCTCCAGCCCTGGGAAAAGTTCTGCCCAGTGACTCACCTGAGGCCTGCAGCGGTGTGTGCACTCAGGCACACAGGCATGCTCAGGGGCTGCAGCCATGCCTGCACAGCCCTGGCGGTCTCTTTCCACCAGGCTTTCCTTTGACTTCTCTAGCAGTGGTAGAAACATCTGGGAAACCTGGTCACCTCTTATTTGCAGCCCCTCCTTTTCTGGGTGTCTTCCCCCTTCTGAACTGCGCATCTGATGTTCTTTGTATCCCTGGCTTAGAAACATGCAGAAATTATTCCTTTCTTTGTCCTAGCCTTGTCCCTGACTTACTTGTAGTCCAGGTAAGTAGTTGACCCTCTGGGCCTGTGACATCTGCTCCAGGACCTCTTCCTTCCCACTGCTGCGTCTTTAAGAGTCGTGCACCAGCAGTGAGATCTTGTCTTGGGATGGGTAAAGGTGGCCCTGCAGGACCTCCCAGACTGCTTTTGCTCTGTCCTTATTCCTTCTGGGGACTCATCAGAGACAACTGGCTGCTCCAGGGGTCTCAGGAGAGACCACTCTGGAGACAGAGGTGAGGCAGGTTTTCAGATCTGTGCCCTTGGCATTCATTGTGGGAACTAGAGTGGCTGAAGCCCTCTGGGCCAGGTCAGACTGGGGGTGGAGGCCAGGTGCTGTTCTCTGCACCCACACCCAGGCACCCTGGCATCCTCCCCAAGGTCCGCTCATCAGCAGGAATGAAAGCTGAGCCGGGCAGGTTGGGGCAGTGGGCAGGTGGGCGTGTTTATCACTGCGCTCATCAGCTGAGTCACGATGCCAGGCCCCATGAATCCTCCCTGGAGACTCACCCAATCCACCTTGACCCACAGGCGCCCACTGACATAGGTGGGGTGGGGCAGGGCAGTGAGACAAGACAGGCCTCGGGGGGTCGAGAAGCAAAGGGGAATTCATTGTCTTTAGGTGTTCATGACCTATCCTGGCTGTGTCAAGGGGCTTGTGGGCGTCTCAGGTGCTGCCTGGGTCTCTGCTGCCCCAGGAGGATTCTGCCTGAAATACCAACCTGGCTAGAGTACCTGTTGGGGGTACCCAGGGAATGCACCAAGGGAGAGTGCCCGTCTGTGGAGTAGACCCACCATAGTAGACCAGAGACAGTGGTGAAGGGCATTCTAGACTCAGCCCTCTCCTGGGTCTTCCTGGCCAGCTGGAGGGTTTTATCTCAGAGTTTCACAAGCCCTCATAAGATCTACTTGGGAGCCTAGACTACGAAGCAGACTTCGTTCAGGCTTTTAGACTTGCCAGCGTTTTGGCTATGGAGAGTGCTTGGGGAGGGTCTCGTAGATGGGGCGTCAGGAAATACAAGATGGCCTTGTGCCTCTGTCTCCAAGGATCGTAAGAGAACCTTCCAATACAATGACAGGGACGAGACACCTTTATCTTCCCCACTTAGGTCTATCCCAGATTTTTATGTGGCCACAGAGGCTCCGTTCTGTCTCATGGAAAGGCGGGAGCTGGGCCTGGATGCCTGGATCTGCTCACCTATAGCCATTGGGCAAACCAGGGGAGGGGAGCCCAGAACTGGCAGGCTGAGAATACTAGTCCTGGGGTACTAAGATGGGGCTTCTTTGGGGGAACTTGGGGGCTGATGTCTACCCGTGGCATCCAATGTGTGCTGGTCCTTGGTTGCCATACAGCAGTGGCTAAGGATGTTCCTGGGGCTTCACCAGTTGGGGACATGATTGTGTCAGAGGGGCACAGAGTAACGCTAAGATATTCTCTGCAGCAGCCCTTGGCCTCACTGCTGACCCGGAAGCACTCAGACCTTGGAGGCCCAGGTTCCTAAAAGAGTTCCAGGTGGATATGGGGGTCAGGTTTGGGCTCGCAGGGCCCCAGGCTGTAGAGTGTCTAAGGAGCCGCCAAGACCGTTGTGGGAGCATGGAGGCTGACGTCATTCAGCTTCTCCCAGAGAAAACTGAGGGGTGTGGTACAGTGTTGGGATCATCTCTTTCCCAGGATGGCATGTTGGGGAGGGATGGGGCCCTTGTTTCCGGGCCCTAGGTATGGTCTGTGGGTTGTGTGGTCTCTAGGTTCTCCCCTACCTCCCTGCCCTTGCACTCTGAAGGGCATTCCAAGTAGGCACCGCGTTCCCTCTGTTCCCCCACCCCCAGGAGGAGGCTGGCCTGGATTGTAACTTCCTAGAAGTGGTCCTGAGGACTCCATTGGTGGATCTGAGGCAGGACAGGCCGGGCATCCACTGGACACACCAGCTACCTGTCTTTCCACAGAAGTTTGGGTCTGCCTACCTTTGGGTGTCCAAGCTAACTCATATCTCAGGGGCTTGAATAAGGGGCTCCTGGAGTATTAGCTGGCTTCTTCACCCAGGGTAGGTTAGAGAGAAATGTAGGGTAGAATCTGGACCACCCGGATCACATTCTGGCTTTTTTGGTTCCTATGCCATCTTGCACATAACTCTGCTAAGTCTCCATTTCTCACCCATGAAATGGGGTCATACTACCCTGCCTGGAAGGACTTTTGAAAATGCAAGTAAATATGCGAAGTGGTTGGCATTCTCTGTCGTCTGGCGGGGGCTCAGACTACAGGAGTACTGAATATGGGCTCCTGTGTACGGCACCCCCAGCGGCTGTGCTCGTGTAGGAGGGTGTAGAGTCTCCTTCATGTGAATGACCCTCCTGGTCTGGCCCCGGGAGTGTTATTGTCATAGGGTCTGCAAACACGGCTTTTGTCCTTCCTCAGAAGCCCAAACCTTTTCTGACAGTCCAGACTTTCATCTTCACTGAGTCTCTCTATGAGACTAGGCCCTGACGTGAGCTGCATGGGCTGGGCTATCAAAGGGGGAGGAAGTGGGGAAAATACAGGCACCAGGGAACGTTGGCAGGAGGCTTGGGGGAACAGGGTTCCAGTTGTAGGGAGCTGTAGGTTACCTTGAGAGGAAGCAGGTTTTCTTTAGATGCTAACACACTGGGCCAGAGTGCAAGGTGGGTGGAGGCCCTTGCCCTGAGCCCACTCAGTGCTGGTGAGGGCTGCTCTTCTGTGGAGTAGGGGGCTCTGGGCTGCGTTGTGATGATGACTGTGGTCTGGCGAAGCAAATCTGCCTGGCCTTTCTTCACGCTGACAAGTGACTGTCCCCTTTGCCCCAGTGTCCACACTGTGTAAGATGGGTACAGCGCGAGGGCCCGAAAGTGGCTTTAAAGACAGGTTAGCTAATCCAGGGAAAGTGCTCAAACCGGTACCCCACGTGTTACTCAAGAAAGAGTGGCTGCTCGATTTGCTTCTGTGCCTCATGTGACCCCCAACAGCCCGGGCCACGTGACGACTACAGCCTGGGCCAGGTCCTTAGTTTCTCCCACCCACTGCTGGCCCCAGGACCTAGGTAGCCGAAGGCTGCCCCCATATTCCCTGTCAGTCACCTTTGTGTCAACTACAAAGACTGTGTGCTTGTGCGAGCCTCCAGCCTCTCCAGGCTGTGGGGTGTCAGCGAAAGGGCCTAGGGTGTTTTGTTCCTGTGGGGCTGGGGCTGGTCCAGGAACTGAGGAACCCACCCACCCTTTTAGCTACAGGCTTCTCTCAGAGAGTCCTACCCTGCAGACTAGCCCACCCTGCCATGGGACCCCTCCCAGAGTGCTCTGCCTTCTGCTTGCTTCCCAGTGGCTTTGGTGTCTTCTGTCTGAATTGCACTTTACATACGTGAGAGGGGGAAGGCACAGACATCTTGTAGTTCAAGAGGGAAGGGGAATGTAATATATTTCCTTGGTGTTTCCGTCACCTGCCTTCTGACAAAGGCTATAAAGACATTTGCTCTTTGTCTCTTAAAGTCTCCCTTTGATAATCTTTTTCGGTTACAGCTCCTACCCAACTGTAGAACCCCAGTTCCCGAATCGGCCCCTCCCCCATAGGAAACTGATTGTTCTAATGTGAATGACTAGTACCCCTTAGTCCCACCCACGGGCATTTTAATTTTTTCGGGAGGGCATTGCACAACTGCAGAGACTCAAGAAGAGAGATTTGGTGGTTAGAGCTGGAGTTGCGTCCCCAGCCTCCCAGCTGGAGCCCTGGCTGCTGCAGGTGAGTCAAGTGTCTGTGTCTCTGAAACCCAAGTACACTTTATTTAGCCAGTTCAGGGGTCAAATGGCCAGAGAAGTCCAGGAGGCACAGGTGTCGGGTCCCCATGCCCTGCTGAGTCTATAATCAGCTAGGTAGCAGTTTTAGGGGGTGCTGGCAGCCTAGGAGTGATCATGGTGAGGGTTCCTGCACTGCTCTCTATCCTCCAGACTCGCCAGTCATCTCCAGTCCCTTGGCCCTGGCCAGCAAGATGTGCCCAAGGGAAGCCGAGAGGACCCAGTTTCTCTTTAGGTAGCCTGGGGTCAGGACGATGGTGGGGGTGGGGAGGGGGACAGTGCAAATGCCTTGGCTGCCCCTTCCATCTACACAGGCTGCTACCCAGAGATCCTTTGATTCCAGTCCTCTGCAGCAGCCTCCTGGGCCTGCTCTTTGGAAGTGGTGAGAGATGACATCAAGTCACTGTGCCCAGTGTCCTTGCCCTCCACCTAACCACCACTGTTGGATGTCATGTTTTTGGTCTGCTGCCCGTCACTTCAGTCACGATGGTGTCTGGTTGACCCGCCCAGCCGGAGAACATTTAGTATACAAGTCATAGGTTGGACCCTGGAAGCCCTCTTGCTAGTGTTCTGTCAAATCCCTGTGGTATATGGATGGGTAGCCGAGTCAGGTTTGTTCCAAGAAAGGAGAGCCCAGATTATAAGACAACTTTTTTTCTTTCTTTTTTTTTTTTTTGGTTTTCTGGAACTAGCTCTTGTAGACCAGGCTGGCCTCGAACTCACAGAGATCCGCCTGCTTCTGCCTCCCGAGTGCTGGAAAGGCATGTGCCACCACCCGGCTAAGACATCTTATTTTGCTATTTTGGGTTTTCTCATTTTTCTCTAAGCATATCCAGCTAGTCAGGGCCCAAGGGCTTGAAGAGAGGTGGTGGCCGTCAGGAGTGGGGTTCTGTCTGGCTCCCTCCAGGAGCAGTATCTGGTAAGAGGCTAGCTGGGCCTTTGCCAGGTGCCCTTGCTCTACACTTACTGAAATCTCGCCCTGCCTGTCCTAGCTGGGTTCTGGCACGAGGGAGCTGTGGAGGAACTGGTCTTCCAGTCCCAGCGCCACACCCAGCTCTCAGCTGAGCCTGCTCAGAGGCTAGTCCTGGCATGTGGACTGTAGGGCAGGTGCCAGCCCCACAGAGAGGTGTGGGCATCAGGGTGTTTGAGTGACACTGACCTATTGTGGGTCCCGAGATTGGAGGAATGGTACAGGGAAGGGGCCTAGTGCTGGGAGACTTGGCTCTGGCATCGACCTTGGTTTGCTCTCTGGTGTTACACTAAAGGGAGATGCTGACCAAAAGGGGTTATTGCAACCGAGAAAGGATACTGCCTTTGCACTCTGCCCGTTCCCAGGAGTCGCACGACACGCACAGGGTGACTGGCAGTGATGGGGATTGCTGAGGTGGGCGAATGTGTGTGCACCCAGGGGATCCTGGGAAATCGGTCCTGTCTGTGGAAATGCTGCCAGGGTCTGGGCCATGGAGGTGCTTCGGGGTCCTGTGCTGCCTAGTGAGGCAGCTGATACACCTCTTCACCTGCCTGTCCTCACCTTGGCTCCACCCTGGGTTGGGCCTCTCCCTCCCTCCTTACTGGGTCACCAGTCACCTTCTCTGCAGGTCCCAGCTTGACTGTTGGTGGAGAGACAGAAAGCTGATAAATCATTGTGCCTGTCAGCCGGAAATTTGGGTGTTGCCTCAAGGCACCAGTGGGGGCCCTCCCTCCTGGAGGTGGCTTTAGGAGGGGCGGGGAGGGGGGTTCCGGATCTTGAGGCTTCCCTATCGTTTCTTAGGTCCCTGAGAGAGAAGTGGGGGACTGGGCATCACCTCAGCATGAAACTCTGGCCTCTAATCCTCACACATCGTCCAGCATGACCCGTGAGGGCCTTAAAAGAATTCAGGATTATCCAAACAAGCCACGTTATTCCCTGCCCACACAGTGGGTCCAGAGACACACAGGGAGCTTCTCAGACACCCAGCGTGGGAGTGGTTGAGCTAGGACTGTCCCAGAGACCCTCGTTGGAGATGTTTTGGGACAATCCACCCTATTGCTACATGCTCCCAGCACTTCATCTAGGACTGAGGGAAAGGTGACCATGGAAGGAGAACAGTCAAGACCCCAGGCTGAGGACTACCAGGATAGGAGGGAATTTTAGCCATGTTCTTTCTTGTCTGCTCTACCCTTCTGGAGAAACATTGAACCTTGTAGCACAGCTGCCCCTGAGGCCCATCTTTTACCTTTGGGGCACCCTGGGATAGCTCAGTGTCGCTAGCATCTTCCCACTGATGTCGGTCACATTGCACTATGGGGCAGCTAGGGTGAGAGTGTTGGGCTAGGAAGCCAGCTGCTTGGGAAAAACAAGGCTGTTCCTGGTTGGCCCTGGCAGGAAGGAGGTCCTTGCTTTCCTAGGTGAGTTCAAGGGCCTTTGGAAGATCGAATGTTCCCTCAGCTCCTTGGTGAAGTAACTCCTTGCACCACGGTGTTTGACGGCTGAGAGTGAAGGCATCAGAAGTAAAGAATAATCTAGAGCCTTCCCAGGTTGCTTTGCTCCTGGCTCTGGCTTACTCAGCTCTCTTGCCCGCTTGGTGCCTTGTCTTTGAACACTGAGTTCAGTCAGAGAACTGGAGTTGAGGTCTTGCTTCCCTCAGCTCCTGGCCACGCCACCTGTACGTAGACCGTTGTCTCATCAGATGACTGCTCTTGGAGTACAATCTGACATTGTGGTAGTTCTTGGGGTCCCTGGAGACAGGTGGTGGTTTGGATGTCATTCTCTGGTCATGTGTCCAGTTGCACAGAGGGAGGTGAAATCTAGAATTCTGTATAGCTCAGAGTCCTCAGCACCCCAGAGCTGTGAATTCTGTGGGGAGAGGACTTTCTCATAGCTCTTAGATCCTTAGGTCTTACCAAGACACTGGGGGAGGGGTAGATCTCTTGTATACCGTGAACCTGCTTGAAGCCTCTTGGGGTGCTGGTTATGGCGTGGAGTCTTGGCTGGATGAGAGTGAAAGGTGTTTATCCTGGTGTGCCCATGGGGCCCGTGTATCTCTGCCCTTCTCAGCGGTGCGTGTTGATTGGACGGAGATGGTGTGACTGGAGCCTGGGCTTCTGGAACAGGTGTGGAGGCCCCAGACTAGCTGGGATCCAGGCTGCCTGGGAATGGTTGTGACCCAACTGCTTTGATAACAGCGGCCCTTTGTCACTGGCTGTCGTGACTAATGGGACTTGTTGACTCAATGACTAGGCTCCCACCCACGGAAGCTGGGGCTTCTGTTATGGCACCAGGCAGCCACAGACAACCCATAGTTCTCCCTCCCTTTCCCACTCCGTGACCAGACGTTCCCAGCACTGCCCAAGGGAACTGTCTTATTCTCTACTGGAGCTCTTCCTATCCCAGCCCCTGAGGCTTCTCCTTTCTGAAGCCCCTGTAGTGAGGCACTGGGTATGTGCCGGGAGCTCTGTTGGGGCCAAGCCCAGTCTATTCCTTCACTTGTTTATACCTTCAAGTTCCGAGGTGATGATTAGAGTTTTGAAGTTACATTTAATAGCAAAATTCTGTGACCTTAAAATTTTTCTTTTCTCACATCCCATTTCGTGTGTGTGTGTGTATGTCTGTGTGTGTGTGTGTGTGTGTGTCTGTGTGTGTGTGTGTGTGTGTGCAGACATGCATGTGGAGGTCAGAGGGCAACTTGGGAAAGTCAGTTCTTTCCCCCTACCATGTGGGTCCTGGGGATGGAACTTGGGTTGTCAGGCATGGAGGTGAGTGATTTACCCTTAAAACACAAAGTATCCAACCCTATGGAGTCAGTAATGCTTTGCAAGGCCGTGTGATTTAGGGACCACTGATGGGGCAGTAGTACTTAGGGACCACTGATGGAGCGCTGATTGGAAGCCACCGATACCGTTGTACCTGGTGGATGGGGGCCAGATGGGCATTCTCTCCAAAAGTCCATAATCCCTGAGCCTGTCGAAGACGCCCAGTTGGTACTGTGCTTTGGGGCACAGCTGGGGTGGATTCATACTCAGGATGCCACCACAAAGTGCTGGAAGCCAGACTTCCCTCAGCCTCTAAGCTGCCAGAACATAGGACTCCATCAGACTGCAGTGCCGGCCACTGAGGGTGGCCTTCCTTCTTGTCAGTGTGGGTGTGGGAGCTGGCAGGAAGTGGCTCCATTAAGCATCCCAGCCAGCCTTCTGCCCACAGCTCCCAGCATGCTCTTAGGCAAGGGCTTGCAAGTGGAGGTGAACTCTCTCCTGTACCTTGTCCTGACCCACGTTGAGTCAGGACCTAGTGTGTGCCTGGTACCCACCTGGGTTGCTAGGCAGGGCTAAGCCCACATCTTGCTTCCTGGTGCTGCAGCTGTGGTAAAGAAACTGAGGCCATTTTGCTTGAAGCAGATGGACTCAGCCAGGGGAGGTGGGCCTTAGGCCTGGGGGTGGGGAAAAGAGAATTGTTCTGTGGCTGTGGGGCCACTGGGCTAGATGGCCTTGGGTAGGTCCTTCACCCTGGGAGGGGCTGTTTCTTATCTGTCAGAGATGCTAATCTCAGGTGGACCTGGAGGAGCTGCTGGGGAGAGGTGTTGGAACCAGAGAGTGCCGGAGGGAAAACTGAGGCCTTTGCCTCTTTTTTTTTCCTGCACTGAGTCCCTGACTTGGGTACCTCAAGAGGGTCCTTACTACACAGCCCCAGGGGATGCCTGAAGCAGATGTCTACCCCCATATTTCTGTCCCTGAACCTCTAACTTTGAGTTTTCAAATAAGGCAGCTTCCAGGCTCTTTGCTTCAGTGCGAGGGAGCTAAGTGGCCCTGAGTTTCATGGCCCAGACCAAGAAATTTTTTCTTACAATGAGGTCCCTGCTATATTTTCTTTGAAAGTTTCATGTGTGCGTGTGTGTGTGTGTCTCTACACACCTGTATCCATGTGTGGTGTACATATACTTCAACAGGCATGTGGGAAAGGTCAGGCAAATCTACAGGTACAGGAATCTTTTCCTATCTTCAGTTGAGTCCCAGGATCAAAGTCAGGTCACCCTTGCCTGCTGAGCCATCTGAACGGCTGATTTTTTTTTTTTTTTTTTGAGGCCCACAGAGGAGAAAGATAAGACTGACTTGCCTTTACCTCCCTGAGTGAGCAGCAAGAGATGGGAGACTCAATGGGAGTTTCTTTATCCCGAGACATCCCTAACAGTCTGAAAGAATCCAGGTCAGAAGCCATACTGGGGAGGGCCCTTATGAGCCCTCAAGAACACAACAGGCTTCTAAATGGTACCTGAAGTTACAATGAAAACTCCAGTCAGCTGGAACTAGGGGAATCAGGGTTCAGACCACCTCCCCCCACCTCCCACCCTGATTTCTTCACAAGCCGGGATTTTTTTCTTCCCTCCCTTGTGATACCACTATGAAGGTCCCAGCTGAGGGTGGAGATGGGGCAGTCAGGGAATTGCTTCTCTTCCCTTAGCAGAGGACAGGGGGTTATAGGATGGGGTTACCTCACCACCACCACCCATCCCCTGACCTGAACCTGGTTTGCTGGTTTCAGTAGAGATTTGCTTTAGAAGCTTGTTGTGTAAACAAGTTCATAGTGTTGGATAAACTCAGCAAAGCCAGGGGGAACAGATTGCTTCCCTGTGAAGAGCGTGCGTTATCTAGCTCTAAGAGAAGCCCTCCCTTTTGGGAAATTGCTGGCTTTGGGGACTTCTCTATGGAGGGAGGAGGCTAGCTGCCTTATGTCTGTCTGGACCCCACCCCAGTAGACATTCACAGCCTTAGCTACCTCACATTGAATAAGGTCTGCACTCCTGGTAGTGGCTTAGGCTGCCCTAGTTCGATCCAGGACCTCTGACCTATCTCCAGTTCTCCCTCCCCCGGAGGAGTCCATGGGTTAGGAGAGGGTGGAGTTGGGGCCTAGAATGAGGAAGAAGTTTTAATCTTGGGGTCTGTTCCCATCTGGAGGGCGCTGCTCTCTAAGGAGGCAGTCACAGAGATGGCTACCACGGGAATGTGGGGGGTACCGCCTGGAGTAGCATAGGCATGGTGTGGGTTGACATGTGAGGGGGTGGACTCTCAAGTGACCTATGGATGGGTCCAAATGAACTTCGTCTACTGCAGTGGGTTCTCAACCTGTGGGTCGCAACCCCTTTGGAGTCGCAGACCAGCTGTTCCCATTACGATCGGTAACAGTAATGCAATTATAGTTAAGAAGCGGCGGCGAAATAATTTTATGGGCGGGGTCATCACAGCATGAGGAACTGTATTAAAGCATCACAGCATTGTGCTGTCGCTGCTCATCGGAGCTGAACCCCAGTGAATCAACTGTCTTTGAAGTTGGGCCTGTCTAAGCTCAAAACCTTTGTCCCAGGGGAGGAGGGCATGCTTTTGCTTTGTGCTTCTAAAGGAAGTTCAGTATCACTAGCAGCTTCTGCACACTCTGAACTGCCCTCAGTAGCCTGTAGGGCTCACACAGCTTCCCCCGTTTCTCCAACAGCCATGCCTGACTCTTTCTGCTCTGTTCTATTCATGAGTGAGGCTAATAGGGCGCTCTGGGTCCTGCCAAGCTTCCTGGACCAAGGTGACCCTGTTTCCTCGGTGCTAGCTTCAGCTGCACCACTCTGGATGTTCTGTAGAGGCTTAGTGAACCGGCTCTCTCCTCGTCTCTTGAAATTCCATCTTGATCCTATGCCCTCTTGTCCATACAAGCCTCCTGGCACCGGGGGTGGCCACGGACCCCAGAGTCTCTCACCACAAGTCGGGCAGCTCTCACTCGTTGCTTAGAACAACGGGCATAATTGTTATCTGCCAAGGCTGTGTGTTCCTCACATAGAAATTCTGTGACCCTTTTGTAGTGCAGACGTTAACGCTGGCATCCATTTTACAGGTGGGGAAACAGGCCGTAAGATGCCTAGTGACATTCTTAAGGCCTGGTGAATGACAGAGGTCAGGGGGTCTCAGGGGCCTTTGGTTGAACCATGCACTTCTTTTTCTGTTTTATTGAGACAAGAGTCTCTCTATATAGCCCTGGCTGGCCCAGAAGGCATGTAGACGAGGCTGGCCTCAAATTTGCTGCAATCTTTTATGTCAGGATTGTAGGCATGCACCACTCCTCCCAGCTGTTCTATTTTTTTCTTTTTTACTCCATTCTTTGTTCTGGTCTGTGCTGGCACCCTTGAAAGATGGTCTGTACTGAGCTGGGCTATTTGGGCTCCCACGTCTCACCTACTTACCTGGGCCTTCTGTATCTGGTGTCCTGGAACCAGTGCTGGGAGCAGCCATGGGCCTGACTCTCTGCCCCTTTCCCAGCCTGCCTAGCTGGGGGCCGTGTTCCACATCCCCCATCCCTGCCCAAGTCCTGTGGGATTGTGTTTGCGCTCCACCACCTGCAGCCCCTTGGAGCTGGAGCCGGCAAGGCAGGGGCAGGCCACATTCCTGCAGCTGCTGTTGCCAAGGAGAGCCCATCCCAGGCCTACTGCCCATTCACTGGAGCCTCCTGAATGCAGGAGTCTTTTCAGATTAGCGTTCACTGTCCCTGGCCCAAAGGGCACCCCGGCCTTTTTTCACTAACAAGACCAGGATACAGTCCTTCCTGTGGTTGAGAAAACAGTCCTTGTGACCAGGCCTGGAGCCACCCTGTGTGGGCAGAGCTGCCTCAGCACAGAAAACTCCGCCATGCCAGGCCTGGCCCCGCTTCTCATTCTTGAGGCTTCTGCGCCCACACCCCAGGGTCTAGCTCAACTGGATGCTGGCTTTCTAAGTATAAACTGTTTCTGGGGGGATTGTGAAAGCTCCCCACTGGTGGCCCCCAAGCATGATTCTCAGGGTGGGATCAGCCTATGAAGTTCACAGGGATCGCATTTTGTGTTCCCTAGTTGGGTCCCCTGACTAGACAGAGTACCCTGGGGTCCCCCATACTTGCACCTCTGCCTGGCACCAGGTTAGGTCGCTATAGCATCGGGGATATGAGGAGGACCAGGGGCTTCCCAGAGCTGAGAGCTCCATGCAGTGGGTTCCTGCATGTGTAACGGGTGGTTGGCTGAGCCTGTTCGGCTGCCCAAGACGGAAACTCAGGGATTTGGGGCGTTGGCCAAGCTTCATTTCAAACCGCTTTTTGATCTTTTCCAGCAAATCGTGGCTGTAAACGTACCTCCTGAAGATCAGGATGGCTCTGGGGATGACTCTGACAACTTCTCTGGCTCGGGCGCAGGTAAGGTGGACCCAGAACCCTGAGATGGCTACAGGTCATGGCTAAAGTGTGTGAGCAGGCAGTCACTTAGCTTTAGTGAGCCCCCTTCCTTCCCCATCCCGCCCTCAGCCGTGGGAGTCAAAGGGACAGTGCCCAAAGGAAGAAGCTGGTGTCCAGCTGCACACAGTTTAGCTAAGGGGAACCCCCAGAGAAAGAAGTGAAGTGGCTCCAAGACGCCATGGGCAGCGTCTAGAAACAACCTTGGAGAAGAAGTTTGACTCCATTGAGCCTTGGTGTTTCCATCTGTGAGATGGGAATACTTTGACCCAGAAGCAGTTGGGAGCTGCAGGTTGCACAGATTCTGCTGACTATAGGATTGCCCTCACCTCCTTCCCTAGATACCATCTATCTGGGGGAAGAGAAGGCTTTTTGTTACAGCTAGCCTAAGAGGTCTCCCAGGACTGAGGTGGGAGGAGGTATTCAAAAGGGAAGTCGGAGTAGCAGTGGGAAGCAAACCAGAGCAAAGGGCTGGGAGATAAGAGATAAGATGTAGCCACGTGTTCCTGGGCCTTTGGGGAAGAGGGCAGGGTAGATGAGTGTCCTGGGTTAGGGTCCTATCATCTATGATGCCATAGCCCATTCTCCCAGCAGAGCCTCTTCCCGGATTCCTGGCATCTTCCTCACAGCTGAGAGAGCAGGCTGCAAAAGTGCATCTTCTGTGGCCTTGTTTTCAGAGTTCGGCCTTGGCTAGTTCACCCTGGGGGACTCAGGCCCCCATCTCCTCATAGCATGAACTTGTCAGGCTTGACCCTCGGGGACCTCCCTACCCTGACACCCCCACTTCTGACCCTGTAGGTGCTTTGCCAGACGTCACTTTGCCGCGGCAGACTTCTCCCAGTTTGAAGGACGTGTGGCTCCTGACAGCCACACCCGCAGCCCCGGAGCCCACCAGCAGGATCGCCGAGGCTGCCTTCGCCTCCATCCTGCCGACTGTAGAGAAGCCTGAGGAGGGAGAGTCAGTGCTTGAGGCAGTGGACACTGGCCTCACCGCTCAGGACAAGGAAATGGAGGTCACCACCAAGCCCAGGGAGACCACACAACTCCCAATCACTCAACGGGTCTCAACAGTCAGAGCCACCACAGCCCAGGCTGTCACGTCTCATCCCCACAGAGATGTGCAACCTGGCCTCCATGAGACCTTGGTTCCCACAGCACCTGGCCAGCCTGACCACCCACCTCCAAGTGTGACAGAAGGAGGTACTTCTGTCGTCAAAGAGGTTGTCGAGGATGGAGCTACCAATCAACTTCCTACAGGGGAGGGCTCTGGCGAGCAGGTGAGTGGCTTTGTATTTCCTGGGTGGCCACTAGTACCTGGCATCTGGCACCTTTCATCCTAATGTCCTTTGCTCTTTAAAGCATATTGTAGTCTTGGCCACAGTGATGGAGTAACAGGGTTCCACCTTCCTCCTGCCCTGAACAAACTGATTACAAGATCAGCAGGAGGCTCCTTAGACATCACTCAAGAGCTAGCCACCCAACATTACACCAGGATGACTTTTCTCTCTTAGAGCATCCTGGGATTTTCATACAGAAATGGGTGCTTTGTGTCACTCAGGGTGGTGTCTGTGCCAAGGTCCCGAGTGCGATTGCATTCCGTGACAGATGGTGGCATAGGTTGGATGTGTCTGATGTGGGGTGGGAGGGGAACCCCAACAGGGCATGGCAGTGCTCCAGGTTGCTATTGTGTCCATGGCTCCAGCCCGACCTGATCCCAGCTTGGCCTCCTGCAGGACTTCACCTTTGAAACATCTGGGGAGAACACAGCTGTGGCTGCCATAGAGCCTGACCAACGGAATCAGCAGCCAGTGGATGAAGGAGCCACAGGTGCCTCTCAGGGCCTTTTGGACAGGAAGGAAGTGCTGGGAGGTGAGTCTTTCTTTTGAGTAGGTAAGAGAAGGCAGGCTGTGGCTCTGTGGTAGTGTGGGCTACAGCCATCCTTGGCTATGGGGTGGAAAGAGAAGGCGCGAGTACGGCCCAGGCCATTTCCTGTGTTGTCCATAGCTGCTCAGCTGAGCCAGCCTCTGTCCACTCCCTAGGTGTCATCGCCGGAGGCCTGGTGGGGCTCATCTTTGCCGTGTGCCTGGTGGCTTTCATGCTGTACCGGATGAAGAAGAAGGACGAAGGCAGCTACTCCTTGGAGGAACCCAAACAAGCCAATGGTGGCGCCTACCAGAAACCCACCAAGCAGGAAGAGTTCTACGCCTGATGGAAGAATGGTTCTCCCCCCGCCCCTGCCACTCACTAGGCTCCCACTCGCCTCTTCTGTGAAAAACTTCAGGCCCTGGCCTCCCCACCACTGTGTCGCCTCCTCAGCACCCAGACCCTTCCAGCTGGTCCTGCCCGAGCAGTCCCAGGGTGTGCTGGGAATTCATTCTACTTCTTTGACTTCTGCCTAGAAGCTTGGGCGCAAAGGGTTTCTTGCATCTGACCTTTCTACCACAGCCACACCCGATGTCCACTATTCTGACTTGGTTTCTCCAAACGGGAGGAGACCCAGCTCTGGAGAGAAAGGGGACCCAACTGCTTTGGACCTAGGTGGCCTATTACGGCTGGAGGATCCGAGGGACAGGAGAGGGGCTTCGGTTGATTTGCCATAGCACTTACCCGTAGAAACCGCTATTGTTGGCCATGCTGTGGTAGGGGACGGAGTTCGGGGCTCCTTGGAATTCACTTCACGTTGTGGGGAAGCCTACTTTAGATATCAACTCGTTTTTGCACATGTTTCCTCTAGTTTCTCTGTTCAGAACCCCAGTAGGCTTTACTTCTGGGGTAAGGCAAGTCAATCGACTGGTGTCCCTCACCTCGCTTCCCTAATCTACATTCGGGAGACAGCATCGGGGTCATTCAGACTTTTTCGTTTTTATTTTTAAACCTAGAAGAACCAAATCCGGATGCCAAAATGTAGGCTTGGTTTGTGTGTTGTCTCTTAAGTTTGTCGCTCATGCGTGCAACAGGGTATGTATGAACTATCTGTTTGGTGGTCCGTAAGTAGGCTGGCTAGTCCAGGATGCCATGGGGTAGCCACCTCTTTACCAGTCATGCCTGTGTGCATGAACTCAGGGCCATGGCCGTGGCCTGGGCCACTGCAACATTGGACGAGCCTGTGTGAGTACTTAACTCCTAGAGCACAGTCGAGGGATGGAGGGGAGAGAAGACTGAAGTGGGGGAGGGTGCCAAGGGTGTCTAAGACTCTCCCGCCTTTGGTACCATCTCTGGTCACCTTTCTCCTGGAAGTTGACAAGGAACATCTTGAGTATGGCTGGCATTGGCTCCTCCATCGAGAACCAAGTTCACCTTCAGCCCCTGTGGCCCTGTCCCAGGCTGGAGTCAGAAATCCTTCCCAAAGAGCAAGAGTCTTTGCTTTTGGCAAAACGCTACTTAATCCAATGGGTTCTGTACAGTAGATTTTGCAGATGTAATAAACTTTAATATAAAGGAGTCCTATGAACTCTATTGCTTTTGCTTCTTCTCTGGGCTGGTGGTGTAGACGTAGCCAGCCTTTTCTCAGACCCTGGTAGCTCAGGGAAGCTTGGCTCAAGGCTATGTGCCTCCAATCTCTGAGGGGTAGGATCCTGGGTCCAGGATTCCTCTGATTTTTTTGTTTTTGTTTTTGTTCTTTTGGTCAAACTACTTTTGGAAGTTGGTAGGATCAGCCAAGGTTTTACAGGGCCTGATGTCCGCTCTTCTGAATGGTTTAAGTAGCCAGGACTCTAGCGGAACTTGACCTACGGTCACTAGGGTCACGCGTGGTTTGCAGAGCAGACACCTGGGACAGGCTTCCTCCCTCGTGTTTGCTGGGGCACTTCCGAGAACTCCTCGCTCAACAATGTTCCAGCTGCTGGCGAGGCTGCTCGGGGGCTCAGCTAGACAAAAGACCTGTTCCCTCTGTTTCGTTCCAGAACTTGTTGCCAGAACATAATGGCTGGATGTGATGTGGGGTGGGGGTGGGGTCAAGACCAGAGACAGCGCTCAGCTGAGAGCTTGAGAGACAGTGCCCAAGCCCCAGGCTGGGCTCGTTTATGTAATTGCAATAAATGGTACGTGTCCATTTGGACAGCAGACTCTTTGGTAGTTGTGGAGTTTCTTCTTGGTTCGGTCATGTCCTGCTCAGTCTGGATTTTGGAATGGGAGTTTAACTGACCTGGGTTCTGGGCTTGGTACCAAATAGCAACAGTTTCTGCTATCCTTGCCCAGGCCCCAGGGCAGGACTTTGGGCTCACCTTCTCCCAGGACTCCCGGCTTTGCACCTGTCCAGCTCTCTAAGTGTGTCGTGCCAGCTCCAGCTGGATTATCCCCTCCCCTGGGGTTATGAGCACTCTGCTGTCGCTGAGTTTCAGGGTTTGCTGTTTGTTCTGTTTGCTCATTGTGCAACTCTTAAAACACTCTCACTGGCAAATGGTCTTACGGGGTAAAGGTTTGCAAGTATTGTCTTACATTGGGAAGAAGTGACAGCGAAAGACGGGCAAATTGAAAAAACACAGAAGACTGAGGAGCCCACCCCAAATTATGGGGCAACTAGCTGTCTCCTCTCAGTCTCATCTGGTCCTTGGTGATGCAGGGCAGGAGGAACTGTACCTGTTGGTACAGCAGGGCCTATGGGGTCCGGTTGCTTAACACGTAACAGTCTCTTCCCATGCATTATACTCCGAGAGTAGAGCTGGTTGCTGAGCCTAGTATCACCTGTGCCTATATTACTAGCGACTTGGAAGACTAGGGGAGGAAGTTGGTAAGTTGAAAGTTTGCCCAATTTGCAGAGTGAGTTCAAGGTCAGCCTGGGCAAATGACAGAGGCCCTGTCTCAAAATGAAAAGCAAATAGAGAAGGGCCAGCAAGATGGCTCAGGCGGTAAAAAAAGTGCTTGCCACTAACGCTGACAACTTGAGTTCGATCCTCAGAGCCACCTGAAGAGAGAGAACGAGCAGACAGCTGCACATTACCTTCCGGCCTTTGCATGTACACACGAGCACCCTCCCCAGCTAAATAAAAAGCATTTTTCCTATTTAAAAAGTTATATAGTGTGTTTTGATTCTGTTCTCCACAACTCCTTCCCACATCCCTCCTCAACCAACTTCTCTCTCCCAAGAAACAAAAACTCAAAACAAGCAACAAAACATCCCAACAAGGAAAAAAAAAGTAAGTAGATAAGTAAAAACAGAGAAAAAAACATGGGTCCGGGGCCGCTTTGGTATGTATGGTCGATATACCAGTACACCGCCATGCCGTTAGAGAACATTTATTTTCGTTTTCCCATCAGGTATCCATCGCAAATAGCTTCCTAATAGCGTTTTGGTAAGGGGTGGAACTTTGTGTCCACTTCCCTTTGTCCCCGTGTGATTGTGTGTGGTTTGAACTTGTGTAGGTCTTGTGTGGGCGGTCAGTCTCCGAGTTCCTATGTGCATGCGCCCCGTCGCGTCTGGAAGATGCCATTTCCTCAGAGTCATCCACCACCTCTGACTCTTAGGTTCTTTCCATTTCTTCTAAGTAGAGCCTCTGACCTTGGGGGGAGGGGTTTAGTAAAGATATCCCATTTAGGACTGGGTGCTCCAAAGTCTCCAACTCTACAGATTGTCCAGTTGCAGGTCTGTCTTCGTTACCATCCACCGCAAGAAGCCGCTTCTTTGATGACGGCGGGTGATGCCCTGACCTGTGGGATATATATCTGTATGTCATTAGGAGTCATTTTATGGCTATGTTCTTTAGCAGAATAATAGCGATAGGTTTTCTCCCAGAACCCACAACCCCTCTAGTTTCAGTTTCTTGGCTGTTTTAGCCGTGTCAGGCATGGGTTCCATCTCATGGAGTGAGCCTTAAGTCTGATAAAAAAAAAATGGTTGGCTCCTCCCATGACACTTGTGCCACCACTATACCAGTATATTCTACAGGCAGGTTGCTGTTGGAGGTCACAGGGTTTGCAGCTGGGTGATGCTGATAAGGACTGTTTTCCTTCAGTACCCTGTGGAGCAGCGTCCAGGCCGCTAGTTGGACAGAGTCATCATAGTTTTCTTCAGAAATTGAACATTTTAATTAAAAAAGTTTAAGCGTAAAGAGGGCTGGTGATGCGTAGTTCAGTGGTAGCACACTTGCCTATCTGGCCTAAGCAAGACCCTAGCTTTAGTCACTGTCCAGAAAAACATTCCCTGAGCTCATTCATTTGTTCTTTAAACACCGAAAGCAAGAATGCTGGTTCTTCCCCAGCCCCTGGGCTGGGTAGCAAAAACAGTGATGGACTTGGCCTCTGAGCTATCCATTAATTTTATTAGTTTATATTTTACCCAAGACCTCCAGAAAGAAGCTAAGATGTGGGTGGACTGTCTGTCCCCACCTCACTCGAGCTCGCTGTCCTGTGTGCCATTGCCCGCTTCTTCTCTGTAGGGAGCCACAGGGCACATTTCTGTCCCTTGGTCCCCAGCTCCTGCCACTGGAATGAGTGTGCTAGTGTTCCACGTAGGAAGTCAGAGTCATGGAATTCCCCTTCGAGGGTTCTTGTGAGTAACTTTCTGAGCAGGGTTCGGCTATATCATGTTCTTAATTTGCAGCTGGTTTCTGTTGGAATTGCAGCCTGGGCCTTGCTTGCCTCTGGGGTTTTACTCTGAACGTCCTGTCATATTCAGAATGAAGATCCGGGACCTCTGTTGTGCTCTCAGTGATGCCAGAGACGGCAGAGACAAAGAAGGACAAAGCGGTGGCCAATGCAGAGTTCTGTGGAGGCTAGTGGCGATTGGAAGCATGGGGACGTTGGTTCAGCTCAGCGTAAGGGTCATTGGAGCTCTCACCCAGGCGGCCCTTGGACCGAGTCTGGAGGAGCAAAGTGTTAAGTGGCCTCTGACACAGAGAAGAGGCCCTCCAGGAAGAAGGCCCACCTCAGCCGAAGACAGGGATCCAGATGCTCGCGCTGACTGGAAAGCTGAAGCGAGTGCAGGAAGGGCGAGACTGCAGTCTAGTGACAGCTGTGGAAAGAGAAGGCCTTGCAGATGGCTGGGGGAGCACGGATGGAGGGCCTGGGTTGAGACACAGAGGCAGAACTATCGGGATTTTTGAAGCCTGTTCCTGGAGGATCTGGCTCTCCCTTGGGAGCCTGAAGGGAGCCCAAAGGCAAAGGGGTGAGATAAGCCTTCTGAACTAATGGTCTCAGTGAGGAGAGGTCACGAGGGGAGAGGGGACAGTAGCCTTAGAGGTGAGCAATCTCAAGCCCTCTGCTGGTCTAGGCACTGACGGTGGTTGGTCCCAGAACAACACCTGGTAGGACAGGACACACATGTAGGCAAACAGGCTGCAGAGCCCCAGAAATCATGGCCACTTTAGAGGTATCCCATCCCCCCTGTGCCTGTCAAGCTGCCTATGTTCCTCTTGTCCAGCTTGGCTCCTGAAGCATGATGGGCTTCTCTGAGGGTGAGATTCTGGTCCCTGGAGGTGGGAAGTGGTCCTGAGCCAGGGGCCTAGAGGGGCTTAGAAAATACTTTGGCTGCAGAGTTTCAGGCTCTTCCATCACCACCTGGCTGTGGCAATGCCTTCTGGCTTTCTCCCTTCCCCCTCCCTTATTACCCAACACCATAACTTCCCCTTACCTGTGTGCTTACCCTTGGCTGTGCACACTCTTATGATGGAATTGCCCCATCAGGTCCTCAGCTGTTTTTATTCAGTGGCCGCTCAACTTCAAGTTGGGAGAGGCACATAAATGTCCCCACTACCTCCTGGCCACTCTTCCTTTTACACCTCCCTTGCTAAGATGTCTGCTGCCCTGGGAGTTCCTTGAAGGCAGAGGATCGCTGTGCAATGGTCTGAGCCAGCAAACTCTTGCAGGCTTTGGGGGTTCGCCATATCTAGCTAGGATGCTATCCTGCTCGGAAAATCCAACAACTTTTAGACATGAATGAGTAACATAAGCTATCCCCGTCTACCCATATAGAAATAGAAGACACAATGGTGTTGGGGGGGGGGATATTGGCGTGCTTCCAGGCTGTTGCATGGAGTGCCAATTCACATGAGTATTGGGAGACCTGCATGACAGCAATTACTGAAGGCATTTGTCTCTCTGTGGCTCCAGTAAAACAAGAGCAGGTGTCCGTCAAAAGATGTGCACGAGAATGCTCCTAGCATTTGCAGCCGTCATACACTAGACACGGAAGTAAATATCTCTCGGCAGGAGCGGAGAAAAGTAGCTGGTGGCATATTCATACACAGGAATACTATTTGGCAATAACCAAGAAACCAAAGTACCAAGGCACTCTCGGCACAGGCAGCTTACGAACTGCTTGAAGCCGGAAGCCGAGGAACCTAGCTTGCATAGTCCAGCTGTCAGAGGCTAGTTTACCTATAACAGAAACCAGTCTGGCCCTCTGGCCAAGGGTGTGATGTTGACTAGGCAGGACACAAAGGAGCCTTCTAGGATGCAGGAAATATTCTCTGGTTTGGTGAGGGTGGTGATTACAAGGGTGAAGGTCTACACAAATAAACCATCAGTCATGCGCTTAGGTATTGATTCCGCTGTAGGAAAGTAACTTATCAAAGGGCTTCTGAGACTCTGATTAGCTTCCTTAAGCTCCACCATAGCCTTTTCAGTAGAATCAGGGAAGCCCACATGCCCAGTGTTTTCTTCAGAGTCCCAGAGGAGTCTAATTTATGGATGGAGAGGCCCAGGGCAAAGCTAGCCATGGTTGCATGCAAAGCAAGCCAGTTTCTTGTCTGGGTCTGATGGGGTCTGGGAGTGGACTCCTTTCTCAGCTGTGGGGTGGTGGACACCACACAGAGGGCAGTACCGGTGACCCCTCCTCCCTCAGCAGCGACCTGGCCCCAGCTCTTTCTGTGCTTCCTGGAACCTGCCTTCCCCAGACGCTGTTCCCAGCACTTAAGGCTGAGAGCTAAGCCATTCCTCCACTCCAGGAAAATATTTATTCAGGGACTTGGCACCCGCAGAGGAGGAAATCAAAGCCACTTTGGAACTGAGCAGGCAGCCTGCTGCCGGCTGCTTTGTCTGCCCTTGCAGACTACCTCGGCGCTGGTTGTGTCTAGGGCAGCGAAAACGAGTGCCACCTTGCAGAGGGGCCGGTGTCAGCTCTTCATTTAGTGTTCAGTCACCAGCTAGTTCTGCCAATCCAGACTGGCAAAGCCTCCTCCATGCCAGGCTGGGTGCTTGGATTGACCTTGCTCTCCAGGCTGGTTTTATAACGGACTGAGAGAGGCCAGTCAGTGGGAAGCCATGCTGTCACAGGCAGAGCACGGTGGTAGTGGGAAAGGCACTAGGAACCAGGCAGGGTGATTCTGTCCCTGGGGGCAAGTGTGATCTGTACCCCGAGTCAGCTGTGGAAAGAGGAGCTGGCAGGGCGCAGGGGGCATCTGGGAGGGAATATGGAGCAGCACAGCAGGGCAAAGGTCCCGAGTCAACAATGCCCCACTTCTTAGGAAGTCAATGGCATCGGCTAGGTTTGCAGCCAGGAGTCCAGGGAGTGGGAACTGGAGAAAAGGTAGGCAGGGAACGACCCATGACACCAGTTTGAGAGTGTGTGGACTTTATCTCCAGGGCAGAGAAGGGAGGTGGCTGTTGCAAAACATTAAAACACATTGATTTTTTTTTGAGTTTTTTTTTTTTTTAATTTAGAAAAGTGTAAAAGATAAAACTAGCCGAGCATGATGTCACAGGCCTATCATCCCAGTTATTCCAAAAGGGGAGACAAAAGAAACTGCAAATTTAAAGTCAGCCTGGGTAACTCAGCCTGTTTAGAAATGGGGGAGGGGAGGAAGGAAGAACAAGACAGAAGGAAAGAAAGAAAGAAGGAAGGAAAGAAAGAAAAGAGGGCCGGGCGGTGGTGGCGCACGCCTTTAATCCCAGCACTTGGGAGGCAGAGGCAGGCGGATCTCTGTGAGTTCGAGGCCAGCCTGGTCTACAAGAGCTAGTTCCAGGACAGGCTCTAAAACTACAGCGAAACCCTGTCTCGAAAACCCAAAAAGAAAAAAAAAGAAAAGAAGAAAGGAGTGGGAAGGAAGGCAGGCATGGAGTTCAGAGCTTGTCTAGCACGCACCAGACCTTAGGTTTGATCAGAAGTATGAAAAGGGGTCGGGGAGAAGAAGAGAAGGAGGAGGGAAGGGAGGGAGGAAGAGGAATGGAGGGAGACGACGGGGCTAACCTTATCTCAGCCCTACCTTCTAGATACTTCATGATGACATTTGAAAAGTTAAAAATACTTGTGGGCACGTGACTAGAAGTCCAAACAGAGCGAGAAAGTACAAATAGCAAGCGAACTCTGCCTCCCCACCTGTGGGTTCAGGCCAAAGGCAACTTCCTTTAATGGGGTTTCAGGGTACATTTCCAGAGTGTTTTTTCCATGCATGTTCCTGCGAGGGTAAGCCTATGCTTTTAAAACTTGCACAAAACGGCCAGCTCTCTACACGGGAGATCTGTGTGGTTTCCTTTAGCATGCCAGCACCTGCGTAGGGCCCCGCCCTGTTCTCGTAATGACTGTGGAGTACCCTCTGTGATGCAGATAGACCGCCGCCATCCCAGTTCTTTCTCTTGGCAGACGCCGGATCATCAGCAGGCCGAGGCTGCTCTCCTTGGGCAGTACCGCACACAGCTTCCTGAACTACCACAACCTCACACACTTGAGGAGTCCTTCCAGCCAGGGGTCCCGGATGGGTGGAAGGGGGTGTTCTTCACACCTGTCTTCTGAAACAGCTGTCGCTGTGCCCAGACTGCAGCAAGAGTCTCTGGTTGAGCACCACACCTTATCAAATGGCCCCATCTGCTTTTGTGTGGGGTGGAGATGGCACCACGTGTCTTTTCATTCAAATTTGTTTAATTGATGATGAAGTGAGGAATCTCGTTACACTTTTTTACTATTCATGTTTCTGTGCGTGTGTGTGCACGTTCATGTGTGGTATTGTGTGCATACATTATATATGAATACTCAAATGTGTGTGAGTCTAGATGTGTGCATAGGTATCTGTGTACACGTATGTGGAGGCCAGAGGTGTATATATACATACATACACACACACACACGTACATATATATATATGTGTGTGTGTTGTGTATTCCAACTTGGATTTTGACTCAGGGTCTCTCACTTGAACCAAAAACTCACTGATTTGTCTAGTATTGCTAGCCAGCTTGCTCCAACAATCTCTAGCCTGTGTCCTGCCGTCTGGGACTGTAGAAGGCTGTATACTGAGAATCCACTTGGGTCCTCAAGCTTGCAAGGCAAGACTTTGCCCACTGAGCGATCACTGCAGCCTTCGTGTTTCTTTTTGCTGTTCTCCCCACCTCCCTCCACCCCCCACCCCCAGGAAATCTAACTTTTCGCATTTGGAGCTCCCTTTCCTCACTAGCCCCTTTCTTCCCCTTGGATCCTGGGTTCTCAAACACTAAGATACTGGAAGGATTAGCACGAGAGCCTTGGTCTTCAGGAAGTCCCACTGTTGCAGTGTCAGGGGGTTTGGGGATTCAGGATATGAGGACCAGAGAGAAGGATCTGTGAATGGCTTGTGAAACCTGTCAGGAAGGACCTATCAGTGGGCTGAGTGGTTTTGGCGTAAGTCCAGGGTTCCTTCGGTTCTGTTGCCTACTGCCCTGGCAAATCCAGTGAGTGACAAACCAGGACACAGTCCTCTGTGTAAACTACCCAGCTAGCTATCCACACACCCGATCATCTTTGCCACGTCTCTCCTTCTCTGGCTGTGTGGGGAATGACAGGGGACAGGGTAATAAGATAGGGGCAGTTCCCCACTTTAAATACTATGGTCCCCCAAGCCGTGTCAACAACAGAAATTCCAGGATTTCAACACGTAGTAATACACTGACCCACATATGTCTTCTTGGAGTTGAGCCATTAAATCCCCCAAAGGGAACAAGTGTCCCGCTGAGCTGAGTACAGAGGTGTGTGGTGTACAGGGCCTTAGGGCCCTAGTTGGTGTGAGGGGGGCGTTAACTGGGCTTCTGGCTTCAGTCCTTTTCCATGTAGACTCTAGGACTTGACCTAAAGGAAATACTTAAAAAATACCCCACAATGGGTAATTCTTTTTTTTTAATTTAATTTATTTAAAATTCCCTCTCGGTTTTTGTTAAATTTCTTTTATACTTTGTATTTATGGGTTAGGGCAGATGAAGGGGAGAAGCAGGGCTTGGCCTGTAGCTCAGTGGTAGAGTGCTTACTTTATGTATGAGACCCTAAGCATTGCCAAGAAAAAAAAAAAAACAGAAAGGAGATGTAAAAGTTTCCCTTTTAAAACCATATAAAGCATATTAATGGTGGCTCATGTCTTTAGTCCCAGCATTCAGAGGCAGAGGCAATCAGAACTCTGTGTTTGAGGCCAGCCTTATCTTTGTACTGAAACCCCATCTCAATAAAATAAACATATACATAAACATATATTTTATGAACAGTAGACTTGCCCCTACTGCGTATTTTTTTTTTTTTTTTACAAATGTGCACACTTTGTGTCTCTACCCTATGGTTTGATGTAGACTTACTCTGCTCCCCACACTTCTCCATGCTCCTAATGGCCAGTCAGTCCTCAGCTCTTTCTGTCCTCATAGGTTTGGCATAGGTTTCCAGATAGTCTGTGGGTGAAATCAGTTAGCACGAGTCATCTGAGTCTAGCATCCCCCGGAGACAGCATTGGGTTTATCCCAGTTGGAGATCTTAGGACCTTGTTACCTTTGTGGCTGCACAGTGTTACCCAGTCTGGATACTTATGTCTGCATAGTGTTAAGCAGTCAAAATACTTATATCTAAGAGCAAATCCTGATCCAGAAGCAGAGTCCACTCCAGAGGGCCAAAAGTCATCCTTGAGAGTCCACTAAGGGGAACTGCTGCCCATCTGCCTGCCTATCTTCTTTCCTGTCTTCTTCCTCCTGCCTACCTGCCTGTCTGTCTGTCTGCCTTCCTTCTGTCTGTCTGTCTGTCTTCCTGTCTGTCTGTCTTCCTTCCCGTCTGTCTGTCTGCCTGCCTGCCTTCCTGTCTGCCTGCCTGCCTTCCTGTCTGTCTGCCTGTCTGTCTTCTTTCCTGTCTGTCTGCCTGCCTGCCTGCCTTCCTGTCTATCTGCCTGCCTGCCTGCACGGCTGTATTGAAATCTGCACACCCAGTGGACAGGCAAGAGTGAGTTTCAAGTCCAAACCTGTGCAACTGGAGGTGTCATGAAGGGGATATGGTCACTTCTTTAGAGTCCACAGAGGAAGACAAGATGGGGGTTCAGGCAAGGTTCCTGAACTGGTCACATGAGCTCAAAATCCGGCTTCAATCCTTTTTCAGGCAAATGAACTATCTCCCAGCATGCCACAGGGCTGAGGCCCCCTATTGGTGGTACTTGGTCTCAGTCAATGATGTGTGTTGTGATTGTACCAGTGACAGCTCAAGGCTGGAAAGGTATCAAGAGCCCCGGGGTGACTATCTACCCCGCTATGCTCCCCTCAATTCCCCATCTGCACCTCAGCCCGCTACCAGCTGGAGAGTGTAGTACATCTTCTGGGACTCTTCCAAGATGTGGTGATCATGTCTACCGGTGGCCAGGCCTGGAACTGATGATGAAGATTCTAGCATCCTCCTTCATGCTTGATGCTCCCTGTTGCTTAAGGGATAAGGGACAGAGCCTACACTGGGCCCCTTGGTTCCTAATGCAGAAGCAGCCTGGACCGCCCGTGTAGGTCCAGCCTAGCCACCCAGGATAGGCATGCGGCCTGTGGGTGTGTTCTATTCTGGAGGAGGGGGGACTTCATTAGCTACTGGCCTGTGCCCTCAGGTTCCCAGGGCTATATTAAATGCTTGTTGGTTATTCCGCGTCTCTCTCTTCAACGTCAGGTGTGGCACTTCCCTGAATCCATTAGTTTTTTTTTTTAGTACAACTGACAAGGTCCTTCCAGTTTGAAGAAGCCAGACATGAAATAGCTCATCCTTCCAGGAAACTCTTCATTGCTTTGACCACTAGCCTGGTCACCGCTTCTCAGAGGAGAGCTTGGGTATTCCTGTGATGTGCCTTGTAGCGATAGTTCACTATGACGCTGGTGACCCAGGCTCACCCCACCCCAAGCAGGGCTTCTGCCTACAGTGCTCAGCTGTCACAGACATCACAGTCTCTCATGGTCTCCCAGACACTCTAGGGTTGCTGGAGTGATGTTCTAAGCCTCACCCTACCGATGAGGAAAAGGAAGTGTTCGTGGAAAGGGGAAACTGAGCAAGGCTGCCCACAGTGGGGATGGAAGAGGGAATTCTGGGCAAAGCCGTGCCTGCAGGTGACTTTATCAGCCTTGCTTTTACAACCCCCGTCCTTACCTGTGCCAGACAGCAGCCTAGATCGCAGACCCGGGTGTCTAGGTAAGTTCTGCCGCACTAGCAAAGGACCTAGAGCAGAGCCCACTGCCTTATGGGAAACCCAAGAATGTGGGTACCTTTCTTCAGGTTCCGCTGAAACTGTGAAAAAAGACAGGCAAATGGACTTTCCTGATAATTGCTACCCACCGGGATCTAGATCTCTCCGAGTGAGAGCTAGTATTACTTACATGCCTAGAAACCACTGACCTTAGACACACCCGCCCTCTATGTTAGGGGAAATGTGTAATTCCGAAGCAGGGTTTGGCCTTAAACCCCGTTCCACTTGCTGCCTGACTATAAACTCTTCGGAACCTCAATTTCCTTGTCTGGGAAATGGGGCAGACAGCACTCAGCTCATCATTAGGCCTCAGGCATAAATTAAGGTAATGTTTGTATCTGCTGAGCAGTTGACTGTGGGCTCTCTGCAAGCCTTCCATAAATGGTAGCGATAACCCACTCTGGTGACAGAGGCTACCTGGACAGGTGGAGGGACTCTTCTAGATTCAGCTGCCCTGCCTAACCTCAGGTTACTAACCCAACCCCCAAAGCCCGGGAAAGGGTGGTCTGGAGAAGGGCCTGTGAGTTGCATCGGGGTCCACGATGATGAGGAGCCCCGCATGAACCAAACAGCCAGGAGGAAGATGGAAGCTCATTTCTTCCCACCTCTGGCATCTCTGTGCCTCTATACCAGTGGCACAGTTCACACCAGAGCCTGGTGGCCACGTCCTCCTGGTAAGGGGGCTATCAGCACAAGTTCTGACGACGCTAGCCAAAAAGTTAGCTCAAGCCTCCATAAGGAAGCCTAGGAGATGGTCCTGGGTTCAAAGGGAGATCTTCCCATAGGGCTGTGTCCACAGCTCACTTTCTCTACAATCAGTGGGCTCTTCAAGGTCAGGGCCCAAAACCCATGGGTGAACAGAAACGGAGCCCATCGTACCACGGCAAGGACCTCCATGCATTATTAACTACAGAGCGGTTCAAAGGCAGTGTTGTAGGCAGAGCTCGTGAGCATGCGGCATGGGGCGAGAGAAGTCTGACTACAGGAACAGGCACTGAATCCCAAGTTCTTGAAGAAGTTAGCCAGGACAGGGTGCTCTAGGCAAGTGCTAGTAACACTTAGGAGACATTCAGCGCACTGAGTTTGTATCGGGGGTACGGAAGTGGTGGAGGACGGAGTTGGAGGGGTACCAGGGGTCAGGAAAGGAGGTGCAGAGAGAGAATGATGCTGAGCTCCTGTTGACTTAGGAGAGCCGATTGTGTTCAGAGACTTACATCAGTGGTTTGAAGCTGACCACAGTGGCGGTACCATTTACACCACGGGAATGGACAAGAGCCATGAATCAGAGGCTGTATTTAAAAACAAGAAACCAGGAGGGAAGAGTGGCAGTCTCCAGTGAATTTTAAATGAGGGCAAGGGATCGTTAGCTTTGTTCCTTAAAGGGATGTTCTGGTCTGGCTGCTGCAGTAGGAAAGAAAGGACTTGGATGACCTATCAAGAGGGTGCAAGGCAGGGAGAGGACAGACTTCTGCTTGGTAACATAACTCCTGCTGTGTGGGGGCTCAGCTTGGGGGTGGGGCGCAGGATTAGGCCCTCTCTCAGCCTTCCTAGGCTGGAGCCTGAGAATCTGCAATAAAACTCTTAATGAAAAACACCTGGGCTCTGCCCCCTAGCCAGGCCCTGGGATGCGGACGGGAAGGGGATTAGAGGAGGGAGAGAGGACCAAGCACTCATTTCCATCCATGTGCTCGGTCATGCATTAACTTTGGTCTCTCCTGGCATTTTGCTCCTGGTCCTGGGTGTGAATAAGGAGTAGAGGAAAGGCGCTAAGGGACACAACACGGAACAGCTTGTAGGGGTCATTATGGGGGCAGATGAGGTCACCTGGGCTACAGTACCCTATGTCTATGGTTGCCAGACTGTGAAAGGTTCTGATCCAGGTCACAGAGTCAGAACCACTACTAGGGTAGGTCCTAGGCTTCTCCAGTCCCTCCACAGAACAGAATGCTCTCTCTCTCTCTCTCTCTCTCTCTCTCTGTCTTTCTTTCTGTCTCTGTTTCTGTCTCTGTCTGTCTGTCTGTCTGTCTGTCTGTCTGTCTATCTCTCTGTGTGTGTGTTCAGGGTAACTTGTGAGAATGCAGGAGGGATGGAGGCTGACCCTCTCTTGTCCCTTTTCCCCAGGACACATAGGGGAAGGAACCACTGAGATCCCAAAGTGGAGATTGACTGATCCCAGAGCCCATTGGGGTTTGGCCTAATCTAGTCCTGGCTTTCCATTCAGGAAGGGGCTGAACTACTTGCCTTCGGCTCTGTCTTCTGAAGGAATATGCAGCAGGGAATGGACCAGCTGGTCCAGAAGCAGCTGGGACCTCAGGGAGTATCTGCAGGGACCAGTCAGGTGGGTCTCTTGGGAGGACGCTACTCTGGCAGTGGACACCTGAGTTTTAAAACTTAATTTTGACTGGTGGTTGTGCATCTTCTGAGCCCTTCTTCACACTTGAAGTCTGTCCTGGTACAGGTGACCCCAGCAATAGTTACCGGGTCTGTAGAAGCATGTGTGACCTCTGTGAACACTGGAAACAGCGCCCTTCATGGGCACAGAGAGCTTTACAGGCATGTGATCTTCATTGTGACCCGGAAAGAAGCTATTTCTCCAAGCAGCCAGATGCCAATCACCCTGACAGACACACAGTAGCCCAAATGTGCCCACCAGGAGCCACCAGAGAGGGCTCTAGGCCCTCATTGCCCTTCCCCCACCCACAGACTACCCTCTTTCCCATTCTCAGTTAATAAACACCCCTTGAAAGGATGCTCAGGAGTTTGAGGGCAGGCACGGGTATGGTGAAAACCGAAATCCACAAGCTTCAAGAGTTCTGAGCAGCACAGCCCCCCGCTGTCAACACTACCACCAGCAGCATGGAGCAAGGGCAGCCCTTGGAACCTTCTGGACACCATGTGAGGACGGAAGCTCAGGCATCTGGAGATGAAAGGCACAGGGCCAGCTGCAGCCCTAGCCACCACCCAGGAGGCAGCAGAGTCGGTCTTGCCAGGGTTTTCCTCTAGGGCCATGTGGTTTCAGCCCACACCTCCTGCCCCACAATAGACACATGGCTTCTGTAGCATTCACAGATCGTCCTGAGGAGAGGAACTGGCCTACCTGGGTTGTAAGTGAACAGGAATATTTATGGGCATGGCTGAGTGGGTCTCTAGAACCCATCCATGAAAGAGTCTACAAATCTAAAGGCTGTACTGTGTGCGGCAGGAGCCTTCTCTGAGGCAGCAGGCAGAGATACCCCCTTTCATGTTTGTGGTACTACATGAAGCCACCCTTCCCTTTGTACCCATGACTGATTCATCAATAGTTGGCTTCTGAGAGAAGAGGAACAGCAAGCTATGACTGGAAGCTGTTGGGAGCTTCCTTGCTGGGCCGCTGGCTAAAACTAGGCCCTAGGCTTACTCTAGAAATTGGATGGCTGTTGGCAAGCTCATGCAAGCTGAGCCTCAGGCAGGCCTTCTGAGAAATCCCACCTGGACTGGCTCCCTGAGCCTGTAGGCCATGAGAGTGAAAGCAAGGTTGAGGGACTTAAGGGGCAGAGCCGAGGCTCTACCAAGCATCAACTGGACATTCAGCTCCAAGCTTCTCACCGAGATTGTATCCCTGCCATTAGAGATGCCATCATCCCTCTAGAAAGACATGGCCAACCTCAGGGCCTGGCCACTGTTAGCTGGACTCAGCACCGCCATGGCGGGGGTAGGGGTTGGAGTAGGGAAAACTGGTCTGGAGAGATGGGCAGGATGCCTCTTCCCTGGAAAAGCCTGCAAAGCTGCAGATATTAGATACAAAGTTTGGGCAGGAGGTGAGCTGATGGGAGACAGAAGCCTTCCTGCAGAGCCTCTCTGCATGGAGCCGGCACTGCTGACGACATCAGTCTCAGTGTGGCTACAGCAGCCAACCCTGGAACACTCGCCATGGACTCTGTGGGGCAGGGTCCATAGTGGGAAGCATATGCTGACCTCCGGTTCCCAGCTGGCTTTCCCACCGTCCTCCTCCGGGCTTCAGGGCTGCTTCCTGTGAGGGTTACTCAGTCTGCTGAGGCCTCCAGATGAGATGCAGGCTAGCTGACCCCTCCCAGCATCCATCTTCATTTTGGAGAGACAATTAGGTTAATCTGGATGCTTCCTCTGTCCTGTACAGGAGAGATTCTCTATGCATCTGACGATCTGCCCTACCGCTTTATTTAGGACTCCGAGTGCCAGCCTCCCGCTGAGTCCCTAGAGATGAATCCTGTGGCTTCTCTCTTCTCTCTTCCTTGTGTCTCCCACAGGGACTGCCCTCTGCTTTACCAGTTACTCTCTGATCCCATCAACCATCACAGAGAAGGTATTCAGGAGGAGATAGCCACTGAGCTCAATCCCAGAGTGCTAGGAGGACCTGTCTGAAACGTCAAAAACTTCTGAGGAAAGGGGACCTCGAAACAGCTTGTCCTTCCCCCACCCTGATAGTCCTCTGCTGTGACCTTCATAGTCTTCAGGTTTTCCTCGGGCCTGAGCTGTTCAACAGTTTCCTCCAGGGAAGCTCCCTGAACAATTCAAGAAGGCATACAACTCAAAAGATCTTCAGGAAGTACCCGAAACCTACCAGGTTCACTAGGCCCCACCCTCCAGAGTAAACTTTACTGTTACTTTTATTAGCTGAGCGTCCCTCTCAGAAGCGCAGAACCAAGCTTAGGTTAGTACTCTCAGAGGGCCACCAGCCTGGAAGAGGTTTAGATCAACTTGAGGCACCTGGGAAGTCCACTCCATCCTGTTGAGCCGCCTGCAGGCTGTGCAGTCTGCTCCAGGTTCCCAGCTTTGTGAGCTGTCACCCATGCCGGGATGGACTTGGGTGATGCAGCTGTCTTTTGAGTCACTGCTGCTCCTGTAAGTCACCCCTCACCCATATTCCTGTAAGTGACCCCAAGAAAACTCGTGGTTCATCAAGTTGGACTTGGTTGCTCTCAGTACTTCTGTCTGGCGTGAGATTTCCATCTGGGCTGAACAGATGTGTGTCACGTCTCCCTAGGAAAAGCTTGGTCACACAAGAGCCTGACTGGGAGGGTCAGGGAGTTTGACAGTGGTCACAGGAGGTAAAAGTACACTGAGGAGGTCTACGTATGTGACGCAAAGGGTCTGTCTGCCTGGTGAGTCCCCAGGTCGAGGTAGCTGCCTGGTGACTCAGCCATTAGAAACCCCCAGGGCAAAGCAAAGATACACAGAGAGACGCTGGCAGGACCCTGCCATAGCTTCATTCCTCAACAGCAGGAGTATAATATCTGGCTTTCACGCCCACCTGGGCGGGCTGTCTGTTGCACCCCCCTTGGGTTGTCCCTAGAGGCCCGGGTAATGGTAACATGACTGTCTTCCCTGTGCTGAGCTGTCATGGGACTGCTGGGAGCTGCTGTGAGTGGCCAGTGCCTATAGCCGGGGCTTTTACCACATGCACTTAATAGCAGAACTGCTAACCGGCTCTGACCTGTGACAGTGACACCAAAAGGCCCCTCCCCCACCCTACCAGTGAGGCCGAGGACTTCCTGGAAATAGGTTCAATGAAGGGATTGTGATGTGGAACATTTGATGTGACCTGAGAACTTCCTGTTCAGATGACCCCCTGACCTCCTTCCTGAAAGTGTCCCGGACGTGGGTAGGATGACCCTAAGTCAGATTTGCCTGAGTAGAGCTGCTCCACCCTGGACCCTTGGATACAGTGCTCCGATTTTCCAGGCCTCTTTGAAGGGCTGCTGTGTGAAGCTGCCTGGTGACCTGAGGGATGTTCCTGGGGAATCCCAACAGGAAGTGGGTTGTCCCAGAGACGGCTTCTGCACCCATGCTCCCTCAGGGCAGTGGGAAAACAGAAACACAAAAGGGATTCTCTGGAGCTGCTCAAGCCTCCTGCACAGGGTTGACTGGGGTCTCAGATGGCTCCTCTGGGCCTTTACCACCATTTTCCTGTATAAATGATGCTGTAGCACATAGGTGTGGGTTCAGATCCGACTCCCGAACTTGCCTCCCCAGCAGTGAGCCTCATGCGTTCTTGAAGCTGCCAGTCAACACCATCCTGTCTGCTGGGTTGTCCATACCTTGTGTGAACTTTGCTCAACTTCGATTGAATACTACCCTGTCTGTTCTGGTGTAGTCGGAGCCCTGTGCGTGCTGATAATGAAGGTCATTGCCCCACACCTATGGTAATGGGGAATTTCACATGGAAAGGCCTTACATGTATATCCTGGCTGGAGTCTTGAGGAAAAGGCAGTAGCAGAAATAAAGGTCCTCTGCCTTCTTGTATAGCATCATTTAGTCCCATCTTCCAGACGAAAAGGAGGGTCGCCATCCTTGCTAACAAACACACCCAAGCTCTGCATTGAGAGGTATGCCAAGGAGAAGCCTTGATCTGAGGCTAGATCCAGGATGCTCTCTAAGAAGAAAGGCCTTCCTGGGGGTTTTAAACATTAATTTATTCTAATTTTGTGTGTATGAGAATTTTGTCTGTATGTTTGTCTGTGTGCCCACAGAGGCCAGAAGAAGGCATTGGATCTCCTGGAACAAGAGTCATTGGAGCTGGGTGATGGTGGTGCATGTCTTTAATCCCAGCACTCGGGAGGCAGAGGTAGGCGGATCTCTGGGAGTTCGAGGCCAGCCTGGTCTACAAGAGCTAGTTCCGGGACAGTCACCAAAGCTACAGAGAAACCCTGTCTCGAAAAACCAAAAAAAAAAAAAAAAGTATTGGCAATTGTCAGCTGCCATGTAGGTGCTGAGAACTGATCCTGCGTCCTTTTCAAGAGCAGCAAGTCCAAGTTTTTATAATTACTGAGCCATCTCTCCAGCTTCCTCTCTGAGCTTTCCAAGGCCCTGGTATTACCTGTGACCTTGACAGGTCTAGGGACTTTCTCTTGGCTTCGCTCTTTTGTTTTGCCCTACTGGGGATAAAGTTCACCCTTCCCGGTCTTGTTAAAGGCAGTGGGTCAGCCTGAGTCCTCCAAGGCTTTCACTGTCTGCCTGTGAAGCTGAAGGCTGAATCAGGCCTTGCCCAGAAGAGGCAGGCTGAGGGCTGAAGGCCAGTCACTCTCTCAAGAGATGTGGTAATCCTCTTGGTGCAAGAGAGAGACACACTGTTCAAATCACCACCCCCCCTTAAAGGCAGGGAATGTGAGATAGCCACCAAGGCCACTCCTGAGTTGGACCACAGTGTGGTGTTACGTGTTGAGAAAGAGCAGAGGGCCTTGGAAGTGGGTTCCAAGAGAGGGTGATGCATGGCTGTGGGCAGAGCAACGAAGGAGCAGCGTGGAGTTGTTTGATTTCCTGAGAAAAGGCGAAGAGAATAGTGACTCAGTTGAGAAATAGCCGGTTGAGTGTTTGTTTTCGGAAGGACAGTGTCATGAGCAGGCAGTGCAATTATGAGACCTATAAAGAAAGATCTGGGAAGGCCTCAGGATTTAACCCTCTGGCCGTGAAGTGTTTTTGTCTCAGCACTCAGACCCACCCTGTGGGAAAGCCTGGGTTTGACCCCTACCTCTTACTTAGCATTTTAGCATGGGTCCCTCACAGGAAGACTTAAAACTCCCAAGTGGAAGGGCTTTGCAGGCTGGTGGGAACCCTCCACCCAAGTTTACTGCCTGGCTGCTCTGGCTTTATGTAGCTCATAGCCTCTCCAGAGTTAGAATTCTCCTACACCTCTCCTGGAGGTCCCAACATGCCCTGCCACTCCTAAGCAAGCCCATGCATCTAAGAGTCTTCTTGCATCTGAAAGGGACCCCTCTTCTTGTATCCCTTTTCCTGGAGAGCTGTGAACCTCTGCTCACCCTGTGTAGGGCTCTAAGGATAGACCCAAGAAATGACTCGAGCACGTGAACAAATGAGTTGATCGCTAACTTACAAGACCATGGGTGAGGTGTTATAGGCATGTGGGTGACCCCCCAAACAGCTGTGGTCCCCAAAAGTACCACCCTCCAATACGGATGACCTCAAAGTTTCATCATTGCAGTCCCTACTGTTTCTCAACTTTCTGCCTCCTACAGAGTCGGGCATCCTCTTAAAATGATGTCTAATTGGGGCCATATATGGAGCTGGGGTGGGGCAGGCAGGCGTGAATGACTGGAGTCTCAGGTGAGGGTCCAGTGATCCTCTGCCTTTCTCTCAGAGGACAGAGTCCCAATGGCTCTCCGGTCATTCTCAGTGTGACGTCTCACCGGGGAGAACAGAGCGGATCACTGACATCTTCCCACCTGGATGTCATGCTGCTCTCTTCTCTGTGTGGTCCCTCCCCATTCCTACTACTCTGTCTGACATGGCAGCATCATTTCAAAGACTTTCTGGTTAGAGTCTGCAGGATCTCTCACAGATAGGGATATGTAAATATATGCAAATAGGGATACCTTACCTCCCTGCTTTTCCCATTGTATCGATTACATGTGTTTTTCTTGTTTCCTTGCTCTAGCTAAGACTTTGAGCACTATATTGAATAGGAGGGAAGCAGCAGGCCCTCTTGTGTGGTTCCTTATTTTAGGGAAAATGCTTTGGGACTTTCCATATGCAGCGCATTGGTGGCTATAGGTCTGTCATGTATTGCCTTTGTGCACTGAGGTATATTCCTTCCATTTCCTGAAGTTCTCATCACAAAGGGATATTGTACATTGTCAAAAGTCCTCTCTATATGCAATGAGCTGATCATATGGTTTCCGTCCTTGAGTGACAGACTCCCAACACGCGTGCAGCTCAGACAGCTGGCTAGGAAATACCTGCTCCCTACTTTGCCTGTGCAAGTGGTCCACCTGGCAGCATCAGAAGGTAGCCTGTTACATGTTCATTGTGTGTCTCAGGCAAGGGCTCCTGAATCTCTCATCTCTAGAGTGCCGGTTATAGCCTGGTAGTGGTGGCTCACGCCTTTAATCCCAACACTAGGGACACAGAGACAGGTGGATCTCTGTGAGTTTGAGGCTAGCCTGAGCTACAAAGTGAGTTCCAGGACGGGTTCCAAAACTACAGAGAAACTCTGTGTCAAAAACAAAACAAAACAAACAAAAACCCTCTGCTGGTCATGAAGTGATCTGCTTCATAGACTTCCTGTGAAGGCAACGAAAGAATAGAAAACAAACAAGCCAACCAATAAATAGAATAAACACACCTAGGCTTAGAATTAGGTTGCCATCTAAGACCTTGGCACTGACCCAGGCCTCTCCAGTCTGTTCTCACTTCTGACTCTCCACTAGCATACTCAGGAGAGGCCTGTTCAGCTCCCTCCATCCCAGGTCACAGCCCCGGGGGTTCTCAATGGAGAAGGAAGGGACTGCAGGAGGCAAAAGTGGGGAACAAGGGTATCCTTTGGGGAGAGGGCTCCAGGGTGGCCACAAGACCCAGGGCTTTCAAGTCTGGGTTTCAGGAGAAGAAACAAGAAGCAGTGTTCTAAGTATGTTATAGAGCTTGGGGCCGCCAAGGCTGGGTTGGTAAATCTGAGACAAAAACATGTCAGAATTTTTTAGAATAGGCTTCCTTTTTTCTTTCTTTCTTTCTTTCTTTCTTTCTTTCTTTCTTTCTTTCTTTCTTTCTTTCTTTCTTTCTTTCTTTCTTTCTTTCTTTCCTTCTTACTCCCCTGATTGTGGAGAAACCATTGAAGACCCTTGTCCAGAAAGCCTGAAAGACCCTTTATATCAGCTAAGCCCCTCTATCAGACCAGCTTTTACTCTTTATTGAGGAAGGGGGGTGGCTTGGGAAGAAATCCACAGCCCCATCATAACACCCCCAACTCTCCTACCTTCACTGACAGCTGTTTTTTACAGCCCCGTCCCTGCACCAACCCTTTCCAGACTTCCCAGCCTCTGATGCTGTGAAGCCTGGAAATGGTACAGTTCATTTAGGACAAAGGACTTTAGTACTCCATTCAACAAACAAGAGGTCCAGCCTTCAGGGAGGTGGAGTGGGCAGGTGTGGAGTGGGCAGGTGTGGAGATGGCAGAAGTCCACATTCAGTCTTGGCACACAGGAGCTCTGAGTTCACCATCTCCATGCGGCCCCCTCGGGAACTGGAGTGCTCCCAGGGAGGGGGCCCCGGGCACTGGGTGTGGGGTGCACATGCCTGGGACATGCACACACTTGTGCTTCCCCGTGACCAGACCAGAGGTGAAACCATGGGCAAGGCTCAGGGGGAGCCAGGAGAAGAAGAAGAGGGTTTTCTCCGGCTTTCCACCCGCCGATGTCCTGAATAAGGGTAAGTGGGACCCGGCAGCTCCTACCTGTTCCTATGCAGTCTTGGCTGGGGCTTTATAACTGAGACAGTTGGAAAGGGGTCAGGTGACACTGTTTGTGGGACATCTCCAGCTGAGTTGAAAACATAGCGAGCGCCACAGGCCTAGAGGCTACCGAGGGGAACTGACCTAGCAAACACTAGCTATCACACCTAGCCTGACCGTCCTTTATCCCTCCTGGGAGTGACTCTGGCCCTGCTCTATGGAGTCCCTGGAGCCGGGCAGGCGGGTGTGGCAGTCATTGTGTAAGGGGTGAGCTCACCCGCTGTTCCGCCCCAGCCTGCACCAGCCTGCCCGCTGCTGGTTAATCATTGTTCAGGCACCCTGGCAGGCAAGCAGGGTGCAGAGAAAGACATGATGGGGCAGGGTTGCCTCTGCCAGGTCTCAGCAAAGCTTTCTCACTCAGCAGGCCTGAGCTGGGCTGTTCCTCTGGACCCCACAGAGAACACTCTGCAGTGGGGCTGAGAACTCCTCTTATTTCCTAGGTAGATCTTAGGTAAACAGTTCTGAGGGAAGGCAAGAACACACTTCTTGCATTTCCTCCCTTGGAGTGAACTCAGTGCAATTTAGTGGCATAGCTAGGACAGACAGCAGTGCCCAAAGGCCTTGCCCCAAACCCCAGTGCCACCATCTACTAGGTGACCTTTGTCAGGTTTCACAATAGTGGTCATGGTTTCCTTTCAGGACTGTGAGGGCCGGAACACTTATAAGGTGATTACTGTGCCAATAACTTGAAAACCTAGTGTCTTGAACCAAGTCTAAAACCCTCATCGCTGGGCCTAGCTGGGTCTCCAAAGGGAGGAGAGTGGTCACCAGGTGTGGGCTGGCCTGATTGTAATGCATTGTCTAAGCACCCTTCAGTGCCCTCTTGTGAACTGGAATAGTTCTCACAAGTTCCCTCAGATGAAAATGCTCAGATTCCAGGGTGTGGGGGAGGCGTGCGTGTGAAGCACCTGCCCAAGGTCACACAGTCTAAGCGACGAGGAAGGTGAATTTTCACCCCACGCTCCTCTGCACTCGGCTCATGCTCTCACTATCGCCCAGCCCCGCCAGGTTTACGGATCAAAGTTGCAAATCTGAACTTGTCTGGCAATTAAATTCTGCCCACGTTCGCTGGCACTCTCTGAGCCCACGTGGGGGTGGGGGCGAGGGGTTCTGCACTGACTCTGTGAGAAAGACAAGAGACCAGAAATGCCTCGTTCACTCCCCTGGGCCCGAAGAACCCCATGCCCCTGCTCATGAGGAGACAGGAAGAGCTGGCACAGGCTTGGCTCAGGCCCAGTGCCACTGCAGCCGAGAGTCACAATATTTGCCACATTTCTTCATCTGTCATAGTTAGGTAGGGTGAGGGGCACTTATCTAGAGATTACGGGGACCTGGGATATTTTCTCTCATCTCACGCTCCTCCACGATGCTGTTACTAGCTGGGGTAGAAGCAGAGACCACTGTTGGGGGATGGTACCAGGGACATCCCCTGGCTGGGATGGTACCAGAGACATGTCCTGCAAGCCGGATCTGTGGAGCAATGTTTCCCAGGAAATGGTATAGCCATCCAGACGTTCCTTGGTCTAATTCAGATGTGTGCCTTAATGGACAGTCTTGGGAGCCAGATGGCTTGTCCTTGGGCCTATGGGATTTTTGTGTCCCCTGTCCTTTGGAACTAGCACACAATTGAAGGGGAAGCTTCTGAACCTCAGACTTTTCTCTGTGGTCCTTGAATATGTACATGTATATGTGCATGCGTTTACAGGGAGGTGCATGTATGTATGTATGTATGTATGTATGTATGTATGTATGTATGTGTGTGCTGGGCGACAATGCTTCTCCAGAACAGGGAAGTTACTTGAGGTCATTCCAACAAGAGCTTCTGAGACCTCTTCATGGATCTCCAGCTCCATGGTATGTTGACATTCCTCCTGTGGTATGTCCCTTCCGCAACCCCAGATCTCAGCGTGCTCTCGTCCTCCCTCCCTCTGTACGTAATCTCAGACTATACTCTGAGATTTACACACTGTCGAACTGTTGGTGCCTGAAAATAAGGCTTTCCATGAGGCCTCATGGCCACTCTATCCATTCACTGATCATCCTCCGGTTCCTATGGCCCGTGATCAGGAAACCCAGCTTAGGGAAGGAGATTAAGGATGCAAAAAGAGGCCGGATGTGGATTAAAGAAATTGATGTACCGGTCTTGATTGTCATGGTGAGTGACAAACCTCGAGATCCCTTACATGCCCAATGTATTTTACAGTCCTTGGGCCCAAAGTGACCATTCGTGGCCATGATTGAAGCCATGGAGACCCAAGTACGGCATCAGGAAGTGTGTGTGATACATGATGCTGTGCCAGGAAGGCATGTAGAAGGTGCTGGAACAGTCCCGAGGAAGTGAGACAGCGCCTGCCTCCTCTACTGTATCTCACATACCCATCGCCTGCATTACCTGCCAGCCCATGTGGTTGTTTAACAACACATAATGGATGTACCTGGGAGGTAGGAGAAAAATAAGCAGATCCTGAAGGAAGAGGAAGGTTCTAATCTCATCTTCAATTGCACACAAACATGCCCACTAGCCCCCAGTATCTTCCCGATCTCAGCGAACTTGGCCTTTCAACAGTCGTGGTGTTCTTAGGCAAACAGCCCCATTTGCAAGGATCAAGGAGAAGCCGAGGCTTCTCGATCCTCAGGCGTGTTACAATGAAAGCCAACTGTTGTCCAGATTCTGCCACAGGTCCTTTGACTGACAAGTGTGCACAAGTCTGTCACTTTAATCTCCTCTCTGTCTTCTGTTCCTAGACATGTCAACAAGGACTTCTGTGTGAGTTTGGTCCCTAAGACAGGGTTCTGTATAGTCAACAGGACCAGCCAACCCTCTAGCTGGGGATGGGGTACAAGGATGCCCAAGAGAAACACTTAAAACCAACTGGACTCCTGAATGTCAGGCAGCCAGACTTTCCAGATTCTACTCTTTTCCAAGCGTAAACATAGTTGCCGCCATCTTTCCATCCACTTCTTAAATGTCACATGATGATAAATTGTCTGAAATGTTTTATACTGGCCAGTGGATTTGGGGAGTAGATTTGAAACTGTTTGAGGCTCTTCTGCTCACCTCTGGAGTGTGAGTTTGTTGAATAATCACCCTTGGAGCGCTTAACTCACATGTGAGATCATCCTCGGGTTCATTCACGGATAATGCCACTAGCAGAAACATCCTCACTTCAGCACTGCTGGCCGAGAGTCCTCTGCTGTGAGGCTGGCCTAAGCCTCTATGTTTTTCGTAGCTTCATTCCCAAGATCAAACAGCCAAAAAGATTTCCACACCTTGGCAACTATCCCCAGGACACAAAATCTCTACTGTTGTAACCCCACTGGAACAGAGGGACCATATTTATTTAGAGACAGGGTTTAATTATGTAGCTACTCTGGAAATTGTTACGCTGCCCTTTAGCTCACAGAGCTCTGCCTGCCTCTGCCTCCCGAGAGCTGGAATTAAAGGTGTGTGCCACCATGCCTGGCTTGGATGATTTTTGTATTAGAAACATTTAAGCAAATATAAAACACAGAGAACAGTGTGGTGGATTTCCACTTAGTCAGCAGCAAACCTCATCAAGTGCCTGCTCCAATTTCACTTCGTGTCCCCTCCCACCCACTCCCTATTATTTGGAAGCAAAGATCAGACAACTCATCTATATCTGTTGAAGTATCTACCACTGAAAGGTGGGAAAAAAAACTTTTCAAACTCAAGTATACTGCTATCATAGCTTGAAAATTAAAAGCAATTATATATTTAATATTTAATTTAATATAAAACATCCAGTAAGTAATGCTGGCTATTCTTAAGGATGAAGTAGACCTGTTATTTAATAGGATACCTGAAGAGCAAGAAGGAAAGGGGATTGCCCAAAAGAAGAAGAAGAGGAAGAAGAAACAACCCAAGACCCACCCACACTTGAGGCAAGTGTTTCCCTAAACATTGCCTTGACACACACACAACTGAAAGGTTATTTCCCTGCTCTGAATCTCAACTAAATACAAACTCATAACTCGTCTGCCTCTTCGGGTCATTGCCATGGCTCCATGTGCTTCTGCCTTTACCTGATGTACTGGCATCCAGAGATGCCATTACTCAAGGACACTAGGTGCTTACTTTGTTCTGGGGGGACTGAAATGATGCTCTTCCCCCAAATGCTGAGGTTTGTGCAGTCTTAAAGGAGTGCAGGCACGGTGGAAATCTGGGCAGCATCCCACACGGTGAGACACAAGGGGATCCTCAGAGAGCGGTTTGTTTAAGACTATAGCACTCCCACTAAGGCCCTCTGGAAGAGGCAGAATTTTTTCAGCAACCAGGTTCCCGGATGACCTTCATCTCACATTTATGAAGCGCATCCAGGGCAGGGCATAGCTCTGGAGGATGACAGTAGCCTGACTGCTTAAGACGAGATGCACAGATAGCCGGGAAATGCTTCCGCACCCTGCAAGGACCTCATTGCGGTCGCAGGCCACATGACCAGGACAGGCTGCACACTGGTACTACTGCAGCTGGTCACCTCCCTCTAGTTCGTCTTCTAGACAAACCTTGCCTGGGTGCTGGCAGACCCCATCATTAGCCTCTTCCCACAGTAGCAGGCAGTTCAGTCTATCTACCCAACATGGAGATCTTTGCTTGCTTGGGCCCCTCTACAGAAATACCCAGAACTTGGTCTATCCTTATATAAACTCCTGATTGTCCCTTCCCTCTTCTGGCCTTTAGAATCCATTCCTGTGAGGATATCTTCATTCATTAAACAAATAGCTATTGAAGACCTCCTCCATGCCAGCTACAGACCTAGGGACTAGACTAGACAATAATAAAACACCCTCCCACTCCCGGTTTAAAGGTTCACATGTTGCAGAACGTTGTGCCCACCCCGACTGTTAATGATGGTACGGACAGATTTAGGGCCGACACCTCTCAAATGTGCTGGGACCCTTATTTCAAATTATCCACCTTTTCCCAAGGGACCAGGTTTGTTGACCAGTATGACTTAAGAGCGAGTTCTTGGGACAGTGAGACGGCACACTCTGTAAAGGTATCTGTCACCGGGGGCCGGAGAGATGGCTCAGTGGTTAAGGGCATTGCCTGCTCTTCCAAAGGTCCTGAGTTCAATTCCCGGCAACCACATGGTGGCTCACAACCATCTGGAATGAGATCTGGTGCCCTCTTCTGGCCTGCAGACATACACACAGACAGAATATTGTATACATAATAAGTAAATAAATATTTTTTAAAAAAAAGGTATCTGTCACCAAGCCTAGTGACATGAGTTCAGTCCCTGGGACTCACATTGTGAAAGGAGGAACCAACGCTTGCAAGTTATTTCTGGATTCCAGGAGTACACCATGGTATACACCACACACAAATGCACAACACAAAAATAAATAAATAATTTAAAGCATTTTTTTCCTAAGAGAGCTCTGCCCTGTTATGCCGCAAAAACTTGTCCTTGGGCCATCTAGCCCCAATATTAAATTTTCTCCAAGAAAAGTAGGTCAGTTTCAAGGTGATTTTCCTTTCCACTGGAAGGAACAACGCACAGGTGAGTGCGTTCCCCCCCACCCCGTGTGTGTGTGCCCGCCCTCACCTGTGTGAACTGTGGGGGGGGGGTTGTCTAAGTTTCTACAAACAGCCTGTTGAATTCTATGAGGATTCCATGTGGCTTCTGAAGGGATTCTATCAAACATCTACTTGGATTCCATTAAGATAGCAGAAAGATGCTATGTTTATCCACAAGAAGTATACACCAGTCCTATAAAGATCCAAAGAGGTTTTCAACCACGAGGCTCCCAGCCTTGGCTTGTGGGTGGATGAGCAAAGAGCTTTGCCTTCAGCGCCCCCCCCCGCCCCCGCCCTATAAACTATACTGTATTCCTTTTCCGGGGGCCTCCTTCTGGTGCCCTGCACAAAATCAGTTTAATGAGATGAATTTAAAAAAAAAAAAAGAATAAAAGGAAAACCCCAGAGCAAACAGCACATGGTGTACTTGGCAGAGGGCATCTCTGACATGAAAGGATGTTGGGGAGCATCAAAGGTGCCGGATACAGACGCGAAGCGCCTGCCCCTCCTGGGGCCAGTGACTTCCAAAAGGAATCAGGAGAGCCACTTCCGGTATCCTGGCCGGCTACCTCAGCACTCTTTTTTCCTGAGTTTGGGTCCTTGTTGTCAAAGCTGTCTTTGCCAGCGCTAGTAGGAGGTGCAAGCAGACAGGCGGCTTCTTAAGCTCCACCCACACTGGGCCACAGTTACAGGCCGCCTGTGGGAGGCTGGGCTGCTCCCACGAGTTGGCTCCTGGTCAGCTCTAGGCAGGTTCCCACAAGTGCTATTCTCCATCCCTGGGTTGTGGAGGACAGCTGCAGACAGACCTCTGGTCAGGCAGCTGGGAAGAATCAAGGGAGAAAAAAAAAGCAAGACTGCTTGAGACAGTCTTGGGAGAAAGAAGAAAAGAGATGCCTGACAGCCACTGGCCCAGTTCCTGCAGGTCTTCTGGTTTATCTGCCCTCCTCCTAGACCCAGCGCCCTCCAGTAGAAATTTCTATGCTGGTAGAAATAGGTCTTCAGTGTTATGATATGATAACTCTATCCAACTGCCAGCAATCAAATACGTCTAATGAACACTTAAATAGCCATCTTGCAACTAAGGAGCTGAATGTGTAAAATTGCCGAAGTTTAGTAGATTTAAATATTACTTTATAAAATGAGTGAGCGGCAACCCCATTCTTTCATTTCATTCTTTTGACATAGGATCTCATGAAGCCCAAGCTGGCTTCAAATTCACCAGGGAGCAGAAGGTGGCCTTGAACTTCTGACCCTCCTGCTCCTACCTCTCCAGTTCAGGGATTTCAAGTGTGCGCCCCTCCCCCCTCCTCTTGTATGCAGGGGTGCAGTTTGAATCCTGGCTTTTTGCATACTAGATTAGCTCTCTAATAACTGGGCCACATCCCCAGCCTGCAGCAACCAAGACAGGGCACGTGGGTGCAGGTGGCACATACTGGTTGTCTCTCACAGGTAAGCAAGTTCTGTGTCTACACAGGACAGTTCTTACCTGTCTGCAGTAGCGATTCCTGTTGGTACACTGAGGGTATATCACCAGAACTGTGGACATGCCTTGCCTGTGGATGATTGGGGAAGTCTGTGTTCGAGTCTGCACACAGCCTCCGACTTGTGGGTGAACCTGGGTAGGTCTGCTCTCTGCAGTAAGAGAACAATGGTTGGCTATGCCAGAGGTTTAGTGACTTTCAAGTGGCCTGGGTATGGGATAGAAGAGCCCTGCAAGGCATTATGGACTCTTTTCCTTGCCTGTCTTGCACACGCATCAGGCCTACCAATGGTAAACAGGTCAAGGGAAAATATCAGAGACAATTATCTAAATGATAGTGATGAGGTACTTGGCTTTGTGGCTAAACTGTTAATAGCTTCAAATCTCAACTCCATTACCTACAGCCTGTGGGCCTTTTTGTTGTGTCAGCTTTGAGCTGGTGTGAAGAGCTTGGGCTTGGGTGTCGCTGGAGACTTGGGTCTAAACTGGTAGTGGTTTGGAGTTGACGTCTATGCACTGGTGAGAACAAGCTACCGAAGTCTCAGGGATTTTGTGTGCTAGTTGATAGACATATCATTAACAACTTAACTACTATCAAAGAAATTACATTAAAAGCAAAGGTAAAGATAGGATTTCAAATTCACCACTCTGCAAGCATTTTACTATTAGAGTTATTTATGTAACTGTCTGTAGACTGACATTTTTTTTCTATGCTGAGGGTATCAAACCCAGGCCTTGTACACGCTAAACAAATTCTCTACCACTGAGCCTTATAGGTAAGAACATGAATCACTTGTCTGCCCACATTTCTGGGTTTGTTGACACCATGTTAGCAGCAACAGTCATGGGAATATTTATGCTAAGTAAAAGTTGGCAAGCAACAAATGATGGCTTGGTTTTTGTTTTATTGATTGTTTAGACATAGAAATAATAGTAATAGAAAGTAATAGAAGGGAAAATAAATAATGCAGATAAAATCTAATTATGCCTTTTCCAGTTATTACATTGTCAAATTTAAAGATAGAGGAAATAGTCACACGCTGGTCCTCTTCACTGATCTAGCAAAGGTGTCCCTCATGTTGTAACTATACACAGCTGGTTTTAAAACATTTTTCAGCGCCCTCCCAGTTTAATAGCTGTGCCAATTTCTGGCAGGCAAGGTAACTCTGCCTCAAGCGGTGCTTCTCTGTGGACCCCAGTGTCGCTGGCCATCTGTAAAATGTAGATTTAAAATGTCACGTGTGTGTGACAGACTGTCAGTACCTTCCAATATGCCTTGCTCTTTTACTAGGAGAGAGAGAGAGAGAGACAGAGAGAGAGAGAGAGAGAGAGAGAGAGAGAGAGAGAGAGAGAGACAGAGATTGATTACATTGTCAGACTCCTTTGCAGCTAGAGTGAGGAACTGAGATTACATTTCCAGACTCCTTTGCAGCTAGAGTGCTGGAGTTGAGCTCATGTCTACCTGGGAGACACATAAATTTTGGGGAAGCAGAAATGAAGGAAGTCATGTCCTTTGTCATCAGACAATGGTGTGTCAGGGTCACTTGGCATTTCCTTTGACTCGTCTAAGTAGCCAAAACTGTCAGGCTGAGATTCCATGGCCCTCACTGAACCTGAGGGAGAAGTTGACACTCAGAGGGTAGGGGGCAGATAGGCTCAGACGGGACTCCACTGCTCCTACCTGCTCCTATGGCTCCTAGAACCATCAGCCCATGTCCTTTTCGATACATGCTGCCCAAGATGAAGCCCGCTTCTCACTTCTGCAGCCCCCCCAGGCCTGTGTTCTCCAGGTGGACTCCCCTCCTGGCCGAGAGTGACCCTCTCCAGACCACTTAGCTCTACCCCACTCACCAGTTGTGTGTGTTCCCCCTCCTGTCTCTGATACCAGGAAGGAAGTTCCACTTGGAGGTGCACCCACTCCAGTCCTGGAGATATTTTCTGCTTTTCTGGTCTTCAGGTTGAACCCCAATATCTGTCTCTGGGTTTTTTATTAATTGTGCTACATTATATGGGAAGGCAACACGGCTGATCCAGCACAGAACTTTGGCAGTAAGCACTGTAGGGCTCTTAGCTCAAGCCAAGCTTTTCCTGGCCCGGAGGTGAGGTCTTGGAAGAGGCGCAGGCACGGGGCATGGCACCTGGCTGTGTACCGGCTATCTTGGGTATTCAGAGTTAGTGAATCCATACTTATCTTCTTGGTCTACTAGTTTGTCCCTCACATGTTTATAGATCCAGGGTTTTTATAGATGTGTTTTATGCGTGCCTGTAGGTTTTATCTGATGCTCTTAGTCCAGACCTTCTCTGGTCAGCCAAATGGTAGGTAGGGGAAGGCCTTGATCTCAGAGTCCGGAGCTGAGGTTTAGAGTTCTCACCAGCCCCAGACTGTGTTGCATCACCCAGACCTGCCCTTTTCATCTCTAGACCCTGCTGTAAAGTTGGACATCAACTCCCTGTCTCGCGTGGTGATTTAAAAACGGGCTGATGATCATGTTTATGTGTCTTTTGACATCCTGCCTCCTCACCCCCCAGGAAAAGCTAGATGCTACCAGACCAAGTTGTGTTTAGCTATAACCGTTTAGCCTGGGTTTTCTGCAGGTGGTCAGGGTTGCTTAGCCTGACCCAGCTTTTTCTAGAAAGAAGGTATGTCCTGAGACCAGGAAACCAGTTGCCAAGGAGGAGGACAAGGAAGGTGGATGCTCTTTCTTCTGGGTGTTTTGGGAGGAGTGGGATGGTGAATGGACCCTGGAACAGGGAGCTAAGGCTATCCTGAGTGGTGGCGGATGGATGAACAGCTATACCATCTCTCTGCTGCCCTTCCCCTTCCCAAGAAGGTTTACCAGGGAAGGCTTCTTCTTTGTTTGGAAAGCCCAGAATATGGTGAAGTAAGTAAGGGTCTTTGAGTATCTCATCAGGTTATGTTCTCTGGCCTAGGTGTTTGTCCTGGTACTCAAGGTATCAGAGTAGAAGCCCTTCTACATTCTCCCTTTGCTTTTTCATCCCATGGCATTTCTTGCTTGATGCTGCTGGTTCAATTGAGTGGGTAGTCCCATGCCTACCTCTGCCCCACACCACTCTATCCCAAAGACCTGGCTGTCCTGGAACTCACTCTGTAAACCAGGCTGGCTGCTGGCCTCTGCCTTCCGAGTGCTGGGAATAAAGGTGTGCACCACCAATGCCCTGCTGGCCCTGTTTTTTTTTTTTACCGTTTTTTGGGAGGGGGCTCACGCCTGCCTCCTTGGGCGGTGTCCTTGACCTTCTTCCCCCACAGTTCTCTGTATTCTAGGAGTCGTAGCTTGAGATCAGCTCTGACAACGGGCTCTCCTCTCCTATCACCATTTCCAGAAGGTTTGACCAGACTTGGCACAGGAGAAAAAGCTGAGTCTGCCTAGGTCTGAGCCCATAAAGGGAACAGCCAGCTGCCCGCGCCCTGCATGCCAGCCTGGATTTCCTATTAGACGCAGCTTTACGGCAGGAAAGCCTGCCCGCCAGAGCCTGGGGCTGGCAGCTCCATCTTACCCATTCTGAACCTGGATGTCTGCCCTAGCAGATGTGATTTAACTTGCTGCAGGAGAAATATCTATAAAAAGTTAACTATTGTCGTAAAAGCAGCCCATCAGACCCAGGGCAGGACTGCTGGAGGAACGCCCAGCCTCTGGGTCATTCTCATCTGAGACCACGACTCTGCTAGCCAAATGCATCTTTCTCCCTGGACCTCTTCCCCACTCTTGATATGAGAAGGCTGTCAGTCACAAAACTGTCCCGATGGGCAAAGGTTGGTGTGTCGTTGCTGTTGCATTCCTCAAATGGTCTCCAGCGGTGCTGTGGAGACCGGGATGCGTCCTCCGGTAGCCGGGTGTAATCCCCTATGGGTAGCCGGGTGTAATCCCCTATGGGTAGCCGGGTGTAATCCCCTATGCCCATGCGTATGCAGCTGCAGCATTTGGGGAGTGGCCTGAAAGGGACTCTCTCTTGGGCTTCTAATTAGGAAGGAAGCCCTGAAGTAAAGAGGAAGGTGACCCACCGTTGTGGGAGCCTCAGGCAGATTCCCCCTGTCTCTCCTCACATAGTATACCCCCATACTCAAAAGCGAGGGCTCTTCTGTCCTCCCCGGAGCCTGGACTTTACGGCTGGAAGGGAGGAGCTGTGGGAGGGAAGCAGTTTCTGAGGAGTTTCTCCATGAACCATGGTCCCCTTCCACCTGCTATACGGGAATGACCAATGACATGCAGGGAGGGGAGGCATCAGAAGCCAAGAAGACTTTCATCCTCTAGGGATACTTTGTCCCCCTCCCTTTTCACTTCCTTAGCTGCAGAGCTCAAAACACTGGTCCCCAACTCGGAAAGAGTATGTGGTGCTCAGGAAGGCAAGTGTGGCAGGCTGGTGGCCTCCTTGTGGACTGTTTCTATGGCTATGTATACACAGATACACGATGGAGACTGGAGGGCAGCCTGGAGTGTCTGCCGTTCCTCACAATGCCATCCACCTTGTTTTCTGAGACAGGAGTGGCCCCTCTTGGTCTGGAACTCACTGATTCTGCCAGGCTGCCAAGTCAGGAGTCACCCAGAGCTCATGTCTCTTCCTCTCCAGGGTGAGCATCACAAGCACAGACTGCCGTACGCAGCACTTTTAGGAGCCTAGGGATTGAACTCGGGTCCTTGTCCTTGTACGCCACGCCTTTTGCCAACTGAACTGTCCAAGCACCAGCCGGTGTTTTGGTTGTGTTTTCTTTCTCCCACATGGTCCACGTCCTTGTTCCTGGTAATGCTGAGGAACAGACGGGGCATCAGCTCTAGGAGAAGAGAGAGACTTCATTTTTGAACACTGGTTGGTTAAGAAGTGTTGGGCTTAGTCATGGGAGTGGAGCTGTCATTTCTGTGGGGTACATAGGCAGGAGCCTCGTTCTTTGGTACCTTGACAGCAAGGACAATTGAGAACAGCCATGATGCCAGAGTGAAGAGTCACTCAGGGGCTAGTGGCCATCAAAAGAGACAGTGGAGTGGGAGACCTGGTCCCCCTGCAACCGGTATGGACAGGTCGCTCCTTGTGAGAGCCCTTGGAGATGGATAGGAAGTAGAGAGGGAGCCATGAGCAACCTCCTTCACTGCTAGCCATCACCCTGAAATGAAGGACCACCCTCACCTGCTCCAAAGCGTGGCATGCTCCTGAAGGACCCCCAGTAGGGTGGCAGTGAGTCTGACAGCCACACTGGACTGAGCTGCTCAAGCCCTCCACCTCTGCCTTGATGTGTCTACACCGCGCCACCGAGGAGGGTCAGCTGTCTGCCCTTGAGGGGTTCCAGTAAGGAGGACACACAGGCGCCCGATTCTTAGGGCACACGTGCATGAGTAAGCACTAGACAGTGTCTGTGTCACCCTGCTCTGATGTGAGTAACGGGCTGAGCCATGCCATGGGACAGACAGGAGACACACGGATCTTGTTCTCCTTGACTTGGTGTGAATCATAGCCACCATTTTCCAGGCACGAACATTGGTGGCTGCTAAGGCCCGTTTTTTCCCCCCTGGAGACTGATTGTCTCCTGATATGATAGGTCTTATTTCGTTTAAATGCCACCCTCCCCAGTGATAGTGCAGGCAGGACCAACCCCAGGATGCCAGGGAAGGCAAGGCCCAGAGAGATGGGTTATTGCTTGATTGCTTCTTGGTTTGAAGAGCTTGTCCCCTCTCTCACATGAGCCAGCACATGGAAGGAGTCAGTCACACTTTCCAGCGACCGATAATCTGTGTGTGTATGATGTATGAAGTTTGTGTGTATGATGTATGCAGTTTGTGTGTATGTTTTGTGAGTGTGACATGAATGCAGGGATATGTGTGTGAGATGAGACTGTAAAGACCCCTGAGCAGGACCAAGAATATGTCAACTATAACCCAACTAGCCACCTACACATAGTTCAGGCCTTTCTGTGGACAGAGCCATCCCAGGGTCTGGATTACGATAGTCAGGAGAGGGAAGAGGAGAGTGACAGGTATAGCCCTAAATTTAGAAACCTCTTGCACGTTTTCTGGCCCAGGTCCTTGGCAAGTAAGCCTTCCCTGTTAGAGAGCTAATTCCCATGTTTTACTTGTCTGTCTGTCTATCTGTGATACTCCCCACACAACACACCTGTTGGCCGCTGTGGTCCCTCCCTTTCACAGCCAGGAGGGAGGTAGGGAAGTAGGAACTGGAGAGGCCTGGTGCTGCGCCCAGGCTGTGTGATAAGTGGGACTGAACCCGGTGCCAGGGTTGGGGCTGCTCCCAGGCAAGAGTCCACAGCCTTTTGGGAGCCCCTGCCTGTCTCATGTCTGTCCAGCCTTCAGGCGGAGGGCCAGCAGCCCCGTGACACATCAGGGTCTCCACGCTCTGTCCTTGTCTCTCGCATAGCAGAGAAAACACACAGTAGGAAAGTCTGCAGAAAGTACAGACCATCCGATCCAAAGTGAGTTTCAGGTAAGCACAGAATAGTTTTTTAAACAGTTATGTCCCAGTTAACATGGCATGGGAAATACGCATGCTAGAGAAAATCTATTTCTTATCTGACCTTTGTAAGGAGCTGAGAGTGTCGCCATCACCTGAGTACCTTCACTTGAAGGGAAAGTCAGCGATTGCCATGAGTCAGAGAGCTAGCCCTCCCTGTGTTCTGGGTACTGGGCTGCATCTTCTTGTGTGTTCCTCTCTCCTAAACCTCACACTCCACCACGCTGTATCCCAAACACAGACCGTTTGGTCACTGCCTTTAGTTCTGCCCCCTTTTTATGGTCTTCAATGTAGCTTTCCCTTACCTCTTTTCTTCAAGCCAGTTTCTTTTTTTTCTTTTTTTTCTTTTTTAAGATTTATTTATTATGTATACAATGTTCTGTCTGCATGTGTGCCTACATGCCAGAAGAGGGCACCAGACCTCATCACAGATGGTTGTGAGCCACCATGTGGTCGCTGGGAATTGAACTCAGGACCTCTGGAAGGAAAGTCAGTGCTCTTAACCTCTGAGCCATCTCTCCAGTCCCTTCAAGCCAGTTTCTTAAAAACAAAAACAACCTAACTCTTAAATTTGCTTAAAATTTTTTCTAACATTTGTGTGTGTGTGTGTGTGTGTGTGTGTGTGGTGTGTGTGTGGTGTGTGTGTGGTGTGGGGAGAGAGCAAAATTGTAGGAGTTGACTCTTTCAATCTGCTATGTGTGGCCTGAGGATTGAACCCAGGTCCTCAAACCTGGCAGCAAGCACTTTTATCTACTTAGCCCTCCTGCTGGCCCAATAAATACATTTTTTAATTTTTAAAATTTGTTCTTCTCTCATATACTGCATCCTGACTGTGGTTTCCCCTCCCTCTTCTCTTCCCATTCTGCCCCTCCCCCCACCATCCACTTCTCCCACCTTTTTCCCTTCAAAAAAGAGCAGACCTCCCTCCCAGGGATATCAAACAAACATGGCATTTCAAGTTGCAGTAAATCTAGGCACCTTCCCTTGTATTAAGGCTGGACAAGGCACTCCAGGGGGAGTAAAAGGGTCCAAAAGCAGGCAAAAGAGCCAGAGACAGTCCCTGTTCCTACTGTTAGCAGTCCCACAAGAAGACCTAGCCACAACCATAAAGTATGGGCAGAGGGTTTAGGTCAGACCCATACTGGCTTCATGATGGTTGGTTCAGTCTCTGTGAAACCCTAAGAGCCCAGGTTAGTTGTAAATATTTTCTTAAGGCAAGTTCTCATCCTGCAGCTCAGGTTGAACTGGAGCTTACTATGTAGTCCAGGTTGGCTTCAAAGTCCCAACATCTTTGATTCAAAACTTCCTGGGTGTGGATATTACAGGTGTGCACTACCAGACCTGGTTCTAATTATTACTATTTTATTATTATTCATAATTGGTGCTGGGGATAGAGCTCAGGGCCTTGTGTGTGCCGAGCGTCTGCTCTACCACCATGCTCTATTTCAGTACAATGTTTCCTGAGTGGCCATGTCTGTACATTTGCTCCCCACCTTGTATTCTGAGACAGGGTCGCCCCCTGAATAAGGAGCTCACTGATTGGCTAGACGGGTCAGGCCGTGAGCTACAGGGTTCCACTTCTGTCACTCTCTTTAGTACTGAGATTACAGGCCTGTGTGCCATCAGTCCAGGCTGCTTTACATAGGCTCTGGGGATAACCTCAGGTCTTTATGCCATGTGAACACTTACTGGGCTGAGTCATCTCTTTAGACTCTACCCCAATGTGTCTTAGAGGAAACTACTCTTTGAGACAGGGTCTGTTGGGAGTGACTGTCCTCTGGGCCAAACAGTTGTCATTTCGGGGCGTTCATCTGTGACTTCGTACAAAAGAATCATGCCAGCTGGGTTTGTTGAATATTTACATACCCTCATCATGGGGGAGGGTACGCCAAGATCCTCACCCGAGTATCCAGCCACTCCCTATCACTTGTATACAACTCTGCCTTGTATGGGACCTCTGGGAAGGATTCGAGTATATAGGCCTGGGGAGATGGAGGAGGACTCCATCTATTGGGTATGAGAAAACCCTTCTCTTTGCTAGGCAAAAGCTTTCCAGGTCCACCTTATTCGGTGAAGGAGCACCCCCACCCCATAAGTAACCCCTGACCTATGTTCTACAATGAAGTGTAATAAACTACTTGGTTCTCCAGAGTCAATTTTGGTGAAATCGTGGTTTGTCGTTGGGAAGTTAGGTTAGACGTTCATGCCTCCCTCTGGGAAGATATTTTAACAAGAGGCCTCGATTGTGCCCAGGCTAGCCGTGACCTCCTAGAAGAATCATTATACTTGACATCATATCACACAAGCAGCTGCAACACTAAACGCAACGCTGTGCTGGCCGATTCACACCTGTAATCTCAACTCTCAGGAAGCTGAGGCCAGATGTGAGTCTCGGCAGGGCTCTTTTGAGATCCTCACTCACTCAAAACAAAACCAAACCAAACCAATGTGTCTATTCAAATGGATGCTGTTTGGAGGTTGGGCTACTCTGAAACATTTTAGCCACAAGGTCAAGAAACCATGGTCCACGCAAGACCCACCTTACACCTATTGCCAACAGAAGAACCCCCTTTATCTCCAGAGGCTAAAATGCAGCAGTAAAATTCAGCAGCTCCTTTCCCAGCCTGCCTTTAGCCAGCACGTGGGTGTTTGAGTCAACTCAGCCTGTGAAGGTCTAAGTGAGGTCCCCAGAAAGCTTTTGAGAAGGTTTCACTTCCACGTATAAAAGCTAAATAAACCCTCGAAACAGCCAACAAGTTCACCAAGGAACTAGCAGGTTAAAAACTAACAAACATAAAATGTGGTAGACACATACAAAAGAATATCATTCGACTCTGCAAAATAGAATCCTGTCCTATTTCACAGCGTGGAGGAAGCTTGAGGACAGTCGACTAAGTGAAGTCATGACGCGCCAGGGAGCACGGGACTTCATTCTCTAGGAGTTGTTTTCCAGAAGCCAGGTTCATAGAAAGAGCACACAGACTGTGGCTGTCTGGGGGAAGGAGCTGCTCGGTGGGGAGTTTCAGTTTTGCAAGACTAGAATGGTCCTGGACGTGGTTACACAATAGCGCGCCTGATTCCTGCTTCTCACCGGCAGCGGCAGTGCAGAGCAGCACATAGCTAAAGCGATGCGCCCTTTATCACCGCTCAGGAGCGTTGCAGACGGATGATGGCGAGGGTTGTGCAACACTGGAGTCTCTGAATCACTCCCTTTATGAGGGTTCGCCGCTCCAGAGCGAGCGTTTTTAAACAAACCTCTATGTAAGTTACTCCCGACGGCTTTAGATAAGGTCATCGGTGTGTTAGCGTCCAACTGCTCCGGGATCCCTTTTGTAGTCATGAGGGAATGTGTCTAAAATCCGAGTCCGAGCAGATCTGGAGATAACCCAGGAATCTTTAAAACTTCCCTGGAACTGAACTGGTTATGTGAACTCAGACATTTTATTCATTAAAAACACGTCCATTTGAATTTATTGTGTGTTCATGTGTGGGGGTCAGAGGACAGCTGGCAGGATCACTTCTCTCTTTCTACCACGTGGGTCCTGGGGTTGAAACTCAGCCCCTCAAGCTTGTCAGCAGTTGCTCTCATCCACTGAGCCATCTCATGGTTTCTTATTCAGTTTTAATTAGGCGGGCTTGTGACCTGCACCGGGGGCACAAGAGCCAGGGACTTCCTTATGTAATCAGAGCTGGAGACAAAATTAGAGAAACACAACTTTCAGCAGGATGCCGACCACTGCAACATCCTAGATCTGCAGAAATAAGCATCCTGCAACCCGAGAAACTCTAACTGTCCCTGCCTACGGACTGTCACAAAGCTAAGATGCTGAACAGACCCTGGTCCCAGCCTCTGAAATCACACAGAACTGAGTGCTTCGAGCGGGAGGAGGCGTGGACTTCTCACGGTTCCCACCTTGGGACCCTCGCTCCCTTGTTGCCAGTGACAGTTCTCAAAGATGCTGGTGCCAGGATATGAACCATGCATCTTATGGCCTCCTGACACAGCGGGACAGAGTGAAATATCCTGAAGGTACCATGATGACTCCTGGATGGGATAACCGACGAAACTAGCGGGGAAGTCAGGGATCAGGCACATGGTGGCACTCACACAGCCTATTTCAAGTCCCCGCCTTCTCCCTCACACAAACCACTAGCCAGGCCACCCATCTCCTGCCTCCTGGCCTGCCTCCCCGTGGAAGTACTTACCCGGGTACCTTAGGGCTGGCCTCCTTTCTTCCTGAACCTGTTTGCTGCCTACCTGGCTCAAGCCCTACCCTCCAGGTCCTCACCTTCACCTTTCACCTTGCCCTTTATGTCCTGGCCTCTTTAGAAACCTTCTGTTGCAAATGATCCTTTAGCCTTTGAATGACCTCATTTCAGCATTTACCAGGCTGGACCCAGGTTTGGTCCCATGCTGAGCAGGCTCTGATCTCAGAGGCAGGTCAAGGACCCTGGGGACACTGCAGACCAGACCGTGAGACACAGCTGATAGTGTGGGAACGGAGACTACTGTACAGCTCTTCTGGAACCTTCCAGCCAGATCCTCACTCAGGAGTTCACAGGAAGGCTCCTGCAGCTTTGCCATCTGCCATCCATACACATTCCAGAAGTTTGCTTGGCTTGGAGGGGATGCTTGATGTGATGGGCATTTGGATCCAGAGGACCTGTGTTTGGACCCAGGTTTCCTTCTCTTTTAGCTCCAGTGTCACTTCCTACAGAGTGGTCCCAGGAGGTAGGGACATTGTATGAAAGGTTTTGCTCCTATGCATCAGTGACCAATTTAGGAATATATGTAAAAAAAAAGTATTTTCAATGATTAAAATTCACAAAATACTTAGGGCTGATCTTTAAAGATGTCTGAGAGACATTGAGAAAATCATAAAAGGTAAACCCTCAGGGGGTGACTTAGGCAATCTTGAGAAACTGCAATATTATGCAGATGTCCATCCGGACACTACAACACAACACTCACACTCCCTAGCTCACCAGTCCTAATGCCCATTGACAGATGATTAACTGAGAGCCACACTAAGAAAGCAAGCAAAAGACTGTTCTGAAGAGGAACTTATCCCACCAGACCTCAAAGCTGTTAGAAAGGTAAACCAAGGCACACCAAAACTTTCAAGAGTCTGATTTGTAAATTAGACAGCTCCAAGCCAGAAGTTTGTAGTTCCACTGTAGGAGCAAGAGAGACTCTCAAAGCATGAGCAAGGACAAAAAGCAAAGAGGAGGGCAGACTCTATGGCTGCCTGGCTTGTCCCGTTGGTAAGTCTCCCTCTGTAAATTGCCAAGTGGCTGGGCTTAAACTTCTGTTTTTCTTTAACGTAGAAGCAAAGAAATATATTGCTTGTGTTAGTTCTCATAAGTCTGCAGTTCAAGCACGACTGAGATCATTATAGAACTAACTGGTTTTGTCTGCTCAGGACTGGTCTCCATTTTAACATACTTTAGCAAAACTTACTATGAAGTGTAAGTGGGACATCTCTGTGTCCTCCAACTGCTCCCAAATAACCACAAAGAGGCTTAATAATAATATAAATGCTCGGCTGACAGCTCAGGCTTATTACTAACTAACTATTACAACTTATTAATTTATTTCTATTAGTCTACATTCTGCCACATGGCATTACCTCTCTTTCATCTTGTACCTCCTGTTTCTTCTTTGTGTCTTGTTGGCTTCTCTGACTCCGCCATTCTTCTTCCCAATGTCCTTAGTCTGATTCTCCCTCCCAACCTTATCCTGTCCAGCTATTGGCCAGTCTGCTTCTCTATTAAACCAATCACAGTGTAATTTACACAGTGTAAAGGAATATTCCACAATGAAGTTATAAGATTGTCAAACAACATAGAGAGGTGTGGTGGTCTGCAACCATAATCAGAGGACAATTGTGAGGCCAGCCTAGGCTACATAGTAAGTTTGAGGCAGGCTGGGATACAGAGCTAGACTCTGTCTCAACAAACATGAGAAGGAAAAAGATAGGAGTGAGGAAGAGAGAGAGAGAGAGAGAGAGAGAGAGAGAGAGAGAGAGAGAGAGAGAGAACACATGGGTGATAGATGGAAATTTAGTATATGATGAATTTGGTGTTTCCAATGAGTCACCAAACACTCTCTTAACAATGTTGGAAGAATGGTGGGCGTGTTGGTGCACCCCTTTAATACCAGCACTTGGGAGGCAGAAGCAGGTGGAGCTCTGTGAGTTTGAGGCCAGGTTGGTCTGTAGAGCAAGTTCCAGGATAGCTGGGACTACACAGTAAAACTCTGCCTCAGAAAACAAACAAACAAAAAATAAGCAAGAAATAACTGCAAATCATGAGGTCAGGTTGGTCCTACCTCACACCCTCATCATGAACTCCAGATCACACACACAGCCAAATGCATCTTTTAAGTCTTCAAAGGAATAGGAAGAAACGCAGAAGAGTGTTTACATGTTTCTGGAACACAGAAAGATTATGAAATAAATGAGGTTTTTACAAGCTATAGAATAGTTATTCTAAAACTGAATGAAAACGTGAAAGCACAAGAATGGAGCGTTCGTTTCTGAAAAGGATGATTACTTTGTCTTTTTGAAAAAGCATCTTTATATTGTATTTATGTGTATGTGTATGTACACGCACACACATACATATGTGGCACACATTGTGGAGATCATAGGACACCTTGTGGGCGTCATTTCTCCCCTTTAAACACATAGGTCTCAAGGAAAAACGCAGGTCCTCAGTCTTCGTGGCAGATGTCTTTAGCCTCCCCCCCCCCAGCCATTTTCTGGAATCTTGATAATTTGCATAGGCATAGGCTGCTCTCAAACTTCTGGGGTGAAGTGATCCTCCTATATCAGCCTCCCTGTAGATGGGATTAATCACAAGTGCACAGCTCCAGATTTGACAATCAACGGGAATTAACCAATGTAATTTCAAGATAATGAGGTCTGTGAGTCTTGGAAGAGGGATGGAAGCTTGAGCCAATGGGACAGAACAGAGCACTTAGAAGTAAACCTATACAGAGAAGTCTAGAATAGAGCTGGAGTCCCTGGGCATTTATGGGGAAGAAGGAGGAAGGGATCAGATTTGGTGGGAGGAGAGAAACAGGAGAAATCTTGGGTTGAGTTAATGTTTTGAATTTTATTTATTTTGTGTACATGCGTATGCATGTGGATGTTAGAGAATAACTCACAAGAATCAGTTCTTTCCTTCCACCAGGGCCTCAGCTCAGGCTAACAGGGTTGCTTAGTGCTAAATGTCTTTACTGCTAGCCATCTTGCCAGCCCTGACTTGAGTTAGTTTTGTTTGTTTTGTTCAGTTTGGAGAGAGGGTTCTACCGTGTAGCCTTGACTGGCTTACAGCTCACTGTGTAAACCAGGCTGGCCTCTAATTCATCAAGCTCTGCCCACTTCTGCCTCATGAGTGCTGGGAAATTAACAGCTCTTGAGTTAATTTCTAAAAAAATAAAACTGTAGTTTTTTTAGTGGAAAAAAAAGGAAAGTTCTTATCTTCACCCTTTGCCCTGGAAGTGGCATCCAGAAGCATTGGCAAATTGACTTCATCAAATTTTAAAACTTCTTTATTTGAGAAAGGGAAAGAAAAAGATAAGTCACAGACATGGAGAAGGTGTTCTTAAAATACATTTCGTATAAAGAACTACTACCCAGAGCACAGGAAAACCTCCAGACTGAGCAGGAACAAAAACAACAAAACCAGTCAAGTTAAAAAATATGCAGAAGTCTCTCTGGGCAGTGGTGGTGCACACCTTTAATCCCAGCAATTGGGAGGCAGAGGCAGGTGGATCTCTGTGAGTTCAAGGCCAGCCTGATCTACATAGCTAGTTCCAGGACAGGCATAGCTGTTATACAGAGAAACTCTGTCTTGAAAAAACAAAAACAACAACAACAAAAAAGAGCAGAAGATACAAACAGGCATTTCATCAGAATGTACTTAGGATTGTTAGCACATCTTAAGTCATTAGGGAAATGACAATTAAAATCCCATGAGCTGTGACACTATACACCTGTCAAGATGGCCAACAAACAAACGAAAAGCCTGGTGGCAGCATCAGACATTGGGCAGGATGTAAAGCAGCCGGGTCATCTGTATTTTGCAGGTCGCACCAGAAGAAGGTCTGGTCATTTGGAAGCAACCTGTTAATGTTTTAAAGAGCTAAGCAAGACACCACCACAGGACCCAGTGTTGTACTTCTGAATGTTTATCTTGGAGAAGTGAAATTTATGCTCATGTGAAAACCCTTATATACCAGTGCTTACAGTAAATTCATTAGTAATATCCCTAAGTTGGGATATTACAACCCAGGCATCCTTCAGTGAGCAAACAGTTAAAGGATGGTGCCTCCACATCCTAGCAACTGAGAGAAGCAAACCACTGATCTAAGGAACAACTTGACCCTGGAGGTCACATGCTAATGGCTCTGTGCATAGAATATTCTTGAGATGACAAAATGATGGGAATGGAAAACAGAACCATGCTGCTGGAGTTAGGATTGAGTGGTGCCCTCGGTTCATTTCTGTTGCTTAATAAAACATCCTGATCAAAAGCAACGTGGGGAGGAAGGGGTTGATTTGGCTTGCAGATCACACTTGGTCACTGAGGGGCTGTCCAGGCAGGAACTCACAGCACAGCTACAGTCAAGAGCAAAAAGAAAATGAACACCCTTGCTCACTGCCTGCTTGTTTTTGTGTAGTTTTCACCTTTTTTTTTCATTTTTTATTGATATTTATTGAGCTCTACATTTTTCTCTGCTCCCACCTATGAGTGAGTACATGTGATAATTGTCTTTCTGGGTCTGGGTTACCTCACTCAAAATAATGTTTTCTAGCTCCATCCATTTTCCTGCAAAATTCAAGCTGTCATTATTTTTTTCTTCTGTGTAGTACTCCACTGTGTAAATGTACCACATTTTCCTTATCCATTCTTTGGTTGAGGGGCATTAACATTATTTCCAGGTTCTGACTATGACAAACAAAGCTGCTTTGAACATAGTTGAACATGTGTCCTTGTGGCACAATTGAGCATCCTTTGGATATATACCCCAAAGTCGTATTATTGGGTCTTGAGGAAGGTTGTTTCCTAATTTTCTGATAAATCACTATACTGACATCCAAAGGGGTTGTACCAGCTTGCATTCCCACCAGAAATGTTTTCTCCTGTCTTACATAGTTCATGACCCCTGCCTAGGGAATGGTCCAGCCCACAGTGGGCTATAATTGGCAGACAAGACAACCCTCCTCGTCCCTGCAGACATGCCTACATACCACTGATTCCTCAGCTGGTGCTCTCTTCCTGGGTGAGTGTGGTCTGTGGCAAGTTGATATTTAAAAATGACCATAACATAAGGCATTGAGGTAGGAAAGAAGGGAGGAAAGGTGGGTGAGACTTGAGAGGGACAACATGGAGGTTGTTTGTGGAAGTGAGCGTTCCAAATTCAATGTCCTGGATGTGCTGTTATATTTAAAACTTAAACTAAAAACTCCAAGGTATTAGAAGAAATACTTTTTATAATTACTAATTGTGAAATATGACACCTACTACAACATCTTCTAAGGGAGAGATCAACAAATTCACCAAAAGGCACAAAAGTGGGTGCAGCGGAGAGGCAGGAGCAGGAGGATTTGAGTTTGAGGCTACCTTGGGCTTTCATAGCAAGACATACAGACTTTGAAAAGCATAAAACAACAAAACACAAAACCTAAACAACACACAAGAAACGAGGCAAAGGTTATTAAAAAAAAAACTCAGTTCGACACCTAAGTACTCACAAAACTTTTGAAAGGATATAATGTCCCCCCAAATTAAAGGGACTGTGAGTCTAAGCTATGAGAAGCCGTACTTAAATCTATCAGAAATACAAACTAGGAAATTTTTCCCAGGTCAGGGCTGCTGAAGATGCAGGCAGTACCCTCATATTCTGTTGGGAAGTACGAGTTGGTAAAGCTACTTTGAAGCAAGAGCTGCAGGGAGTAGGCTGACTGGGTCAAAGTTAAGAGTGTTTTTATTTTAATTGATTCTATCTTTAAAGAGACTTTACCAAATCTCACCGCCTCTGTGTGGTAGGGTCTGCGTGCACACCCAGAGAAAAAGCAAAGCAAATTTACACACACACACACACACACACACACACACACACACACATACACACACACCATGCATGCACACATGTGCACACACTTTTTCTGGTGGTAATTTTCATGTTAAGTTTGTGATCACAAACCTCAAACGATCACGTGATGCAACCCGGTAATCCTAAAATCCTCCCTAGTATGATTTCCTTTTTTCCCACGGTGATTATTTTATACTGCCTCACTATACCCCTCACATCTCCCATGCCCCTCCTCCCCCTGCTAACCCATCATAGCCAGTTCTTAACCTTGTTAACACTTAAGCTAAACAAAAATAGTTCACAGACAACTAGCTATCTGTGAATAGTTCACGATACCAACTCTCCATCACTTACAGTATCTGCGCCAGCCTTAATTTCTCCCCATTCTTGCCTCCCTGGTCCTTACAAAGAACATTTACTCCATCTCCTGTGTCCTTGCTGAGGACCATGACCCAATCCCGCGATTGTCTCCTCTCTTTTCCATCACTTGATTTGCCCCCTTCCTTCTCAATCATTTTCACTGGCGCTCAAGTGTGCTCCATTATTACCCCCTTGAGAATGTAATCTCTTTTGCCACATTCTTTCCTGGGTCTACCGCCACGTCTGCCCACAATGGCAGAAGCGTAGGTGTCACTAAAACAAACAAACAACTTTGACCCTTGACCCTCTTGCGTAGCCCAGTACTCCTGCTGGTAGTGAATGCAATTCCGGATAGGTTAAAGACCTTGTCTATTGCAGCCACTGTGCCCCCAAGACTCAGGATAATACAGTTCCAACAATACTATTTGGTGAGAGTTTTGCAAATAGGTGTGAGAAAAGAGCTGAATGGACACAGAACTGCTGCGGCTCTGCCTCTTGAGAGCAGGTAGGGGTTTGGGGATGACATCTAAAGTGTAACTACATTTCCTGGAAAACAAAAACATGTAAAAACCAGAAACCTGGGGCTGGAGAGAGAGCTCAGTGGCTAAAAGCATTTGCTGCTTGCAGAGGATCTGGGTTCAATTTCTAGCACCATTATAGGTCACAACTGTCTGTGTCTCTAATTCCAGGGGATCCGATGCCTCTTCTGACCTCTGAGAGCAATAAACACCTACGAGGCACACGTAAGCCCACATGGCAAAAACACCCATACAGATAAAATAAAAGAAATCTTAACAAAGCAAAAAGCAGGAGTCTGCCTTTCACATGCTGCTCGAGAAAACTTACTCCAAAGCAAACACTTGCATGTGTGAGCTGGGGAGGCGTATATACAGGGCAGGGAGACTGTGTGAAGGACACTGTTTAAAAGTGGGAGGATGACCCCCAGGGTGGATGAAGATGCTTACAAATCTCATGAGATAGGGATTAATATATGGAATACATACAGGTCTCATACAGCTCATCCGCAAAAACAAATGCCTCTGTTCAAAAGTGGTCAAAGGCCTTGAGTAGGCATTTCTCCAAAGAAGATGCAGAGGGGACCACAGGCAAGTGAAAGGATGCTCAACCTTAGAAGTCATCAGGGAAAAACAAATCAGACTCACAGTGGGCTTGCACCTCACTTCATTGGGGGTGGCTGCTGCTTTTTAAAAATATAGTATACAATTTTTTATTTGTAACTTTTTAAAAAAATCTTACTAATGGTTTGTTTATTAATAGATCATTTCACTCTAGTTTTATATTTACAACTAAAGATTGTCTTTTTAAATTGTTTTTATTGAGCTATATATTTTTCCCTACTCTCCTCCCTCCCTTCCTGCTCCCCTTCTACCCTCTCCCATGATCCCCCACGCTCCCAATTTACTCAGAGATCTTGTCTTTTTCTACTTCACATGTAGATTAGATCCATGTACGTCTCTCTTAGGGTCCTCTTTGTTGTCTAGGTTCTCTGGATGTGAATTGTAAACTTGTTTTCCTTTGCTTTATGTCTAAAAGCCACTTATGAGTGAGTACATATGGTATTTGTCTTTCTGGGTCTGGGTTACCTCACTCAATACGATGTTTTCTAGCTTCATCCATTTGCCTGCAAATTTCAAGGTGCCATTTTTTTACCACTGTGTTTTACTCCATTGTGCAAATGTACCACATCTTCTTTATCCATTCTTCGGTCGAGGGGCATTTGTAGGGGTGGGTGTTGCTCCTTTTTAATAAAAAGAATTGGTGAGTTTGTGGCCAGTGGAATACTGGGAGTTGGTGGGAAATGTGAAATGGTATAGTTGCTATAGAAACGAGTTTGGCTGTTCCTCAACAAGCTAACCATAGGCATACCACCATCTAGAGAGATGGTTCAATGGTTAAGAGCACCGATTGCTTTTCCAGAGGACCAGGTTCAATTCCAAGTGCCTATAAGATAGCTAACAACTCAAGTACCAAGGGTATCAAACATCTTCTTCAAACTGGGTAGTGGTGGTACACGCCTTTAATACCAGCACTTGGGAGGCAGAGGCAGGTGTATCTTTGTGAGTTTGAAGCCAACCTGGTCTACAGAGTGAGTTCCAAGACAGCCAGGGCTACACAAAGAAACCCTGTTTAAAAAATATTCTTTTGGTGTCTTTAGATACCACTGCATGTGGTACACAGACATAACTGTAGATAAAACACCCATACACATAAAATAAAATTAAATAAGAAATCAAATGAAAATGTTCTTTTTAAAGGAAAAATGCCATGTGACCCAGCATGGCAATTTCAAGAAGCAACTGGAGCTTCAAGAGGGCCGAGTACAGGGTAATTACGCAAACCCGGTGCTGTCTTTGGAAGAGATTAATGTAGTTCTCACAGGACATTCAGTTGTCAGGAGAGAGGGTTGTGGGCTGGGGATATACCTCAGTAGGCAAATTGCTTGGAGAATGTATGAAGCCCTGAGTTTACTCCCAGCCCTGCATGAACTGTGGGGTTCATGCCTGTAATTCTAACACTCATGAGGTAGAGACAGGAGGATCAGAAGTTCAAGGCTGTCTCATTCATCTACTATATAGCAGGTTCAATGCTACCTTGGGTTATGTGAACCCTGTTTCAAAAACAACAATATACACAAAAGTGAGATAGATAGATAGATACATACATACATACATACATACATACATGGATAGATAGATAGATAGATAGATACATACATACATACATACATACATACATACATGGAAAGATAGATGGATAGATGGATAAATAGATGATAGATGGATAGATGATAGATAGATGATAGATGGATAGATGATAGATAGATAGATAGATAGATAGATAGATAGATAGATAGATAGATACCACAGATACCAAACTTTGTCCTTTCCACTCTCTGTCTTCCCGTCTCACTCTATGGTTGTTTCATGTACACAGTCCTCCATGACGCGTTCATAACATGGGGCTCCAGACAAGAGGAACTTGCCCATCAAGATCTGAATCAACAGAACTGTCCAGTCGGGAACTTTTGGTCTACATAATCAAACACTTAATAAAATTATCTTCTTATCAATAAGGCTTCCAACCCCAAATATTTTCTTATGGTAACTAAACACCGGCCAAATACACCACTCCACACAGAGTGAGAGGATTGGTTATCAGTCTTTCTCCCAGTTATTCAGCACACGCCACTCAGACTATGGAAGCAAGTGCTTTTGTCTTTTTAAATCAACCTTATTTTCAGATAAGTCACCTAAAACAGGAAGAAAAGAAACGTTGGGATCTAAAACATAGCCAGCAGTCCCTGCAGTCTGGATTCTGTGTGCTCGGTGCTCCAGCAAGCTTTGCACGTTTCTGTGGGATTTGGAACTCCCGGCAACTCAGGGCAGCCTATGCCCAGTGGTGTGTCCATGATCAAGACAGGCCCGTTCGCCCAGATGGCAGAACTTGCCAGCAAGAAGGAAGTGACAGGGTGGTCTGTGGGGTATTCATTTGCCAATTAGCGACTTCTCTCAGCCCAGTCTCTGGCCTCCACATGTCCAGAGTTTAACTCTGCCCCCGTGCAGCTGAGGTTTACATCCGGATCTGCCAGGCAACCCTCGAAAAGTCAGCTATGAGCACCAAATGAACCTCGGCTCCCGAGTTTTCCACATCACACACCCCTCTAGACACTCACAGCCCGAGTCTTCTCCATATGCTTCAGGAAACACACCAGGAATAAATCAAATTAACTCCACCAGTGTCCCCTCACTTAAGGGACCATATGTCTCCCATCAAAAATGGCTACAAGGCAATGAGAGGCCTTTCAAGTAAGCCTCGTACCCTATTGATTTTCAGTCTAAAATAGGGAATTGTTTTTTTCTAGAGGCAAAGAAAAACAACAACCACACAAATCGGCCATCTAGACACAACTTTTGAAAATCTTAACTTGAGGTCTAGAAGACCTACGCATATCATGTGTAGAAAATGTAAACATCAGAAGAAACACTGAGAAATACATATTAATAATGCCACCCTGTGAGCGAAGACACGACTTTGGATGCTGTATTCAAGCCAGTCTCACGGACTCGAGGAAGGGAAGGTGCAAAGCCACAGCTCCTCTTTAGGCCAGGTTGAGCCCCAGCAGCCCTGAAGCATCAGGCCTGTGGCCAGCATACTGAATAGCTGCCAGCTTGTCCCCGTCCCCAGTGTGCGGGTTTTAAGAGGTAGAGTCTGACAAAAGGAAACTACCTCTGTGGACTCCAGCCACGGGACTCTGCAGTGCTGTCTTCGGGGAGGAGGTGAGGTGTCAGGACTGGATTAGTTCCCGGGAGAGTGAGTCGCTGTAAATCAAGCTGGGGTGCCTCTGTTCACTTTCTGGTACCTGTACCCGCGTAGCTCCCCATCTGCTTCTGCCTGGTGCTATGACGAAGCCAGGGAGAACAGTGCCATAAGGTTTCTGACCCTCCAGCCAACAGAATTGTATGTCAAATGTATGTTACCCACCCACAGGTATTGCTGTTTTCCTAGCAACCTAAAGCAGAGTAAGTTCCTTTGAATACCCATCGTTCTTTAGTGCCTCTCTCATAAGCGATTCTTGGCCATTTCCTCTTTAGTTCTTCTGAATACATTACCATAAAAATAGCTCAGAGGTTTGAGCTCTGTAAGACTTTGCCCAGATATTCAATCAGCATTATTATTTTCTTATGTCTGTAAAAATATTACTATGTACTAATTATATAAAATAATAGGTTTGGTTAGGACATTTTCATCTACTTAATGTATATGGCATGCTTTGGTCATATCGGCACCCCCATCCCCCTCTCTTGTCCCCATTCTCCCATCCCACCAATCCTCTTCCTCATCCTGAACAACCAGACTCCCTCCCTCCCTCCCTTCCTCCCTCCCTCCTTCCCTCCCTTCCTCCCTCCCACCGTCCTTCCCTCCTTTCCTTTCTTTCTTCCTAGAAAGTTAGCCTGTGAGTCCCTGGTATCCACTTGTCTCCTTGCCAGTATTGGGATCACAGCCTCATGGTGTACTTTGATTATTTATTTATGTATTCGTTTGTTTATTTATTGGGGGAGCACCTGCCACAGATGCACACGGAGGTCAGAAGACAACTCGTGGGAGTCAGTTCTCGCCTTCCATCATGTTGGCCCTGGGGACTGAACTCAGGTTGTTGGACTCTTTTGTGGCAAGCCCCTTTACCCATGACACCATCTCGCCGGCCCCTCTCCCAGCTTTTACGTGGAGGCTGGGCTTTCGAATTCAGGTCCTCATGCTTGCACAGTGAGCACTTGACCCACAGAGCTGTAGCTCTAGCTCCTCTGCTGCAGGAGTGCTCCTTGCTTTCCCAGAGCTTTGTCTGGCCAGACTTTTGTAAACAGACAGACAATATCACCCAGTCTCTCCCACGTTATGCATGTATGCATACCTCAGAGATATTGCAAGGTTTGTTCCAGACAACCAAAGGGAAGCAAATATGGAGGTAAAATGAGTCACATCCGGTTATGTTTATGTGAGACTGTAGTCTGTGAAGTGAGCGATGGCATTGGGTCCTAAAGAAACAACCTCTAGAACTTAATTGAAAGTTCTTTAGTGCTGAGCTGGGAGAGGGCTCAGTAGGTAAAATGCTTGCATTACCAGGACGAGGACTTAAGTTTGGATTCCGGGAGCTCATGTAAAAGCTAGGTGAGGTGTCATGTGTCTGCAACCCCTGTTGGGGAATAAGAGACAGGTTGATCCCTGAAACTCAGTGGCTGGCCAGCCTAGCCTAGGCCAATAAATGAGTTCTAAGTTCCCCGAGAGACCTTGTGTAAAAAATACAAGGTAGAGAGTAATTGAGAAAGACACTTGATATTTACCCTCAGCCTCCACGCCCACGTCCATAATACACCCATAAATACACACACACATACACAAATACATACACACACATACATACACACATTCATCACACATACACACACATTCATATACACACATACATACATACACACATAATACATGCAACATACATACTCACACACACACATATACCCACAAAAACACACACACATGAGAAACCACTTTTTATGCTCACGCATACAAAGCAACTCCCTATTAGAGTTTTATTACAAACCACGGTAACCCAGCCACAGCCTTAGATGCCACTCCTAACTCTAGCTGTCACCCTTTGTCCTCCACAGCTGTGCCACTTCCTTCACTGAAGCAACCCCCTCAAAGCCATCTGTAAGGGGCGGAGTCAGCGTCTTCCAGCCCTTCCTAGTGCTGCCTGATTCACGAGTGGCACCCCTGTTTATGGTGGCTGCAGCCCTTTTAAATGTGTTTTCTTACATCACAAGATTTGGGAGTCGCCCTTACTCCTTAATCCCGGGGATGCAGATGTGTAAGCATGCACAAGGACATCTGTATGGCAGTAGAGCTCGGCTAGCGCTCTGGGGTGACCAGGTCAATTGTAAGACTTTAAGAATACCCCCACCCCCGCCAAGCAATAGGTTTCGACAGTGGCATGACAATATTCAGTAGGCCATGCTGTCGGCAGATGTGCTATCTTCTGAGCTTTGTTGCTCCACGCTGAGAGCACAGGGAGACTACACTTCATGTAGTTCTCTTTTTTAACATTTATTTGTTTATGTATTGAATTTTTTATTGAGGATGTGGGCATGTTCATATACACACATGTGCATGTCACGTCTCATGTGTGGAGGTCGGATGACAACTGCTCTCTTCTCTCCTTCCACCATGTATATTTCAGGGATTGAACTCGGGTCATCAGGCCTGGTGGCAGGGGCCTTTATCTACTGAACTATCTTGGTTGTGTGTGTTTGCACATGCAGATTACAGGGTGCAGATGGGAACATGGGATCCCGAAGAGCTAGAGTTACAGTTATAGCCTACTCTGAGACCCTCCCATCAGCTGGGTACTGGCAACTAAAATAGGGTCCTCTGTAAGAGCACCAAGCGCTCTTAAACTACCAAACCATCTCTCCAGCCCCCTGATGGAAATTCTTTTTTTTTTCCCCAGACAGGGTTTCTTTGTAGCTGAGGAGCCAGGCCTGGAACTCACTCTGTAGACCAGGCTGGCCTCCAAATCACAGCGATCCGCCTGCCTCTGCCTCCCGAGTGCTGGGATTAAAGGCGTGCGTGACCAGCCTTTACGAACTGTGAAAATGACACATTGTAGTGGATATTTGCTCTGCTCATGACTTTGGTCTATCCACGTGACCCCTTTAAAGGAAAGGGAGCAGTTATATCCCCCCCTCTTTCTCTCACCCTCTCTCTCTCTGGAGGTCAGAGGTTAGGCTATTGATTCCCTAATGGGGAGTTGAACCCAGGCAGTGGTGGTGAGCACTGAATCCTAACCACATTCAAGGATTTATTAGGAAAACACTCATGGATATACAGCAAGGGAAAAAGCTTCTGTGGTCTTCTGGTCTGCCGTGTGTGTGTGTGTGTGTGTGTGTGTGTGTGTGTGTGTAGGGTGGTGGTGGGTTTTGAATGAAACCAGCAGTCCGATCTCTTGACCACCACAAGAGAGAGAGAGCACGCAACCCCCCCCATTTCCTTTAAAGGGGTCACATTGACAGACCAGAAGCACTGTCTCTATCGGGTCTCATAGGCAAAGGTCGTGAGAGAATACTCACTGCAGTAGTGAGCACTTTTTTCAGTGTTGGACTGATAGTTGTATTGGATCCTAACAAGAGAGTCAGACTCTGGCTTCTCACTAGCGATGCCAGTCCTCCCTGGCACTCTCTCCCACAGATAATGCTGCTTTATCTACACAAAACTCTGGTTAGCTAGGTATCTGCTGGACAACTTGCTTCTGTATCTTTGCTCCCCTCTGCACTTAGATGCTTGGGAGGTGGTTTCTTTCCTAATACCTTATGAGATAGCCGTGCCCCATTCAGAGCAACCTTACAGAACTGCAATCCAGTCTTGCTCGGGATTAGGCAAGATTAGAGAAACATGTGGCTCCTCTGACTTTCTATCCAGACCATTTAAACTCTTTTCCGACACGGCGGTGGTGGTGCACATCTTTAATCTCAGCACTTGGGAGGCAGAGGTATATCAGATCAAGGCCAGCCTGGTCTACATAGTAAGTTCCAGGATAGCCACGGGCACACGGAGAAACCCTGTCTGGAAAGACCAACCAACCAACCAATCAACCAACCAACCAACCAACCAACCAACCAAACCACTCTTCTCCATATCAGTAATCACGTCTTTCTGGTCACGTGTTTGCTTGCAGGCAGAGCACTTTTAACGTCTTTGGGAACTTTCTGTTGGCACTCATGCTGTGGCTGTTGAGGGGAGAAACTGGCCTTCAGCCTGTCTCAGCTTTCGACACGCCTTCCTCATGAAGCTGAATTATGTCTAGCTTTTGGTTTAAAGGAAGGGATGGTGTGAGTCTTTCATCTGAAGAAATACTTAGAGGCCATTGTGGGGTTATCAAGTGACCTAATCTCAATACCATTATGTCTCTAGAAATGGGAGGCCTGAGCAGAAAGGGAGAAAGTGGGGCACAGTCTGTTGGCGGAGCAATCAGGACACAGAAGACGTTTGTCATCTTTGTTTGCCGTGGAGCTGTGGTTCCTGGTGCTTTGAAAACAGTCAAGGAACGCTGAGCACAAATCACCACGATTGACATCACTGCAATGAGAAAGTTTGAAGTTTTGTCAGCATTACCTCAGGGTGACAGAGATGTGAGGCTGAGCACAGGTTTCTGGGAAAACGGCACAGATAGACTTGCTTACTGAGCGTCACCACAGGCCTCTAGAATGTAGATATTACACTGTTGTGGTGGCAGGCAGGGGAACAAGGCTGGCGGTGTCTGTCTGTCCCCTGGACATCATAAAGAAGTAAGTGAGAGGGTGAGAGGAATATCTAATAAGGAGACATGGCTTCCAGAAGGATAAAGAGAAGCAAGCCATGATGTGGAGTCTGAGATGTTCATTCATTCATTCCTTCGTCCCCTTGGCAGATGCCGACAGTGTTGTTTGTGGTCCAGGTTCTGAACTGGGCTATCGGGATGCTTTAGTGAACCAGTCATGCTTCTTTTCCTGTGGGGCTTTCTTCTCAGAGTTAATGACTGAGGCTGGAAGGGGGGTTCTGGAAAGGACAGGCAGAGGGGGATCGGAAGTGAGGAACGGAAGCAGGGAGGAGCCAGGTTCCCAGATAGTGACAGAGAGACACTATCTGACTAGAGCCCATGGAGGCAGGAAAAAGTGAATCTTGATCACAGTCTCTGACTCCAGGTGCCACGCTTGCCATCACTATGCTGCGCCATTGTTGGCATTCCTGTTCCCAGATTAACAGTTGGGTCTTAACGCCTCGTGTCGGGGGCTCGCTGGACTTGGCATCATCTCCTGGACCGAGCTGCCCATGCACATGTATCACAGATGGCAGTGGCCTTCGCCAACCAGCCACGACATCACAGACTTGTTGTGGACCTAGAGCCCAGAACTTCTATTTCTCTCTCACGTCCCTTTCCCAAACACTGCAACATATATTTATTTTATTTGAAAATGCTTAAATTGCATTTACTTATTTATTGTGTGCCTTCGAGCACAAACACTGCACACATGCGGAGATCAGAGGGAAAACATCAAGAGCTGGTTCTCTCCTACCACCACATGGGTCCGGGGGATTCAAACTCGGGTCTTTAGAGTTGTCAGCAAGCTCCTCTGCCTGCTGAGCCATCCATCTCGCAGGCCCCAACACATTATACTTACTTTTTACAGATGGGAATGCCGAGACTCACAGAGATACGTAACTTAGTGCCCGGTCTTGCTGTGTGCTCTCTTTAACCTGCCAAGTGATCCGTTCATCCCCTGACCCCTGACCCCTGCACACCTATATCCTCTTTTTCCTACAGTGGGAGGGTTGACACAGTGACGGGAATGTAAGTGCCAATGGAACCAATCCCTATTGTGGGACAATGGTTCTTAGCCCTCCACTAGTGCCAATTACTGCTCTAAGGCACACTAATGATGTCATTTAACCCTCCCAGCTAGACTGCGAATCTGTGCATTCTGGTAGCCGGCAGGCTGTTTGGGGACAGAGAGTGAGGTGGGGGTTGAGGTGCTTCCCAGCTCACTGCTGAGCCTCAGGAGAGTTAAGATCTATTAGGTGTCTTTGGAGCTGGATGCTGCGCCTTGACAGAGTTGCTTTCTCACCTTGTGACCACTGGGAACCTCGGACTCCCTGCTATAGCGTAGGCCCCATGACGCCTCCATGTGGGGGTTCTGGTGTCATCTTCTCCTCCACGAACTTGCCCAGAGTGGTACTCAGAACTCAGTAGACAGGCTTCGCCAATGGTATTTCCTTTCATTTACCCCTTATTCAATTTAGACTTTTGCTCAGTGAATTTCTGTTAAGCAAGGGATATCTGTTCTCAGATTTCACTAACTGCTACTTTGGGGGCAAGGGGCTATTAGTGAGACTTCCTCTTGTATTGGGGTGAGGAAGGGCCAGGGAAATGGAGGAGAGGGTCACTCCTGCTGAAAGGGTCAGACACCACCCTGGAAACAAAGAAACAACAATGAGGAAACCCAGGCCTTTGTATTGTCTCTTTGTCGGGGACCAAAGTCATGCATGTGTATGTATGTGAGAGCCCCTCACGTGACCATGCCAGTACTTTAAAGCCGGTGCCTCTGAGCTCTGGTCTCAAAACAAAATAATTGCATGCAGACATCGCTTTTGATCAGATTCTAACGCCGATTTACAGCTTGGCTTCCTGGTAACGCCAAAGAAAGCCCTAATCAGGCAGTGTGCAGCAAAGGTTAGAATTCTGAGTCCGTGGGAGTGGGTGTCTGCAAGCCCACATTTGCACAAGGGGGCAGTGAGCTTGACTTACCCATTTTAGTTCCCCTTCCCCAAATGAAGTTCTCTTGCGGCCGCCGAGGTATTTTGCTCTGAATGGCTCTGTTGAGCACTGGAGGAGACAATTTCTCTGTGGTTTGCTGCAGGCGAGGCAGTTTTTCCATTCTGTCTTTTACTGTGATCATGCTCACTTCATTACCTACCCCTGACGGGCTTTCTGTAGGTTCCCGTCTGTTTTTAATAAGAAGCAGACGAAAAACAAAGTTTCGGTTGTGTTTGAAAGCTTCGGCATTTCCCCCCCTGAAATAATAGGTTAAAGAATTTTATTTGTCTTTTGAGGTTCTGAGGTTTGCTCAGAAAATTCTCTCACCCGAGCCTTGGGGCTACAGGGAAGCCTTACTTAGAAGAGAGTAACGAAAGGCAGATTCCTGGGCTACGCCCGCCACTGGTTCTGAAGCAGCTAAAGGGAGGTTCAGGAACCACACTTCCAGCAAGTATTCCAGGTGGTTCTTTGGTATAAGGGGAAAAAAAAAGTTCAAAGTTTGAGAAGAGAGTGCAGAAGGCGGGGGCAGGGGGAATTCGTCAACCAATATTTCTTTTTAATTATGACATAATTCAAATACCACCAAACTCACCATTTGAAAGCATACAATTACATGATTTTAGTATAGTTACAGGTTGTATAACCACCACTATCCAGGTCTGAATTTTTCATCCTCCCCTCAAAGAGCCCCATACCAAATGGCAGAGCCTCCACCTCCCCCTCTCCACAGCTGGAGGTAAACACTAATCTGCTTTCTGTCCCTATGGATTTGCTGGTTCTGCACATCTCACATAAATACGGAACTTATGACCTTTTGCGTCTAGCTTCTTTCCCTTGGTGTAACGTTTTCAAGGTCTATCCACAATTGTAGCACTTTGTTTACACATAGCTGGGCTTCATGGGGCTAGAGGTGGGGGGAGGGTCAATCAAGGACACTTCTCCAGTAGTACAGGGATCTGGAGAGAAGGGAGAACACAGCATCTGGGCCAGCGTTGAGTGAGTGAAGGAGCAGAGGCCGCCAGCGTGGGCGTGGCGACAGCATGTTCTAATGTCCAGTGTGAGGTGAGGGGCACTGTCCAAGCCAGGGTCAGCAGGGACAGTCACTCACCCAGTACATGTCAGGCCTGGGTCTCAGGGGAGAGAGGACACCGTCAAGGCCAGGAGAGGTAGCAATCTATGTGGTGGGGAGGGAGATTCCTACCATATGGCAAGAGGGGTAGCGCTGGAGCTGGATATAGCAACTGATAGGTGATGGGAACAAGTTACCTAAACACAGATACAGAAATGTAAGACAAGGGCCCTGGGATAAAGGAAGGTCCAGGACACCTGTTGTACTTGGACCAGTTCTTATCTGCATTGACTGTATGTCAGAGTCACCAAAGTCCGACTGGAGAGATGGCTCAGTAGTTAGAGCAATTCTATCTTCCTAGGTCCAAAGGACTTAAGTTTGTTTCCCAGCACCCACGTTGGGTGGCTCACAACAGCCTGTAACTCTGGTTCAAACACCCACTTCAGGCTTCTGCAGGAACCATCTCCCCTCAAAAAATATAAATCTAAAAAAAAAAAAAAGGCTGCCCCCTGTCTTGAGAAGCCCTGGCTTTGTTTTAATTCATTTCTTTAGTGGTGAGCCAAGGCAGCAAGGTTCAGTCCATTCATAACTCCCTAGTTATTCCCACAGTGAGCCAGTGGGAATAACTGACTCCAAACCCACTGACTCCAAGGATCAATGAAAGAAACACAGACATTAGCCTGCAGCATCAGGCTGGAAAGGGACTAGACATGATTGGCCACATCAGTTATTGACGAACCGGTCCTTCACTCCTAACTAGCAAAACGTATAAGCACAGAGGCTCTAACTCATCTTCTCTCCAATTGCTATTTGCAATCAGAATTTCTGCTAGGACCCAGTATACTCTGATTTCCTTGGGAGGGACATCTAAATTATAATTCTCATCCCTGTGATAAAATACTTGAAAGAGGCAACCTGAGGAAGGAGTTGTCTTGGCTTACGGTTTGAAAGGCTACAGTCCCTGATGGTATGGGAGGCAAGGTCGTGGGACCAGCTCCTGTCTATGGTGATGGCAGGAGCTTGAGGCTGCTTGCTCACATCTTGGTGGATCAGGAAACAAAGATACCAGCTGGAAGCTGCTGGTCCAGCCAAGAACTCCAAGTCTCCCCACCCCTCACCCCCACAGTGATCCACTTCTTCCAGTTAGATCCCAGCTTCTAAAATCTCTACAACCTCCCCAAACAATAATACCAGGGGTGCATACCTGAGCCCAGGAGAGACATTTCATGATCAAACCACAGTAGGGAGGTAAGGACTAAGGAGTACAGATGAACAAGACTGCCTGCTAATATGGGCATTTGGGAGTCTAAGCAATCATTAAATCAAGAAAACTGAATACCCTGAAATGTACATCTGTATGTATTGGGACTTGAGGAGGAGGGGGAAAAAGAGGAGAAGGAGAAGGAGAAGGAAGAACAATCCTGAAAGGTTATACAATAGAAAGTCATTAGTCATTGCCCCGGATAGTAGGAGCTCAGGTGACTCTGCTCTTTCCTTTCATTGATCTGTTTTATATTTTTTCCCTACAATGATTGTGTAATTACTTGGGTTATTAAAAGCACTTTACTGTGGTTCCAAAAAAAAAATAATTGGTATCTAGAGGCCACAAGAAAAGGCCGTGTCTGTTCCTACTTATCCTAGGAGGGGAAGGGGAATATATCATGTTTGAGAAGGATTTTGCCTAATCCCAAATGGTTACAATAGAAAAGCTAGGTACCTTCTGGGGGTATGTTTGGTTGTCTGGAAAAAATCGATTGCACACCTAAATTTGAGCCACTTGCTGGAGAGACAGAGGCACCACGGAGTATGTAAGGGAACCAGAACAATGGGAACAGAAGGAGATGTAGACATGATCTTGGAGTCTCTGAAGTGCTGCCCCGGGGCAGTGGAACCCAAGGCTGCTCATGGGCATGGGTTACAAGGGACTGAGCCTCAGGTGGGCCATATAAGGGACGCCTGTCCAGCAGCCTGGCAGATGTGTCCCTGAACGGATGTCTTAGGAAATGCTGTAATAAAATGACCTCAAACTTCCATCAACCAAGCTATTTGTTCACTGGTATGATGTCATCTTAAATGTCACAGGAGAGTCCATGGGGAGGGATATGGAGAGAAAAATGGAGTATTCGATCCAGCAAAGAGGCTAAGAAGTTTATGTCCAGGCTGTGTGGGTAGATGGGAGAGACTCGGGAGGCCCAGCCAGTGTAGACTGGGGCAAGCAGGAGGAAGTCCAGATTAAAGACAAAGGAACCTGAAGGAAGAGGGCCGTGATATTCAAGCTTGAGCCCATATAATGCATATATGCAAATTAGGAAACGGTGCCCACTGAGTGAATGCCCCTTGGCACTCTGGGATGTGGGTGAGTGGAATGCGATCTAGACTTTATTCTTCTCCAGTTGTCCTCATCCAGTAGACAGCTTGCACACATGACAATGGAGACCCCGGGCAGCACAACCATGGCTTTCGACACCCCCTCAGCCAGAAGCTAGGGCATGGGAGTGAGATCTGGGAAGAGTCCGGGATAAGGGATAGCATGGACTCAGGTGAGTGTGTGGAGGCCCAAGGCAGAGTCCAAAGACTAATGACAAGCTAGAGCGTAAGGCAGGGAAACTGAGGCAGAATCCCATTTGTATAGACAAAGGAAGTATGGTAGGCACACAGATGATGTTGGGATCACGTCTGCTTCCACAGCTCCTCTCCAACCATGTCATTCATTCCAGGTGCTTCTGGAATATTCTGCCTATACAGTCCAACTCTGCTATAGCCAGGAGGGGACCACAGTGTGCATAAGCAGGTCTACAGAAGAACTGGGGGACCCCTAAGGGCCAGGATTGGCAAGGGGCTGACTGACTAGGTCTAAGTGCTACCAAATGCTCAGCCATCCATTATGAAGGTGGCTGTTCTGGAAAGTCTTATGTCAGCTTGACACAAGCTAAAGTCTGAGAGGAGGGAGCCTCAATTCAGAAAATGCCTCTATAACATCAGATGGTAGGTAAGCCTGCAAGGCATTCTCTTAATCAGTGGTTGGTGGGGGAGGGCCCAGCCCATTGTAGGTGGTACCATATCTGGGCTGGTTGATCCTGGGTTCTTTAATAAAGCAGGCTGAGCAAGCCATGGGGAGCAAGTTAGTCAGCAGCACCCTCCATGGCCTCTGCATCAGCTCCTGCCTCCAGCTTCCTGCCCTGTTTGAGTTCCTATCCTGACTTCCTACAGTGATGGACTACAATGTAAAGTGTAAATCAGTTAAAACCTTTCCTCCCCAAGTTGTGTCGGTCGTGATGTTTCATCAAAGCAATAGAAACACTGACCATGACAGTGACATTCAAATTTGAGCATGTGTTAGAAATGCTGAGTGGTTCACAAGGCTCCTAAGTATCCTACTTTGGCTGGTTTGGGGTTGGGGAACAGGATTTGTATGCAAATAAACAGGATTTTATTCTGAAGAGGATGTCCGTTATTTGAACTTGTGGTCCTCCTGCTTCTACATTCTGAGCGCTGGGATTACTGGTGGATGCCACCATATCCAGTTCATGTAGCTGCTGTGATAGAATCTGTGTGCTAGGCAAGCAAGCACTCTACCAGCTGAACTGTATCTCTGGGGGCCAGAGGAGAATGTGGAATGCCATTTTATTACCTTGAGATAAGAGTCTCCCACTGAACCTGGAGCTAGTCTGTGGGCCAAAGCAAGCCCCAGTGATGCTCCTATCTCTGCCCCACACAAGACTGGGATCACAGGCATGTGTATGGCTACACTCAGGTTTTATGTTTTCTCTGCAATGGGATCTTCAGGCTTGTGCATCATATGGTATTACACACTGGGCCATTTCTACAATCCTTTGTGTTTTGTGTGTGTGTTTGAGTGTGTGTTGCCCACACTATCCACCTTGGTTTTTGAGGCAGGGTTTCTCCTTGACCCGGAGCTCATTGAGTAGGCTAGCCTTGCTGGCCAGAAAGCTCCAGATACCCACCTGTGTCTGTCTCCCCAGCCTTGGGATTGCAAGTGAACCACACCAAGATCAGCATAAAATAAAGAAGTGGGTTCTGTGGATCTAATAATCCAGTCTTCTTACTGACTGAGCCCTCTCCTCAGTCCTGAATATTGCAGTTCTCACAATACAATTCTTGGGTGGTGTGGATACTGTCGGAGTACTGCCATAGTTAGAAACCCACTGTTCCGGAAACATTTTCTCTAAATCCAAAACCTTGAGGGCTTGGTCTTCCATGTGTCTTTGCTGGATCCAGGGTCCGACAATCGAGGATGCCCCATCCCCAGAGATCACCTTTCCAGATAGATCTCCGAGTCTGCATCTCAATCCATTTCCTGGCTCACCACTATGTGCTCTCCTTCTATCCTCTTCCCCATTTTGCCCCAGGCTCCATATCGCCCCGAGGAAGAGCCAAAAGGTGGCAAGGAGGGCGTGTTGGTTACGTTTCGCATTGCTATGACCAAATACCTCCACCAGAAGCAACTTAAGGAAGGAAGGGGTTATCTTGGCTTACAGTTTAGAAATGGATACAGCTAACCTGGTGAGGACGGAGTGACGCGGCTGGTCACGTGGTCTCCGAGTCAGGAAGCGGTCAGTGACCCGGAAGTGGGGAAGGCTATGGAACCTTAAGATTCAGCCACTTCCTTCAGCAAGGCTCCACTTGCTAAAGGTTCCAAAACCTTCCACGACAGCACCACAAGATGAAAGTTTTAAAACATAAGTTTATCGGAGACATTTCATAGCCAAAGCACCACAGAATGGCTGGGGCAATCCCCGGACCTCCTGCTGCCCTGACGCCTTGGTGTCCTAGAGGCAACCCCTGGGATTTCTGAAACCCAGCGTCTGGAGCTAAAAGGGACCAGCAGAGCAGATCAGTCCCCCTGAACTCTCAGCTGAGTACTAAATGAATTCAGCCTCTGACCTAGAGGAGTTGCTGCCCCACTTGGAGCCTGTTTCCTCACTGTAGGCGGCCCCGGATGCTTCGCCCCCCAGAGATCCTTGCCGGCTCTTCCGTGGATGATGGATCGGAAGAAACGAGGGGATTTGCTGAAGAGTAACTGAGAGTAAAAATGACATCATTATGGTTAGCTGGGTAGGAAGTTTGGTGTGAGTCACACATGACAAGAAGGCAGGGAAGGGCTTGACTAGGGAGTCATGTGGTCATACTAAACCGGAAGGCTGCCGCTGGCAGGCTTGGGGGTTCAGGAGTGAGAAACTATCCCATAGTGCCATTTAACCTCAGGTCTGGGGTGTGGGGAGTGGAGCTTATGGCTCTGGAGGACTGTAGGCCCTTCTTGGGATCGGTCGCACTGAAATAATGACTGCTGGGCCCTGGCCCAGTCCCTTGTGGGTATGTGTCTGATGGCCCTTTGCCTAGTGGGTATGTGTCTGATGGCCCTGTGCCTTGTGGGTATGTGACTGATGATGACCCTGTGCCTTGTGGGTATGTGACTGATGATGGCCCCTGTGCCTTGTGGGTATGTGACTGATGATGGATGGCCCTGTGCCTTGTGGGTATGTGACTGATCTGAGATCTTCGTGCAAGCAAGCCTTGCTGTAAATTCCCTACCTCAGGAGCTTTCCCAGCCTCCTTCTCCTTTTTTTTTTTTTTGGCTCCAGTTTCAGTGGTGGGGCTGTCTTACTTATGGCTCTGGATTCTGCTGGTCTCTTAGCCTATCACCGGTGGAGACTAAGACTTGATGTCTTTGGTAGCCCATGAGCAGCCCAGGTTAGTCCAGTGATGGACACCCAGCAGGGACCTCCAAGAAGGACACCATCCAGTGTCATCAAAGGGGAGAGCTGAGGGTCTGGTGTCCCTTCCGGTCCCCTTCCTGATGGCCACTTCTTTGTCTTCTGTGGCTTTCGCTGGGATCCTTTGGTCATATTGCTGAGATATGCGGCTCAAACTGAGGCTCGCCACCCAGATGGAGACTCCACAGCTCCGAAAATCCCTCACTTGGGCGCTGGCTGGGGGCTGGGGGCTGGGGGCTTTGCTTGTGTCTGTTTCACAGCTGGCTGCACACCACTGTCTCTTCTTCTCTAGGGAGGCTCCTCATCTGTCAGTTGGCAGCTGTGTGTGTGTGTGTGTGTGTGTGTGTTCTCCTTCATCTGTCAACTGGCAGCTGTTATCCGTGTGTGGGCGTGTACGAGACCTTAGGGTATTTTGCTGTTTGTTTGTGTGGTATTGTGTGTGCATGTGTGTTTGTGTGTTTGTGACAGGTTCTCTTACTGGCCATGAACTCACCAGGTGTAGAGTAGAGCCAGCCCCTGGGGATCCACCTGTCTGTACCTCTACAACACTAAAATTACATGTCTGTTCTTGACTTTTTTTTTTTTTCTTTTTAGTGGCAGGGTTGGGTTTGAGGGATCCAGTTCAGGTCCTACCAACTAGGCTGTCTCCCAGTTCTGGCATCTGTTATTCTTGAGTCGCCAGACTCCCTGACACGGAGTCACACTTACCAACATGTCTATTGCTGTCTTACTGTAAACCTTCAAGGTGTGGAGGATTGGCATCCAAGTAGCTGCTGTCGCAGTCCCTAGGGTGTGCCAAAAGAGCCAGGACCCAGGGAGATATTTGGCAGTTATCCAGGCATCGATGGCCCCTGGGAATAGTGGGAGGCTGGTAGCTTAGCTCAGCTGCAATTGGAGGCAGGCAAGGACTCCTCAGCAGGGGCTATGGTCAGGTGGGGACTGACTTGGAAGGTTATATGAGGGTACAGGAAATATCTGGAATCTATGGGAATGAGAATACAGGTCAGAGGTCACCTCAAATTAAAATGGAAAAAGACCCCTGTGTGAGGGCAATCAAAGGAGGTGAGGACATGTGCTCTTCCGGGGGCCAGATGTTAGTGGTTAAAATTCCTGTGGGGCCAGCAGCAGGCCCAGGAGCAGCCCCTTGGGGCCCCTCGGGGCAGGAGCACAGAGAACAAAAAGTAGCTCCTTAAGCCCTCCGTGGCTCCGACCCCAGGATTTACTGAGCATAGAAGGCCTCGGCCCACCAAGTAGGGTCCTGGTGGGGGATGGGCAGTCTGGGTCTCAAGGTCCCCAGGACCCCTCACTCAGACTGCCGCAGAATGAAACAGGATCTCAGGTCCCGCTCCAGCCAGCCCGGACAGCTCATTAGCGGGAGGGCCAGATTCTCTGGATTTATAGGCTAGAGCCTCACATCTGAGAGCCAAGGTCTTTTGATGTGAGCTCAGGTTAGGGCAGGGGATTCGGCAAGGTTGATGCTGACCAGGACTTCGCCTCAGCCCTCAGCCCCCAGCCCCCAGCCTCGCAGGCTGGTGGCCATGGAAGTGGGGGAAGACAAGGCTCTGTTGGAGTTCATCTAGGTGCTGGGGTCTTCTGGGCAAGAGCTGGAGGAGAGTTAATCGTCCCTCTCCAGCCTTGACCCATTCCTAACCCTATCCTCGGACCTGGCCAGTACTGGACCCTGTGAGGACAGGGTTAGTCGAAAGGCAATGTACACATAACTGGAAATACCTTACAAAATAATAGGTTGTGCTTAGAAGGCCCCAGCTTGCTCAGCCCGGGGATGTCCATTGGCTGAGGGTTTTATTGTTTGGTTCTTATTTCCTGGCTTCTGGAGAGAGAGAGAGAGAGAGAGAGAGAGAGAGAGAGAGAGAGAGAGAGAGAGAGAGAGAGAGAGAATATGAATGTGCTCGTGTGTGTATTCATGTGTGTTCATGTGTATGTTTTCATGTGTGTTTTAATATGTATATGTTAATGTGTGTTCATGTGTATGTGTTCGTGTGTATGTATTCATGTGTGTTTGTGTGTATGTGTTCATGTATGTGTTCATGTGTGTGTATTCGTGTATGTGTTCATGTGTGTGCACCCATGGGTGGCTATGCAGAGAACAGAAAGACAGGAGAGAGAGAGAGCAAGCAGAGACTGAGTAGCAGAGAGACCAGGGGATGAAAAGCAGAGAGTGAACCAGCAAGAGAGAGGAGGTGAATGATCTAGAGACTCCGGTTCTTCATCCTGAGTCCAGGGCTGTCAAGTCTAGCCGGCCTGTTCCATGCCTTTCAGGTGGGCGGCTCAGCACAGTAGCCAGGCTTGAACTGTCTGAGCTGGCTTCCCCTTCACAGCAGAAGTAACCAGTATCCAGGAGTAAATATTCATTTGAAAACACGGACCAAATATCACACCCCTGTTCCCAGGCCCCTGGAGTGCTGGAGAGAGGAAAGAGGGAATGGAAGAAAGAAGTCACCAGAGCAGGTGAAGTCATCTGTCCTCAGTGTAGTACACCCCACACTGCAGAGTGACAGCCACTGGATGGTGTTGTCATAGAAGCAGGGAAGGCAGAAGGGACAGGATAGGATGGGGTTGGCAGCAGCTGGCTGATGAGGCTGAAAAAAAAAAAAAGGTTAGCCTTGCCTTTATAACCTGCAGAAATTTCCAGAAGCAAAAGGAGGAGAGAGTCTACTGTTTCCCAAGCATGGCCGAGATTGTTCCCATCATGCCAGGAGAAGGGGAAGACACCACCACCACCACCAATAACAGCAACAAAACCAACCAACCAAAAACAATGATGTGATTATTTATGGAGTGAACTCCCTCCATAGACCAGGCTGGCCTCAAACTCACAGAGATCCGCCTGTCTTTGCCTCCTGAGTGCTGGCATTGAAGGCTTGCACCACCACTGGAGGACTTTTTGATAGTTTTATAAAAGACAGAACTTTCCCCAGGTAGAACCTGGAGTGAGGCTGTCAGATGGGGATAAGGGCAGGGGGAGTCAGGAAGAAAAGGAGGCTGAGGTAAGTGCACTGAGTCTGAGTCGGTTCACCTACAGCCTGTTTAAGACCAGCACCTCTGAGATGTTCCCAAACTGACTTCTTCAAATTCCCCGTTTCCCAGCTACTTAATAACTTGCTTAAGGACTGCACACTTCTTCCAGGTTCCTGAGAGAGAGTTTTGCCCCTGGATGTAGCCAGGCCCACGGGTCGCATTGGAAATCACATCTTACCAACCAGAAGGTCTTTCCCGCTAGTTTTATTAAGGTCTCATAGTAGCGGAACTCTATGATCACGTGTACACATTGATTGGCTCTACCAAGCGGAAATAGCCATGGGCCTGCCACCAAACAAGAGGCTGAGTATCTCTACTCCCCTATAAGCTTCCCCACTTCCCATTGCTCAGGTAACCCCTGCACTGAGTTCTGTGGGTACGGTTTCTACAGGTTGGAGTTGTGCCCACACCTTAGCCAGTTCCCAGGCTGCCATGGGATGTGTTACTATTTTGTTCTGATTTCCTGATTTTTGTTCTGTTCTGTTTTGTGTGTGTATGTGTGCATGTGTGGTATATGTGCCTGTATGCATGCATGTTTTCACGTAAGTGAGGATGCATGTGGAGGCCAGAAGTTGAATTTGGGTGTTTTCCTCCATTGCTCTCTACTTTCTTTAGTGAGACACCGTCTCTTGCTGAACTCCGAGTCTGCTGATGCTAGCTGCTCTAGCTAGTCAGGTTGCCTGGAATTGCAGGTGGCTGCCATGCCTGTCTGGTGTGTTGCCCATCTTAACACACCACACCCGCACAGCAGCGTTAGAGGCCGAGCAGTCTCCCCGCCTGTACTGTTCCTTTTTATGGTAAACGATCACATTCTATCGATACCCAGGAATCAAATCATGACTTCACCAGGGAGTGCCCCTCCCAGGTTCCAGGGACCAGGATTAGAGCACTGGGGGGAGGGACTCCCTTTTCCTCTCACCCACCCTGACCAGGAGAGGGAGGGAAGTCAGAGTCTGACCCCATGGCCTGAGAAGGTGACAGACAGAAAGGCGGATTCAGGACCTGACGATTGTGCTGTTAGGACTTCCTAGACACCTTCAATGTCATCAGCCGCCACCATTGAGGGCCTGCTAGGTTCTCCATCACTATTCCTCAGTGGACCATCTCATCCCGCCTCCCTGGCAATGCCACAACAGCCAGAAACAAACCCTCATAGAAGCAGGCAACTCATCCAGGACTGCAGAGCTACTAAGAGCCAGTTAGGACTCAACCCTCAGTTGTTAAATTGCTTTCCTTTCCTGACCCTGTCTTCCTGAAGGAAGCAGCTGTGTGCTAAGAGTTCCAGAGACTACCAGCAATAAGACCAATATGGTGGCAACTTAGCCCCCTCCCCCACCTCCAGAGTATAAGGGTCCTTCCCACAATACTGACTTGACATAGAGGGGCCATTGGAAGGCTCTCCAACCTCTGATTAGGAAAGTGTTCTCTCCAGCAGCTCTAGAATGTCTACGATAAACTTGGGGGCAGCAGCTGTAGGAAGCAAGGCAGTATAGCTGCGATACCCAGGGCCAGGCAGTCCCCAGACAGACAGACCTGGTACCCACAACACCCAAATGACCTGCCAGGTCCTTTCCACCCCATTGCCAGGACACTGCCTCAGCCTTTATATGGGAGGCAGGGTGACGAGAATGCTAAAAGCAACCCTTTACCTTTCTGTTCCCTCAAACCAGCCCACAGCCCCCCACAATTCCCCACAGCTCCCACAGCTTCCACAACCTCCAAAACTCCCTATAGCCTCCCAAAGCCCCCCCCACAGCCTCCACAACTCCCTACAGCCCCCCACAGCTCCCCAAGTCTCCCACAGCCCCCAAAACTTCCTACAGCCTCCCAAAGCCTTCCACAGCCTTTCAAAGCCCCCACAGTCCCTCAAAGCCCCCCACAGTGACCCACAGCCTCCCACAGCACCCTACCTCTGTTTTTTCCATGCTGTTCCAGAAGACACCAAGGGACAGGGATGAGGCTGGGAGTTCAGAAACCAGAATGAGGCCTCTGACTGTATATCTGTTCCCTTCCTCTTGTGGGTTTCCTCACGTGATGAACTGGTGAGAATTCTAGTTCTTTGAGGTGCTAATATCTCAAGGGGGTTAATTGCTTAAAGGGGCTCCTCAAGGATGGAGAGGGCTGGCCCTTTTCTTTGGTACAAAGGTAAGTCTCGGGGCTACCCCTATAGTCTCCATTAGCTGCTTCGTCATGGCTGTTCCCAGCTTTAGTCCCCCAGTTGTACCATGGGGGAGACTTTCTGGACCCCCAGGGCTTGGTAGTGAGGTAGAAAGGACACAGCAAGGCTGGGATAGGTCTAAGACTTAGATAATGGTGGACTATGGTTTTTTGTTGTTGTTGTTTGTTTTGTTTGTTTCTCTCCCTAGAGAAGAGACTTGTCCTAGGACACCCCTAAGCAACCTTTTTGCTTTTCTGGGCTTTGATAAAGAACTAGCCTCTCCAGAGAAGAGAAGGGAAGGGAGGGGAGGAGAGAGGCCGAGAGGCAGGCCCACAAGAGTAGGGCTGCTCTACCGAAACCAGGTCAGCCTCTTGCCTTCCTGACTAGTAACCCAGCGAAACTGGCGAGCATATACCTGAGGCCATTTGCTCAGCGTCTGGAGTTTTACGATCAGAACAGTCTGCAAGAAGGAAAGGATGAGTTCATCCCCTCGCCCCCGCCCTGCCTCCCTCCTGTGCTCCATGCCAGGCCCTGGGGCTTCCACAGTCTGGCCCTGGGGCGCCGGATCCACGGAAAGCAGGGAAAAGGTGCCTCCTCAGCTCGGAGCCCACCTCTGCCTCGTGGCTGAGGTTAACAGGGAGAGGTTGTCCACGAATTGTCCTAACCAGGGTGAGCAGGGGAACCTGGGGAAGCTGAGGCAGGCGGAAGGCAAGTGGGTCACGGCTTTCCCCATTCCTGCCTGTCTCACCCCAGGGCCTGTCTCTGCACTGAGAATCTAAGTCACTGTATTTCATAGGCTTAACTTAGAGTCAGAAGCAGATCTTAAGGTGACTTCTAGCTCATCTTGGTCTCTGGAAAGTTCCAGAAAGTCATCGGCCAGTTCTGCTTCCTAGATGGTAGCCTCCCTTTAACTCTTCTTCTCAGTACTCTCTCTTCGTCTTCATAGGAGACTGGTGATGCCAAAGGACAGGAGGCTTGAAGAAGCAGCCTCATGTGGGTGATTCTGCATGCAGGACCCCAGCTTTTTCCTCAAAAACCAGTTCTGCCAGCCAGAGGTCTCACAGTCGCATCCCAGACCTCTGACTCAGTGGCATGGAATAAATCCTTCTTGGGGATTTATTATCTGTTCCACAGCTTTTGCCAGCTGCCCCAACATCATCATCTTCAACTTCCGTACTTCAGTCAAATGTTGAGAGAGGCTTTCTGAGCTCCGAAGGCGTGGGAAATAGGGAAGGGACAGCAGGCTCAGGACCAGGCTTCTGGGTTCAGCAGTGGACAGTGATGTGGGAGTGTCATATATCAATCTGTTGATTTCGTTGGTTAAGCAATAAAGAAACTGCTTGGTCCTGATAGGTTAAAACATAGGTGGGAGGAGTAAACAGAACAGAATGCTGGGAGGAAGAGGAAGTGAGGTAAGACTCCTCAGAGAGACGCGATAGCTCTGCGCTCTGAGGCACATGCGATGAAGCTCCGACCCAGGATGGATGTAGGCTAGAATCTTCCCGGTAAGCGCACCTTGGGGTGCTTACACACATTATTAGAAATGGGCTAAATTAATATGTGAGAATTAGCCTAGAAGAGGCTAGATAGAAATGGGCCAAGCAGTCTTTATTGCTTAACCAATGAAATCAACAGATTGATATATGACACTCCCACATCAGGACAGGATTATAGGCAAAGAACCTGCAGAATACACTGGGAGGCATGACCTCGGGACAAGCTGTAGCTCTAGTTGGATAAGGAGTCTGTGGGCAATCTGGTTCCTGTGGGCCTGCTTTCCCAGGTTGGTCTTTATGCTGCAAAAATGAAATGTACCCCATCCCTGCATCTCTCTCTCTTGTCTGATGCACCCCATCCCTGCATCTCTCTCTCTCTTGTCTGATGCAATCCATCCCTGCATCTTTCTCTCTTGTCTGATGCACCCCATCCCTGAATCTCTCCCTTGTTTGGAGCAACATTCTTATGCTGGAGAATCTCCCACATCTTCAGTCCCTCCCAGTCATGGTGGAAGCCAGAGCATGTCCCCAGATTCCTTAGGGAAGATAACACAGACAAGATTCTACTGTCTTAGTGTAGATGATGAGGCATGCAGGGGGGGGGGTGGTCTTCATTAGAGAGTGTGGGGCAAAGACCTCTGACCCTTTAGGACAGCAGTGACAGAAGTCTGCTGTAGTAACATAATAGTTACTACATAATAGAACAGCCAGTGATAGGGCAGCTCCTAGTCTGTGGCTTCAGTGTTCTTGACGTCACAACCTCCAAGTAAGCCTCAGGTCTCTGGAGGTCATCCATCTTCCTAATGTCCTTGACTGCTTAGCTAGGATGGATTGTGTTTGGGTTGTTGAAGATCTGCCACACAGAAACTCACTGGGCAGGAAGAGATGGTGAAAGGGAGCCTAGACACAGCAATAGGTTTTAGGACGGCTGGGGACTTAGAGGTGACACTCGGGACAAAGTGCTTGCCTGACTGCTGTGCTACCCCCGTGTTCCTTCCCCAGTGCTGGGGGAGCATAAAGCAAGACTTCTTGTCTGATGACCTTCCAACTGCTCCTGCGTCTAGGAAGCATATCCACACAAGCGTCTCACTTGCTCCATGGGTGACCCGTGTCTGAGTTGTTAGAGTGCCTTCCATGTCTCTGGTGGCAATGGGTCACATGGTAATTAAGTGGCCTAGAAAAAATGAGTCCCTGACACACATGGGGTGAAGATGCTAAAGGTAACTCTGGGGGCTTTGGGCATGGTTAGCTATGTTTGTATATCTTCTGTTTCCAATATGCTGTGGCTGCTTGAAGTTTCTCCTCTCCTTCCCTCCCTGCCTTATATTACATCACACATCAGGTGCTCTGAGTCCTTTGCTCCCTACAGGATATCATAAAAGGTGGAGACCATCACATAAAGCCAAAACTTTGGAGCAATAAAAGGAGAGAATTGATGACAACCAACAGTCTTTTCCTTTAAGCTTTAAAAAAAAAAGATTTATTTACTTTGTTTTATGTATATGAGTATCTTGCCCACATATATGTCTGTGCACCATGGGTGTGCCCAGTGCTCTTGGAGGCCAGAAGAAGGCACTGGATCCATTGGAAGCAGAGTTCCAGGTGGTTAGGAGCTGCTATGTCGGCGCTTGGAAACAAGCACAGGTCCTCTGCAAAGAGCTGTCAGAACTTATAGCACTCCTCTATGCTCTGGAATATCATTTTAAGGTGTGTTACATTTGTTTATGCTGCGGAATATTTGCTTTCATGATGATACAAAGATGTGTCGTGTTCTTTTATGTTGCGTTTGTTTAACTCTGAAGCTGTGTTACTTTGCCTAAAGTACCTGATTGCTCTAATAAAGAGCTGAACAGCCAATAGCGAGACAGGAGAAAGGATAAGCGGGGCTGGCAGGCAGAGAGAATAAATAGAAGGAGAAATCTGGAAAAAGAAGATCAAGGAACAAGAAGAGAGAGGATACCAAGGGCCAGCCACACAGCCAGACATGGAGTAAGAGTGAAAGTAAGATATACAGAAGTAAGAAAAAGAGAAAAGCCCAGAGGCAAAAGGTAGACAGGATAATTTAAGAAAAGCTGCCTAGGACCTTACGAGACCTGGATGGAGGAGTGTGGTCCTTGGACTTCCCACAGGGCAGAGAACCCTGATTGCTCTTTGGGCTGACGAGGGAGGGGGACTTGATTGAGGGAGGGGGAGGGAAAGGGGAGGCAGAGGTGGGGAAGAGATAGAAATCTTTAATAAATTAAAAAAAAAGGCTTTATCCTTCTATATTTTCCTTAGATGTTTTCAGGCATACGCTCATNAAAAAAAAAGCTGCCTAGGGGCTGGAGAGATGGCTCAGTGGTTAAGAGCACTGACTGCTCTTCCAGAGGACCTGGGTTCAGTTCCCAGCACCCACATGGCAGCTCACAACTGTCTGAAGATCCAGTTGCAGGGAATCTGACACCTTCACACCAATGCATATAAAATAAAGTTAAATAGACCATAAAAATATTTTTTTTTTTAAAAAAAAGAAAAGCTGCCTAGGAACAAGCCAACCTAAGGCTGGGCATTTGTAATTAAGAATAAGTTTCTGATTTATTTGGGAGCTGGGTGGCAGGTCCCCGAAGAACAAGAGAGTAAAGGGTAAAAGCCAATAATGACACAGCTGGACGTGCCACCAGAGAGCCAAGAACAGCCAGGTTCTGGTGAGCTGTCCATTATTTCCTTTAAGCCCGTGGGCTAAATCCACTTCTTAAGAACAGGGCCAACCCCAGACTTCTGTGGAGTGACCACAGGCTAAAAGAGAGGGCACATGGTCAGTATCAGGCAGAATAGAGCTTACCCTAGGCCACACCAACCCTGGTTCTCCATCCTGAGTTGGAAAGTCTGCCCAGAAACTGTTGGCATCCAGCCGAGCCAACCACTTGGAGCCTGTTGCTTGAGTTGTGCATCCCAGTTGTAGTTGCTGCCCTACCAACTGTAGCCACCTTGACCTCTTAGAGACCCTCCCCACTGCTCTTTGCCCAGGTCTGGTCACCCTCAGTTTGGAGGAGTCCATCCCCCGGCCATTTCCCCAGAAAGGTTCCGTGGGAGGGAGTTTTCTTGTGTTGCCACGTGTCTAGCACGCCCTTGTTCCCGTATGAAACTGAGACGCTCTAGGCAGATGGACACTGCCCTCTGTGACGTTGAGGCTCCCTTCCCTGTTTTGTGTTCCAGCACTGTTGACTAGATCATCAAATCCACAAGTTCTCATGCTTTCTTGTACCCTTTAAATCTTGTAGAAGCGGTTTTGAAGCTCATTTCTTTTATGTGCATGAGTGTCTTGCCTGCATGCATGCTTGCGTACCTTGTGCCTGAGGAGGCCAGAAGAGGGTGCTGGATGCCCTGGAACTGTTGCAGTGAGCCACCATGAGGCTGCTGGGAATCGAACTCAGGTCCTCTGGAAGAGCAGCCAGTACTTAACTGCTGAGCCACCACTTCAGTATTGTTTGTTCATGTTTTGTCTTGGTTATCTGAAGTTTACCTTCTGTGTGCTTGGCATGGGGCTGTTTTCAACCCCTGCCAGTGCTCCTCCTCCTCCTATTCCTCCTCCTCCTCCTTCCCCTCCTCCTCCTCCTCCTTCCCTTCCTCCTCCTCCTTCCCCCCTCCTCCTCCTCCCCTATCATCTCTTCCACTTGGAGTCTCAAATACATCAGCTGCCAACTTGCTACCTACCTGAGGATGACCTTGAACTTTGGAACCTCTTCCTGCCTCTCCCTCCCCTGTTCTGGGGTTGCAGGTATGCAGATCTAAAAGCCTCCTGCATGATAGGCAAATGGTGAGCAACACCCCTAGCCCTATTGTAATCTTTCTCTTATTTTCTATCTTTTGATTAGCTTTTCTTAATTTCCACCTTACCTGAACCTTATCTACCACTCCTTCTATTGCTGCTGCGGTGCTTTTGGTTGGCAAGGGCATTTTGCTTTTGTTCTTAGCATGTTGGCTTTTATATAACTCTAGGGTGGGGCTTGCTAAACACAGATTGGGCTGGGGGGGGGGATCTGGGGATGACCTGGGTATGCCTTTCTTAGGGACTCCTGCAGCATCCAGATGAGGATTTCTTCCTGAGCTGGCCGGCTTCCTCAGAGCTTCCTCTCCTCCCTGTCCCCAGGGTAGAGCGCTGTGTAGCTGTCAGTAGTGAGAGGGAAGTCCTCAGGTGAGGTTTCTTCTCATCTGAGCAGAACAGCTCAGTGAGGGGGAAGCAGAAGGGATCCAGGAACAAAAGAGCTTCCTCCTTTTCCTCTTTCTCTTCCTCCTCCTCTTTCTCCCCACCTTCTTCCTCTTCCTCTTACTTCTCCTCCTCTTTCTCCCCCACCCCACTCCTCTGACTCCTTCATTGTGCTAGACCCTGCAGGGAGGACATGGCCGGGAGGTGCTCTGTCACTGAGAGACATCTCCGTCACTGTCACTGTGCACCTTTCACTACCCCCCCCATTTGAACTTCCTCCTTTACCCCCACTGCAGAGATTATGACCAGCAGTGTTAGAATTCAGATTGTATCCATTCTGAATTTTCTCCTCAGTCCAGGAACTGGCTTTCTTTCTTTTGTTCTTTCTTTCTTTCTTTATTTATTTTTGGTTTTTCAAGACAGGGTTTCTCCGTAGCTTTTGGTTACTGTCCTGAAACTAGCTCTTATAGACCAGGCTGGCCTCGAACTCACAGAGATCCGCCTGCCTCTGCCTCCCAAGTGCTGGGATTAAAGGTGTGCGCCACCACTGCCCGGCAGGAACTGGCTTTCTTAACTACCACCAGCACCACCACAACCATCACCACCACCATCACCACCACCACCACCACCATCATCACCACCACCACCACCACCACCACCACCACCACCATCACCACTATCACCACCACCACCATCACCACCACCACTACCACCACCATCACCACCACCATCACCACCACCACCTCCTCTTCCTCTTCTTTGACCCTCTCTCTCACCCGCTTGCTTCCTTCTTTTTTGTGGCTTATGTTTTGTTAAAGGTCACTACTGTCACTACAGTGAGATGCTGGGAAAGAGGGACTAGAAGTTACTAAACTGCCCCTTAAACTGGAAGCCTCAAGTATCCTTCCTCTTCAGCCCCAACACCCTGAGGCGGAGGATTTCCTTCCCGCCCTGTCTGTCACTCTGGTACCTCCAGCTCAACACTCAGATTGGCGTCATGCCTGTCTTCTCCCCAGGGGCTCCACGCCCATCGGAAGCCACCGCATGGTATGGACAGCCAGCACTAACTGGAAAGAGGTCCCTTAGGGCCTGGGCTGCTCCTAGATGGGGAAGAGTTGGCCAATTTGTGGGTATTCCCAATGTCCTGTAATCAGCGTCAGGACACAGGAAACAGAGAATAGGGTGAAAACCCGAGAAGGGATGATGAGTCAGATGGTCAGCTGTGGGATCAGAGGAGAGCAGGACAAGCCAACAGAGCTAAGTCACGAAGAATGAGGAACTGGTGGGCCAGTGGAGGAAGATGGGGACAGAAAGCTGATTCAGGCAGGTCCTCTGAGGGCCCATACTGGATATGCTAGTCCATGCTAGTCTTGTGCTAGAAAGTCCGGTGCTAGCCAACCTGAGCCTGTGGTAGAGCGGCAGAGCCCACTGGGTTCTGTGCTTCCAGCCACTGAGTCAGCATACTCCCAGCTAGAGAGAGGGGCAGCTAGACCAGGGTGCAGCATGATCCGCAGGGGGGCATAATGGCCTCCCATCCACGTCCTCCTCCTACTGTGAGTGAGGACCCTGAGATAGAGTGATCATTCTGAATTGTCTGGTGACCCTGAGAAATCACAGGGGTCCTCAGAAGAGGTGAACAAGAGGGTCAGAAAGAGGCAAGAGGGAAAATAGTGATAAAAACGAGAGGCCAGAAAACAAGAGGTATAGATATGCTACTCTCGGGCTCTGAAGAGGAAGGGGGGCACTAGAAGCGAGGCACCTGGCAGCTGTGTGAGGCTGGGAAAGAGCAGGAGTGGACAGGATTGTAACTCCTGGCACCCTGTTTTTCTCCTTAAGGACCAGTTCTGGAACTTCTGACATCCAGAAATGTGAGTCACTCCTTCTGGGCTGTGGCATAAGGTTATGGTGGTTGAATCCTAAGAACAGTATAAGAGCTGTGGGGCTTCCTAGAAGGGACTGAGGTACCTGGCTCCCAGCTAAGGAGTGGAATGGGTGGAAGAAGGCAGACAGGTAGGCAGGGATTACAGGCCCTCCTTACTCATAAACACTTGCCTCAGGCTGAGGCTCCTGGTTCCAAAGGGTCCCTGCTGGGGAAGACAGGAAAAGACAGGGGAGCTTAATGACCAGGGAGGAGTACTTCAGGGGCAGGGACAGAGCCTGGGAAAGCTGAGCCTGGAGACCTGAGACACACAAAAGGGCAAATTCCTCTCCTTTCCTGCCTCACCCAGTGGTGGGGTCAAAGGCCCCAAAAGGCCAGCCGAGATAAGGGAATGACTTATATAGACTGTAAATTCTGGGACCGTTCCCAAGGGCTCAGCTGGAAAAGAATCATTTGCTTCTGGTGTGCCCAGCAGCATGCCCGCCCCCATGCCCCTCTACCTGAAAACGTTCTAGCATGCTTAAGGCCTGTGTCCTTAACAGTTTCTCACAGTCTAGGGAAGGATGCTAACCCCTAGAAGTCACAGGACCCAAAACACAACCCTAGTGATTCATCTGATGCCAGGCTTTCAAAAATAACTGCCTTTGGGGTTCCCATGCCAAGGATCTAGACATGGGTCAGAGGTCAGTAGCCTGATTGGGGATGGGCAGCCAAGGGATTCCTCTCTCTCTCTGTCTCTCTCTGTCTCTCTGTCTCTGTCTCTCTCTGTCTCTCTGTCTCTCTCTCTGTCTCTCTCTCTCCTCTTTTCTATCTTATTTGTTTTTTGAGTCAGGGTTTCTCTGTGTAGCCTTGGCCCTGACTGTCCTGGATCTTACTCTGTAGACTAGGCTGGTCCCGAACTCAGAGATCCGCCTTCCTCTGCCTCCTTAAGTGCTGGGATTAAAGGCGTGTACTACCACGACCTGGCTCAGCCAAGAGATTCTCAAATTAACTTTAGTTACTTGTGTTAAAAGATGCAAACCTTAGCATCAGGGGCTTGCAGCACCCTGCATTCCCCTCCACCTTGCCACCTAGGCTCTCCTGAAGTTTGGTTTTGCTCTCTCAGAATCTCCTGTGCTCACCCCTTTGCAGATGCCTGTCTCTCAGCCACACACCTCTTCATTCTCCTCTGCTTGGTATTGCAATCAGAACCCCTGGGCACATCAAAAGAAAAATACCCATTTCTTTTTCGTTTTTTTGTTTGTTTGTGTTTTTTTTTTTTTTTTTCTTTTCTTTTCTTTTTTTTTTTTTTTTTTTTTTTTGAGAAGTCGTTCTGTGTAGCACTGGCTGTTCTGGAGCTTGCTATGTCGACAACGCTGGCCTCAAACTCACAGAGATTTTCCTGCCTCTTGACAGGAGCCTGTCAACTGTGAGGATGCAGGAGCCAGAGTTGAAGGAGTCCGGCTCTGCCCCCTACCAGCTGTGCCATCATCTGCAATACTTTGAAAGGCCAAGGACAAGAGAGGCCAGCATGGTCTACATCTCACTTCAGCTGACCCAAGCAAACATGACTTATGTGCGATCCTGTCCCTGGACCACTTGGTGGTGGAGTTCAGGCTTACCCAGGGCTCGGCTAATAGAACCCAGGCCAGGCTTCCGCTTTCTGCCTTCAGGCTCACTTCCCTCTGCGAGTGTTCTCAGACATACTCTGTCCTGTCCTCTATTGTCTGTCTGTAATCCCCAGACAGTACACCACTCTGTCAGATTATATATTCACACTGAAATGTGCATAGCACACAAACCCAAATAAATTTAAATCAATTATGTTTTGTATAATATTACTGGATATGGGAGGGTCCAGCCTATTGTGGGTGGAGCCATCCCTGGACCGTTCATGCCACGGAGCGTGTACACATTTGCTTGATACAAAGATATGCTATGTCTGGAAGGTACAAAATAGAAGACCGAATGATTCCGACTGGAAAGCTCATGGAGCAGACTTTCCGAATGTGATGCTTTTTTAAAGCGTTAAAACTTTAAAAGTCTGGCCTGTGACGACCTGAGGTGACTCTTACACCATTACTCCCATCCCTCACACCCCTACCCAGGACTGACTCAGTGCCCCCTTGGGCCCTCACTGTGTTGAGCACGCACCCCCCCATCCTGCTGTGTCATAATTCTGTTCCCGTGCCTGTCTGCCCTACTGGAGCGTGTGTGACTCCCGGGAAGCTTTCTGCCTCTAACAGGCCCTTGGCATCTAATGGGCATGACTCCATAATGACTGATGGATTCCCTGAAATACATTCGGGAGCAGAAGGCAGCCTGGTTCTCTCTAGAAAGCTATGGGCTGATGGTGGGAGAGGCATCATGGATGTGAATGAAAAGCAGAAATAAAAAGGAGAAAGAGCATAACTGGTCCAGGGTGAAGTGGAGGAGGTTTATTATAGCTGTGTGTGAGAGCATAGCCAGAGGCAGGGACATCTGGGAGAGTCCAGAGTGGACATGACCCTGAGCCATGTGGGGAGATGGAGAGGGGAGAGAGGGGAGCCAGGTGCAGCAGCTAGGAGGCACAAAGGAGAGGCAAAAAGACCAGGTAACCAAAATGGTTGGGTTATCTAGACAAGAGCAGCTGAGGGAAGGGCAGCCCAGCTCCTGGCCTGGGTAAGTTTAGGGTAGAGGTGGGATGCGCCATCCAGGAGGGCTCTGTGACAGGCACTGAGGGATACAGAGAGAACCTGGCAGCCAGCATCTGCTTTGATATGTTAAGTAGGCATCTCAGCCATTCCTTGGGTTTGAAGGTATGAACATTCCAGCAACAACAGGCTGCATTTGGCAAGGGCACTGAGGCTCTGGAGAGCTGTGGAAAAGCTGCCTGATACAGTTTGAATCTGAGATCCCCATAGGCTCATGTATATGAACAGTTGGTTCCAGGCTGATGATGCTGTGGAACCTATAGGTAGCAGGACCCAACTGGAGGAAGCTGGTTGCTGAGGACTGGATTTTTTTTTTTTGAGGCAGTGTTTCTCTGTGTAGCTTTGATTCCTGTCCTGGAGGCCAGGCTGGCCTCCAACTCACTGAGATCCGCCTGCCTCTGCCTCCCAAGTGCTGGGATTAAAGGCGTGCATCATTGCCACCCAGCGAGGGTTGGACGTTTTATGGGTTATCGCCCAGCCTCAGTTCTGGTCCAAAGCTATGTGCTTCTTGATTGACCACGATGTAAGAAAGCTGATTCATGCTCCTGCCACCACAGAGAAGAGCGATGGGGCGGGGGAGGGGGGGAGTGTGTGGGGGCGTGTTTCAGCATCATCCCTGTAATGATGGACGGTTTCATCTTAAACTGTGAGCTGGAATAGTCTGCCCCCACATCCATTTTCCCTTCCAGCGATAAGGGAAGTCACTAATACAGTATCTTAGAGCCAAAGCCGGGCTGCAACTGGAAGATGCTGTTCAGGCCTCTGCAGAAGCTTGACAGTTGCAACAGAAAGGACCCCACGTGGTAAGGCAGGGAAAACAGGGGGAATGCAGACTTGACCAGGCAGGTACTTGCTTGATTCACTCTTCCCTGAGGCAGATGAGACAGGGCACGACCTTTCTCCTGAACCACAGACCTCAGCTTCAGAACCCTGCTGGGAAGTCTCAGTGGCACAGAAGCCTTAGCCTCAGCCAGTCCCCTGCATCTTCCTCCAGTCCAAACACACCTTTAACTAGTGCGGGGGGAGGGGGGGGCAGGGGAATGGTTTTGTCCTACTCTGTCTTCTAAGGAAGACAGGAACTCCAAATTCATTGTTCTAGGACAGTGGTTCTCAACCCCTTTGGAGCTCGCATCTCAGATATAGACATTACAATTCATAGCAGTAGTGAAATTACAGTTATGGAGTAGCAGTGGAGGAATTTTAAGGATGAGGGTCACCACAGCATGAGGAACTGTATTAAAAGGTCATGACATTAGGAAGGTTGAGAACCACTCTGTTCCAGAATAAATGGCTCAAGGGACCCCACAGGATTCTTGGTCCCTGTTACAAGGGAACAGATCATGTTTAATATCTGGATGTGCTACAGCGAAACCGGTGATAAGTACGTCTGCCTTAGCGTTATCTTCTGATAAACACGCTCGATAAATTTTATGGAAGCTTAAGAAATGTGGAGTATCAAAGAGATGACTGTTATTCAAAGCAGAGGTCCTTGTACTGCTGGTTTGGGGTTTTGTTTGCTGTTTTATCCCATTGTGCTGGTAACTGCGCCTGTTTCCCAAGGCCCCTCCCCTGCTGCAGTTTCCATGGAGCTAGTCTGCTAGAGAGGTAGGTAGAGGCTGGCCAATCAGAGAACTCCATATCTCTAGTCATAATGATTGGTTCAGAATTAGGTATGTGTCTTCATGCTAGGCCAATCAGAGTCCATTCCTGGTGGAGTGCTTGAGGAAGCGCCATGCTGAGATCGGTTTGGTCTGTGGTCTGGTAGCGCCTACTTGGGGCATAGGGGTAGATACAGAGTCCTGTTGGCCTTATTCTGACCTACCTGAAGCCAGGTTAACTGTCAACTATCTTCATTTGCATCCTAAAAGGCTATTTTTAAAATTTGTTTGTTTGTTTATATATGCCTTGGTGTTTTGCCTGGATAAAAGTGTTGGGTCCCTTGGAACTGTAGTTACAGATAAATGTGAGCCGCCATGTGGGTGCTGGGAATTGAACCCAGGTCCTCTAGAAGAGCAGTCAGTGTTCTTAACCACTGAGCCATGATTCCAGCCCCCAAGGTTGAAATTATTATATCCTTCAAAAACCAAGAGGAAATCTTTTATCATTCTCACTATCCCATGATCCTTTAAGGCTGAGCTGACAGTCTTTTCTCTCAAGAAGTCTGCCCAAACCACGCTATTATGTAGACTATGTAGTTTGGATTGCATTCCCTCATCCTGGTTTGTCTGTAAGATTATAATTAGGGGAGGAGGTAGAAGTTTCTGGACACTGTGGGTCCTCCCAAGTAACAGAGGAGCTCCCGAAGTTAAGAAAGTTGTGAAGGTCTGTCTGCTGGGGTCACTCCCGGGGCAGAAGCAGGGTGGGAGACTATGTGAATGTGTGTGTCTGTGTGCACGCATGTGCAGGCATTTCCCCAGAGCAAAGACGACATGCGTGCCCCTGTGTGTGGTGAGTGAGGGCAGGAGGACTGAGTAGAAAGACAGGCTCTTCCGGCAGCAGGACCAGTTCAGATACAAGTTCCTGCCTGGCTAGCAAGAGCCCTGGAGCCCAGGCGTGTGTGTGTGTGTGTGTGTGTGTGTGTGTGTGTGTGTGTGTGTGGTGTGTGGACCCAACAATGTCCTCTGCATGGAGTGGTAGAGTTGGAACCTCCTTTACATTTCTTTTCACTACTCAGCTTTATATCTTCACCCAATGAGACCTGGGTTTATTTGCTCCCGGCTCCCCCAGCTTCTATATAGGCTCGTATGACTCCAGACAGCGGAATTGGTGCCCAAAGAATAAACGAAGGAATGAATAATAGGGTCTTGATGATGGGCTGGTTTAGAGTATGCTCTCCTCCTCTGGACATCCCAGAGGGGCACCCTTCTACAGTCTGGTGTGCCAGTGTGCTCTCTCTCTCTCTCTCTCTCTCTCTCTCTCTCTCTCTCTCTCTCTCTCTCTCTCTCTCTCTCTCCCTTCTCTGCCTCTTCTGCCCCCACCTTCTCTTCCTCTAGGTCACAATTTGGACATGACCTCCCCAGGAAGCCTTCTCACACACATGTCTGAAGAAGTGTCCCTCAAGGTGCCCACAAGTTCCTCTTGCAGTTTGTGAAGCTGTTCGCCCAGTTGTGCCATAAATACCAGCATGCCTGCCAGCCTTGGTCTTCCTTATGGAGTCCCAGAACAGGGACCTCTAAGGTTCTGTTTGGCCTTTCCCTCCACTTTATGGTCTCCACGGCTCAATGTTGAACACTTACGTAGAGGATGCACACTCTGTCGTGGGTGGCTTCTCCTTGCCATCACGGGCTCATTCACTGCCACTGCCCAGCATCACACAAGGGGATCGGGCAGTCCATGACAAGCTAGCCTGGAAAAGACCAGGATTCCAAATTCAAAGCCACATCTGTGCTGGATCCTTACCACTTTCACACCAAGGTAAGGTTGAATATTCCTGTTAAATCATGTGATGCTGCGGACCACGATGAGTGTATTTACTTTCATAGCCCAGCCTTCTCTCTTTCCCCATGGAGACCCGGGTTGAAGTTACCATCTGGCCCAGCTGCTGTACAGTCCGCACCACCAGACACAGGAGTTAGCGCTAAAGGGATATATGAGGGAATCTGTATTCAGATCCATTCATGTGCTTTGGATTGCACTCTCATCTTGGTTTGTCCGTAAGATTATAATTGGGGGAGGGGATAGAAGTTTCTAGATGCTGTGGGTTTTCCCAAATGGCAGAGAATTTCTTGAAGTTAAATAGGAGTGCCACTCCAGTTGTGAAGGTCTGTATACTGCAGTCACTCCTGGGGCAGAGGCAGGGTGGGAGACTATGTGAAGGTGTGTGCGTGTGCATGTGTGAATGCTGGGAGCCTTCCTGGCCTTCCAGTCTTGAGAGGAACTACCCATAGTCCACAGTGTGCGTAGCCTGTATGTCTGCAGTGTGACTGTTGCTAAGTTCTGGTGTTCAGCCGGCTCCGTGTGTTAAATACACTTCGGATCATGATATTTTCAACTTTCAGTGGACTTATGGGGATGTAGCCCTCGTGTAACCCCAGAAGAATCTACAATATAGTTCCTTCCTCCTTCTCTCATGAGTGCACCCAGACTAGGCAGGGAGCCACTCATCCCGAGGTGTGCCTATGGGCCACTGGGAGGATTTCTAGTCTGAACTCCAGTGTGTGTTTCTGCTAGTTATCGAGACAGGAAAGACCAGGTTGGGGTGGGGACAGAAATGGAAAGTTCTGTCTTATCGGTGCTAACCCCGAAAGCCTGATACAATAGCCAAAGGGAGGAGGCACATCGATGTGAGCCTGTGGCTCAGTGGAGAAGTCAGAACAGAAGGTAGCCTCAACCAGGGTGGCTCTGAGAGGTGCGATGAGATCATTCAGGTGGAGGAGTCTGGAAGAGAGAGCTCGTGACCAAATGCTGACAGAGAGACTGAGCCCAGAGAGGAGCCTGGGTTGAGGGAGGGAGGGAGGAGAGAGAAAGAGAGGAGGGGGGAGGGAGGGAAGGAAGACACTCCTACCTGCAAGCCCGAAGGACATTTCTGAAGTCCAGAGAACACTCATGTGAAAAGACTGACTGCCAGCCAGCAAGTCGAAGAGGAAGTGATCACAACTCCAGCAACACGAGCATCTTTGGACACCTTGACGAGAACATTTTAGTGGAGTACTGGGAGGTTAGCTGTGGTGAATATGGAGAGACCAGGAGTGAGGGCTTGATAGTCACATGCTGCACAGTGATGCTATGTTTGGTGAGAGTGATTGCAAACAATAATACGCTGAAAATGTTCCATTGCCTAGTATTGTACCTTGTCTGTGCTTAGAGGTATTCAGATACACAGATAAGCCCCCACTATGTTATAGTTGTCCACAGTATTTCCTCTGGTAACTTGCTCTCCAGGTGTGTAGCTTCAGAGCAATGGGCTACACCATCCCCTCCAATATACTCTAGGTGTGTAACAGGATAGACCATCCAGGTTGTGTAAGCGTGCCCTAGGATGTTCACACCACAACAGATCACCCAACAGTGCACTTCTCCGTGTGCATCCCCATCGCTAGCCATGGACAGTGACATGCAGACCTCGTGGAAGAGTCTGCCATGGGACAGAGCAAAAACTGGAGCAGAGGCTTCTGGAGAGCAAAGGATCCTTGGTGGAGGCATTGCTCCTTGTATATAAAGGGATGGATGCTCCTTAGGCAGGCATGCCCACTCCTGGAGACAAGGGTAAATAAGGCACAAGACGGCACCGTGAGAGATGTAGAGGAAAGTGTCCTACTCACAATAGGCTGGCTTCAGATGGGAACCCAGGTCAGCAGGACAGCTGCACGTCAGTTCATGGTTCTCAGACGAGGCAAGTGAAAGCCTTCTCTACAACACTCTATACTATATTTTGAAAAATGTAACTTCATATTCGCAAAGGGGTAGCGACATTTAAGGAGAGAGAAGAAGGAAGCGTGAAAACGGCAGACATGCAGGGAGGATGCAGAGCCGGACATCCTTGAGAAGACTCAGTTAAGATGCAGTCGGTCAGCATGCTGTGTATCTCTTCCCCACCTACACTTGGCCCCTCGAGTTGAGCATAGAGGAGGCGGATGGGCAAGAGATAAGGCACTTGGGCAACCAGCGCGTGGGCCTGACTAATGTGGTTCTCCTCTGTAGACATACAGGGGCCCAGTGCTTTCTGCTTTCAACTCACCGACACTTCCATGGTCCTTGCTAGTCCTGGACTCGCCGACTGAGAAGTCTGTCTAGACACTGGCAGACCCTTAGCATGTCCCTCCCTCAAGCCACAGCAGCCTGAGAACCTAGAGGGGTGATGTCACATGCTCAGAGTCTTGAAGAGCAGCCTTCATCAACTCTCTGCCCCTCACCCCAGAACTAAGAACCCATTCCTGCTCCGCTATTCTGCTATTCTTCTCAGTCCTTCTGCAGAGTGACATCGAGCAAGCACTCCCCATGGCGGATCAAGGAACACAGAGATGTCTGCGGGAGTGGGGCTCTAGCCCTAACCCCTGACGTACTTGACGGACAAGCAGACGCTCCCAGGAAAGGCCTAGCCATACAGAACTTCTGGGGAGGCGGTTTATTGGGCTGCATAGGTAGGCCTATCTCCCTCACCAGGTGCCCACTTGCTTACAGAGAAAGGACTCGTTCATCTTCATCTTCTTACTCATCTGTCTCATCCCTGCATAACAGCCGGCCCTTTCCACAACCTACTCATCCTTCCTGGAGCAAAGCCTCCCGTGGTGCCTAACGCAGGCAGGTGCTTCGTTAATTCTGATTGAATAAACAAACACACGGGCACATCAAAGCAGCCATTCACTCAAGAAAGAGAGCCCCCCACCTCCTCCGTAACCCGGTTGTCCCAGCTCAGGGACACAAGCCGTCCCCAGATCCAGAGCTAGTCATTACCAGCACAATAAGGTGCCTGTGTAGCAAGACTCCTCAGGGCCTGCTGAGTCAGGAGGTCTGCTGTCCAGTCATGTGAGGAAGGGCTTGCCGCTTCCATGAGGCTCCCAGCTTTGGGATACATGGAAGAGAGCTGGGAAAGGCTTTCCCACAAGTCTCTGATCATATGTATTATAAGTACACACGTGTATAAATGTGCATGATTACAGTGCATGGGAACTAGTACGTATGCATGTATGCGTGTGTTTGTGTGGAGAACACATGTGTACATGGCCTGCTTTTTACCTGCTAGGTGCTCTTGCCTAAGGAGAGACTGGCTGCCCTACCCTATTTCGCTCCTCTTTCTGGTTCTGGTACCTCTGTCCTTGGAAGATGTCTGTCATCCCGCACTAACTGCAGCCAGGCCTGGAGCCTGGAGTACGAGGCTAAGGCAGGCAAAGGATCAGGAAGCAGACCAGGGCAGAAAAACAAAAACAAAAACAAAACAAGATCTCAGGCCATTGAACAGAGGGAGGCCCAAAGTGACCCGTAGCTTTCGAGGCCCATGGCCTGCCTGGAACTGATCAGGAAGGAGCTACCTAGAGGAGAGTGAGGGTGATCCTACCCCAAAACTGAGGTCTGAAAGTGATGTATGCCCTTGCCCAACAAAGCTGGGTCCAAAGAAATAGCTCCTGAGGGAAAACAGGGAGCCTATGTCTGAACCTGGTGACTTCTGATGACTGTGTAAGTCTCCCAGGACTGCCGTAATGTCCTGGACCCTGAACATCAGAACTGTATCACAGTCCTAGAGGCTGGAGGCCCATGATGAAGGCACCCATGGGCAGTTTTTTTTTTCTGGGGCCACTCTTCCTGATGGCCGTTGTCACCCTGTATCCTCACGTGGCCTCTCCCCGGCTTGCACAGAGAACACAAGGAATTAAGGCCCCACCCAAATGGTTTCATTTTAGCTTAACCGCCTCTTTAAAGACTGTCTTGGAAGATAGCCACAGTTCAAGGCCCTGCAGGATTAGGGCTTCACCATACAGCGTTCTAGGGGAGTCGTTGTTTAGTGAATAGTAGCGGCTGTGAGATCATTGTCTTAACAATGACTCTGAGTTAGAGAATAGAGCGCTTGGCTACACAATATTGAGCTGTCAACATTGTGTGAGCTTCAAGTGTGCTTCTGCATGCACGTGTATGTCTGTGTTCATATGTATACAGGTTTATATATGTGCATGCACACTCATGTGTGATCATCCACATATGGGAATTTGTATGCACACACACATTTGACTGTTTGTGAGCACGGTACATATATGTAGAAGCCTGCTATTTGTCTGCTGGGTTTATCTGCGTGATTTTCCCTGGAGCTGGAGAGAAGGATGGGCCAGGCTGAGAGCATTTTGTGCTTTGAACTGAAGTAGCTGTTCAGGTTCATAGCAAGTAGAGGTAGCACTAGAATACTTACCCTGTGACATCAGTGTCCTGGACTCCTCTGTCTATTATTCTGAGCTTCCCAGCCAAGTCAGATGGCAGAAGTCACATGGCCCAGATGTGACAGTCCCCAACAGCCATCCCTCTTCTTTCTGTACCACGCAGAAGGGAAAGAGGCGGTTCCTGAGGTGACATGATTCACTGCCGAGGTTTGTAGTTCACCGCAGTGTCTAACTGCCGTGACTCACTCAGTTATCAGGCTCTAACAAGTGGACTGATTTGACCAAGGTCTCACACAGTCCTAGTACAGCAGAGGGCAGGACGCAGTCACTGGAGGGCCCAAACCCCTGGGTACCTTATAGGTCCCCAGAAACCTCCCCCAAGCGTCCTCTCCAGCTAGGGCACACTAGGCTATGACTTCATGTTGATCCCTCCAGCTAGAGGGACCTCACTAGGGTTTTATCTCCCTTGAACTGGCCCTGCCTGGTTTCAGAAGGAGGAGGAGTCTTGACTGAGGCCTTATTTGGGTTTCCGGTTGGAACACCCGATCTGAATGTTTCAAAGGTGGCGTGATGCTCTTTGGTGCCTGTACATAGAGCCATGGCTGCATGGAAGCACTGAGGGCAAGCCCTTTGTTCCTGGCCACGGCGGGTGAGGGAATGCTGGAGCAATGTGGTCCTTCGGCTGCAACTGGGGCCTGGAGAGCTAGTCCTGATTGCTGAGTCCTTCAAGCCTAACCCCTAGTAGAGGGATCGAGAGTGCGTCTATCTGCAAACTTGGCTTTCCTCATGAGCTGTGGTCTCCATCCTGGCCACAGTGGCCTGCGAGTGGATAGAGGGCTGTATCGTCCCGGCCTCAGGGACAGCCTGAGCTACTAAGGATCTCTTTTCTCACATAACCTCGGCATCCAGTCCTGTTCTTGTCCAGCCTCTGGCAGAGGCTAAGAAATGGTGATGAGAGGCTCCACATGCCAGAGCTGGACAGTCCAGAGCCCTCCTCTTCATAATGGGGTTGGCAATTCACTTGCTCCGGTCACTCTGTCAAGTGTGTATTTTTGCCCCAGCGTGCAGGAGAAGGCAGATAACGCACATGCACCTGCATTTGATGAACGAATAAGTGGGTCTCCAGACACTTCCTGGTCCCTGGAGCTCCTGAGAGGTTATCTTCAAAGACTTAGTGAATCAGTTCCTGGGTGGGGTGGGGGTGGGGGTCCCATCTCTGTATCTGGAAGCCCGCAAGGACCTAGCAGGGACAGGAGGTGACTTCCGGTCTGCGGGCCCACCGCCCACTGTGGGTCCTTACAGTGAACTGACCTGGAGCCCTTCCTACAGGAAACTGAAATTGACTGTTTCCCCTCAGACCAAACCTGAGGTAATTCAGTTGTGGGACCGGCAGGGCAGTGAGAGGCTCTGACTGAGCCTGGCTGGTCTCCAGCAGAAGTGGTATGGGAATGTGGCCTTTGGCCCCTGAGGGCTACCTAGCGGAGTAGGTGGGGCAACTGCCTAGAGCCAAACCTCTGGGTGGCTTCAAACTGGCACTTCCGGACAAACCAACCAGCCTTGGTGGTCCCAGAGGATCTTTCTTCTTCATCTTCTCTCTACCTGGAATTTCAGTTCACACCTCTCATTGGCCGAGGGAGCCCTCGGAATCTCCTCGATCCTGTGAAGACACAGACTAGAAGGGCTGGGGGCTCCCTATTTGTGTCAGCTGCCCTATTCCCAAGTCCAGGACACTTGGTCGGGGTTGGAGAAGGTCATCTTTGGGTGGCTTCCAGTCCTTGCACCCCACAATACCCATGTTTCATTTTGCTGCATCCTAGGGAGAAGGAAGTTTCCTAGGGTGGAACCCGTCAGGGACTGTGAATATGGGGATGAGGGTCATGGCCAAGGCCGTGAGAAGAGCTGCTGCCCTGTAAGTGGCAGCCCTGTTCTACCGGAAATTCCTCATCTGGCCTGGTCCTGCAGAGCCCGAGGGGACAGGAAACCTGCCTTTCCTGCCCCACACTCCCACCCTGTTGCCAGGGGAAAGGCGGGCACTGGCCAGCTCTCACACAGTGCCCTGGGGTTGAATTGCAGAAAAACAAGCCGTTGACCCATCCAGCCCACGGTCATTCTCGGAACCCAGTAAGAAACCATAGAAAGTCTTCAGCTTGAATCTTGCCTTTGGCCTTCCACATAAGCCCAGTTTCCCGCTGTGTAGCCCAGGGGTCCCAGCCCCTGCCCTGTTCAGGTGTGCCTCTTCCAATGGGAGGACTTCCTCAGCTTGGGTACCCTAGCCTACCCCATACCTAGGAAACCTGGGCCCAGAGTGGACCCTAACCCAGTCCTAAATTGGGCCTGGGCTCAAGGGTCTTGCCTTCATCTCCTGCCCCGTGTTGGTTTCAGCCCTGTGGGAAGGGGTCTCTCCTACTTCCTCCCCTCCCCTGGGCCCATTTGTCCTTTCCCTATAGGCCTCTGTCTGAGGCAACAAAAATTTGCTTGCTGCACCTCCTCAGAATATGGTGACCATTGTCAAAGAGATGTGCAGTGTTGGTTCCCTCTGCCGGCTAGCTCGAGGCCATGGGTGAGGGTCATGGGCCATTCCCCACACTCTGACCTGGGCCTGGTTAACACAGCCACAGGGCCCAGCCCTCTAAGGGAGCTAGGTGGTGGTGTCGGCATTGTTATGCCTTCCATTTCCTGCACGCTGAGTGCCCTGTACCCAGTGTCTCAGTCTTCGCAGTCACAACCAGGTGGGCAGGTAGCATTATCCACGCTCACAGAAAAGGAAACTGAAAATCAGAGAGTGACCTTCCTGAGGTCACATGGCTGTAAATGACAGGTGAGGAACCTGGCCATAAGGTTTATGAACTTTCCACTTTATTAAAAAAAAGGCACTTCCGGAAGAATGAAGGAGAAGAGGAGTGACCTCAGGAAGCTCCCCCAGAAGCTATGAGATGTCACTGTCACAGTAGCTGGCAGCTGGGTCTGTGGACATATTTTTTCTTTTTGTACTTTGAACGTTTACTACCTGGTTCCCATCTCCCACCGTTGGTCCCAGGGAAGCATCCAGCCTAAACTGCTCCCCCTCGCTGGTGGGACCCCTTCCTGTTTGCCAGCCCTCTCTCCTTCCTCCGTGCCAGGGCAAAGTCAGAAGACTCAGAACCAACAAGCCATGGCTCAGGATAGAGCAAAACTATGACACGGCGTCTAACCCAGAGTCTGCAAACAGACAGCCTGGATTTGAAGTGTTGCCAACATTTCCTAGGGTGATAAAACTCATTTACCTTCCCTCAACTTTGTTTTCTCACTTGACTGTATGGGTTATTTTAATGATTATATATAAATACGTGAAAGTCAAGCTCGGCAAAGCGTGCAATGCTCAGTGCATCTCCATAGTATGACACGGGTGGCAATGGTTAATACTTCTCTAAGCCTGGCTTTTGTGAGTGGACTCACTTATCTAGGTATTTCTGGGTCTCATCTTTGTCCTGCAGTGAGGGCCTGAGGGTGGGAATGGGAAAGCAGGCAACATTTAGGTAGAGGAATCTTGGAGGATCAGATGGCACCCTCTACCGTTCCTGGGGCAAGAGAGGCAGCTCACAGGAAATGGCCAACACCCAGGAGAGATGCAAGAGCCCCCACTAAAGAGTCCCTCTCCTGGGGCTGGAGAGATGGCTCAGAGGTTAAGAGCACTGACTGCTCTTCCAGAGGTCCTGAGTTCAATTCCCAGCAACCACATGGTGGCTCGCAACCATCTGTAATGAGATCTGGGGCTGGAGAGATGGCTCAGAGGTTAAGAGCACTGACTGCTCTTCCAGAGGTCCTGAGTTCAATTCCCAGCAACCACATGGTGGCTCGCAACCATCTGTAATGAGATCTGGTGACCTCTTCTGGCCTGCAGTCATGGAGGCTGAACTCTGTGTACATAATAAATAAATAAATCTTTAAAAAAAAAAAGAGTCCCTCTACTGGATCCTGTTCTCACTGTGTCCCCAGAACAGAAAGGGTTCCTAAGAGTACCGACTCCAAAGCCAAGTGGAGCTACTCTGTGGCTGTTGCAGAAGGCCCCAGTGGGACATGGGAGCCTCAGACGCTGGGAGGTGAGGTTGGTTTTCCCCAGGAAGGAGCAGGGAGCAGGAGGTGAGAGAGGCTAGCCGAAAGCCAGTGGCTGGCTGGCTCAGAGGCTGTGGGGAAGTGAAGAGAGCCCCCGCAACCCGCCACACTTAAACAGGTCCTCTATGCTTCAGTCTTAAGAACTCTTTCAGGGCTTGTGATGGGAACTGAGTCTCACGGGACATCAGCTTGTCTTGAGGTTGTACAGAGAAGCCCCTGGTGTGTTCTGCTCTCTAGGAGGAAAATTCATATTGGTTTGACTGGATTCCTGGAGCTGCAAGATTTGGGACTGTGACCCCAGAAGGGAGACCAGAGTGGTGTTCAAGCTTCCTAATGCTTCCCAATGCTTTAATACAGTTCTTCATGTTGTGGTGACCCCCCCAAACCACAAAATGATTTCATTACATCACAGTTGTGGTTTTTCTACTGTTACAAATATCTGATATGCAGGATATCTGATATATGACCCCTCATGGGGTCACAACCCACACAGGTTAAGAACCGCTGGACTAGAGGCAGAAGGCCCTTCCTGAGGCTCGGGCTATCTCAAGGATTCCAAAGGCAAACTCACCTCCCATTTTGTCTGCAGAAGAGAAGCCACTGCAGGAAGATTTAAGAACTGCCTCCTTGTGGACAGGGTGGAGATTTCCAGCCAGCAGCCTGTTGCGCAGGTGACTGGGCACCCCAAAACATGCCCTTGCGGCTTTGCTGGCCACAGCAGGGGATCAAATTACATGTTATTAGAAAAATCCGGATGATGAAGTCAGTGCGGCCTTGATCCTCTTTATTTCAGTGACAATTTGGCAAAACAGACAGTTGTGCTGCCAGCCACGTACGTCTCTTGTGACTGGTGTCCCCCCCCCCCCCCGCAAGGAACTCTGTCAGACGTGACAACAGGGAAGGGTCGTTGTCATGGTCTCAATTTGCCATATGTCACTGTCTTCATTAGAGTTTCTATGGCTATGATGAAACACCATGACTATGAGCGAGTTGAGGAGGAAAGGGTTTACTGGGCTTATACTTCCATCACTGAAGGGAAGTCAGGACAGGAACTCAGACAGAACCTGGAAGCAGGAGCTGATGCAGAGGCCGTGGACGGGTGCTGCTTACTGGCTTGCTTCTCATGGCTTGCTCAGCCTGCTTTCTTATAGAATTCAGAACCACCAGCCCAGAGATGGCACCACCTCTTCCATCAATCACTAATTAAGAAAATGCCTTATAGGCTTGCCTACAGCCCCATTTCACAGAGGCATTTCCTAGATTGAGGCTCCCTCCTCTCTGATAACTCTAGCTTGTGTCAAGTTGACATAAAACTAGCGAGTACAGTCCCCTTTTCCTTCTCGGTGGAAAGTTCTCCCAAGGAAAGCCTGTTTGTATGGCAGGACTGGGATCTTCAAAGATGGCCTCCATGGTGTAATCCATCGCATGTGTTCGTTCCCATGATTCCTCCTGGGTGGTGGGCAGGACCACCTCTCTTTGTAAGTTGGTGTGTCTTGTGACTGATTTGATAATGAGTCACTGGGAAGTGACACTATGACGTCTGAAGCTCGATCAGAAGAATGCCACCGGCCTCCAGCCTCCATTCCTCTCCGCCCATCTTGTTTGTGGGATCAGATGTCCTGCTGCCAGGATGAGGAGGCCACATATGGGGGTTCTGGCTGACAGCATCTCTCTAGGCCCCAACTGACCACCAGCCTCGGCCTCAGGATGCACTGAGGACACTATCTAGATGTCTCCAGCCTCAGGCAGCACCTCGCTGCAGCTGCATGGGGGGCCCAGGGTGAGAAGTCTCCTGCTGCACTGTGCAACCCTTAGAACTGCAGGAGGGGTCAGGATAATGCTAATTTCTTCACACTCCTTGCCTCTGTTATGAAAAACTGGAAGCCCACTCCTTCCAAGAGTTTCCTCCCAAGCTCTGAAGGTTCCTAATATCTGGGTGATTCTCTTTCTCTCTCTCTCCCCCACTCCCTCCCTAGCTGGCCTCAAAACTCACTCCCTATATAGCCATGGGTGATCTTGAACTTCTGATCTTCCAGCTGCCCAGGTGCCAGGATTACAGGCATGTGCCATCAAAGCCAGGTTTACTCAGTACTGGGGATCAAAGCCAGGGAATGATGCGTGGTCGATGGATAATCTCCGCTTCCTAGCCCTTAGGCACTCAACCTCTGGAAGCAGATTGGAAATTAGGAATTTCAGGTGTCAAAAGCCGTGAACTAGTCTAAGATTTCCAAGATGGGCAGTTATGATGTCGTGGGAGGCTCCCGACTCCTCGGAGTCAGGCAGACACTGTCCCAACTCTGCCACCTTCTGGTACTGTGTCCTTGGATCAGTCAGTTTATGTCTCTGCTTCAGGAGCCCAAGCTGAGGAACTGGACAATGCATGTCTCCTTTGCTGAACTGGTGTGACACTGGGCATTCTTCATAACTGGTATCCTTGTAAAGAAAGAGTCTGAGACAGCTAACAAGGGCGACACATAGAAAGAATCTTGTGTCAGCAATAACTCATTTGTCAAGCGTTTGTCTAGGCACTTCCAAAGGAGTCATTTGTACATGCCGATCTATTTGATGTTCATGGCCATGAGTTAAACGTCACTATGGGGGATGATGGCTTGGCTCAGTAGGTAAAGTACATGCTACCAGGCTTTGAGACCTGAGTTTGATACTCAGGACCCACGTGAGAACAGCAAGTTGTCCTGTCTTCTACACAGGTATTGTGTATGTGGTATGCATCCCTTACACACACACACACACACACACACACACACACACACACGCACGCACGCAGATAACATTTAAAAAATCACCAAGCTATTGATCACTTTCCCTGGGGGAAATTTATGTGCTTAGCAAAGGCAGAGATGGAATTTGAACCCAGGGAAATTTCATTGTGCCACACTGCTGCTGGGTAAACGTTGAACTCTGAGTTCTGGGCACAGATGGCATGAGCGCTCAGCCCGGCCCTTTCTTGGAGAGATCAAGTGCGTGAACCAACGTGAATGGAATCAGTGGCCACTAGCTCCGAGGTGTGTTGATTGGAGACTAGGACTCAGTGGTCCAGGGATCGTGGGCAGTGGAACAGACAGACGGGAGACCTCTGAGGGACTCCTTCAGTACTGGGGCAGAAGCTGTCATCTGGAGACTTGGGGGACTGAGTCATGCTGGAAAGAGGCAGCCACGGGTGTTAGTAGTGCCAGACACTTGACCTTGACCCCTGCTCTTCTCTGCACCCCCAGTGCGTCATCTGCCTTCACCCTTGACTTGCGAATGCTATGTACAATCTCCCAGACAAGAACACATACACAGAGTGTTTGGGAAAACGAGAGCGAGATGCTTTAGTTTTTTTTTTTTTTTAGTTGGCAGAGGATTTCTCTTTTAAGCTTCCTTAAATAACTTTTAGCAGTTTTGGAGACACATCTACTTACAAAGACTAAATTACTTCCTTCTCTTTTTTAAAAAAAAGTGCTTATTTATTTATTTGGTTCTATGTGTACATGGGTACATGTATGCCACTGTGTGTGTGTGAAGGGCAGGGGACAACTTTTAGGACCACACAGGACTCAGGGATTGAGGTAAGGTTGTCAGACTTGGTGGCCCCTTACCTTCATTCTCTGAGCCATCTCTCGGGTCCTTCATTCTCCTCTTAACAACTTTTATTCCTGGACCGCGTTTAGGTTTTCTTCATGACTACCTCTATTTCACACTGAGATAGATGCAAAATGATGAGGGGAGGGGTTATAGAGCTCTGCCCTGTCAAGGTGTGGCTCCCGTCCCTCGGTGGACAGAGACTGAGATATTCAAGTCCCTGGTATGGGGCTGCAGAGAAGAGTACCGCTGTCCCTCTCGAAGACTGGCGGCTGTCACCTGTCAGTGTTGCCAGGCTTAGAGGAGTTGACAGACACCTGCGTTTTTGCCCCACCCCACTTCATACTTACAGTGCAGATGTCAGTATTTGTTAGAAGTATTTTCAAAAGCCGTGCTTGCTGAGTCCGGAGCTGAGGGGTTTGGCTCAGGTGAAAGGCCTGAGAGTTTGCGGCATTCACAGGTCGCTCCCTTGGCAGCTTCAGTAACTCTAGCTGAGAGGAGCGTGGCTGCATGAGTGACTTTGCCTCACTTGCTTATCCTTCCACTGTGCCTGTTTCTCTCCCTTCCTGCGATCGGCATTTGTCACCACTGTCAAAACCTCAGGTGGTGCAAAGTTGGAATCCCAGCTCCTGAGAGGTGAGGACCAGAGGATCATGAATTCAAGACCAGCCCGGGCTACAAGCGACCAGCCTCAAATCTACAAAAGGATGTTGGAGAAAAGAATCAGAGGTTACGAGCACGTATTGCTCTTGCGGAGGACCTGAGCTTGATTCCCAGTAGCCACATGGTAGTTCACAGCCAACCACAACTTTAGTTCCAGGAGATCTAATGCCCTCTTCGGACTCCTGTGGATGCATGTGGTGCACACACATATGCAGGCAAAATATACATACAAAATAAAATGAATAAATCTAATGAAAAAATTAAAGCCCTCTAAGACCCCGAACACTCCTTCCCCCAAATTTCAATTACCTCATTACTAACTCAGGTCCTTTCCAGAACACTGTCACTACTGACCCTTCAGTCTCACGCCCTCTGTCCATATTTTCCTCCCCATCCTGAGGCTACACTGGCAAGCATTCTCCCAGTACTCCGAAGTATGTAACACATGGCTGGGTTCTCAGCGGGGACAGCTAGAAGACAAGCCAGAGCCACGCTTCCAAGGGCTCAGCGTCTGGCCATACGGCTGAGGAGGTGAGGCCAATACGTAGGACCAGCTAAGGACACAGCCAGGGGGACAAGGCGTGGACCATTCAGTGCGAGCTAAGCTTCAGTTTAAAACAAAATGCTAGTAGGTGTGAGACGTGACAAAGCCATGCCAGGCTCCCCTGAGAGCCATGGAGAGTGGAGGGGCGGAGGCGAAGAACTGAGCAGAAGGCCCGTGTGTGGAGGCGTCCTCCGGGGTCTGGTCCAGGAGGGCATGGACTCTAGAGTGGCTCTTGGGCAAACAGTGGAAAGCCTAATGAGGGCAGGGCTGAGCTGTCACCTGGGAGTGGTAACTGACCACAGCCAAACCCTCAGCCTCCCTAAGGGTCTGCCCAGGCTGATGGCAGAGATGACCTATTCCAAACTCTCCAGCAGACACCCAGGCTCCTCCGGGACTCTGACCTAAGGGTCCTGGAAACCATTGAAAGGGGCAATTAACAAAGTAAAGGGTAAACAGAAACAGGAAGCCTTTCGCTCAATCACCTTGAAGTGGTTTCCAACACATTAACTAGGAACACACACTCCCTCGCTGGCCTCATGCGCACACAGTGCAACAAAAGGACGCTTCCTTTGCAGATTTGGGGGGGGGGGGCACGCCTGCGCAGTGAACGGGCTTCCGTGACTATATCCTCACCCAGCAAGCCGGCTTGAACACAGACATGCTCCAGGAAGAAGGGTTCTAAAGAGTGCGGGGAAGTGTTCCTGCTGTTAGCCCTGACTTTGTTGCAGCTAGCATCTGTGCATAGCCCACACCCATCCTTGCATTGCCCCAGCATGCCCGCTGTCCGTACTCTGAGGACTCCCAAAGAAACATGCCGCACTGGCAGGGATTGGGTTCCGAGAGCGATTACGACAGGGGCAGGAACAGTGGGGAACTCCGGTCTATGGTCCCGAGGCCCCAGGAATTGGAGCAAGGTGGCTGTGCCAGCCTTGCATGTAGCACACTGCTTAGACACTGGCATCTACGGTTAGTACAGCTACTTAGCCAGGGTCACACAGCTGGTGGCATGAGTTCATTGCCCTTTTTTAGGGCTGTTCAAATTGACATGGGCTGAGGCGTCAGGGCATGGCAGTGGTGATCAGTTGTCATTTATAGAGACCCCTGGACTCAGAAAGCACCCACAAGACACGCACATCTCTGGTCAGCTGGTATGTTGGTCCTATGAAGCACTTCCAACGTAGGTCCCAACCTAGAAGGACTCTCAACCTAGGGTCCCTGCTTCCTCCCTACATCCCATTGGCTCAGACAGGCCCCTCCCCAGAGAGAAGTATCCAGGTGTGTCGAGACGTCAGTGTCTTGTTCTGAGGACAGTGCCCAGGTCACTACTGACTGTGGGAAAGGAGTAATCAATCCTTAGGCCCCAGTGAAGCTTATAGATGTGAGGGGATGCCCATTGCAGTTTACAGGGGTAGGGATCCGGCAACCAGGCCCTCCCAGAGGTGTTTGTGGATGGTGGGGGCTAGACTGGGGGAAAAGGTTGCTCTGGGCAATCCAGATATCAGCCTTCACTGATATAGCAGAGACATCTGCCATTTCAACTTGTATTGGTAGTTCAAAAGGATCTTGAAATGGTGACGTAGCTGCTGGGGCAGGCTTCAAGCAATGGAACAAGACAGCGGGTAAGTAAAATTCTGAAAGGTTGAAAGGTATTTATTTGGCCTGCAAGCGGTGGCTGAGACGCTGCTCACGAATGGAACTCCCTGCCTGTGATGGATGTTATGGGACAGAAAGTAGTTATTTACGGACATCTCTTTTCTTTTCCTCAGCATAGAATACCCTGGGACCTGGACCTTTGTCCATCTTCTGAGTCACATAGGTTCTTTGGTTAGAGAAAGAAATGAGAGCAAAGGCAGTCACTAAAAAATTCATTCGTTTGTTTATTTGTTTATGACTATAAAGATGGTGTACCGCGTGGATTAAATACTCGCAATGCAAGTCAAAGATCTGAGTTTGAGCCCGCAGCTTCCATCTAAACAAGTCAGGGTGTGGAAACTTCTGCCTGTAATCCCTGCTCTAGGAGAATAAGACAGAAGAATCTGGGAGTGTGTGTGTGTTGGGGGTGGGATGGGATATGGGGCTCATTGGCCAGCCAGTCTAGACAATCAATCTCAGAGGGTGACCCTGTATCTAAATAAACTTAAACAAAATAAAATATGGAGAGCAATAGAGGGGAACTGACATTGACCCCCTGACCTCCACATACACATGCAATTGCATCTTTTTCGGTTCTCTCTGTCTTTGTCTCTGTCTCTGTCTCTCTCTGTCTCTCTCTCTGTCTCTCTGTCTCTCTCTCTCTCTCTCTCACTTTTTTTGGGCTAGACTCTTCCATCATCCTAGAACTTGCCCAGTAGCAAGCTGAGTGACCAGCAAGCCGCAGGTTTCTGCCTGTGTCTGCATCATCAGCACGGGGATTACAAGGGAGAACTTCAAGCCAGTCAGCACCACCAAGCCTGACGTTTTACACAGGTACTGGGGTTTCAACTTGGTCGGGTACTCATGCATGTACCCCGGGAACTAGGCACTTCACCAACTGAGTTATCATCTCTCAAACACTTCCCCACATGAGCACATTCTTAACCAGCAGTTCTCAGTGCAATCTGCCCACCCCCTTTTCCCAAGACTATCTCGGGGGACCCCAAGGCCAGTGTCTCCATAATAGCATGTCATCTTTATTTGCCCTTTTCAGTCTCACTGTCTGCGCACAGAGTTTCCCAGAAGCTACGTGACCTAATATGGCAAGGGATTAGAGGCAGAAGCGAACGTGAGAATCGGCTGCCTTCTGCTAATCCAGACCCCAAAGGGAGATTTGCAAACATGTAAAATAATGCTAGCTTTGTGATAAAGGTGCTTGCTTTACAAAATTGAGTTATTTTCTTTTCTGAGTGTGTGTGTATGTGTGTGTGTATGCGTACGTACGTGTGTGTGTGTGTGTGTGTGTGTGTGTAAAGGCCTGAGAGTAACCTTGGGAATTATCCTCAGGAACATTGATCATCTCCTTTGAAACAGGGGCTCTCACCAGGACCTGGAGCTCACCGATTAGGCTAGGTAGGCTGGCCAGGGAGTCGATGGGAGCCTCCTGTCTCTATTTTTCCCATACTGGGATTACAAGCATGCATTCACCAGGCCCAGCATTTTAATGTGGGTTCTGCGGATCCAACTCCGACCCTATCCTCGTGCTTGTGAGGCAAATGCTTTACCAACTGAGTCATTCCTTACAGTCCCCATCCCTTATTTCCATAAAAATGTTCCACTGCGACAAAATGTCATATTTTAAATGAATTAGCAGTTTTAGAGAAAATCAGTGCTGGCTCTTAACAGGAATAAATTTACAGATAGAAGCCACACAAACACATTGGGATCCTCGGTCATTTATAAGATTGTAAGTGAGCAATATATATGAAGGAATGAAACCTTTAGCCTAACTAGGGTCAGAGATTTCCTGATGCTGGTCTTCTTCTGAGGGGCTGGCTGAAGTCACGTGGTGAGAAGTCTCAACAAAGTTCTGGCAGGTTTGCAAGAGGGAAGAAACAGCTAGAAGCCAATGTTGAAGCCAATGCGCTTGCACGTGGCTCTTCCACCACATGGACACACGAGGGCGCTCTTACCAACCTGCAGATTGCTTGTGGCGCCAGAAACCGTCTCTGAGAGGAGTAGCAAAGGAAAGATGCATCTCTTGTCTTCAGTGATGTAATTTTCAACTTCTCCGTGTTCCATCTATTATTAGTCAGTCCCATACAGGCCCATCCTCCTGGTCTGAAGGTCTGAATTCCTTCCATAGTTACAACTCCGTGGCCGGTCAGGTGGTGTCTCAGGAAGGCAGGCCATGAGGAACTTGACGGTGTTTCCTGAAGTGGTTGCTGACACCTTGGCCTCTGGGGACTGATGCGGATGGAAGAATATATTTTCATTCTGGGCAGCCTTCTCTGAGCGACAGCCCAGATAACCACCTCCAGCTCTGACTGACACATGGCAGCCACACCGCTTTGTACTTGTTAAACTGTCCAGACGGTGGCTTTTTATCTCTGTCCCAGCACCAGAGTCCCCGATACCCGTGCCATCCTTAGCCAATAGCCAAACCTAGTGTTCGGTGGGAGGGTTCGTGCAGGGTCGGCACCTGGGGGTACTGGCCTAGCTTCTGTCGATGGCCTTTCCTATAACAGCATGTTACAGCTTTGTCTCTTGGAGACACATCTTTTGACAGTATGAAGGGTATTAATTCTGCGTGGTCAGTGAGCTGTTAGGGGACTTTGGTGGAGCCAGCATGGCGTAACTATTGTCAGGGATGACACTGCAGTCTGGGTACATATGGAAAGTTCTTCTTTCCTCCTTTGAGGGCTGGGGTCAATTAGGTTCTCAGCCTTCCTAATGCTGCGACCCTTTATTTAGTACAGCTCCTCACGTGGTGACCTATGGGGTGGTTTGAAGAGACATGACTCCCAAGGACTCATGTTTTTAAATGCTTGACCCACAGGGAGTGGCACTATGAGGAGGTGTGGCCTTGTTGGAGGAAGTGTGTCACCGTGGGAGTGGGCTTTGAGGTCTCCTATGTGCAATCTATGCCCAGTGTGGTGTGCACTCTCCTTCTGCTGTTGATCAAGATGTAGAACTCACGGCTCCCTGTCCGGCACCATGTCTGCTGCAAACAGCCATGCTTCCCAACATGACGACAGTGGACCAAACCTCTGAACTGAAGGACAGCCCCAGTTAAGTGGAGGACATTGGGAGGCAGTTGAAAAAAGCAAGGTAAGAAATGTTGAGAGCATGGAACAGGTGGGGGCAGAGCGCGGGGAGATGAGAAGTCAACGGACCATGGAGCAGGTAACAGAAACAGGCTGCGGGTGGGCAAAAGGCTAAAGAATCTCATGGAGGACTCCTGGCCGTACATTAGCCATACTTAGACACGAACAGTCAGGGTAATCTCAAATGCATGGAGGACAGGAGGCCCTGTCCTTCACGGTGTCAATGTCACAACCTCTCTGATATTCAGTTTCTGAAGGTGGCACAAGCCCTGTGACCAGGAGCCCTTGAGGGCTGTTTCTGGGGCCTCAGGGTAGCCAATCCCTTTGTTTATGCAAAGCAGGCGTGGGTTCTCTAATGGATGCCCAAGCTCATTGGAGAGCTGATGCTAGCATCCAGTGCCTTCAAGAGGAGCATAGGCAGAAATTTTCTTTCCCCTGACCTGGAAGGAGAAGGCTGGAAGCTTGTGAACCGCAGGAAGACTGTCAGGACACCTGGGCCACCTAGAACCTAGATCCCAGGGCCAGCCTTGCTAGATGCTCGACACAGGGGTGTCACACAAGAGCAAGACCCACTTGACGTGAAAGACCCAAGTCAAGCCACCTCCACCGGCAGGTATTCTAACAGTAAGTGGACAGTGGAGACAGGGACCCTCTAGAGTCTAGAGTCTAGAAGCTTCCAGATAAACTTCAGATAACAAAGGCCCAGAGTCAGCTAAGCATTGGTACATCAGAGCTGTCAGAACCCGTAGCGCTACAGGTATGGAGCAGAGCGCATGGGCTGTCCTGCTGATGCAGAGAAAGGTCTGTCGAGACAACAGGTCAACCTCAGAGCTCTCCACCTTGGTTTGTTTGTTTGTTTTTGAAAGCTTGTTTATTTATTTAGAGAGAGTGTATTTATTAACTTATTTATTTATGAGCATCCTTATAGTGGCTACAGGATAGCTAACCTGCGGGTCCTTGTGGATGAACCGAGATTGCTAAGCTGGGAGAGGGGGTAACCTCACAGGACCATCTCTCCAGCACCCCACCTTGCTTTTGAGAGAGGGGTTCCTATGTACACGGAACACACTTTTCTGGCTGAGTGATCTCCCTGTCTCCAAGTCTTGTTGGCCAAACAGACTGGAGCCAGCCGCTTCTTCACGAGACTGCAGTCAGTGGCTTTGAGGGTAAGGTACCATTTACAGGAAAAGCTACACTACCTCTGCAGCCCAGACTGGAGAATAGGATTTCTTCTCTAGTCCCGAGATTCAGCACATGAGATTTCCCTGGCTCTCCGCTCCTGGGAATCCTCCCTGTGCTAGAGAAACCACTTAAAGTCTCATCCTTCTCTGTCTCATCCAAAATAATGCTGGGGGGGGGGTGTCAGTGTGAAAAAAGACAAAATCATGTCTTAAAGTCTCCCTTTATATCCTACTTGGGCCAACTCCCCTAATCCCCTACACCTGTCCCTTCTCTTCAGAGCCTGGCCTCCCTTTGGCCACTCCCATCTGAGAATTCCAGCTGCTCCCTTCTCTCCCTCCCCAGGCGTCCATTTTAGGTTTTCTTTCTCATAGCCCCTTCTAGTAGTGGCCCTTCTCATTTCTCCCCTTTGGCTCCACCCTTGCCTTAAAGTAGTGGATCTCTTAACCTTCATCAGGCGATGAAAGGAGACAGAGACAGAGACCCACATAGGAGCACCGGACTGAAATCTCAAGGTCCAAATCAGGAGCAGAAGGAGAGAGAGCAAGAGCAAGGAACTCAGGACCGCGAGGGGTGCACCCACACACTGAGACAATGGGGATGTTCTATCGGGAACTCACCAAGGCCAGCTGGCCTGGGTCTGAAAAAGCCTGGGTTAAAACAGGTCTCACTGAACATAGTGGACAATGAGGGCTACTGAGACCTCAAGAACATGGGCAATGGGTTTTTGAGCCTACTGCACGTATTGGATTTGTGGAAGCCTAGGCAGTCTGGATGCTCACCTTACGAGACCTGGATGGAGGAGGGTGGTCCTTGGACTTCCCACAGGGCAGAGAACCCTGATTGCTCTTTGGGCTGACGGGGGGGGGGGGCGTGGGGGGGGGGGGGGGGAGGGAAAGGGGAGGCGGAGGTGGGGAAGAGACAGAAATCTTTAATAAATTTAAAAAAAAAGTAGTGGTTCTCAACCTGTGGGTCATGAACCCCTTGTGGACCCTTTCACAGGGGTGGCCTAAGACCATTGGAAAACACAGATATCCACATTATAATTCACAACAGTAGCAAAATTATAGATATGATGTAGCAATGAAAATAATTTTATGGTCAGGAGTCCCCACAACATGAGGAACTGTATTAAAGTGATGTGGGATGCTCCTCTGTATGCTGTGAATATGTTTTATTACCTGTGGTTAATAAAGAAGTTACTTTGGCCTATGTCAGAACAGAATATAGCTAGGCAGGAAATCCAAGCAGAGATAGAGGGAGAAAGCAGAGTCAGGAAAGGCATCATCCAGACGCAAAGGAAACAAGAAGAGATCACTTTACTGAGAAAAGGTACCAAGTCACGTGGCTAAACATAAATAAGAATTATGGGTTAATTTAAATTGTAACAGCTTAGTAATAAGCGTGAGCAATAGGCCAAACAGTTTACAATTAAGTCTCTGTGTGTTTAGTTGGGACTAAACGGCTGCTGGACCTGGTGGGCAGAAACTTCTGTCTACGTGATAAAGGGTTGCAGCATTAGGAAGGCTGAGAATCACTGCGTTAAAGGATACAACCCCAGATGGAAGTGACTGAGCTGGGTCTGGGCGGGGCACAGTCAGTTAAACCGTCACAGGTCTGAAGATGATAAGAAGTAGCAGGGGCAAGGAGGCTGTTTAGGCTCTGTTGGTAGCATTGGCCAGGCAAAGACAGAAAGGCCAGGTTAACTCTGCGTAATCTCTCAACACATCCGAATGATTCGGGCAAACACCACAGCCTGTATGCTCTCGCCTCTACACAAGGGTTCCACCTCAAGCTGAACCTACTGGCTAAGTAGGAGAGAAAGTACAATTTCTGACCCCAGCACTGAAGGCTTCAGTTCCCTGTAGGGGAGATCTTTTCCCTGTTCCTTCTTTTTTCCTCTCTCTTCCTCCCTCCCTTCCTGCCTTCTACCTTTCATCGTCAGTAAGGACCCTAGAGAATCACAGTATAATGTATCCATTGTTCTTGCGGTGAACTCTGAAGCACTAAGTACAAAGAATTGTGCTCAAATGTGTCTGAACCGTGTCACTGCCAGAGCTAATGAGCTTTGTAAGGGTGTGGGCCTCGAGTGGGAGGAAGTGCCTGGGAGCAATAGGGTCATGGTGATTCTGTGCATTAAGTGCTGTTTGCCCCCGGGATGGCTGGTGGTTGCTGGGCAAGCTTGTTGCCCTGGACATGTTGTCTTATGGTTTAGATGTGAAATGACCCAGTGTCTCATATGTTTGAACATTTCATCCCCTGCCAGTAGTGCCATTCTGGGAGAGTGTGAAGCATTCGGGAAAGGAAGGATGGCTGGTGTCAGTCCATGGGGGGCTGGTTTTGGGGGATTACAGCCCAACCTGCTTCCAGGTTTTACTTTCTCTGCTTCCGAATCCTCCACAATGTGACAAGCACTCCTTAATGCTCCTGCTGCCACAGGTAGAAGCTGGTGCTGTCACCATGATGGACTGTGTCCCCTCCACCATGAGCCCAAATAAGCCTCTCTTCCCTTAAGTGGCTTCTGTTAGGTATTTGGTTAAAGCGACAACAAGTTAGCTAATACAGGCTCTCTTTAGGAGACTCCCAGAAAAAGAATTAAGAAATCAAATTCACAGTGCATGGGGACTTGATGCTTTCAGTGACTTGGCATGGGGTTTCAGTTTTTTCCCTTTTCGTGTGTATATATGTATGGCGTATGTGCATGTGAGTATTCATGTACACGTCTGTGTGGGGTATACATGTACCTGTGGGGGGGGCTAGATTGATCTTAGGAATCTTCTTCAATCTACCTTATCCTTTGAAACAGGGTCTCTTAGTCAAACCCAGAGTTCACCAATACAACTAGGTTCACCAGCCAGCTTGCTCCTGGGATTACCTGTCTCTGCCCTCCAAGTTGGAATTGCAGGCTGGCATTTACATAGATCCTGGGGATTTGAACTCTGGTCTTTTTGCTTGTGCTGCAAGGACTTTAGCCACTGAGTCAATCCCCCAAATCCAAAATGGATCTTTATAATAGTCTGTTCTTCTAAAAACAGGAGATGGCATACATGTGATATAACATATGCATACATACATACATTCATACACACATGCATACATAAACATACATGTGATACAACATATGCATACATACATACATTCATACACACATGCATACATAAACATACATGCCGTGTCTGCATACTTGTGCCATATGTACAATCATACCCATTTACCTGTCTACATCTCCAACACACATAGGAAATGTCTCTTTCAATTATGAGTGATCAAAATCCTTTCTAAGCTTGATGGTCCCAGGGGAGCTTGGGGTTCTGCCTTGACCCCACAGGTACCAGCAGAGAGGCTGACTACTTTGGGAAAAAGCCACTGAGCAAGGGTGGTTCCAACTCTGGCCCCAGCTCATGGAATAATCAGGATTCGTATCTACATAGACTAGTAGAGAGGTCCCATGTGTCCAGAGATCTCATTTCCCACATTCCTTAAAGTAGCCAGAGACCTGAGCATGAGTTGGGCAGTCTGGTCTCTTCATTCACCAAACTGAACAAGTACAGCTTTCTCATAGTGTGGTGTTGAGGACAATTCTCCTACTCTAGATTTACTTAACCATGTGGCAATGCCCACTTCACCTGGGCCATTGTTAGCAGGATGATTGGCTAAATTTATCTCAAATGCTTCTTTGAATGTGCTTTGGAAGCCAATGTGAAGGCATATACTTGTAATCCCAGCACTTGGGAGGCAGGGGCAGGCAGATCTCTGCGTTCCAGGGTAGCCAGAAATCTCTAGAAAGACGGTCGTAGTTAAGGTTTCCACTGCTGTGAAGAGTCATCGTGACCACTGTAACTCTTATAAAGGAAAACATTTAGTTGGGGCGGGGTTACAGTTAGGAGGTTTGATCTGTTATCACCATGGTGGGAAACATGGCGGCATGCAGGCAGACAGGGTGCTGGAGAGGTGGCAGAGTTCTACATCTTGATACACAGGCAGCAGGAAAAGACTGCCACGCTGGATATGGCTTGAGCACCTGAGGCCTCAAAGCCCACCCACAGTAGCACACATCCTCCCAGAGAGCCACACTTACCCAGCAAGGCCACGTCTACTAATAGTGTCACTCCCTATGAGCCTGTGGGGGCCATTTTATTCAAACCACCACATTCCACTCCCAGGCTCCCATAGGCTTGTAGCCATATCATAATGCAAAGGCATTTAGTCCAACTTCAAAAGTCTCAACAATGTTTAAAAGTTCAAAGTTTCTTCTGAGACTTATGCCATCTCTTAACTGCAATCGCCTATAAAAATCAAAATTAAAAAGTAGATCACATCCTTCCAACATATAATGGCACAGGATATAAGTTACCATTCCAAAAGGGAAGAGGGGAGCATAGTGAGGAAACAAGACTTCCTGAAAACCAGCTGGGCAGACCCCGAACTCTGCATCTCCTTGTCTGATCTCAAAGTAGTCTTCAGGTCTCCAACTTTTTTCTTTTTGTTTTCTGTTTTCAATGGTTTCCTTCGCTCCCTAAGCTCGGCTGTCCTGGAACCTGCTCTGTAGACCAGACTTGAACTCAGAAATCTGCTTGTCTTCCAAGTACTGGTCTCAAAGGTGTAGTCACCACACCTGGACATAAACTGTTCTTTCATTTCTTTTCGCAAGTTGGAAGCTTAGGTGGGTGTAGCCTTGGCCTGAAGTCACCACTCCCTTTATTCTATTTAACATCAGAATGTTTTCTTTAATCTGTTGATCTCCTTGAACACAGGGTTTAACTACAGGACAGAATCAATTCTAGGCTGTATTGAGATTTCTTCTGCCAACACAGTTAATCCAAAACTTTAGCCTCAGACAGATTATTTATTTATTTATTTATTTATTTATTTATTTATTTGGCCAAGGACAAAAAGCAACCACATTCTTTGCCAAAATATCTCAAGAACAGCCTCTAGGCCTCATATTAAAATGTGTTTCCTCCAAAACCTCTTGAGCTGGGCCCCCACAATTCAAATCCCTCAACACCACTGTCTTCAATGTTCCTACTAGTATGGCCCATTAAACAATGCTTAAAGCATTCCACTGCTTTCCTAACCTGAAGTCCCAAAGTCTATATTCCTTCAAATAAAAAACAAAACCAAAACAAACAAACAAACAAACAAAAAACATGGTCTGGCCTACCACAACAATATCCCGATCTCTGGAACCAACTTCTATGAGGTGGAGCTGAGAATTCTACATCTTGATCCACAGGGCATGGCTTGAGCATCTGAGACCTCAAAGCCCACCCACAGTGACAGACTTCCTCCAACAAAGTTACACCTAATCCAGCAAGGCCACACCTCCTAATAGTGCCACTCCCTATGATACTATGGGGACCATTTTATTCAAACCACCCCAGAGACCCTGACTCAAAAATCAAAAAATAGAAACAAGCAAACAAACAAACAACAACAACAACAAAACAAATGATATAGTGGACTTAAATGAAGAATGCGGTCCATAGTAAGAAAAAGACCAGCTTTCCCAGGCAAGGGGACATGCAACTAGTAGAGCTCTTTAACTGCTGCGCCTACTTTCTCCTTTTAATGCAACCCGAGATGGCAGCCTGTGGGATGGTGCTGCCAAGGCTTCTGCTTCAATGACCTCATCTAGAAATAGACCACACCACCTCCAACCCCACTCTGCATAGACGTGCTCAGAGGCTCGTCTCTTCATAGACTCGCTGGCTGGGCTGTGTTAAGCATCACATCAGCCTTCATTCATGTCTGCGTGGGCAAATTCTTTTAAAGGCATGTCTTTATAGACACACGTCCTTTGGTTCTGTGTCATTGGAATAGGCTGGGATTTCTCTCATCCGCCTACACGCCGGTGGTGCTGCCATATCTGATCCAGACACTGGATTCCACAGGTCAATCGTCAGGCAAAGGATGTGTGTAGTTCATCACTCTGGGGGATGGTTGCATTTCAGAGGAGAAAGGGGGCAAGCCCCAATTTGCTTTCTATGCCTGAAATGGGCTAGGAAGGCTCTGCTTTTGTACTGGATGATAGAGTATCCTTCCCACTCCTTCCCACAAGTTGGAACAAGGCAGCACAGCCTGTGGAACTGTGGGACACATCTCTGCTCCATCATGGCTTCAGGGCACGCCCTCCCCTCAGATTCTCCAGCTGCTTTGAATTCCAGAGCTGTGTTGAGCAAAAATAGCACCTCTTAAGTGCTCGGGACCCAGCCAGGGAGGCAAGCACTTGCCCTCAGGTTACAGTGCAAAAGCTGTTGGCAAGAGAACAGCACAAAGCTTCTGTCTGTATTCTACACAGGACTCCGCAGGGTTGCAAAGCCCTGCCTCAGTTCACAGGACCAGCTGAGGGAAGTGGAGCATGGGTCAATATAGGAATGCCCAGAGGATATTATAGTTGCTTGAGAATCCAAGGCCTGTCACACGCCGGAAGCTATGACAACTGTCTATCTGAAACCTTCGTCGTTAGGAGAAACTTCAGCAGTGACACTGACTAAAGCAAGGGAAGGTACTGATTGGCATGACGAGAGGAACCCAATACGCGTAGCACAGGTGCACTCGCTTTGGCCTGAGAGCAAGTCGAGAATCTCTCAGAGTTTGCAGACGGGCTGTAGAGCATATCAGATTTATTCAAAGAGCTGGCTGATATCTAAATTTCTGGGTTCCACCTCAGAGTTTCTGAGCAAGGAGTTCTGAAGTAGATATGAAGAATACCCCTGCCTAGAAAGTTCCGAGGTAATACTTTTATTAGTTATTTTTGTTGCTGTGATGAAAAGCCGCAACTTCCAGCAGGGTTTATTTGGGTTAAGGTTCTATCTTGGCAGGGAAGCATGGCGGCAAACGGCAGGCACGGTGGCTGGAGCAGGAAGCTGAGAACTGACCTTTCCAAACCCAACATGACTGACATCTATAAGCACTCAACCCCCACCCCTGTGACGTTCTCCCACCATCAAAGTTCCAGCTCCCAAAGGTGACACAACCTCAGCAAACAGCACCGCCCACTGTGAAGCAGATCTTCAAATATCTGAGCCTTCAGGGGACATCTTCATTCAGGAGGCCACCACACTACTGTCTGATGACCACACTCCCTGTAAGAACCTAAGAACCGCTGGCTACCCAAGGCCACCAATTTTCACCTTTCCCATCTCAACTGGAGAGCTCTGCTTTGGTCATCTTGGTTTTACTATAACTAAATCTCTGACCTCGAACAACTTAAACAGAAGAGTTTTGTTCTGGCTCACAGTATCAGAGGTTCCAGTACGTCATCACTCAGCTCCGCTGTTTGGGGGCCTCTGTTGAGAGACCACATCATGGTCGCCGTGGGGATGTGGGGAGACCATGCTGCTCATCTCACGGCGACTGGGACATAGGGAGGGACACAAGCAGGGGTGTGCGCCCCAACTGCCCCCTCCAAGGGCACACTCTCAATGATCTGCCTCCCATTGGGGGAGAATCTTTTTGTACACTGAAGATGTTTCTTTGCCAAGGCACCTTCTGATTGGCTTAATGAAGAGCTGAATGGCCAATAGCCAGGCAGGAGAGAATAAGCAGATGTCCATGGAGAGAGAAGAACTCTGGGAAGAATCTGTGGTGTGCGGGATTTGCCAGCGAGAATGCAGAGGGAGTTGGATATACATATGGAGGAGAGGTAATGAGCCACATGGCAGAACAGAGATTAGTATAAATGGGTTAATTTAAGTTATATAAGAGTTAGCTGGGAACAAGCCTAAGCTAAGGCCAAACTTTCATAACCAGTAAGAAGTCTCTGTGCCATTATTTGGGAACTGATGATCCAAAGAAAGTCTGACTACAGCTTCCTTCCCATTAGGCCCACCCCTTGAATGTTCTGCCACCTCCCAGTAATGTCATAGGCTAGAGATCAAACCTTTAACACATAGGCATTTTAATAAGCTCTTTAAAGAATACAGATTCTCGGGTTCCTCTACCAACAGGTAAGGCCAGTGGACTCTACATGGGGGCCGGCATCTCTGCTTCAAAATTCTCTTCAGGTTGCTTTGGGCTTTGATTTGAGAAACAGATCTTAGATGTGGGGTGGTCCTTCTTGTTTTAATCTGTATGTTGAGGTGGTACATACATGTCCATGGTTTTGTGTGTGTGCATGTATGAATGCACGTGTGGAGGCTATGGATTAGCGTCAGATGTCTTCCTTGATCATGTTCCACCTTGCTTTTTAAACTTTTATGTGTGTGAGTGTTGTCTTAGGCAGGCTTTCTATTGCCGTGATAAGCACTGTGACCCAGAGCAATTTGGGGGAAAAAAAAGGGTTTCCTGGGCTTGTACTTACACGTTGTAGTACATTACTGAAACAAGTCAGGCCAGGACCCTATATGGGGGAACTGATGCAGGAGCAATGGAGGGATGCCTTTGCTCAGCCTGCTTTCTTAATAGAACTAAGGGTCACCAGCCCAGGGATGGCACCACCCACAATATTCTGGGCCCTCCCCCATCAATCTAATCAAGAAAATACCCTATAGGCTTACCTACAGCCCCATATTTATCAAAATTTTTTAAATTGAGATTTCCTCCTCTCAGATGACTTTAGCTTGTGACAAGATGACAGAAAACTAGCAGCAAAAGTGTTCTGCCTGCATGTGTATGTTCATGGGTGCCTGATGTCCACAGAGATCAGAAGATGGCAATGCATCCTCTGAGACTGGAGCCACAGATGACTGTGAGCTGCCATCCTCTCGCTCCTTCTACCTCCTTGTTTGAGACAGGGTCTCTCAGAAAACTTGGAGCTCATGGATTTGACTAGGCTGAACCGCAGGGATCCTCCTGTCTCCAGCTCACCAGTGCTGGGGTTACAAGCATGGCTGCCATGCCTGACTTATTGAAAGGGTGCCGAGGAAGGATCTGAACTCAGGTTCTCACGCTTCCGTAGAACCACTTTGCTGACTGAGCTCTCTCCAGACCTAGCTATTAAAACAGTATGTGCATTGGCATGTGTACTAAAATACTATAATATTAAATCAGTATAGTAGATACTGATATTAAAATATGAGTATATGTTGTAGAATATTATTTTAAGATGTGTTACATTTGTTTATGTTGTGGGACATTTGTTTAATGATGTAAAGATGTGTTGTGTTCTTTTATGTTGCATTTGTTTAACTCTGTGAAGCGGTGTTACTTTGCCTGTCTAAAATATCTGATTGGTCTAATAAAATGCTGAACAGCCAATAGCAAGGCAGGAGAAAGGATAGGTGGGGCTGGCAGGCAGAGAGAATAAATAGGAGGAGATATCTAGGAGAGCAGAAAGATCAAGGAGCAAGAAAAGAAGGGATCAACCCTGCAGCCACACAACCAGACCTGGATAAGAAGGAAAGAAAAGATATAAAGAAGTAGAGAAAGCTAAAAGCCCAGAGGCAAAAGGTAGATAGGATAATTAAATTAAGAAAAACTGGCTAGAAATAAGACAGGCTAAGACCGGACATTCATAAAAAAGAATAAGCCTCTGTGTGTGGGTTTATTTGGAAGCTGGGTGGTGCCCCCCCCCACCCACTCAAAGAGCCAGAGTAAAAACAAACTACATATATGTACTAATTAGGATATGTATGTGTTGCCTTCATTTGCTTGACTATGTACATAAAAGTATGTGTTTGGGAGGTCAGAGGACACCTTTACCCACAGAGCCATCTTGTTGGCCCCTGGTTGTTCATTTTTAGACATCATGGATCATTTAAAAATTTTTGTTTTGTTTTTCAAGACAGGGTTTCTCTATGTTGCCCTGGCTGTCCTGGAACTTGCTCTGTAGACCAGGCTAGCCTTGAACTCACAGATATCTACCTGCCTCTGTCTCCTGAGTGCTGGGATTAAATGGATGTGCCATCATGCTTAAAATTTTTCAAAATAATTACTTGCTTTTCTTTCTTGAAACTGCATATGAGCTCCCAAACAACTCTGGTTAAAGAGTTCCAGAACTTGTGCAGGGACCTAAGGTGGAGATCAACAAAGCTGAGAAAGATATGTTTGATATTCCAATTTTAATATAAAAATTAAGTGTTAGTGAGAAGTCATTCTTGTTCTAACGCTAGTAAGTCCTAGAAGAAGTAGTTTGAACAACCACCAGAAAACCCCTCACGGTGGCAGAGCAGGTCACTTGGTCACCAGTCTATGGGCACACTTCCAGTCCCAGAGCTTCTTTGGCCAGAGTGAATTCAACAAAGGTTTTGTTTTATATGTAAATTAACCCCGGCTGATTCCGAAGACTGCGTGGGATTGCCTCCACCCCCATTATACCACAGGGACTAGGCTGGGCAGATCTATAATAACTATAATTAAATTGTTGAGCTATAATCAAAGAATGTAATTTCAAAACAAGATGGTTGTGTTTACATTCCCAGCACCGTGCTGAAGGGAAATCGAAAAGAAAGCATCTTGTATTCTGGCCAGGGAAGAGAACTTGGTAATGAACCAAGCGAACCGAACCGCAGCTTCATGCTTCATGCTCAAACACAGACCCAGAAGCCCTTGGTGGCTTCCTGCTGAGCTGGAACTGGACCTTTCTAAGGAGGGGCCATGGGCTGAAGGAGTTACTTGGATGGAGTCCTTTCTTCTCACCATGTCTGAGGTTTGGGTGAGGCAAATGGGGGTGAGAAAAAATCTTTCCAGAGTCCCTCCAGCCCCAAGTCTCCAGGCCACCCTGAAGAACTCCATAAGCAAAGGAAGGCTGTGTTGAGCTACAATGAGCTCTTTTGTCTAGGAATCCTGTCTGCTAGAGGACAGTGACTACATTCCGGGGGCATAGGGAGGAAAGCTGAGATGTGGAGAATATCATATCAGACTTGCTGCTGCCCGCAGTGGGAGCCACTGTAGCTCCCAGAGGACAGAGGTAATCTCATCATTGACCCAAATGCTGAGGACCAAGGAAGAAGACAAACATCTGTAAGCTGGCTATGCTGAACGTTTTCTGCCTCTCTCTCTCTCTCTCTCTCTCTCTCTCTCTCTCTCTCTCTCTCTCTCCCCAGATCTAGTGTCTGCTCTGCTGTTTGCCAAGGACTCTCTGAAGATTACACCAAGGGACATCCTTGTTAAGGGAGGCCCCAAGGAGAACAGGGAGTGTGTGTGTGAGGAGATGGGATGTTTATAGTTTCTTTGCCATGCTGAGCTGGAATCTCTTACCTATGGGGAACCTGGGATCTACCAGGTTCAGGGGAGCAGTGCCCGGCTACCACCCCTCCAGGCTGGCTGCTGCTGTAGCTAGTCCTTAGATGCCCCTCATGTGGTGATTCCCAGAAGAAAATACAGGCTGAATTTCAGATAATGAATATCTTTTTAGTAGAACAATGTTTCAAATATTACAGCTCTAAGAATAACTTCCAGGATATGCCTTAGAATGTCTATTTATTGTTTATATGAAATACAGATTTAGCTTGGCATCTCATTTGTATTTTTATTTGCCAAATCTGGTAGCCCTACCATAGTCCTCTTAATTCTGCCCCTGGTCTATAACAGTCCCTTCACTAAACCTTCTCAGCGGAGCCTCTGAGAGTCCTTCCTGTTCGTGTTGGTTCCAACTCAGACTTCCAGTTCCTACTGAGGCGCTGGGTATTCGGCAGCCTGCCCTGTCTCTCTGGGAACAGGCCTTTGCCCGCTGCCTGGGTCAGCCAGCATGCACCGTGTCTTTCTAATGTATAACACCTAGAGGTACCAAGAACTCTCTCACCTGAATCAAGAGAGACCGGTTCTCTGCACAGGGTTGAGAACAAGGTGAACCTACTTTGACCTGCCCTGTGGGCCCCAATGAGTGGGCAGAAATAGAAAGCAAAACAGTCATTCTGGAGCAGCACCTCGCTTCACTGGGAGGCTGTTTCACACCCTGGGCTCCGGGATGCACTGGTGGGTGGCTTTATCTGCTCTGAGGTTAAGCTTCTCAGTCAATGGCTGCAGGCCTGTTCCAGTCTCAACTCTTGGGAAGGAATAGAGATAATCTGAGTCGAACTTCTGGCACACAGAAGCCATCCTCCAAATGGTAATGATGGTCATTACGGTTACGTGCTTATGTACTTGTGTAAGTACTTACGTACGTACGTACAGCTGTTCCCCCACCCCCCACCCTCCCACCCCCAAGGCCAGGAAGGCAGAAGTCTTTCCCTTACACAACTTTCTCGGATCTGGCCCATGGACTGGGCCAGGGAGGTGCTCCTACATGTCATTTAAGTGGAGCTAAACTGACTTGACCATCTGACGGGGGTCACGGGATGAATGAAAGGAGTTACGTCACTATGAGCTGAGCTACTGAGGAGAGAGAGCTGATGACGAAGAGACCGATTCTGAGCCTCAGAGGTCCCGCTAGGACCCTGAAGCCTAGGGGCCCGTTTCAGAAGACCAAGCCTGCTTCTTGAGATTGCTTTCAAGCTCTCCTTTCTAGCTTTCTCTGAGCCCGTGACCTAGCTTTTCCGGAACTTTAAATATAAGCATCATCATTTTTGCATGACCCAGCGTGGGAGTGGATAAAGGCCGGGAACTTCTAGGGCAGTGCCCTCCCTCCGGATGGCATTTCAGACCTGTGCATGGCCTTCCATGGCTTCTGCTCCTTTGTAGCAGTGGAATTGCGTCCCCAGTTGTTTTCCCTTGGGGTACGGCTCTCATCGGCTCAAGCTAAGAGATGCCTTGGCCAGTGGCCCAGCATTGTTTTTTTCTTTCTTTCTTTCTTTCTTTCTTTCTTTCTTTCTTTCTTTCTTTCTTTCTTTCTCTCTCTCTCTCTCTCTCTCTCTCTCTCTCTTTCTTTCCTTCTTTCTTTCTTTTTCTTTTCTTTCTTTTTTTGTTTGTTTGTTTGTTTGAGATACACTGCAAAGGGATCAAGAGTAAAGGGGCTCATTTAGGAAACCTCGAGACGCAGCTCAGACATCCTGACTCCCAAGTGACAAGGAGCATCTAAGGATCCCAGCCCTGCCACTGAAGCTAGTTGTCTCTGTTTTGGTGTAGGAATAGGTGCGGTCTCTATCAGAGGCCACCCAGCCAGACCTCATCTGGATTTTGCTGAATAAACACAGCAGCACCTGGACACACAGAGACCAGAGCCGTGCCTGGCCTCAGATCTCCCAAACACCCTATGTTCTCAACTGTCTGGAGCCAGAGGCTTGGAGCCAGGCCAAGACTAAGCCAGGGAGGGCAAGGAGGGTGAGAACTGCATTGCAAACCCAAGAGTCCACCTACTACTGCTTTGAGGACATAGGCACAGCCCCCTTTCCCAGATGCTGTCCTGAAGAGAGGTGGGAGGAGGGAGGAGGGTGCAAAACCGTAAGATGAATAACCTGGATTAACCTGTCAACTGCTGACAAATTGTGCAGACAGCTCCTGGGGGACAGCTTTCCCGAGCCATCAGCCATGTTGAGACAGCCTTCTTGGTGATACGCTGCCTTTTAAATCGTCAGTGCTTCTGTAAGTGACCCCAGGAAGCTCACTGGTTCAGTCCACTAGACTTGGTAGAATAGTTTCTTTGGTTTGTTTTCAATGTCCTGTTTGGGGTAAACAGATGTTTGAAAAGTCACACAATACCAGGCCACCTGCGGCTAAAGTCTGCCTCGCTTTTCACTCGACAGACAGGGTTATTCTAGAACTAGCGAAGGTTTCACGTATCACCTCCTCCTGGGTGGCCTCTTTCCTCTGGCAGAACTAACTATGGATTGTGTTTTCTTGGGGTTTGAGGATATATCGTAGTGTTAGTGGTTCACCTGCCAGACCCCATCATCCCGCCTCACCACCATCCTTGACAAGAGTGGGGACCCTTCAGGGACAGGGACTATGTCCTCTCAGTGTGGAGTGAAAGAGGTGGCCAGATGAATAAGTGAGTGGTCTCTACTTTCTAGATGGAAAAAGCTAAACCGTGCATATATTGGATCAGTTCTCTCAACCTTATGAATGTGTATCACAAAAGATAAAACGTGCTTCAAATCGAATCTGTTAAGACCGAGGTGAGGCTAAAAATTCTCTGTTACTTTTATCTACTTTTCTTGAAAATGGGAAGAAGAGTGTTTGAAGGAGAAAAGAGGATAGAACGCATCTATGGCAGTGGTTCTCAACCTGTGGGTCACGACCCCTTTGGGTGGGGGTCAAACGATTCTTTCACAGGCGTCGCCTAAGACCATGAGCAAACACAGATACTTATATTATGATTCATAGCAGTAGTAAATTTACAGTCACATAATAGCAATGAAAATAATTTTACATTGGGGTCAGCACACCGTGAGGAACTGTATTAAAGGGTCACAGCGTTAGGAAGGCTGAAAACCGCTGCTCTGGAGGGTCTGTGGTAGGAGAACTTGCTTTCTTAACAGGCATCACCGCTGCAGGGTAATGTACAGGAAAGAAACATGTAAGTCAGAGACCTTGGAGGAAACCCAGGGTGCAGCTGGGTGGCCTTTAGCGACTGACTTCAGTCTCCTCATTTGCAAGAGGAACTGAACATTATAATGGTCGCAGAATATCTCTAAAGTTGGCGAGCACACACTCAGAAATCTAGTAAGAGAAGTGCAGTTAAGTGCCTCTCCCTTAAGTGCTCACCCTTCCGCCGTGTTTCAAAGCAACACCAAGACCTTCACCAGAGCGGGGCACATGTACTGCCATTTCTCAGCATAAGCCACCCGTCTCTCTAATGTACTAGTCTGTGGTATTCTGTTGCAACAGTAGGCTTTCTGTGATTGGCTGATACCCACCCAGAGTTGGGGGGGGAGGACATGATGTGCCCAAGTCAGCTGTCTGGGTCTCCTGTGGTAAAGTTGACCTGTGAAATCAATTATGATAAGACTGTGTGACTGAGAAGGGTGCTTACTGTGTAGAGGGCAGACGACAGATCTTCCTCCTTGTATTCAAAGCCGGACTCATAGATCCTTCCTCGCTGGAGCTGTCTTGTACACTCCTGGTTGGTTGATTCCCAGGAGATCCCACTCTAGTTTGCTGGGAATGCACCTGTAGGTGTGAGGTTGTGTATCACACTGAGTTCCTTGGAGGATCAAAACAATGGAATGTGTGGTTATATCCCACAAGGCCAATTACTGGATTGTGCAGGATAATCGAACAATGACCGTCTGAGTGCTGGAGTTGGCGAATCTGGGAAGCTGGGAAGCTGGACTTCTCAGTGACCCAAACCTGATACTACAGACTTGGAAGTTCCCTGAGAGCGTCTTATATGAGTCCATATTGAAAGACGGGAGAAGCTAGAGTCTGATGCCCAGAGACAGTGGCAGCCGCGATAGAGCCTTCCTTCAGATAGGGGCTTGCAGGTGCAAACACTGCCTTTCTCTGATTTCAGCCAGGATGCCAGTCTGTTGGAAGGATCTATCTAAATTCACAGTGACCTCCCCAACCTAGTCACTGTACCGCACATCAATCTTTTCTGGAATACCCCTGTAGACACATAGGTATATTTCACCGTTCCTAGACTCTTAATCAAGTCAAGTTGACAACCAAAACCAGCGATTGTAGAGTAGAACCTAACAAATCGGCATTCTTTCCCTCTCTGAATATTTGGGGGAGTGTGGGAAAATAAAGAAAAACCCTAGTTTTGTTAAAAACAGCTATAGAGCTTGACAGTTAATCTTGAGTGTCGACTTTATCAGATTAAGAAATGTCAAAGAGATTAATAAAGTATGCCTTTGGGGTGTGTCTGTGATTGTGTCACAACAGGACTAATCTTTTGACATAGTCCTAACACGATGGCATTACTGGAAGTGTCACAGACTAGGAGATGGGCCTAGTTGGAATAAGTGAGTCACCGGAGCATGGGCTAGAGGCTGTATCTTAGCCATGCCTCTCCTGTGCTTCCCCTTTCCCTGTCCTGGCTTCTGTGATGCAAACTGTTCTCTTCTGCCATGCCCACCCCACCATGGTGATACCTGCAAAACTGTGAACCCACATAAAGAATTCCTCCCTTCTAGATGCCCTTCAATTGAAGAATGGATGAAGAAAGTATGGAATATATACATATTAGAGTACTACTCAGCAGTAAAAAACAAGGACTTCTTGAAGTTTGCAGGCAAATGGATGGAAATAGAAAACACTATCCTGAGTGAGGTAAGCCAGACCCAAAAAGAAGAACATGGGATGTACTCACTCATATTTGGTTTCTAGCCATAAATAAAGGACATTGAGCCTATAATTCGTGATCTTAGAGAAGCTAAATAAGAAGGAGAACCCAAAGAAAATCATATAGGCATCCTCCTGAATATTAACCTTCATCAGGCGATGAAAGGAGACAGAGACAGAGACCCATATTGGAGCACCGGACTGAAATCTCAAGGTCCAAATTAGGAGCAGAAGGAGAGAGAGCACGAGCAAGGAACTCAGGACCGCGAGGGGTGCACCCACACACTGAGACAATGGGGATGTCCTATCGGGAACTCACCAAGGCCAGCTGGCCTGGGTCTGAAAAAGCCTGGGATAAAACCGGTCTCGCTGAACATAGCGGACAATGAGGACTACTGAGAACTCAAGAACTATGGCAATGGGGTTTTGATCCTACTGCACGTATTGGCTTTGTGGGAGCCTAGGCAGTTTGGATGCTCACCTTACTAGACCTGGATGGAGGTGGGTGGTCCTTGGACTTCCCACAGGGCAGGAAACCCTGATTGCTCTTTGGGCTGACGAGGGAGGGGGACTTGATTGGGGGAGGGGGAGGAAAACGGGAGGGGGTGGTGGGGAAGAGACAAATCTTTAATAAATAAATAAAAAAAAGAAAACAAACAAACAAAAAATAATTCCTCCCTTTCATTTACTGTTTAGGTCATTTTGATGTCAGCAGCATAAAACTAAGGAATGAGAGAACTAATTTAAAAGTTATTAAGTTTTCCTAGCCCTGGGAACAAGCAATGAAGAAATATGATTTCAGAGAGTCCTTGAAACATGCATTAATAATGGTTTGACAAGCCAGGCTGTTGCTGATTTGATAGTCTAAGGCTCGTCATTGTATGACCCTTCTCAAACAGTTAGACCATAGCAAAAGCTGTACTCACAAGCCATGCAGAAGCACAAAAGGCCGACAGAAACCTGTCTACCAATACTGGAGGGTGTGAAATTCACCATTGCCAATTATGTTTCCCAAATCTTTTATGTCTGGAATACATAATAGAGGGATGTCAAATGCTCTCATAATTCTTTTGGTTTTGCTATGTATATTTTTGAGGTTATTTCATAGGTTCTATGTAGGTATGTTGAATTTTTTTTTGCCCCCAGCTGTGATCTTCCTTATCTCTGGGAATGTTTTGTCTTTTAAAATGTGTTTTATCTGACATTAACTTCCTCTGATTACTATTTGTTGAATTCATATACTCCCGTTCTTTGATTTTTTCCCCTAGGAGTATTTCAGGTAAACAGAAGATTATTGAGTTTAAAAAGAAAAAGACTAAGTTGAAAATATACTGTTTGAGACAGGGTGTCTTAGTCACTGTTCTGTTGCTGTAAAAATAGCATGACCAAGGCAACTCTTCTTAAAGAAAACATTTAATTGGGTGTTTGATTAGAGTTTAAGAGGCTTAGTTCATTTTCCTCATGACAGGGAGCATGGCGAGAGCATGGCAGTACCCGTGGTGCTGGAGAAGTAGATGAGGGCTACATCCTGATAGGGAGAGGAGAGGGGGGAGGGAGAGGGGAGAGGGAGAGGAGAGGAGGGGAGGGGAGGGGAG
>NW_026067922.1:3997429-4051953 GCF_014885135.2 Alexandromys fortis
AGAGCAGAGCAGAGCAGAGCAGAGCAGAGCAGAGCAGAGCAGAGCAGAGCAGAGCAGAGCAGAGAAGGGAAGAGAGTACTGGACCTGGCATGGATTTTTGAAACCACAAAGCCCACCCCCAGCGACACACTTCCTCCAAAAAGGTCATGCCTCCTAATGCCTCCTAATCCTTCAATCCTTTTCAAACAGTGCCACTCCCTGATGATTAATCATTCAAACATATGACCCATTGGAGGGGGCATTTTTATCCAATCCATTACACAGGTTCTCACTATATTTCTGCTGATCTATAGATCAGGCTGGCCTCAAACTCACAGTGATCCCCTTGTTTCTGCCTCAGGAGTGCTGAGATTAAAAGTGTGTGCTACAGAGCCCAACCAATCTTTTAATAGGAAATTTAAGGAAAAAATGGCTGGCTCTGGGGGTTGGATAGATGGGTCAGTGGGTAAAGTAAGTACTTTCCATGCAAATGTGAGGATCTAAGTTCGATCCCCAACAGCCATTTAGAAACCAGGTTTGGCAATGTGCCAGTAATATCTCAGTGCTGGGGATACAGACAAGAGGATCCCTGGAGCTTAGCACCCAGTCATCTTAGCTGAATGGATGAACCTTGGAGTCCAGTGAGAAATCCTGTCTCCAAAGACAAGGTACAGAATGCCTGAGGACAATGGCTGAAGTCCCCCTCTGGCCTCCACATATATAGGCACTATACAGACATGTACCCACACACTAATACACACATACATCAGCATACACATATTCACCCCTACATATACATACAAGGAAAGAAGAAGAAAGAAAGGAAAAAAAGGAAGGAAGGAAGGAAGAAAGGAAGGAAGGGAGGGAGGGAGGGAGGGAGGGAGGGAGGAAGGAAGGAAGGAAGGAAGGAAGGAAGGAAGGAAGGAAGGAAGGAAGGAGAAATCTGTGAGTCAATGTGATGAATTTTTTGCTGTCCACCTATCTCCTACATCCTAAAGGGGAGACAGAAAAATATATAATAGAGTTAATTTTGTAAGCAATTAAGTTCTGTAAGTGGTGTTGGGGACTGTGGACCCCCAGACCCTGAATTTCCTGTGATCCCCTTGTCTGCTGGAGTAAACTACTTGTTATGCCTGCAGCTCCTCTGGGCACAAAACCCTCAGGAGTTCCTGATGGCAAGGGAGTGGTTTCTGGTGGCTTGCAGCCAAAGGATTCCGAGAGCTAGGGTGTGGCTATTGGTCAGAGAAGGATCCCTATATAAGCTGCCCTGGAACACAATAAAGTTGGCATTATTGGCATTCTTGAGGAATGCAAGGATAACCAATGTCTCTGTCTCTGTCTGACTCTGTGTGTTTCAATCTCCAGCCCCTCCCCCAGCTGTGAACCATCATAGTGCAGGCAGTATGCTACAGGTGTTGTACCATTGTACACGTAGTACAGGTGCTACAGGACTGTGGCACATGTAGTACACATAAGTAAATTAAAGAGGGTTATCCTGGTTTGATTTCAGTTGTTGTGATAAAAACCATGACCACAAGCAACTTGGGGGAGGGTTGTGCTTTGAATGGGAATGGACTCCAGAGGCTCAAAAATTTAAATGGTTGGTCCCCAGTTGGTGGAACTGTTTGGGAAGGATTGGGTGTAGCCTTGTTGGAGGGGTGTGTCACTGACAGTAGGCTTTGAGGTTTTAAAAGCCTGTGGCATTACCTGTTAGTTCTCTCTCTGACTTGTGCTTTGGATAAGGATCTAAGCTCCCAAATACTGCTTTGGCACCATGCCTACTTGCCTGCTGCCGTCATCCTGACCATGGGTCATAAAGTCACCCTTTGAAACTGTAAGTCCCCAATAAGCTTTCTTTACTGTAAGTTGGTCTTGGGTATCTTACCACAACAATAAAAAAAAATGACTAAGACAGGGATGCAATGGTTTACTTGGTTTACAGGTTACAACCCATCATTAAAGGAAACCAAGGCATGAATTGAGGCAGGAACTGAAGCAGAAATCATAGACCCATGACATAGAGGAATGTTGGTTACTGACTTGCCTCCCCATGGCTTGCTCAGCTACCTTTCTTCCACAGCCTAGGCCCACATGCCCGGGATGGCACTGCCCACAATGTGCTGGGCCCTCCCATAGCAATTACCCATCAAGAAAATCCTCCAGGGACAGGGCCACAGGGCAATCTGATGGGGACAATTTCTTGATTGAGGTAGATTTTTCCCGAGTGTGTTGAATTGACAGTCAAGATTGACTATCTCTGGGTGATGATGCTATTGGAAACGAGGCACGGAGGCTGCTTTAGGGAGGAAGGTAAGGCTCGTCTGACAGGAGACTCACAGTGAGATGGAGGTGTGCCGTGGAATCTTCCTCTTGTGCACTGTGACGGTGTGTTGCTCTCATTGGTTTAATCAAGAGCCAACCAGCCAAAAGCTCAGCTGACAGCTTAGGCTTGTTTCTAACTAATTCTTATAACTTAAATTAACTCATACCTTTTCATCTACATTCTTTCACATTCTTGCCCATGTTGCTTCCTCTGTATCTCCTGGCATCTCTTCCCTTCTTCTTCCCAGCATTCCCTCTGCCCCCCAAATCCTGCCTAGGTATTGGTCATTTAGCTTTTTATTAAACCGATCACAATAGCGTATCTTCACACAATGTAAAGGAATATTCCACAACAGAGATGCTGTTGGGAAGAGTTAGGAGAAAAAGCTGAAGGTTCCCACAGAAGGAACCTCAGACCACAAGCTGAGGCTGTCATCAACCTGGCCTCTAGTACGCAGGGTAGCTGGATGGGAAGGAATAAGGCAGAAGACCACACGAGGAGAGTGGGGGGGGGGTGGATCCCAGAGGACTTGAGATGCTGATGAAGAATTTATAATTGAATAAGGACACAGCATGATCTGAATTTTCAAAACTTGACCACTCTGTAAATTGACCTGCCCCAGATTGTTCAGAACTTTAATTTTAGCACTGAAAGTCCCATGTCACATTGGATACATGAGAAAGCTAGTCACCATAAGTGTGGAACAGGTATAAAACTGGGTCTACTTTTAGATCTCCCGGAGATGTCACTTCATTCCCAAGAGCTCAGCCTAAGTCTACCTTATGTACCTTTATTTTGACTCATGGACTCATGGTCTCAGAGGTTTCAGGCGTGGACCCTTGATCTGTGGATCCTGAGTCTATGTTGAAACAGAACATTATGGCTGCAAGAATGTGTGGTAAAGACAACTACCCTCATGAAACAGGAAGCAGAGAGAGGAAGCTCTGGGGACCAGCCTAGCCTTCAAAGGGATTCTTCCAGTGACATAGTTTCTCCTGCTAGACCCCACCTCTGAAAGACTTAATAACCTCCCATGGTAACATCACCATCTGGGGACCAGGTGGTCAATGCATGGACCTGTTGGGGAATTTCACAGTCAAACTGGAAGAGGAGGGCTCCTTTTTCTCTAAAGATCACACTGGAATCCTAATATGGTACTCAGAAAGTAGTAGGAAGGACCTCTAGTTGGCATAGGCCCAGTGGGTGCCCTGATTAGTCAAGACTATCCCATTACCCCTGTGGCTGCCCTCCAGCGCAAGTGAGGTACCCTTTCATGGCTCCCCAGTTAGCCCGTTCCTCTGATCTAGGCCCCTCTAAACCTCCCTTCTCTGAGCCTAGGCTGGGCATCTCAGAGCTCCCAGGAGCTGCAACTCTCCTTTCTCAGGGTGGGGAGACTGAGACAGATCCCCCAGCCGTGGTAGCCAGCCAGCCTAGGTCAGTGAGAGGCCATCTCACACATAAGGCATCTGCACATATAGGAACATGTGCTCAACATATACATACACTCATTGCTGAAAATGTCACTTCTGACCCAGCTTTTGCAAATGCAGAGACATCATGAAGATGGTTTACGGTGCCTCTATAACTGAAAAAAAAATCAGGGCTTATAACTGTTAAAAAGAATGAGAAAAGGGTAGCAGGTTTGTAGGAAGGAACTGATACAAAATAATCCCCCAGAATGAACTTTACTAGAGGCGAAAGACTCACAACCTTGGACAGGCATGATCCAGACACAATGGGGTCTTAAAGTTGGAGAACATTAGAAGAGATGGCTACCAGGCATGGCATGATGGGGGTCCTGATGGGAGGGTCAGAGCCTTCAGTTCTAGGGAGCAAAGGAGGTTTCTTTTTTTATTTTTTTAATTTATTTATTTATTAAAGATTTCTGCCTCCTCCCCGCCACCGCCTCCCATTTCCCTCCCCCTCCCCCGGTCAAGTCCCCCTCCCTCATCAGCCCAAAGAGCAATCAGGGTTCCCTGACCTGTGGGAAGTCCAAGGACCACCCACCTCCATCCAGGTCTAGGAAGGTGAGCATCCAAACTGCCTAGGCTCCCACAAAGCCAATACGTGCAGTAGGATCAAAACCCCATTGCCATTGTTCTTGAGTTCTCAGTAGTCCTCATTGTCCGCTATGTTCAGCGAGACCGGTTTTATCCCAGGCTTTTTCAGACCCAGGCCAGCTGATTCTAATAACTTTTCATAGGAATAGACAAGTTCCATACCACGTGGTCTAGCCTGACCTAGCTTGGCCCATGTGCCAAGAATCGGGACAGCACCCATGAAAGCCACGTAGTAGCTCACAGTTGTCCTTAGTCTAGGCATGGGTGGGGAGCTGGGCTTGCTCAGAATCGCCAGGGGGAGGGGACAACTGGACAGAACACTTTCTCAACAGTCCCCCCCAGAGGGAGAGCATGGGTGGGGAGCTGGGCTTGCTCAGAATCGCCAGGGGGAGGGGACAACTGGACAGAACACTTTCTCAACAGTCCACCCCAGAGGGAGAACAGCATGGGGATGTGGCCTGATTTCTAGGACAGGGAGGTAGCAAAAAGGCTGTGATCTAACATGATGCCTGTCCCTTGCTTGGGAAATGATACGGTGATGGCGATGTGAGACCAAGAACAGAGAACTTGTCAGCAAACTTCCCTGCCTCGAGCAAGTGTGACAGGCAGGCGGTAGAAGATGCTGCCGTGAGTTACTCTAGACGGTAGTAGAGACGGAGAGACGGGGACAAGTGTCAGACATTCATTAGAGTCAACGAGTGGAGGCAGGAGTTGAGGCTCAGAGGCACTGAAGCATCCTCCAGCTTGAGCACATGCCACACGAACCTACGAGGAAACAGGGCCTTGTGCCCACACATTAGACAGGACTAAGCAGGAGACAGCTGTCTTCTGCCTTCAATGAGAAAGCTTGGATGCGATGTGGAATTGGTGATCCATCTGGGGAAGTTGATTTCATGTTGTGGTGACCCCAACCATAAAATTCTTTCCTTGCTACTTCATAACTATTATTTTGCTGCTTCTATGAATCATAACATAGATAACTGATATGTTGGATATCTGATATGTGATCCCCAAAGGAGTTGGGACCAAAGGTTGAGAACCACCGATCTAGTGGCTCACTCTGGGTTACTAGGGAAGACTAAGGTTTCTCTTGGGGGGGGGTCTTACGCTCATTAATAAAATAAAATAATTTAAAAAAGGTTTTCAAAAGAAAACTTAAGGACAATTTTTATTAGAGTTTGAGAGAAAAAATATATAGTACAAACTAACTGAAAATCCTAAGCAGCCACCAGGGGGAGAGAAGATTGTGGAAAAGTCATGTCTTTTAATTTAGCTGTCAGGGAAAACATGTTTAGGAGGGCTGGGTCAGAGATCTGAGTTCAGAGGGTGCCTAATTCTAGGCTTTTGTGTCCCAGGGCAAAGACAACATAGAGGACTGACTGTTGGAAATAGAGTTAGTTTACTAAGACAATAATGGAAGTGGGGGGGGGGAGGCTGGAGAGATGGCTCAGCGGTTGAGAGAACTGACTGTTCTCCTAGAGGACCAGGGTTCAATTCCCGGCACCCATATGGCAGCTCACAACTGTCCCTGGCTCCAGTTCCAGGGAACCTGACACCTATGGCAAAACACCAATGCACATAAAATAAGAATAAATCATATATATAAAAAAGAATGAAAGTGGACTGAAAAAAGAACCCTGAAGCAACCATTCATGCTGCGTGGACTTTGACAGTTCCTGTCTCTTCCCTTTGTACTTCTCAAGGCTGATATGTGTTCTGTTATGCCCAGGTACGAGAGGGCTTCCAGTCTTCCTCTGCAAACTGGTTTCATATGTTAATGTTTCCGTTCAGTCCCTATTCTTCTGCCCCAAGAGCATCCTCACACTGTGTGAAGATGAGACCAGATGGGTTTCCAGAGAAAGCAGCCTGAGCCCTCAGGGCCGCCAGGCTGAAACTTCTATTAAGCGGGGGTGTTGGCCAGAGCACACAGGAGTGCGGCAGCGTGGCTCATGATGGACAGTGAGAGGGAGGGATGCTACCCGGGAATGTTTGCAGACAGGGGTCAGGGTGTGAGCTTTACAGGAGGGGTTAAAGAATGTGGGCTCTGGGCCAGGGCCTGCTTCATTTAATGTTTTGAGCAACAGCCTAAGTGGTCTTTATCAGTGCCTGGGAACAGTCAAGGTCCTGGATTAAGCCCAAGCCTGCTGGGAAAAGCCTGCAGCTGGCTAGTCACAGAGCAGTCAAAGCACTCTGAGTTTTTTGTCTTTTAAACCTAGGATACAGAAAGAAAACAGGGGCAACTAGGGGACACTGAACTTGTCACATGAGGAAGGCATGCACACAGTCCCTGGCAATTTCATATCTTGGAGGCGTAGAGGTCTTGGTGGCGTTTATCTCCAGAATGTGGTTTATACTGACATTGTGGGAACAAAGGAAGTTACAAGCTGTGCTTTCTCAAAACTACCCAAAGATGTGCTTAAGCTTCTGAAAAGGGGAGAGGAAATGAACAAGAACTCAGTTTTTGATTAGAGTGAAGAAAAAAGATTGTTACATTTTCAAGTCAACTACACCCATGGGACAAACTTTTATTAACGTTCTTATTTTATATCAACTGGGAGGCGGCAGTGGATTCTTTACTGGGTCCTGAACCATGAAACAGCCTTCTGAAAGGAAAAGAAAAGAAAAAAAATGAACTCCCCCCCCCCGCACCCTTCAAACAATAAACTCCAATGAAGCAAACAGAAATCTAAAGGCCATCTTTAAAATGGGTTCTGGGTTGAGGGAGAGCCATTTGGCCTTGGCTCCTCAGCTTTGGACACAGCTGGCCAACTGTGAGCAGGCATCAAGGCCAGAATGGCCACGTGGGAAGGAGCCAGCCTAGAGCTTGGGGAGAGAGAGGAGTTCTGGGAGAAGACAGGAGGGCTGCAGAACGAGGAGAGCACAGAGGGCTGGAGGAGTCTGGAATTACAGTGGACACACTGCATCTCTTAACTACGACCATATGTGAGTCTGGACTGTATCCTAAACTGCCCCTCCTCCCCCTTTTTAAAGCACTATTATAGTGTAATCAGAACCTTAAAGACCTGAGAAACAGCAGGGGTTCAACTGTCCTGTCCCTTCCTCCCAGCTCAAGCGCACCTTTGCAGGAATTCCCTGGCAGGAAAAGGTCTTTTTATATAGATTTGCAAACCTGGAAAGTCAGGGCAGAGAGTAGTATCTGGCTCAAAAGGTTTCAGTGGGGGAGGTGCAAGGCCTGAGAATCTACCCCATCCTTCCTGTCCTTAGCCAAGAAGCCAGCAGCCTCGACTTGACTGCAAAGCAAAAGGTACCACGTGGCTTTGCCTCACTCTGGCTCACCCATCTTGCTTCCTCAGTCCTCCCTCGTGTCATGACTCATCAAGCCCCTCACAAAAGGGTGAGCCACATGCTTGGCTCCTATACAGGTTACTCTAGAGCACATCTCTGGCCTCTGTCCCTCCCAGTCCCAAATCGCTACTTCCCTTGCTTCATATGGCTGTCCCCATCTGGTAGCATTTGGATGCAAAGGCTGGGATGTTAACACAAGGCTATATGCTTGCCTATTCTCGGCCTCTCAGCTTGTCTTTTCTGAAGCAATTTCCCACTTCTCCATAGCAAATCATTACAACCAAAGTAGCCACGTATATTATTTTTTTACAGCGATACCATATATGTGATAAGAATAATTTGCATTGTTATGGATCTTGGTTTATTGGTACAAATTTAAGGTCAATCTTGATTATATATATACATATATATATATAATATGCTCTTGATTAAGGTATTGTGCTTGTGTAGTTAATTTAAAAATATAATGTATAATTAAGAAATATAGGTTAATAGATAATCATCTATAATAGTTAATCTTGTAGTCATGTTAGTTAGATTTTCTAGATGTATAGAGATATATTTTAGATAGGTATTCTTCAAATCTTTCAGAGACCTTTAGAATATGGCATTTAAAATGTTTAAGAACTTAAAACTTTTCATGACAGTGAGACACGTCTACTCCTAGCAGCACCAGTTACTTCAAGAAGAAGATGGTCATTGAGGAGGCACCTTATGGAGTTTGATAGCCAGTTGGGCAAGAAACTGCTCTTGCCTGGACTGGTGAACTGGACATGCAGGACCCGCAGAGAAATGAGTACTGAACTTGCCTAAAGGTGAATGATCCTTCAGGGTTCCTGCTTCATGAAAGAGTCTGTGAGACATTCTGCGGGATACAGAATAAAGTGACTGGCAAATTGCCAATATAGGCAGATCTCTCTTTGAAATTTCATGCTTCATGAAAAGGTCTGCTGGGTACTATGGGCCTGTAGGCTGAAGATGGATGCCCCAATGGTACAGAAGAACTTTGGATGACTGTTCAAGCAGTGAGATGTCTATGTCATTTCTAGAGTTTTGGAAGTTATTTATAATGCACTCCTGTTTACTTAGGTAATATTATATCCTTCTGGAGTCTTTGATGGAGTTGAAAAATAGATAGATAGTTATAGTTTTCCTTAGTTATAATAAAAGACATAGTAAATAGAAATATTGTAACTGTAATTCTTACTTGATACCTGTTTTGTTATATGTAATTTTATTGTGTTAAAGTTAAAGCCTTCTCTTTTTTAAATAGAAAAGGGAAAATAGTGTAGAAGGTCCTTCTGTCTATGTGTTGCTTTCATTGGTTAATAAAAGAATTGCTTTGGGCCTATAGCAGAGCTATAGGGGAACAGAGATAGGTGGGAAAAACTAAATGGAATGCTGGGAAGAAGAAGCAGAGGAGATGCCATGGATCTGCTGCCAGAGACAGACGTGCAGAAACTTTGCTGGTAGGCCACAACTTCGTGGTGATACACAGATTAATAGAAATGGGTTAAATTAATATATAAGAGTTAGCCAATATAAAGCTAGAGTGATTGGGCCAAGCAGTGGTTTAATTAATACAGTTTCTGTGTGATTATTTCGGTTCTGGGCAGCTGGGATGAACAAGTAGTTCCTTTCAACATATATGTTGTTTTATATCTGGCTTTTTTCCTACTTAATGTATCTTAGAGATACAGTCATCTCAATGCATCCAGACTTTAAATACATGGTTGCCTAGTATTTCATGAATAACTGTGATGGTTAATTTTGTACCAATGTGGCTGGATTGCTAGATGCCTGGGTATTGTATTGTTCAAGTACTATTATGAACATTCCAATGTAGTTTTTTTTTCCTGGATGAGATGTAATTTAAGTGGGTAAACTTTAAGTAAGGAGGTTGTCTTTTATAATGTAGAGGCACCTCATTCAATCATTTTAAAGCCAGAATAGAACAAAAAAGTTGCATTCCCACATTCAAGAGAGATTCTGCCAGCAGATATGCTGCAGACCTGAAAGCAGAATTACAGGCTCGTGGAAATACAGTCATAATACCTTTGGCTTTGAACGCAAATAAACTCTCATATATGTAAATGGAGACTGTTCATTCATTTATCTGCTGCCCAGACCCGAATAATCACCCAAGGCTATATTAATTGCAACAGTTTGGCCAAAGACTTATGCACATCCTGCCTAGCTCTTACATCTTAAATTAACCCATTTCTATTAATCTATGTACCACCACAAGGCTGTAGCCTACTGGTAAGGTTCCAGCATTCCGGCCAGCATCTTTCTCTCTCAGCAGCTACATGACGACTCTCTGACTCCGCCTACTCTTTCTCTGTTGAAGAGAGAGGGCTCTGCTTGTTCTTCCTGGTCACCCAGCTAGCTTAGCCCCAAAATAACCACACAGAAACTGTATTAGTTAAATCACTTCTTGGCCCATTAGCTCTAGTTTCTTATTGGCTAATTCTTACATCTTAATTAAACCCATTTCTATTAATATGTGTATCGCCACATGGCAGTGGCTTACTGGGTAAGATTCCTAGCGTCTGCCTCTGGTGGCTCCATGGCGGCTCTCCCTTACTTCGCCTTTTTTACTCCCAGCATTCAGTTCTGTCTTCCCCTGCCTACCTAAGTTCTGCCATATCAACTAGGACAAGACAGTTTCTTTATTCATTAACCAATGAAACCAACACAAAGAGACAGAAGAACCTCCTACATCATCTCTCCATATTTCTTCCAGCCTGGCTATTTTCTGCCCTTCCATAGGCCAAAGCAGCTTTATTCATTAGTCAATAAGAGCTACACATATACAGAAGGACATCCCACATCACATATATAGGCATGTGTAAATACGTGCACATGAAATAGGGTACCATAATTTGTTTGATTAGGACTACATTAGTGGACACTTGGGTCTTCATTTTTCTGCTCTTACGGTGCTACGAGTTACGCTCACAAACCTGGCAGCATCATGCATATAACATGCCCATTTTCTAACCACTACGGTATTTTGCTTCAGTGTAATGTTGTGAAGAAAGTCACTTACCGAAGCCATCGCCAGACTTGTTTGGGCTCATCTTTCTGTGAGTCTCATTTTGAAAGTCACTAGTCATTCTCCTACACATTTTATCAAATGGTTAAAGTTATACACTGGTCGTGGGAAGAACAGGCAGGATGGGAAGCAGCTGGAACATGGTACCTGGCTCATGGAAGTTAAATGGCAGGACTTCTTTGTAAAACAGTTTGGCACCTTCTTAAAAACTTATAAATGCATTGAGATTATAAGCCAGCCATCCATTCCTAAGCATCTCCAAGAGGGAAACAAAGTATAAGTCCACAAAAAGAAAGTTACGCCACTGTCCAATAGCCAGACACTGGCAACAACCAAAAGTCCATTAGATGATGAGTAAACAAGCTGTGTTCTTGTCTGTATAGCAGAGATCAGTGTTCAGCTTTAAAAAGAAGCAACCTATGAGTTCCTGCAATAACAAAGCCGAGTCTCCAACTACAGACAGCGACAATGACTAGAAAAGGCATGTAAACACTATGATATTGTATAATAGTTTAGAAAATGCAAATTCATATACAGTGACAGAAAGCTTATCAGGGCCTTGGAATCGCATTGTGTGTGTGTGTGTGTGTGTGTGTGTGTGTGTGTGTTGAGACAGTCAAGAAAAAATTTTTGAAGTGACAGATGTGTTAGCTTACTGCTCATTTCACAGATAGGTACTTGGGTCAAACTCATCAGATTGTAAATGTTGCTGTATCTCAATTACGAATCAGCGAAACTATAAAATTCTTATTTTGACTGTGCAGAGGTAAATTTTGATGCTTTCTTTTTGTAGCCTTGCTAGAACAATCTTAATCTCCTCCATGTAAACGGACCAGTCAGGCAGATTTCAGAGAGTATGTCACATCCTAAGGCAAAAGAGAAGCATATTAATATTTTCTGAAAATGATCACCACAGTTGCCAGCTTATGCTTGTGTGTGTCCTTAACCCTTACTCTGCCTTTCACCTCGACTTCCAGTGCTTTCTTCAAATGGTCAGTTAAGTGGCTCTATGCAGAACTATCAGTTTTCCAGGCACACCAGCCTGTTACCATGAGACCAGTTGCGAAGTATCTAGCATGGTCTCCCATGCCAGCCTTTGAGGGCCAGTGCGCCTCCCTGCCCAGAGCTAGCTCCCTTTGCCTGGCCTAAATGGGCGGGAAAAAAATGAGTTGGTACGAGAGTGCACTACAAAATGCCAAGGGAGAGGCCAGGCACTCCTCACCTGATAGCAGACGGAGCAAATCCCGTCCTGCACGCCCTGACATGCCACTGGCGGCTGCCCAAGGCCTGGGACTACATGTGAGGGAGCTAGTGGGAGCTCTTTTATGAAGAAGCTGGTTTCTTCTATTGTGAGCTTGGGTCGGAGGCCAGAAGAAACAGGGTGAACCGAGGGAAGGAGGAGTTGCTGCTGCACCCTACAAGCTAGGGCTGATTCAGCCTTCCTTCCTGGCTGTCTACCAGACTCTCGCCTTTTTTCCTATTCTCATATTAACTAGAACTCTGACCCTCATAGCCTGGAACTCTCTAGAAGCAAAGACTTGGGTGAACTTTGATGTCTTCCACTCTTCCTCCTCACTCCAGTCCACCCCTCCTCATTTTCCCTGTACCCCTGGTCCCAGCAGAAGGGCCATCTGGTTCATCAGAAGATGAAACTGTTTTCTAACTAGACCCAGAGAAATGGAACACATCTTACCCATCCCCTGCTTACCCAGTGGGAACAAAGCTTCATGTGACCAGCAATATTTATTATTTTTAATAATTAAAGTCCAGATGTTTGGCAAGTCCGTATTTATGGGGTGACGTGAGAGATACTTAGAAGCCAAAAAATCTTTGAAAACAAAAAGGCAAACAATTCTGGGTTCTTTGATTTCATTTGCCCAAGAGTCACACACTGCTAATTCGCAGGCTTGCAGGCACAGGATCCTCCTGTCCCTGGAAGACTTGTACAGCTCATTAAACTTCACTGTTTTGATTTTAGATACTCAGCAATAGCTGTAAAAGTGAATGTTGATGTTGGTGAGCTGTCTCATTCTGATTAAAATGTACTTAGAAGATTCCACCATTAAAAACATTGCTGGTGGGAATGCAAGGTGGTACAGCCCCCTTGGATGTCAGTGTGGTGATTTCTCAGAAAATTAGGAAACAACCTCCCTCAAGACCCATCAATACCACTTTTGGGTATATATCCAAAGGTTGCTCAATTGTGCCACAAGGACATGTCCTCAGCTATGTTCATAGCAGCATTGTTTGCCATACTCAGAACCTGGAAATAACCTAAATGCCCTTCAACTGAAGAATGGATAAAGAAAATGTGGTACATTTACACAATGGCATACTACACAGCAGAACAAAATAACAACATCTTGAATTTTGCAGGCAAATAGATAGAGCTAGAAAACATCATTTTGAGTGAGGTAACCCAGACCCAGAAATACAATTATCACATGTACTCACTCATAAGTGGTTTTTAAACATAAAGCAAAGAAAATCAGCCCACAAAAACAGCACTGGATAAACTAGATTTACAGAGAATTTTCAAATGGAGACTGTTTAGCGTTAAAAACCCTCAGTTACATGTGTTCAGGAGCTTCCTTTTTGAATAGGAGCAAATCCATCCTTCCCACTTAAAAAAAAAGTCTGACACCCTCTCCCCACTGTTGTCTGGGCCATGAGGACATGAACTAGAGAGGCAGGGGGTGGGGAGAGTTTCTTATTTTCGAGAAATGACTTGGAGAGTATATATCACATGCGGGGTTTACTACCTACGTCTAATAGTTAGGGTTCCGCCAGAGAGATAGAACTAGAAGGGGGGTTGTATATTAAGAGACGATTGTAAGGAACTGGCTTGTACTGGTGTGAACTGGCTAGGTGAGTCTGAGTCCTTGGGATAGCTACCAGGAATAGGAGGATGGAAATGCACAGTACGGGGCGAAGCCAATGTTCCAGGAAGGATGTTCTCCTCCATAGGGGGAGCCTCTGCTTCCAAGACATCTCAGCTGACAGAATCAGACCCACCCTGATGACCCAGAACAAACAATCGTATTTAAAGCCACAGCATTATGAACTTTAATGCTATCCACAAAGCGCCTGCACAGTAATGCCCAGGTTCAGGTTTGAATACGTGGAGGATGCTCTTCAGCTACGTGACACATAAAGAAGCTGCCACAACTGATTCACCTGTGGCCTCTGAGAGGGCTGGTGGGTCTCTGGGTGAGGCTGGAGCTGGGCGTCTAAGGATGAGTCCCCTAGGAAGGTACAGGGAAGAGCCCTGACCCAGCTCATTCAGTATCACCGAGTTGTCTTGCAGACAGGACTCTACATCACACGTGTCTAGGAAGGCCAGACTATCAAAGCAGGTGAGCTCTTAGGTACAACTTGGCAAAACTAGCTATTGAAGATTAGTGGGGGGTCAGACCAATGAGCAGCCAAGCTAGAGACAAGAGTGTGCAAGGGCCGGGCGGTGGTGGCGCACGCCTTTAATCCCAGCACTAGGGAGGCAGAGGCAGGCGGATCTCTGTGAGTTTGAGACCAGCCTGGTCTACAGAGCTAGTTCCAGGACAGGCTCCAAAGCCACAGAGAAACCCTGTCTCGAAAAACAAAAAAAACAAACAAACAAACAAAAAAAAGAGTGTGCAAGGATGGAGAAAGGAACCAGAGAACTGAGAAGAGGAAGGAAGAGGAAAAGACTTGCTAGGGCAGATCCTCAAAGCTCAGATCTGGAAGGAACTCTAGACCCTCCAGGCGCCCACTTACTGCAGAGCTAGGAAACTAGCTTTGGGAGAGGCTAGAATCAACAGACTCGAGGATTTCTCCGTGGATAGAGGGTAAGTCGGAGCCAGAACCCAGGCCTAGCTAGACCTCTTGGGACAGTCAGAACGAGTCTCCCACTCCCAGTGGGACCCTCCTGTCCGCTTCAGGTACCGGGGATATTAAAGGCTTCCTATTTCCCCTAGGCATTTGAAGTCTGGGTCTCTACCTCAGAAGTTTCTCTCAGAACAGATGAATCAGGGGTATCCAACATTTTGGCTTCTCTGGGCCACAGTGGATAAAGTTACACACTGGATCATAAGTCTAGGAATCAAAAGTACTCGAAGACTATGCTAATAGAACAATTCTAAATTCAGGCTCTACTCTGTGTTCCCAGGCTACATTGGCATGAGACTGTTTTCTATCGCTGTAAGAAAATACGTGTGGCTGAAAATCCCCAAAGGCCACAGTTCTGGAGCACATGATGCCAGCCTTGCCTGGCTCTGATGAGAGTCCACGGCAGGAGCATCACAATGGCAGGAGTAAGGAAATGATTGTATGATGAGATGGGGAGCCAGAGAGCATCTTTGCTTGGGAACTAATCCTCTCCTGGGAACTAATTAGGTTCCCATAAAAATCACTATAATCCCTGTCAAGGGCAGTACATCCAACGACTCAATAGGCCCCATCTCTTAAAGGTGCTCCTAACACCTTGACATCGCCACACTGGGAACAAAATATCTGGTACATGAGCCTGTGGGGAGACACATAAGACATAGTCAGACTGTAGCAATCCCAGCATTGACTATCCATGCCTAGCGCACCAGGAATAGATTCAGGGCTCTGAACAGGCAGGCCACTTACATCCCACCCTCTGGGTTCTCAACCTGGAACATGGATCAACACAGGGCTTCTGGGGATGGCAGGGGCAGGACACTCTTCTATGTTTTAGAAGTGACAAGATGAACGTGGAGAAACGAACTGCTCATGGCCACCTTACAAGCATCTGATGTTCAGCCCTTTATTTGCAGTCTTCATTTGTGAGATGTTTTCATGGCTGTTTTTGTTTTGGTGGTGGGACTTTGAACTCATTTTCGGTTGACCCCAGCAGGGTAGCATAGCACGTGGATAACTCTGTGTCTGAAGAGTACGATTCTTGCTTATTGGGGACTGAATGGAAGGTAGACAGGCTCGTGAGAATCCTGCCTACAATAATGCAGCCACTCCGAAATCTTACATTAGAGAAGTCTTCAAGTACATGTTTGAGATCTTTCTGCTTAAAATATTACAGAGAAACACTGGGGTCTCTGGGAGACCCATCTAAGCCTGGGTAGCGCTGAGGCCACATACACAGTGGTCAGTCCTGGCCACGACTAATACAAGGCCAAGCTTTACAGCCTCAGCAATAGCCTGTGGCTCTTAAAAGCCCTCAAGGGAGGGTAAACTGACATTGGCAACAGAGGCAGAAACACTCAGGGTCATGTCATGTGTCACAAAAGGTCACACTTTTACATGGCCAATGCTAGGATCAGGTGCTCAAGCCCAGCAGTCAGGCATGGGGAACTCATGAATGAGAAAATGAATGCTGTTACAAGTCCGAATGGTTTGCTTTTCTGCCATTCAGGGCCAGTGACCCATTTCTGGGTTGCCCATCCATCAGTAAATATTTATCAAGCTGGTCTTGGTACTGGGTGGTTTGGTAAATAAAAAGATATATAAACATGTCCATTCTACAAATAGTTTACTCTAGACAGGTGGTAAGACAGCGCATACAGACACTCAGCAAGGCCAGCCTGGGCTGCTGGTGACCGGCCGAGGATGTGAACTGTGTCCATGCGTGGAGTACCACATGAATGGTGCCCATTATGAAGCAAGACTTCTGCATCTGGAGAAGGCTTCTTACATCTATTAAAATGCCATAGCATGGGAAGAGCAGGGGCTGCAGATATAGCTCAGTTGGATGAGCGCTCAAAAGGCTTGCAAGAAGCCTCAAGTTTGATCCCCAACCCTAACCTAGTACCCCCAAATCTGGGAGGTGGAGGGGTGGGAATCAGAAGTTCAAGGTAATCCTTGATGAGATATCAAGTTCAAAGCTGCCCTGCCTACATGTGATTCTATCTCACATACGTTCCTAGATGATCATTGGGAAATCAGGGGGGGGGGGATACACACAGAGAGAAGCAAAGGAGATAACGGATGAAAGACAAGGGATGTACAGATGGGTAGAAAGATCGATGTATGGACACACAAATCAGCCACAATCTGTTAGGGATTTGACATGCCTATGTGTCAATTCAGCACCTCATCTGCTCCTATAATTTTTATTTTATGATGTTTAAAAATTTAGGTGTATTGTGTGTGAGTTCCCCCAGGCTCATATATTTGAATGCTTAGTCACCAGGGAGTGGAACTCTTTGATAGGATTAGGAGGTGTGGCCTTGTTAGAGGAGGTATGTCACTGGAGGTAGGCTTTCAGGCTTCAAAAGCCCATGCCAGGCCCAGTCTCTTTCTTTCTCTGCACATGGATCAGGATGTAGCACTCAGTGACTTCTCAAGAACTGTGCCTGCCTGTTGACTGAGGTTTCTGTCCAGCCCCAACCCACAGTCGTTCAGTCCCAAAGAAATACACAGGGGTCTACATTAATCATAAACTGATTGGCCTATTAGCTCAGGCTTCTTATTAACTATTATAACTTATATTAGCCCATAATTCTTGTCTGTGTTAGCCACGTGGTCTGGTACATTTTTTGGTGAGGTAGTCACACCTGTGCCTGGGTGACAACTGCAGACTACATCTTTCCTCTTCCCAGAATTCTCCTGTTCTCATTGTTCTGGCTCTACCTCCTGCCTGGTTGCCCCACCTATAGTTCCTGCCTGGCTACTGGCCAATCAGCATTTTATTAAACAAGTACAAGAAACACATCTTTACAGGGTAAAACCATTGTCCCATAGCACCTGCCTGTCACCGTGCTCTCTGCAATGATAATGGACTAAGCCTCCAAAACTGTAAGCAGGCCTGCAATCACATGCTTTCTTTTATAAGAGTTGCCTTGTTCATGGTGTCTCTTCACAGCAATGGGGAAGTGACTAAGACAGTGTGTGTGTTTGTGTAAGTGTATGACATGTGTTTGTCCTCTGACTTCCACATGACTCCTGTGGCATGTGCATGCCAACACTTATAGAGACAACCATGCACATACACAAACATACAGATTTAAAAGGAAAAAACAAAAAGGCCAGCTTGGTGATTCAGCAGGTGAAAGTGCTTACCTCGCAAGCCTGATGACCAGAGCTCAGGTCCCAGAAACTACTGTGTAATAGGACCAATTCCTAAAAGCTGTCTTCTGACCTCCACATACACCTATACCCACTCATGAATAACATACACACACACAGAGTTTTTAATTAAAAAAGAATATAAAAATATGTTTATAGTATGAAGGGGGAAATCTGACAGCTGCATTAGCTTTTGCTGGATACTAAGCCACTTAGAAAGTTTGGGCTTCAAACATTGTACATATAAAAAATTTCTAATAACCAGATAAGTTAGATATCTATGCTGATCTCAGTCAGTTCAGTTGAATCCTGTGGTCCGCTGGTGAACTGATCTGAGGACAGATGTAGAACATTTCCACATCTGCTCGTGGGTTTGGTGCCTTCTGGAGTAACATCAATGGCTTATCCTGTTTATCCCTTGCTGAGTAGCAAGCCATCACAGGCTCTTCTAGAGATTTTTGTAGGTTTTGCAAAAGGACTGAAACTTTTCAAGTGCTTATTTTATGTGAGTTCCTCATTGGTGGAAGCAGCCAAACTCTGATGAAAGGGATGAAAAACAAGACTCTTGACCTTTTGATGGGAAGCGCCCAAGGCTCATAAGAGAGACAAACACAAGGATGGAAAGAACGGTGGGCCATAGGCATCAAAGAAAGCCTCGAAACAAAGAAGTAGAGAAGGGTTTGTGGGAGGTGAGGAAGGTAATAAGGAGACCTGGGAAGGGAGGGAAAGGAGCCAATGGGTTTTATAAGCTTTTCACTATTACTTTATTTTGGAATGTACTGAGATAAAATATGATTGTTAGATTAAAGAGGAGGAGGCGACCAATGGGTTCCCTGGGGTATCAAGTAAGAAAAAAGTTGGGTATAGCAACTCTCAACCTTGTGAAGATTTTAGGGATATAAGACTAGGTTTAACAGAGCAATGGTGACAGAGAAGGGATGGAGTGAAGGGAAAAGTGATGGAGGCAGGCAGCAAGGATAGATAACTTTTTAAACAAGAAACAAGATTGTAAGGGCTGGAGATGCAGCCCAGTACAGGGTTTTCCTACCATAGACAAAATGCTGGCTGAGGCAGGGATGGGAGGATTAGGAGACAAGGTACAAACAAGGACCAGAAATTCAAGATCATTCTAAGCTACAAAGTGAGTTGGAGGCTAGCCCGAAAGCCTGTCTCAAAACAAAAATTAAAAACAGGAAACAGAAAGGAGGAGGAAGAGAATGGGAGATTAGAGCACCAGACACTCATATACATAAAATAAAATCTTAAAAATAAAAACCCAAACAAGCGCTTTGGGCTCTTCCAGAGGCCTAGAGTTCAGTTCCTGGCATCCTGTAATTCTAGCTCCAGGGGGATCTGATGCCCTCTTCTGGCTTCCTCTAGTACCCCACACACGAGGCATAAACTCACACAGATGTCTCAGGATCCCCAAACACTACCAAGTCTTTGAGCTCCCCCTTGTCTGTTCCTTCAGACACTAGGGTAGCTGGCCAGTGAACTTCCAGGGATTTCTCCTGACTCTGACGTCTGTCTGAATGTAACAGAACTGGGGTTAATAGAAAGGTAAAGCACCCAGTGTTGAAGTAGGAATGAGAAATGAATCACCCAATTTTTGTCAAATGGTTTTCTCTGGGAAAGGATGAGATTCAGAGTCCAGTGAACACGTTTTAGAGATGTCCAGCATCCCAAAGAAAGCTGAGGATTGATCACTGTGGAATCAGAATACACAGAAAAGCGTAGCTGGTTTCTCACTTAAGATATCCTGTTTTTTTTTTTTTTTCTGGCTTATTTCAATATGCTTCACAACGTCTCTCTTCAAAAGAAGCTATTATCTGTGAAAACCCAGCCGCTAAGCGGCTTTTCCACTTTCTTCTTGCTGTCATTTTCCTTAATCCCTTGGGCTTCAGCAGAGTCCAGTGGTATTTCTTGGCTCCCTCTGAGCAGGCTACAGAGAGAAGGGGGAAGGGCAGAAACCCAATCCTTTAGTCTTCGCTGAGCCCTCAATGATGGCCAGCGCCTAAAGGACCACGCCAGGAAGGTAACCACGCCCCTTCCCCGCCGGCACCGCCCCTTCCCCCACAGGCACGCCCCCGGCCGGCCCAACAATGGAGCTAGGCGAACACGTCACGGGAGCATCGCAGGCCTGTGACAAAGACAACGTGGCCAAAGACAGCGCCAGAGATCTCCGTGCCCGCTGTCTGCCGCCCAACCCCATCTCGTTGCTGGCGAACCAACGAGTTACCCTCTATTCACACAGCCCCAGACAGCGAGCAGGGCCACGTTCACGCCGACCGGAACAGCGCCGGAGAGAGTTGAACTTTTGATTGGGCGTGAGCTGTTTCAATCTCCTCATTTTCTCCAACCAGAAGCGGGGGACTCCAGCCTTCCGCTCCTCATTGGTTTCCATGTGGCAGCAGGAGGCGGGAGAGCCGTCGAGCCGAGATCGCGCGAGAGGGGCGCCCGATGCCCAGAGCGCAGGCGCCCAGGAGTTGGCAGGGACCCCGGCCGAGGGCGGGCCAGAAGACGCGTCGTTTGGCTCTGGACAGCGTCGCCGAGTCGTCTGTGTTCATCCGCTGGGCCGCCGAAAGCTTTTGTCAGGGGCCTGGGCGAGAACGAGGCCCGCGAGGTTCCCGATGGTGTCCATGACTTTCAAGCAGGGCCGCGGCGGCCATGCCTACAGCACCCGGTGCTGCGGCTGTTGTCATGTCCGCACCGGGACGATTATCCTGGGGACTTGGTACATGGTAAGGGGGCTGGCGGGCAGGGCCGCGCCACCCGGCCACTGCGCATGCGCGGCAAGTGAGACTCAGGGTGGGGGCGGGGACGTGGAAGTTGGGGGGCGCTACTTTTCGGGGTGCTTTAACTGTGAACTGAGGCTGGGGGACTTTGAGAGATGGGGCTCACGAGGATTTGGGAGAGGACAGGAATAGGGTCATTATTTGGGGAATACGCGGGTCTTCGCCCCCTCCCCCCGCACACGAAAGAATTATTGTCGTTCTTGGTATGCAGCCAGCTTTCGGACGTTGTTTTGTCAGAATGGAAAAGGAAAGAAAAGGCTTACAACTTTCTTTCTCTTTCTCTTTTCTTCTTATTCTTTTTTTTTTTTTTTAACTGTGCCTCCTAGAGTTTTTGTGATGTAGCGTTTGGTGATGTAGCTAAAAAGGCGTTTGGTGATGTAGTCAGAAAGGCGTCTGTTTTGAGTCTAGACGCGAGCCAGGATTCACACTGGGTTAATTTCCCCGGGTACACCCCTCTTTCTTACCTATCAGGTGCTTTTCATCTCATGATCGCCTCGCATCGGAAGAGTTGTTTATTGGGAGCCTGCTATGTGGGCTTCAGGATCTGTGTGATTTCTGTCACAGCATGTGGACGGTCCTGTTGACTCCTGGTTGGGTAGACGGGCTTTTGTGATATATTTTTAAACTGCAGTTCTTAGTGACTGTTTTTATTGAAATTGATTTGCTAACGATTTCCAAAAACCGTGATTCTTTTTAGGTAGTTTTTGGCGATTAAACTTTGCGAAGCCTTGAGAAACTTGTCGATTTGATCACTTGGATGACTTTCAGATTTCGTTGTGGGGTAGGGGTGAGGTAACGTTAGAGACACTGCGCAGTTTCTGATAATTAGATGAGGAGCGAAGGAGGGAGAGGTTTACTTCCGACCTCTCCTCCCCCTTTTCCTGCTATCCTCTTCCCCGCCCAGTGTCTTGAAGTCATTAGTAACTGTTTGGCAGAACACCAGATAAAGATCCTTAATGTAGATTAGGAAAGAGCATCAAGAAGGCATGAGTGTGTATGTACATTTATTTGCTTGTGCTGAGGTTATTTTCATGTTTGCTGTACTTTTGTACATAGTAAGAACTTACTGCTACTATATTATTATTAACACGATTTCTCTATGAAACTGCCCGTTGTTTGTGTTAACTGTGCTGTAGCCCTGGACTTGGATTGATTAATGACAGTCAGCCGGATTGTATATCTAGCTTCCTTTTTTTATTTTCCTTTGGCTAAAAGTATGGATTTTAATTTCTTTTGTCCCTCACTGTCTTCCATTCTCCTAAATGATTAATTCATATTTTGCCCATCATCATGTCTTACCTAACCCCCTGCCTGCCTTCTCCCAGAAAATGACCTTCTGTTGAACTTAGCTGAGAAAATAGGATTAGAGCCTGGGATGCTTGCCTGCAAATTTCATCTTTTTGTTTCTTCCATCCCTCCACCCACAGACAAAGGACTTCAAACCCTTTGAAGAAGGAAAATCATCCCCTTCAGACCTTCAGATTTATTGGCAGCATTTCTCTACACCCCTTGTTAGGAGTTTTTTATGCTGTGTTTTGTTTATAAAAATGAACAGAGAACTCAGAATGCAGAGTGAAAAAAAGAGCGAAAAAGGACTTTTTTTTTTTTTTAACTGTTAGGTGTTTTGCCTGCGTGTTTGTCTGTGTACTACTTGTGTGCAGAGCCCGTGGAGTGAGGTTAGATTATCCTGGGCCTGGAGTTACAGATGGTTTTGTTAGCTGTGTAGGTGTGGGTGTCCTTTGGAAGAGCAACCAGTGCTTTTACCACTGAGCTACCTGTTCAGCTTCAAGGACATTTATTTTATTTTTTAACAAAATAGGGATTGAGAGGTTTAAATATGGACACAGTTGAAACTCTTGGTGTGAATTGCCTCCCCTGCCCCCAGTTTTAAAGAGATACTATTTTGCATCAGCTTTCAGGCCAGACGATTGTAAACTGTTTAATTCAGTTGATGTGCTTTAATTCATGTCCGAGATTTATTGCCCATCTTCAGTGTAAAGGACTCTGGACGGACATCCAGAAGGGATAGATGACCTGCCTTGCATGGCTTCTCTGTTCTCACTACCTGCAGCATGATAGTTTCTAGTGCTGCTTGCCTTCACCATGACATCATCCCTTAATGTTTGTGGTGTTAGAGAGAACTCTGGAGCACAGCCAAGGAAGTGGAACTTGTAGTCACAAGGGAGGAAGATGAGCAGAGATAACAGATTCTAATCAGATTAAGGGGAGGAAACGAGCATTTGCTTTGCTTATTACAGTGTTGTTGACAACTTCAAAAAGTAGACAGGTCTCAGTTCTATATAGCAGTATGAAGTTGGGGTACGCACAGGAGATGGAAACAGTGTGATGTATAATGCCTCTAAGCAAAGAGGTCTTGTCCTGGTTGTGCATTCTGCTGCCATAAGCTCTAGTAAAATGGAGATACGGAATGATAACAGGTGGGATGTCCTCTCCTCCTTATTTATGCCTTGCCACTGTTCCCTTCCTGCCCACTTTGTCATGAGCTCTGCTCCTTGACTCAAGGGGGACAGCACCTCTCTCTTTCTGTGACAGAGAACATTGATGAGCTGGGTTGGGCTATCTAGAACAAGGCCTGTGTTTCTGATTTTGTGTGTGTGTGTGTGTGTGTGTGTGTGTGTGTGTGTGTGTGGTTGTTGAAACTTGGAGGCATAGCCCTTCCTTCTGCTGGGCTGAACACATTGTCAGTGACTGATCATGATGTCATTGATTTCTTGCTTTGGCTTCTATGGGTTTTTTGTTAAGACTAGCACAATCCTAGATATCAAAGAATTAATTAGTTGTATGAAGCCAGACATGGTAGCAAACTGGGGAGGTGCTGTCAGGAGGATTAGGGATTCAAACCCAACCTTGGCCATAGGACAGCCTAGGCTAAATAGAATGCTATTTTTAAAACCAAACTAAACTTTTAAGTTTGTTTGTTGAGATGGTGTGTGTGTGTGTGTGTGTGTGTGTGTGTGTGTGTGTGTGTGTGTGTATCCCTGGCTGTCCCAGAACTAGCTCTATAGACCAGGCTTGTAGAAGGAGACTGTTCATTTCCCAGCCGGCCAGACCTGAATAATCACACAGAAACTATATTAATTACAACAGTGTTTGGCCTGTTAGCACCGGCTTCTTATTAACTAACTCTTAGATCTTAAATTAACCCAATTCTATTAATCCACGTATCTCCATGAGGCTGTGGTTTACCAGGTAAGGTTCTGTTCTGGAGTATTCTCCTTTTGGAACTACATGGTATCTCCTTGACTCTGCCTACTCTATATATCTTTGCTCTGATTTCCCTCCTGACTTTACTCTGCTAAGTCATTGGCCAAAACAACTTCTTTATTAACCAATGGTAATAGATCATATTCACAGCATACAGAGGGAAATTCTACATTATCTCCTCTTTTCTGTCTAGTTAAAAAGGAAGGATTTTAACTTTTACATAGTAAAAGTACATATACAAAACAGTTTCAAGAAAGAATTGCAGTTATAATATTTAGTCTTCTTTTAATCTGGCAAAATTAAAGAAAATATACTATCTATTTTATCTTTGTGAGTCCAAAGTTTCATATCTAATTTATCTTTAATCATAACTAAGAAAAGCTATAAATAACTGTCCTCAACTCTTAAAGACCCCAGAAGGATGTAATATTACCCTAAGTAAACAGGAAGTGCATTGTAAGCAACTTCCAAAACTTTAGAATTGACAGACACAGCTTGCTGCCTGGACAGTCACCCAAAGTTTTTCTGTAATATTGGGACATTACAGGCCCATAGTATTCAGCAGACTTTTCCATGAAGCAGAAAGTTTGAAGATCTGTTCTGCCTTGTAATGGCAAAGTTCATCAGTTGCTTTCTTCTGTGTCCTAAAAAAATGTCTGGCAGTTCTTTCATGAGGCAGGAACCCCAAAGAACCATCTCACCTTTTGGCAAGTTCTGTGGGTCCTGCATGTCCAGTTTACACAGCATGCCATCAAGCAGTCCAAGCAAGAGCAGTTTCTTGCCCAGATGACTAGCCTTGTCACATTGAAGGCAAAGTCCATAATGAGTTTCTTCAGTGTCCGTCAACCTCTCCGAAGTAATTGGTGCTGCCAGAAGCAGACATGTTTCACTGTCAAGAAAAATCTAAATTCTAGAAACATTTTAAAAGCCATATTCTGTAGGTCTTTGAAAGGGTTGAAGAATACCTATCCATTTGAAATACATCTCTGTACATTTAGAAAATCTAACGTACATGACTACAAGTTTGACTATTATAGTTATCCATTAATCTGTAATTTTAATTATACATTACATTTTAAATAAACAATAAAAACATAATACCTTAAACAAGAGCAGAAATATACATGTTACAAAATTGATCTTAAATTTGTAACCATAGACCAAGATCCATACAAATGCAAAGTACTCATCTCTATATCTTATCTCCCTTTGGGTGAGAACAGACATTTGTAAGCAATCATTTTGGGAATTTGGGTGTAATTTTCTTCAAACTGCTTCCTGCTTTTGAGGGGGAGTATTTTTAGAGTTCACGGAAAACTTTTTTTTGGGGGGGGGGCAGTCTTGTTCCATCAAACTACATTAGCCTGGAAGGAATCCAAAGGTTCTCATCTTCTGTGGAAACAGAAGCAGAACCTCTTTCCAAAGCAACATATCCTTAGACTCAATAATCTATGTTGGTTTAGCATAGCAACCCCCAGAATCAAATATCTCTTTGTAGTCAAAAAATTCAAAGAAATCACAATAATATGCATAATCAGAACTCTTTATGTATATTCCGTCTTTATGTGGCTTATTTTTATTTTTACTCTTTTAATCTATGACTCTCTGTACTCTTTTATATTACTTTTACCGTCTCTTTAAAGACTTTGTTTTATTTTTAAAACTACTACTTTTTTTAAACTGTCTACACTCTTTTTCTTCTCTCTCCCAAGCCTACATACGTTTATCCAACACTGTGACCCATGCAGAGATCTTTCCCATCTGGATCTATCTCAAACAGAGATCTGCCTGTCTCTGCCTCCTGAGTGCTGGGATTGGGTGTGTGGTGCTACCACCTGGACCAAACCCTTAAGTATTAATAATGGTTGGTCTTGAATAGTTCTGTGGGACATCAAACCAGAATCAGTTACATGTATTAGAGGTGCCAAGCCTGAAGAGTTGGCGGCATCTGGCGTTTTTAAGTTGAAAAAAAGTACGTGTGGCATGAGTAATACACATTTTTAGAGTGAGTTCAGACTTAAGTTTCTATATTTCTCAAGTTCATTTCTTTATCCTTTATTAAAGAATTTGAAGCCAGATTATTTTAAACAAATTCTTACATGTGAACTCATGTATTGAATCATGAACTTAGAATTAAAAAAGCCTGTTGGGGTGATGGTGATAATCTTCATGATTCAAGTGCATTTTAAGCGTGTGTAACAAGTCTTTCTCATGAATGTTTTATCCTTAAGTAATCTAGCGTTAGGTAGATGTGAGGACAGATTTCCTCATGCCACATGGGCCCTTCACCTATTAGTCATGTCTCCTTAAATAGCTGTAGCTGAAAGTTTGTGTCTCCCCCACCCCGCCCGCATTGCTTATGCTTTCAGTACATGCTGTTTCTTCCCTCTGAAGTGCTCTTCTGCCTTTTAATTCATTTAAAAATATTTTTTAAATTTGCTCTTACTCTATGTGTCTATTATGCTGTGATTATGTGGGGAAAAGGTGGAGGTCAGAGGACAGATTTGTGGAACTCTTCTTCTACCTCTATATTAGTTCTGGAGACTGAATTCAGGTCACCAGGCCTGTTTTGCAAGTGTCTGAGCTAATTTTTGAACCCATAATTCACATTTTAAACTAATCTATTAAGGAAAATCTTCAAAAAAAAAAAAAAAACGGAAAATCTTCAGATTTATAAAAGTAGTGAAATAATACTAAAAAAAAGCCTGTCTAGAAGCTAACTTAATAATTATATTTGAGGTATTCAGTAGATAGTTGTAGAATGAATTATCTCTTAAATAATAGGGATAAATTAGTTGTAATTAAACATAGTAAACAACTAAAGGAAATCTTGTCTGAAGATGGCCAGATTTAATCTTTATCGTTGGGCAATTCTGTGTTGAGTTTTGTGTACTGGTTTGCCTGAAGGGGCTCCCTGCCTAGGAAATCCTTATCGTGGTGTCCTAATCAAATGCATTATGTTAGTTATAGTCTCAGAAGATACTGGTTTGGGACAAAATCTGCTCTGGGAAAGCTGAGGGGTGATTTTTTTTTTTTAATTAGAGAATCATAACTGAAGAGGTGGTTCAATGGTTGAGCACTAGCTGCTCTTCCAGAGGACCCAGGCTTTATCTCCAGCCTTCACTGGCTGCTCACAGCCATTTGGAACTTGAGTTCCAGGGGATCCAGCACTTTCTGGCTTGTGAGGGCACCAGGCATTCAAATGGTGCATAGACATAGATGGAGACAAAACACTCATACACATAAAACATATTCTTAAAAAAATTAAGTGTTTATTGATACTTCTCCCTGAAGTCCATAGTTGGACTTAGGTTTACATTGTGTGTGTGGCGGGGGGGGGGGGGGGGGGGGGGGGGGGGGGGGGGGGGGGGGGGGGGGGGGGGTCATGCATGTGTCAGTGGTGAATGTGTGGAGGTCAAAAGAGTTCTTGTCTTCTATTGTTGCAGTTTTCTGCCAGGCTGACTTCTCCAGGCTAGCTGACCTGTGAGCTTTTGTACAGTTCTCTCGTGTATCCCATCTCACACAGTGCTAGGATTACAGATGTGGGTCACTATTTAGGCTCACTTTATGTATGTATGTATTTATTTTCTGGGTGCAGGTCACCTGGCTGGTCTGGAACTAGCTGTGTGGCCAAGCTGGCCTCATTTCACAGAGATTTGCCTTGTGCCTTCTGAGTGCTGGGATTAACAGTGTGGGCCACCACCGCATCCAGCTGTATACGACTTTCAATGTGGATTCCAGGGTTGGAGTTTCCCATTCTGAAGGATAGGTGTTGGCTACAAATCGAGTCTGAGCAAATTCTTGAGAACTGAAATCATACTAAGTAACTCTCCTGATCATAGTTCACTAGAACTAGAGACTGGTATAAGCACGAGACGGAGTCATGCCAAAGCCAGGAGATGAAGCTGCAAGTCTCCAAATGCTGTGCAAAGAGGAGACCAAAAGGACGAGTGTGGGATTTCCTGAAACAGGAAAGTAACAACACTGTCTCAAACCCAGGGGGAATTCACAGCCCCAGAAGTACTTACATCGAAAGTAGAAGAGTTGCAAACCAATATTTCTCAAGGAACTAGAAAAACAAGAAGTAAGCTCAAAGCCAATAGGAGGAGAGAAAAGATAAAAAGATGAGAACAGAAATAGAAAAAATTTTAAAAGGCTACAAATTAAAATGTTGAGTTTTGATTGTTGTGTCTAGATAGTTTTTCAGAGGTGCTCACTTTGTAGCCCACGCTGACCTCAAACTCACATGCCTCCCCCCATCCCCATCCCCATCTCAGCCTTTCAAATGCTGGGCTAAGAAGAAGAAAATCAGAATCAAATATGAGAAAGGTAATGATACAGTTGATACTACAGTAAGGTAGAGGTATTTAAGAGACTAGTACAAAGAACTGTCTGCCAATAAATTGGGAAACTTAGAATTAAGTTTTCAAAGATGGCCCGTAAAGAGGAGAATACCAGCATAGAACAGGTAATGGAATTGAATCAGCAGTGAAAAGTTTCCCAACAGGACAAAGTGTAGGACCTGATTGTCTCACCAATGCATTCTATAAAATATTGAAGGAGCCACTACTGTATTTCCAAATTAGTCTATACGTATGGAGTACACAAACAATAAAAAGCTCTTAAACAAAACACTTTAGGCAGATATCTGATGAATAATGCAGACATTCCCAATAAAACATTAGTAAACAGAATTCAATATCACATAAATAAATCCTTGTGATCAAGTGGGATTTATCCTAAGGATTCAAGGGTAGGTCAATCCATGTAAATTAATAAACATATACATAGGATAAAGGACTGAATCCATATAATCGTTTTTGTAGGTATAGTTATGTTAAATTTGTTAAATTTCATCACATGAAAAAAGTGGGACTGGAAAGATGACCCAGTGGTTAAGAGTTCAATTCCCAGCACCCATGTGGTGGCTCAAAACTGTCTAACTATAGTTCCAGGGATCAGACACCCTCATCTAGCCTCCTCTAGGCAGCCCCAGACATACACACTGCACTGACAGGCGTACAGGCAAAACATCTATAAATGTAATAGTTGAAAAATATTTACTCTTAAAGTAGATATGCAACACAATAAAAGCCACATAATACTGACAGCCAGCACCACACCAAAATAACTCTTCTCTCAGATTAGAAACCAATTAACACTGCTGTTCACATGGTATTGAAAGTCCTAGGCAGAGCAGTTTGACAAGAGAAACGGATAAAGCACTTAACGGGTTGGAAAGGAGGAGGTCATGGCTCTGTATTTGCAGATGACACAATCAGATATGTAGAGAATCCCAAAAACTAAAAAGCAACTAAGAACTAATAAAGTTGTGGAATAGTAAAGCAACTTCAAAAATAGTAGCTTGTTTCTATGCCAGTAGTGAACTATCTGAAAGAGAAATTAAGCACTCAACTTGTCATAGCTATAAAAACAAAACAAGAAAAACACCCCTACTTTAACCAGGAGGTAAAAGAATCCACAGTGACAATAAAACATTGATGTAAGACTTTGAACAGGTCACAAACAAATGGAAAGGCGTTCTGTATTCATGAATCAGAATTAGTATTGTTAGGACCCATACTACAAAAGGGATCTGTAAGTGTAAGGTAGTCCCTGTCGTGTTTGTTGTCTTTCCCCTTACTAGGAGAAAACTTCTAAAAGTTGAGTGAAACCACCTGAGACTGTACCAACAAAGTCTCGAGCAAAAAGACCAAGGCTGGAAGTATCACACTGTTCAGTTTCAGAATGTAAAGCTGGCATTCACAGTCCTTCTACAAAAATAGACGGGAGGACCAATGGGACAGACTGGAGAACCGAAAAATAACCCACACTTTCAACAGCCAAGTGGTTTTCAACAGAGGTGCCAGAAATAAGTGCCCGGGCAAGCACATTGTTCTCAGTGAATAGTGCTGGGGAAACTGCATGTCCACAACTGTAGAACAAAGAAATGAGATCCTCCTCTCTCGTACAGAAAAGGCAGCTTAAATATTACAAAATACTTGACTATGAAAACTTGAAACTAAGCCTTGTGGGAGAGAATATAGGGGAAGCACTGACATTAGTCTTCTATTGCTGTGATGAAATACCATGACTGAAAGCAACTTAGGGAGGAAAGCATTTGGTTTGCTTTCACTTCCACATAAGTCCATCATAGGGGGAAGTCAGGGCAGGAATCTGGAGGAACTGGAGCAGAGGCTATGGAGGACATCTTCCTGGTCTAAGCCTGCTTTCTAATGCCTATTAGGACCACCTGTCCAGTGGTAATAGCATCCCCAGGGAGCTGGCGCTCCCACATCAATTACTAATGGAGAAGATGGAGTGAACTACACACTTGCCTGGAGGAAGATCTTACTGAGGCATTTTTCCAATTGAGAGTCCCTCTTTTCAGATGACTGCAGCCTGTGCCAAGTTGACCAAAAGGGAAAACACACACACACACACACACACACACACACACACACACACACACAGCAGCCAGGATAGTCTGGGCAAGAATATAAATGCATAGTCAACAAAGGAAAGCACACACACACATGGGATTGTATCAAACTAAAAGGCTTCCTCACTGCAAGAGAATCAGAATAGTGAACAAGCTACCTTTAGAAAAGGCAGAGGATACTTGGAAACTTTCTCACAAGAGGTTAATACCCAAAGTATATCAAGAACTCACCAGCAAAAACAAATAATCAAATTTAAAATGGGGAAATGAGATGAATAGACAAAAGAAGTAAAAGAAGATTAACAAGACCAACAAGTACATGAAAAAACTCTGAATGTCATGAGCTAGCTTCTTACCCCAGTGAGTGAGTCAGCCAGACAAAAAGTGACATGTTGGCAAGGAAATGGAGAAAGGAACATCTTCACTGTATGGGAATGTAGTATAGCCACTTTTGGTAGAACAGTGTGAGGCTCTTAAGGTTAAAAGAACTGCCATAGAACCCATAAATCCCACTAGTGGGTTCTTACCCACAGAAAACGAAATCAGTGTATATCAAAGAGATCTGTTGCAGCCCATGTTTATTGCAGTGTTGTTCACAGTAGACCAGGTAGGGAGTCAGCTGAGGTCTTCATTGATATCAACAGATAAGGAAAACAGGGTCTGCATTCACAATGGATACTGTTAGCAGTAATGAACAAAATTGTCATTTGCAGCAACATCGATAGAACTGAAGCTACAATTGACATAAGTGAGCTACAGAAAGACAAATATGTGGCTTTACTTACAGATTACAAATTAGTTTATAGACTTACAGGATAGTGGTTACTAGACACTGAAAGGGGAGGGGAGGTGACAGTAAGCAAACAAGATAAGGTAAAATTAGTGTTCTCTTGCAAAGAGGATAATTACAGCTGTCAATATTACACCAAAAATCAAAAAGAGCTAACCAGTTATACTAGTGTTCTCATCGCAAACAAATGTTTTAAGGTTATGGCATTATGTGCCTTGAATTGACCAGTAGTATATGGTGTATAAGTGTATTAAAACTTAACATTGTACTCTATCAAGATGTACAAATGCTGTGTATCGTTAAAGAAAAGTTACCCCCCCCCCCCCCAGTCCTTGAGTCTTCTGGGATGGGTATGATTGAAGCAAGGAGGAATTGCTGCCTTAGGCCTGAGTGCTTCCCTGGGTTTGCCCTTGTTCCTTTCTCCATTGTTTTCCCACTGCTTCTTTACTCACGTGAGGTGTGCAGAAGGCTTTTAAAGTCTGCTTGGCCCATGTTGTTGACACATGTGCTATGTTCTACCTGGCCTCGTTACTAGGCTTACAAGCCTTTATTTTCAACTTCTTTTCCTGAATACAGTGCGGGAAAGGTCATGAATATTTTGGAAAAGTTTTTAGTAGAATATTTTAAAGACTTTTTAAACTTTAGGGTTACAGTTTTGATATCTTGAAAAATCCAACAGGAACTTAGAACTCTGTCAGCTGAATTTAACATAAGTTGCATATGCGTGTGGAGTAGGTGCTTAGTGCTCAGTGTTTTGGGTTACAGGTACTGGTTTTCTAATGTGGGATTCCCCTCTGTGTGCTGTATCATTGGTTAATAAAGGAACTGCTTTGGGCCTATAGCAGAACTATAGGAGAACAGAGCTAGGCAGGGAAAACTAAACTGAATGCTGGGAGAAAGAAGGGTGGAGACAGAGAGAAGCCATGGAGCCACCAGAGACAGGCGCTGGGAACTTTACCTGGTAAGCCACAGCCATGTGGCGATACACAGATAAATGGAAATGGGTTAAATTAAGATGTAAGAGTTAGCCAATAAGAAGCTAGAGCTAATGGGCCAAGCAGTGATTTAAATAATATGGTTTCTGTGTGATTGTTTTCAGGAGTCTGGGCAGCCGGGAAACAAACAAGCAGCCTCCTTTCAACAGTTTTCTAGATTGATTACGGTCATATTCAAAGTACTACCCACAGTGAAGTGAACTAGGCAAGAACAGTGGAAAATTCTATGATAATTTATAGAAAAAAAGCTATTTTTTTAAAAAGTCATACATGTAATAAAAATATTTTGGACATATGAACTTCAGCATGTATACAACTTCGTACACACATGCATGGAAATATATATTTAAACCCTCTAAGTTGTGTTGGTACTTCATTTCCTTCATTTGGTAGCTAGATTTGCGTGTTTTCCTTGACATGAGTGTTTTTCTGTGCCATGCTAAGCTTTTTTTTTTTTTCAACTATGGTGATAATTATGCTATCATAATTGTCAGCAAACAAGAGTTTGCTGAATGGATTTCAAACTGATTTCCCAACACAAGATAACATTTCTAACTTGAAGATAAAACATGGTCTGCTTTTCTACCAAATGTTTGAAGGCTTGACCTGATATAAGGAAAATGCCTTTCTTGGGTGTTACCATCCATCCATCATTTAGGGTGGACAGGGGAGAGGAGTATTAGGTATTGTTGCTGGAACACTTTGGAGTGTCAAATGTTGGGACTTCTGAGAGGAGGAGGGCAGATTCTATGAGCTTTAATTGTAGAGTTTGTCTTGTCTTCATACCTTACTGGTTTCCATATTGAATCTTCACCAGGACAGTTTCTGATCCTTGAGGTCATATATATGTGCTATGAGGCTGCAGGGACCACAGCCAGAGAGCACTGTACAATGTCAAAGTGGGGTTTGTGTCCCTGATAGGCTAGGGAAATTCATCGGCTGGGATGGGATTTCAGCAAGATGTTTAGCAACGTCCCAAGGTCTGTCTGCCTGCCTGCCTGCCTGCCTGCCTGCCTTCCTTCCTTCCTTCCTTCCTTCCTTCCTTCCTTCCTTCCTTCCTTCCTTCCTTCCTTCGTGGCTGACATGGAACTATTGATTGTTTCATGATGGTTACATTTCAAGAATGAAGACTAGAGAAAATTGGTCTGTAGGATGATAAAATCTGGAAAAATCTTTGTGGGCGGGAATGTAATCAGATGAATTTACTTACAGTTTCCTTAAAGATCATGTCCAAGCCTTTGAATCTAACTGTGTAGGTTGCAGATAGCTTATCAGATTAAGTATGGAAAAACAATTTTGAATTGTATAGAGTTACTCTTGTGTGACATTGCAAAAATGTACAAAACCAGTAAGTACATTTGCCTTTGGAATTTGTGAACCAGGTTGGGGAATTTGTCCATTGCACTGGAACTTACACAAAGGGAAAATAGGCAGATGGCTAAACCATGCTAGAAAGGTAGAGGAGTAGTTGGAGGGCCCAGATGTTTAGTCCCTGTGGTGTTTGGGGGCTGCTGTGCGTATTAGAGGAACACACTGGCTCCGGTGGCAGAATTAAGACCAATGCGGGGATGGGAGGGGGGGAGCATCATCACTCCTTTAGAGAATCTTTTAAACTTGAACCAAACGGATGGGGGTGCTTTGGGGGAGTTGCAGGCATCTGCGTGTTGGCGTGTGAAGAAATATGTGCCTCTGGACTTGAAGTTTGTGATGATGCCCTAATTTTGCTTTCAGTACATTTTATTCTGGTTTATTGGCATTATCACAGGGTTCTGCATCTTTATATATGCTATGGCCTGTAACTGTTCTCACCATGTTTTATGAGTGTCTGCTATCTCACAACCTTGTTACTGCAGGTGAAGCAGTATGGAATGTGTCTAGAGACTGTGGAGACTGTTCCCTGATGGAAGTTAATGGTCATCTGTTGTCTATCAGGTGGTCAACCTATTGATGGCGATTTTGCTGACTGTGGAAGTAACTCATCCAAACTCCATGCCAGCTGTCAACATTCAGTATGAAGTCATTGGTAATTACTATTCATCTGAGAGAATGGCTGGTAAGTTTTTAACTTTAAAAGATATCACTGCCAAGTTTTTATACTATAGTCTTCATATGAATGTTAGAGGAAGGTTAAGGAAATTATGCTTCAGTTATACTTCAGAAGGTTAAATAATTGCATAGTAAGTAACAAGTTGAATGTTATTTAAGCTACTTGTTGAGACAGGAAAGTTATTTTTGATGACTTTCCCCAGAGATATTCAGCAAGAATTACTATAGAACATTTCTGGACAGAAGATGTAATAAATTAGTATGTTTTGGAGAAGTGTATGGTTGTATGTATGCCTTGACTGTAGAGACAAGACAGAGGAGATGGGAAATAAAACTGGTTTGAAACTTCTGAGGGCTTACTTACCCATGTGTAGCCAGGGTCAGAAATGTGGCGTTAGAACAAATGGTCTATTGCAGTAGAGTATAAAATACAGTGCACAGTTCTCTTGTTTATGTGAAAAGGAACTAACACCACTGTTAAAAAGAAACTAGAATTGTCCTGTTAGACCCGTTTATTCCCATTACCAGTTCTTTAAAACACAGGTATAAAACATTTCTAGTCGAATTTATATTATTGCAAGTTATGTCATAAATTCAGTATTTAGACAGAAAGTACAATTTCTATATGCTTAGTTGTGAAATTTCAGTTCAGAAAACTGTTCCCAGATCATGAGTGTGTTTCTAATATTATAGATTTTAATTCTGAGATTTAATACGAAGTTCTGAACTTCTTTATATTTGTGACCACCTGTGATCCAAGGATGAAGATTGGTGTTTTTTTTTTTTTTAAATAATTGCTTTATTTGTGACTGTTTTGCCTGCATGTACGTACGTATGCACATCATGTGTGTTCAGTGTCTGCAGAGGCCAGAGGAAGGTGATGTGAACTGGAGTTTGTAAGTTACCATGCAGATGCTGGGGACCAAACCCAGGTTCTATGAGAGCACTGAACTTCTTAACTGTTACAATGTCTCCAAGTACTCATCTGTGTCTTTTGTTGTTGTTGTAAATAAAATAATTTTTTGTCTTCATGGATAAATTAATTTTCCAGGAACCAAGAAGAGTTCAGTGACTGTAATACACAATAGAATGAAATCAACTGATGGGCATTTATAATGTTTTTTAAAAATGAGAAGTCTTCTGATTCTTTTAAATAATCCTTATGACATTTACTCTGAGAAGTGACAAGAAATAGCCTTTTATCATATTTTTTGAGAGTAGTAGTATTTGAAATCCCCTCTCCCATCTCCAAATAATAATAAATAAAATTTTAGAGACTTATTAATACCTCAGTATTTTGAGTCAGGGTTGGTCTTGCTTTGTAACTTAATCGTTGACTGGCAAGAGCTTTTAAATCCTTAACAATGAGGGTACTGTGAGATGATACAACCATTTATGTGAAATCCTGCTGGTGTTCTATAATGCCCAGTGATAAGATAATGTGTACAAACATCCAATAGTGTGAATATTTAGTGGTTACTCTTCATTTTTGTTGCCCTTTAGCTTTTTCGAAGCTTTCAGTTGTGCGTATATAAAGGAGAATGTGCACGTAAGTGCAGGTGCCTGGGCTCCAGAGGCATCCAGTTCCTGGAACTGGAGTTCTGGGTGCTGGGAACTGTACTTGGGTCCTCTGCAAGAGCAACAAGCTGTGCCCCCTCTCCCTTCAGTTTATTAGTGTCTGTCCAGAGTCATAGGATCAACTCATGTTGTGAAGAAACTCAGCCAGTCAAGTATGGTGTGATATTGTTTGGGATTATTTGGGTGTGTTTTGAAGGAACTAGTGAATGTGGGATTAATGCAGACTGAGGAGGAGTTGAGTTGGGGAGACGTGTGTAGGGAGAGAAGGCAAACAGAAAGAAGCTGCTGTGGTTAAAGGGTTAAGATGCTGGGGTAGAGTGAATGGAGAACTTTGAATTTCAGTTGTATTCTTATCAAAGCAAGAGATACATCTGTAGCTTTCTGTGTGTAGCTCATTCTTCTAAGCAAACAGCAGCTTTTCCTTCCAGTTTAACCCACATCTCACAAAGCCAGCTTGTATGAATTCTTTCATAGTTTTTTTCATTGCTTCTGCCTGTGTTTCAACTTGCCGTGTTGGGTTTTAATTGTCTCTTTGCACTCCAACATGTAGAGGCACAAGGGACCTGTTTTCCTGCCGAGTTACGTGGTTAATGTTTCATCCTAAACACAGCGAGTTGTTGCATCAGTTTAACATGGAAAGGCATGTATAAATGTCTCAAGATTCTTAGATTTTCTTTTTTTTTTCTTGGCCTTAGATCTTTTGAGAGCCTGTTTTGAAAGTAATTAGAGTTAATTTAAACATTTACATGTAAACGTTTTGCAGTGTCATTTTCTCATGAAGAGTTTAGTTTCTTTCATTGCATATGTTGCTTACTTAGAGTTCAATTTTTGTTTTCTTAGATAATGCCTGCGTTCTTTTTGCCGTCTCTGTTCTCATGTTTATCATCAGCTCAATGCTGGTATATGGAGCAATTTCTGTAAGTCTTTCATCTTTCCTAGTTTGACCTTTAGCAAAGGTAGTAGTTTTATACGTATACTAAATTTTTTTTCTTCTTCTGCAGTATCAAGTGGGCTGGCTGATTCCGTTCTTCTGCTACCGGCTTTTTGACTTTGTTCTCAGTTGTCTGGTGGCCATCAGTTCTCTCACTTACTTGCCAAGAATCAAAGAATATCTGGATCAGTTAGTAAGTGTGTGGGCTATTTAAACTCTTCCACTTAAGTAAAATATTCTGATTGCAATCCTAAGGTAACCTTAGGGACTATTTTTAACTGTCTTTGCTTTTTATCATATCTTAAAATCACTTCTATGTTAAAACCTGTAAGATACCATAATTTGTACCATACCATTTGGACAGCCCAGTACTAAAGGTCCGTAAAGAGAGTGTGGAAGGAAATAGTTGAGCTAATGTGTTTCAGTAGGATATTTGACTGTATTTGATACTTATAAAGGGATTGGTATCCTCTTTATCAGAATGGTAGTGCATATCTGTGTGTCCACTGTATCCTTGCCCTACTATGTCTACTATGTCTATGTGCCCACTGTATCCTAGCCTTACTATGTCTGCATGCCTGCTCTATCCTAGTATGTCTACTATGTCTATGTGCCCACTGTATCCTAGCCTACTATGTCTACTGTGTCTGCATGCCTGCTCTATCCTAGATGTCTACTGTGTTAGCATGCTTGCTATATCCTAGTCCTGTGCTAGACACCTTTGGTGAATACTGCAGCTGTAAAGAGAACTTTGCTCTTTGGGGAACCAGCATGTATTGAGGAGTCAGGGTATAAGAAGACACTTTATTAGGCCATAAATGACCTGCCCCATTGGTGGTCTGAGTTAATAAAAAACTTAGATTAATGCCGTATAGTGGGGTAGAGGGGTAGGGGATATTCCAAGCTGAAGTGGTCAAAGAGGGCTTTGTGGGAGAGTCTGATGAAGAAAGTGTGGGGTGCGAGCAGATGAAAGCTGGTGGGGCAGTTATCCTTAGTGCACTTGCAGATGTTGTCTTTGAGAATCTTTCCTGCCTATGGCTAGATATCTGGTCCATTTTGAATGCCATCAAATAAATCTTTTGCTCCAAAAACATTTATTGATTGCTTCTTAGGGGCTGGGTTCAGGGTACTTCATAGAGATTGTCTAGTGAAGGATCAGAAGAGGGACGTTTAGTGACGTATCATTAAGTGTGGGCAGCTTTCTGAGTAAGTAAGCCTTGGGTTGTAGACCTGAGGTTGGATGTGAGATTTGAACAATACTGAGGGACTTGATTAGGAATTGAGATAAGAGAAATCAGAAAAAAAAGTTAAGAGAGATGAGATGAGAATCCCTGAGGCAGCAATGAATATGAGGTAGCCAGGGAGCCATGGAAAGTAAACATCTGTGGAGACTAGAGAGGGATAGCTAGTACAGGCAGTACTGGTCCCCTGTGATTGGAAGCTTCCTAAGTGTAGTTCTCTAAGCCTGTCTTCTAACTGAAATATCACAGGTAGGCCCCTGCTTCCTTTTCTACAGTTCTTGGCATATACAGTCTCCTGTGTATTAGTCACATTCCGTGTGTGAAAGTCCAGCATTCCCATTGAAGACAGCTACAAGTCTAAGGACAGGTGTGTAGGAGAGAATATCAAACAACACCATTGTTCTTTTACAGACCCTTGTGTTTTCCCCCCTCTATTTGATTGGCTTAGTCTTTTTAATTTGAGGGTAACTTCTTCTGCTGGCCAATTTTAAACCCTCACTTCCCTTCTCATGCCCTTCTCCTGACACTGAACTCATCGCCTGGTCCGGAGTCAGTGAATGCGCTGACCCTTCCCAGTACAGCGAGTATGTCTGCCGTAGATCACGTCTCTTGCTTGGCCTGTGGACAGTGGCATGTCTCCTTTTTACCCATCAAATGCAATATTTGACTCCTAGAAAAGTTAACTTTCCTTATGGAAGACGAAATAGCCCTGGGAACATGAGCAATTTTGGCTCCTTCTGATTTACTGACCCAGGGCAAAGTTGGTTGCCATACAGGTGATTACATTTTGTCAAAGCCCAGAAAGATGGACAATGGTGGTCAGTAAAAAGAATATTAGCTCTGTTTAGACTTTTTAGTTAGTTATCCTATCTATTAAACAAGTACATCTAAAGAAATGAGTGTATCTGTTCATGATAAGGGGTTCATACATGCTGTGTTAGTAGTTCCGGTGTGTAAATTTAAAATAGTCTGTCACTTCTGACTTTGTTGCCTTTTGCCATGTTCTTAAAATGCTCTTGAGATTATCAGAAGCACAGTGCCATAGAGGAGTTGTCATTGTATGTTATGTTTTAACAGCCTGATTTCCCCTACAAAGATGACCTTCTGGCTTTGGACTCCAGCTGCCTTCTGTTCATTGTTCTTGTGTTCTTTTTGATATTCATCATTTTTAAGGTATGGAGCTTGTGATTCACATTTGGGGGGGTCTGGTGAGACTTCCCAGTAACCCTTTCCCCTGTCTGTCTCCTTATGGGTCACAAGAGATGTAGGATTTGTAGTGATAGTGTCATTTCTGGCACAGTAGTAGAGAGGACTTTCTGGTAAGGGGTAGACTCCCCCTGTCTTGGACCCACAGAGTTTTTCATGGCTTGTAGTGGGAATCCATTACAGTTCCCAACACTGGAGCACTGGGATTTCCTCCACAGTATGTTGGTTAACAGACCTATATCTCCAGTGTCTTTTTGAGGAACTTGGGATGTTTAATGAGAGCCAATTGGGAGTGAACCTGTGTGAAATGGGTTCCTTCTTCACAGATAGTGCAGAAGTCATGGGGGTCCTCTGCCCCAGAGCATCCTGCTGAGCTTTGTTTTCCTTTCAGGCTTACCTAATCAATTGTGTTTGGAACTGCTACAAGTACATCAACAACAGAAATGTGCCGGAGATTGCCGTCTACCCTGCCTTTGAAGCGCCTCCACAGGTTAACTACTCTTACGCCAAACTGTAGTTCGCTCTTACTGACACCTCCAGAAAGCAATGTGGGACTTGAATATTTGTTCTGTACCATAACTGTGGTTTCAGACATGAATAACTTGAACCCATGAATGCATAAGATTTAGCATTTCTCATTGGGAATATTGTGCACACAGGGCTAGAGCTCTTTGCACTGTTGACCTAGCTTGACTCTCAGGTTTATTTGTTAGTGGTCCTCACAAACCTTCTTTCGGGACAGATAAGCTAGGAGAGGAGGAGGTGGGTGGGGAGAGAGGAAGGGGAGGGGAGAAAGGGGGTGAGAGGAGAGAATATGTGTGTGTGAGAGAGAAATGATAATGATTCTGATGGAATCTGAGTGCTGACCCCACCTCTCAGAACCCTCTTTGCTGCCTTCTATCTTCCTCGGTTTTTCCACATAGGATACAATTGGCTCATGTAGAGACAGCCTGTCACTTGGAGGCTCTTAGGCTAGAGTGAGCTTTAGAAAGGTTTATCTATTATCTCAAAGGGAAGGATAGAAAGTCATTGTCCTTTGAGTACAGATTATCATGAAACTTGGGGCGCTGTCAGCTTCCTGTAGAGTGGTTAGTGAGGCCTCTTCCCCCAGATCCTCAGCCCTTGTTTTTGTTTTTTTCAACATTGTGTAACCCAGTTCTGGAACTCTTAAAGACCAGGCTGGCCTCGAACTCAGAGAGAGCCACCTACCTATGGCCTCCCTAGCACTGGGACTAAAGGTTCGTGCCACCACATCCAGCTGATCTCAGCCCTTGACGTACAGTTATGACTGAAGCTTTATTGGTTGCCTGTCAGACCCTTTGTGTGTGTGGTTTTTTTAATACACATGGGTTAGTATGTTAAGTCCATCTTCCAGGTTAGTCCAAAGGAAGAATTCTAATTCTGCCATCCATCCATCTTCCATCCCATCCCTCCATCCATCTCCCCAACCATCTATCCCTCCATCCATCCATCCCATCTTATCCATCCATCCATCCATTCATCCATTCATCCCATCTTACCCCTCCCTTCCACCCTTCCCTCTATTTCATCCCATCTATCCCATCCCATCTTATCCCCTTCCTTCCTCCCTCCCTCCCTCCCTCCCATCCATCCCTCCATCCCATTCATCTCATCCATCCACCCACCCATCCATCCATCCTCACCCACATACATACACACACACACACACACACATACATACATGCATACATCTCATCCATCTCTCAGTCCTGTCCTGGTCACTGTCCTATTGCTGTGAAGAAACACCATGACCAAGGCAACTCTTATTTTGGAAAAAAAAAAAAAAAAGAAAGAAAGAAAGAAAAAGAAAAAAAGAAAAGAAAGCATTTGGTTGGGGCTTGTTTACAGTTTCAGAGGCTCAGTCTGTTATCATCGTGGAGGGTGTGGGACAGGTGGGATGCTGGAAAAGTAGCTGAGAGAAAAAGAGAGAAACAGACTAGGCCTGGCATGGGTTTTTGAAACTCAAAGCCTACTCCCAGTTAACAAGGCCATTCCTCCTAATTCTTCTAATCTTATTGAAGAGTTCCACCCTGTGCTGATTAAGAATTCAAATATATGAGCCTATGCATTCAAGCCATAACACATCACACATACACTGACCCATCATCAGTTCTGGCTACCCTCATCTTGAGTCATTGTGTCACTGAGTGTGGATGTCTGTGAGCTAACAGTTCAGCTCTTCCTCAGGGTTGTGAGCTCCTACTTAGGACGTAGTCTGAAAACTAATTATTCTAGAAAAGAATGCAAAGGGACATTGCCTGATGTAATTCTTTTCTCTCTTCAGTATGTTTTGCCAACCTATGAAATGGCCGTGAAGATGCCTGAGAAAGAGCCACCGCCTCCTTATCTGCCTGCCTAAGGACATTGTGCCTTGTCAATAAAGCCTATACCAGCTTCTTGTCTTGTTTATTTTTACAGAAAGCTGCAACGCAGGGCTCTCAGACTTGTTTGATATAAAGTGCACTGTCTTGTCTGAGCATTTATTTTCAAACACTAAGGAGCTTTTGGACATTTATTAAAAACTTTTTGTTAAGTATCACATTTTAGAGACTTTCTGAAGACAATCTAGGTTAAGCGAGAGCAAAGTGCCATTGTTAGCTTTTAACTAAGGGGTAGGGAGGGGAAGGGCGTTCTCCATATTTTCTTTTTTAACTTTGCACTTTGATTGTATAATGGTTTGTGTTTCGGATGTTTGATGCCCTGGATAGTTTCAAGAGAATGAATACAGTGTTTAAGATGAACAAGTTGGGTGTACGATTTGTAGTTCCCAGCTCTATGAAACAGGAAACAGCGTTGTGAATTGTCTGTGGAAGAGGATGGTTGCATGCTTCTCATTTGTACGTTTCCATCTTTGTGATAAGATGCTTTAATAAACCTCTCAAGTTTTGCTGTTGTCATTCTTCTTAAACGAGTCTAACCTTTTCTACTGCAGTGGATAGGCAACCTCTCCCTTAGTGCTGGGGAGATGTTTGTTGTTGGGTAGTGTCCTCATTTTAAAATTTGTACTTGTTTTTGTTGTCTTACATAATGAGAAGCCCTGTACTGGTTCCTGGATAGAGGGGTGGGTGAGGGAGGAGTAAAGGCAAGAGAGGATCAGGGAGAAGTGAGGTAGGGCCCTTTGAACAGAGGAGAGGGCATGATTCCAATGTACAGGAGCAGTAGGAGTTTATATAACATCCTAGAATTCCAAGGAGAAGACAGGATAGGACATTTTAAGATGTTCAGTTAAGGTCCTTTTGAGCCTCTCTGTTTTTGTGATGTGGGAGTGATTTCTTATTAATAAAGAAACTGCGTAGGCCTCTTGATAGGCCAACCCTTAGGTGGGTGGAGTAAACAGAACAGAATGCTGGGAGAAAGAAGCTGAGTCAAGGAGTCGCCATGATTCTCCCACTCCAGACAGACGCAGGTTAAGATCTTTCCTGGTAAGCCACCTCATGGGCTACACAGAATATTAGAAATGTGTTAGAACAATATGTAAGAGCTAGCCAATAAGAGGCTACAGATAACGGTTTCCGTGTAATTATTTCGGGGTATAACCTAGCCATGCGGGCGGCCGGGTGCCGGGGACGCAGCCCTGCTGCTCTTATTTCAACATTTTTGGATTTTCTTTTTTTTTTCTTTTTTATCGAGACAGGGTTTCTCTGTGGTTTTGGAGCCTGTCCTGGAACTAGCTATTGTAGACCAAGCTGGTCTTGAACTCACAGAGATCCGCCTGCCTCTGCCTCCCGAGTGCTGGGATTAAAGGCATGCGCCACCACCACCTAGCCTGTTTTTGGATTTTCGAGACAAGGTTTCTCTGTGGCTTTGGTGCCTGTCCTGGAACTAGCTCTTGTAGTCTAGACTGGCCTCAAACTCACAGAGATCCGCCTGCCTTTGCCTCCCAAGTACTGGGATTAAAGATGTGCGCCACCACCGCCTGGCTTTCTCTGTAGGCTCTTAAGAGTGTCTGCATGCCTGACTTTTTGGATGGTGCACTGTCGTGCCCACACCCCCTGCCCCTGCTTTGGCCTCCACGGACTGACTTGAGGGTGATTATCCCAGGATTCTTCCAGGCACTGTGATTGCAGTATGAGGTCCCTTTAAGGTGGATTGGGAATCCAGAAATAGGACAATTAGAGTTTGAGAGAAAACATTGCAAGCGAGCTGTAAATCTTGCAGCTGTCCATAGGAAGAGGATGGGAAAGGAGGAAAGTCCAGCTGTTTGTAAGCCCCGTGTGACAGGAAGGAATGGCATGAAAATGAGAAAGCCTAGAATGTCCGCGAAAGCATTACCAGGCTTTGGTCGGAAAGAAAAGGGGCAGTCCTAACTCAGACTATCCGGCAGGCTTGCATGGGTATGGCATCTCAGTGCTACTAGAAGAAAGGTCTCTGTGTGTAATTGCACCTTGACTGGGGGTTTCTGGTAGGATCTCATGGAACCCAGACTGGTCTTAAACTCATCTAGACATGGTTATCGAAGTGGTTGTTAAGAGACACGGCTACTGCCAATGCAACGTGTGAGGAATGCACTGTTCAAGCACAGTAAATAAGCTGGGTGGTGGTGGCGGCGGAGGCCTTTAATCCAGAAGCAGGGGGATCTCTGAATTTGAGGCCAGCCTGGTCTACAAGAGCTAGCTGTTAAACGGAGAAACCCTGTCACGAAAAAACAGAAAACTCATAAATAGAAACAGCAGTTGCTTATTAAGGTTGTGCCATGCGTAACTGTATGATACACACACACACACTATGCTTTTGTGTGGTAAGTTCCACACAGCAGTACTGTGCAAGTGTCGTCATCTGTTGCACTGGGATTTTGTATCTGTGGCACAATACTAAGTGACTTTTCCCCAGCTCCTGAGGGTGGTTTTTGTTTTTAAGAATCTCACTATTTTGGAGCCTAGGCTGACCTCAGCTGCCCAAATACTGGAATTTATGCCCTACACCATAGCACCTGGGATCATTGGATTCTTGGACCACTATTTTATGTGTCTTTCAGCTGAAATAGGCCTAACTATTCAGGTTGCTGGAGCTGAATTGGAGAAGACAATTGGAAGATGTGAAGTAGGGTGACTCAAGCCCCTAATTCTAGTCTAGCCTGGGGTAGGGGCTCTTCAAGGTCACATGGGCTGCCTAGCAAATGCCCAGCCAGCTTGGACTGCAGTGATCTCAAAACAACAAAAAAAGAGTTTTTAGAAGTCACAGGACACATTTGTGTGTGCACCCATATGTGCTTGAGGCTAGAGGTGGAGATGAGCTGACTTCCTCAATCTCCTATTTTGAGGCCGAGTCTCTAAACCTGAAGCTCTGGTGTGGGTGATCTGCCTGGCCATTTCCCCTACCCCGCAGCGCTCAGAAATTTAGTTGCTGTAGTAACCTGTTTTTATATTGTGGTCAGGCAGTACGCTTGTCTTAGGGTTTCTGTTGCTGTGAAGAGACACCATGACAATGACAGTCATTTAAAAGAATACAATTCAAGAGGTCCATTATTGTATGGCAGGGGCCATTTTCTTTCAAACCACCATAGTGCTTATGACAAGAATACAGATTAGTGCACACCAATTCACCGTAAGGAGGAAACCAAATTCTATGTGACTTGGGAGACCCAGTGTGCATCATATGGAGTGTAGAGACGATGCTAGAAAATAAGGTAAGTGTGTACACACATGGACACAGAGCTATCTGTCAAGGCTGATGGATAGGCTGACGGAAAATAAGCACACCCTAAATACAGCTTTTAAAAGAGGATGGGGAGTCAGCAAACTGACTTGGAACTGCAGTTAGATTTTGTCTTGGGAGGCTTTCTCCATCTGTCAGAGCAGTGGTGGCTTGGTTCATAGGTGGGCACCTGGGTATTTGCGCATCTTTCTGGGAGCACAGAATTGTCTGTAAATTCACTGGTGAAAAATCAGAGCCTGTTGTAGACCATGAAAAGAAAAATCCTAAATTTCTAGGACGTGTAATTGGGAATAGACTCAGTGTTGAGCAGAAGATACATTTCTGATACCTAACTTTTTTTTTTTTTTTCAGAACCTTTCAGTATACAATGGTTTCTGAGCTCTTCATAAACCAAGCTGCTTTAGCCAGGACTGCTTTACCCTACACCTTTAATCCCAGCACTTGAAATGCAGAGGCAGGTGGGGCCAGCCTGGGAGAGAGAGAGAGAGAGAGAGAGAGAGAGAGAGAGAGAGAGAGAGAGAGAGAGAGATAGTTAGTTAGTTTCAGGACAGCCAGGGCTACACAGAGAAATTCTGTCTCGGGAAAAAAAAAAAAAAAAAGCTGCCTCAGGTGACCTCTCCTAGGTCCTTATTACTGTTGCTAATTCTATTCTCTGTTGAAGTCTATGCTTGACAATATCTAAATATTAGCTAGACTCTTCCCCTTTGTGAGGGTTGAGATTATACCAAGTCTCTTAGTGGACATCTAACGTGTTGCAGCAGCTATGAAGAAGACGGGGCCCAAAACATTAGGAATGGTCAAGCAATACCTACTTTCTGCCATTAATACAAGAACAATTGAAATCAGGGGCCAGAGAAGCAAGCCCTCCTGGTCCCAGCAAATCACAAAAACCAATGTGTGAAAATAGTGCCTGTAAACTAAGGGGAAAAGATGTGTGCATGCCTATCAGAACTCAAGCTTTAACAAGAAGGGGATTTGTGGTAACAGCTAGAAAGGCAGTCACAGGAAGACTTCTGCATAATCCCACGCACCTGGACACCTAAAAGAGTCAAATCTGTAGACCCCAGGGGTGAATCAGTGGTTTCATGGAACTGGAGGTAGAGGGCCTTTGTTACCCATGGGCACAAAGCTCAAGCAGCGAGGCGTATACAGTTGAATATGTATACATAAAAAGGAGGGTGATCTCGAGTGAGGGATAATTTGGGATAATCTTTTTGTACACTGGGTAAAGCTGTGTCCCTGTCCTTCCTCACTTGCCTAAGGCACCTTCTGATGGCTTTAACAAAGAGCCGAAGAGTCATTAGCTAGGCAGGAGAGGATAGGCGGGACTTGCGAGCAGAGGTAGAAACTCTGGGAGAGTCTGATGAAGGAGATTCGCCAGCCAGATGTGGAGGAATTGGGGCGTATGGTAGTGAGGAGAGGTAATGAGTCACGTGGCAGAACACAGATTAATATAAACAGGTTAATTTAAGTTTTAAGAGCTAGTTGGGAACAAGCCTACACTAAGGACAAACTTTCATAATTAATAAAAAAAAGTCTCCGTGTCATTATTTGAGAGCTGGCAGTCCAAAGAAAGTCTGACCACAGTGTAAACCACAATAACACGACTACAAACAAATCTCTGCTTTGGGAGCGTTGTGGTGAGGTTTGTCTGGTTTTGATGAGGACTCCTTGCCATACCAGGTGTCAGACTTGAATGCGAGCATTCTGTTGCTGTCCGAGCATGGCCAGGCTTCTTAGCCTCTGTGAGTTTTCCTCCCAGGGACTCCCTTAGGAGGAGCACTGCGGTGATCAAGTCAAATTATTGCTTAGCAGCTATTTAGCAAGTGAGGTGAATTCTGGAAAGTGGGTGGTGGTCAAGCCAATTCTAGCAAGTTAGGTAAAGTGTAAATGGGGCATTGTCTCGGTTTGGCAAACTGACTTTGTTGAAGAAGCCTTTTTTTTTTTTTTTTTTTTGTCTGCCACCTTTCTCCCCTTTCAGCACCTGGGCCACAGCTCCTTACAGCTCATGCCTTCTTGACCACAGGTCTTTATAGCAAACCATTTACACATGTAGAAGTCTTACTTTTTTTGTCCACAACACTTACCATAGTCAAAGCTGAGGGTGGATGGAAGTAGATGATAAAAAATAAAAACAGTTGTCTTTGCTGGTAGGTTGCTTTCTGAATAGACTGGGAATGGCTGGGCAGAGGTGGCGCACCCCTTTAATCCCAGCGCTCAGGGGTCAGAGGCAGAGGGATCTCTGAGTTTGGGGCCAGCCTGATCTACTATTTCCAGGACAGGCAAGGGTACATAAATTCAGAAACCCTGTCTTAAAACAAAACGAAATACCCAAAAAGGAGGCTGGAGAGATGGCTAAGTGATTGGGAGCACTGCCTGCTCTTCCAGAGGACCTGGGTTCAATTCCCAGCACCCACATGGCAGCTCACAACTGTCTACAGCTCCAATTCCAGAGATTCAGACACCTTCATACGATACACATTCAAAACACCAATGCACACAAAAATAAATTATAAAAAAATAAAATGGGAATTTACCCAAGCATATAGTACACTGACATTTAATGTTCTCGGAGCCTAAAACCAAAGGTCTTTCCATTGATAGTTACACATTTTTCTCTCCTCTGCTTGAGGAAGCAATGATATTTTTTCCATCTGTGACTCAAAGGTCCACTGTCGTCATAGAAGTTACTTTGTTCTGAGTCTAATTGGTTCAATGTGCCCTGTAGGCAAAGGAAGCGGAGCGATTTCCAAGACCCCTTCTGCTCTAAAGCAGTGGTTCTCAAACTTCCTAATGCTGAGACCCTTTAATACAGTTCCTCATGTTTGTGGTGACCTCCGACCATAAAATCGATTCATTGCTACTTCATAACAGTAATTTTGCTACCGCTCTGAACTGTAATGTAAATATCCGAGGTGCAGAATATCTGATATGAGACCCCTGAGAAAGGGTCACTCCATCCCTCCCCCAAAAGGGTCTCGACCCGCCGGTCAGAGCCACGGCTTTAAAAGCTGACCTTCTTACAAACCAGCCTGGGAACTGGCCTCAAGGCAAAGCTGCACCTTGTGTTCTAAGGTTGCTTTGTTTTCTCAAAAGTTATGATTTGGGTTTTGAGAAAATAATTTAGACTCAAAATGAATGTCGCCAAATGATGTCGGATATGAAGCTCGTGAGGGAGGCAGATTCCGGTTGGAGAGATGAGCACAAGGTTGGGATGAGAAGACTGAAATCAGTTCCTTTGTCGCTGGGTCATTCTCTGACCCCCTGAAGTCTGTTTCGGAGGAGAGGCTTCAGTTCCTGCTTTTGTAAAACCAGGAAGATGGAAGTCCTCACCTATGTACTTCTCTTCGTTGCACTGAGGATCTGCTGAGGTACAGACAGGAGGGCTGGCTGCCCATCCATTGCTCTGCAAACATTGCCCTGAGGTGTGCGAGAGAGCAAGCCGCGGTTGGGGAATGGCCAAGATGGGGAAGAAAAGTATTTGACCTGGAAAGCAAAGAAAGAATGACTTTGTTTCTTGCCTGTCAGAAAGGCGCTTCGAGTCAAGCTGTCACCGTTCATGTTGGTGGCTCCAGAAACCCCGTTTAAACTCATGACTCACTCATGGATGGATCCTATGGCTCTGGTAAGTAACTCACACAGCAAGCAGTATCATCACAGGCTCTGCCCACCTCCGGTCTTCTGTGCCTCTTATTTTTGGTTAAATAGTTGCTTAAAGAGAAGATGAATCATAAAAACGGTGTGGGTGACTGTTGAGTTAGCCTGTGCAGCACGGTGCATTCCTTTCCCATCTGGTAATAGTTTTCCTTTGCTGGAGAAAGTTCCTTTGCTGTGTTTTTACAGGTGATTCTGCTGATGGTTGTGTGTATGTGTGTGTGTGTGTGTGTGTGTGTGTGTGTGTGTGTGTGTATTTTGGTTTTGTTCTGTTTGGCTTTTGGCTTTTGAATGTCTTGCTATGTCTTTATTCTACCTTTGTGTTCTAAAGCTATGTTTGCAGGGTATAAAAGATGCTGCCTGCCTCACTGTCTTCTTGCACACATTGCTTCTAAAGAGAAATTTACAGACATTTGTTCTACTCTCTGTGGAACATCCCCACCCCCACCCCTGCCTTAGGCAATTCAAACATTTATTTCATAGCACTGATTTTTGATCTATTTGTCTATGATGTTCCTTAAGGATGACTTTGTGGTCTTCAGTGTTTCCATTGCCTGGAGTTTATTGAGGGCCTCAGATCTGTGTGTTTGTGGGTTTCACCATGTATGGAAATTCTTTAGCCATTAAATATGTTTTCTATTCTCCCTGATTCCTTCTTCAGGCATCCTGTCTGGTAGGAAAAATAAGGATATATTTCCCATGGGGTAACTGAAATCATTCTTGAGAGATGGATTATGCAGGAGATGTGGCTAGAAGATTTGGTAGCTTATTTAATTTGGTACCAGATTTGGTACCAGAGGGACCAGAGGTCATCAAGGTTTGTGTCATGCCTGAGTGCCCAGGACAATAGTGGTTACAGAGGAAGATTACTTTGGAAGATCTAGAGTTTGCTGTTGAATGTGTTGAGTAGAAAGTGCTTTTGCGATCTTTAACTAGAGACTTCCAAATTCACAGATTCGGGAATCAGTAATATAGGGTGGTAGCTGAAATCTACTAGTAGTAGATAACAGTTCTAATATAGTTGATACATTATAAATCAGGGAAATAGGAGCGAGCTGGAAAGATGGCTCAGCAGTTATGAGTGCATACTGCTCTTGTGGAGAACGAGAATTTAGTTCTCAGCGTCTAAGTGAAGGCTCACAACCATCAGTCACTCCAGTTCAGAGGGATCAGATGCTCTCGTCTTTCCTTGGTGGGTACTAGATGCTCCTGAGGTAACACCACATACACACACACACACACAAACACACACACACACACACACTCACACACACTCATACATACTCATATACATAAAATAAAAATAAATCTTAGCCAAGCATGGTGGCACATGCCTTTAGTCTCAGCACTTTGGAGGCAGAGATAGGCCTATCTTTGTGAGTTCAAGGCTAGCCTGATCACACAAGGTCAAGACTCAGGCTAGCCATGACCACACAAACCTTATCTCAAAAAAACAAAACAATAACAAAAGCCAATACAGCAACATTAAAATGGAATTTTTTTTTAAAGAAAAGCCACCCATAATTTATTCCTTAGTCTTGGTTAAATAATTCAGTTTTTTCCCCCACAGTTGCTCACAGGCATCTGTAAATCAGACCATTCATTATCTTGCTTTACCCAGGGGGAGCCTGGTGTGGCAGAAGAACGGGCACCTTGCTGGAGAAGGTCAAGGAAGGCTACTGTGGGGAGCTGATGCCCAACACACAGCAGACTGTTGTCAGTCAGTGAAACAGAACACAGAAAAGCTTTCCTCTTAGAATGAGCGGGGCCAGGCTGTTTCTTCTGCAAACAGTCTACCGTGCCTGTTGACCACCCTGCCACAGTGGTTCTAAACACCAGCCAGGTCTGGGAGCCTGTATCTTTCAATGTCTCAGTCAATTCTTTGACCAAGAGCCTTCATGCATCATGGTTTGTTTTCTGGAGCAACAATTCAGGCTTTGTCCTTGTGTTCCTCGTGCCTCGACTCAAGGAAGCCTCACAAGGCAAGGCACAACAAGTGGCCTCATCTCTTCATCTACTGCCTCTCTCCCTTGAGACACCCTGCTGGCTTTGAACATGATTTGTAGTAGAGGATGACATTTAAACTTCCGGTCTTCCTGCTTCCGTAAGTGTTGGGATTACATCGCCCTGCCGTGCTATTTTATACGGTGCTGGGGATGAAACCCAGGACTTCATGCATGCTAAGCAAATACTCTACTAACAGAGTTACATCCTCAGCCATTTATTTTTTCCTTCATGCATGTGTTTGTGTGCATGTTCATGTAGGTAAGTAAATCATGGGTTTCTTACATCGTTGGGTGTGGAGGTCAAAGGACAACCTCTAGTGTGTTTCCTGACCATCAGTCGACTTGAGACAGGCTCTCTTTGTTGTCTGTGAATGTGTCCCACTAGTAGGAATGCTGGGGTTACAGACGTGTGCTAGTGAAGCCAGCTCTGTGTGAATTCTGGGCTTCAAAATTCAGGTCCTTACACTTATGCGGCAAAACATCACCCACCAGAGCCATTTCCCCAGACCAACTCTTTCTACAAAACCACTAATGCCATCACGGCGATGTCTCCTCAAGACTTCTTTTAGGTATAATTATTTCCCAAATGCTCTACCCTTAAATACTATCAGTACAGGACCTCGAGGATTAAGCTCTCAACTCTCAACTTGAAGAGTATACATTCATCTACAGAAGTGTGTTCATGTTATTGTGGGATCAGATCCCATAACTCCTTGTTTGGCAACACTGAAATCTCCTACCCGATATACAGCTCCCACTGCCTACCTTCCCTGTCTCCCAGAGGCCCCATTCCCCACTTGCCCCCCTGTGACTGGCTTCTTTCGCCTTACAGCATGTCCTCCAGGTTCCTTCAGCATTAGAATTTTATGTTGGAAATTGAATTCATGTATGTACTCATACATGCAGTGTGCGGGTTAGTTTTATGCCAACTTGACACAAGCTAGAATCTTCAGAGGAGGGAGAGCCATTGAGAAAATGCCTCTATAAGATCTGGTAGTAGGCAGGTGTGTAGGACATTTTCTTAGTTGGTGAGTGTTGGTCCATTGTGGGTGGGGCCCCTCCTGAGCTGGTAGTCTCGAGTTCTATGAGGAAACAGGCTGAGCAAGCCATGGTGAGTAAACCAGTATGCAGCATTCCTGATGGTTTCTGCATCATCCCATGTCTCCTGGTTCCTGCCTTGAGTTCCTGTCCTGACTTCTTCCAATGAACAGTGATGTGGAAGCACAAGCCATAAATAAAACCTTTCCTTCCCAGGTTGCTTTGTTCATGGTGTTTCATCAGAACAATTGTAACCCGAAGACGTGCAGATACACATCTTCTGTGTGTCCGTTCATCCAGAGGGCACTGGATTACTTCTGTCTCTTGACTGTTGCACAATCTATAGGAGACATGTAGACGTGTAGGTTACATTGTAGGTGGATGGTAGAAGGGCAACGGTCACTGGCAGAAAGACAGGATTGGATCTGTTGGGATTCACGCTCACTGCCTTGTTTGAAGACCAGGCTCATCCCTGTTCCCCTGCCTTTACAAGCCTTCCGATTTACCCAGGCCACTTTTCTAAGCCACCACTTCCCCTTAGGAGCACACACACCATCCATGCGTCTTCTCTCGCGCAGTGAGTTGGTGGTGGTGGTGGTGGTGGTGTGTGTGTGTGTGTGTGTGTGGGCTCCCTTGAGCAGTTTCCTGCCCTGTGCTGCCTGCTCGTCTCTGTTTCAGAGAAGAAGCCGGTTGTAAAAGACAGGGTGTTCTTCCAGCAAACCGGAGACTCTCCGGAGAAGTGTATGTTTGATTTACTATTCCTGGTACTATAAGTTCAAATGTTTACGGATACATTGAAACTGGGATGAAAGCATCCTATTCATGATGCTAGAATGTGTGAGCCCTTTCCTATTTGAAAAAAAAAAAAGATGACTTTCTTGGCTGGAGAAAGGTGTGTTGTGTGAGACTCTTGCTCTTAACCGGGAGTCAGGCTCACCTGCAGGTGAGTGGGTACAGACCCCAGGCGTTTGTCAAATAGGACCTGGGAAACAGAACTGGCTAGCACAAGAGGGTGGAGCAGGCGGCCCCCTAACTCCAGCCGGGTTTTACAAGGAGGCAATCGGCCAGGAGGCGCCCAGTCAGGCCCACCGGATTAGGCGGGCGGTGACCACCGTTCCGCTGGCCGCCTAGCCCCAGACATTCCGCTCCTGCCACACTGGAATGCTCAGACAGAGCTTCTTGTTGGCCTTTGGCGGTTCCAGGGCCCGGGTGGCAGGGCCTTCCAGGGGGCGGGGTGGGGCGGAGCCTCAGAAGCGGGACCTTTAAATTGACTGCCAAAGTGCGCCAGCGTCTGACCTTGTGAGCCCAGGCCACCTCTAGGCTCACAGACCCCGCCAGTTCTTCGAGCCCATCATGTTGCTCCCAGCCCCCGCGTGCCACCTCCCGGGACTTCTGCTGCTGCTCTGGCCGCTGCTGCTGTTGCTGCCCGCCGCCGCTCCTGGACCTTTGGCCCGCGCGAGTGTCCGCCGACTGGGGACACGTGTCCCTGGGGGCAGCCCGGGGCATCTCCCTGATCTGGCGACTCCCACCCGAGCACCTTATTCTGGGGCCCGCGGTGCAGGTACAGTAGGGCAGACGGGGTACCGCTTCGTAGGAGAGGGAGTCATAGCCCAAGCTGGAGGTAGGAAGAGAGGCGGGGGATCCCCGGAACGCAGGCAGCATGCCATATTCACCGAATGTTTCTTCATTCTAGCACCCCAAACGGTGTGCTGAAGGAGGCATGCTCGCGGCAATCCTATGCAAAAACTAAGGATCCGATAGCCAAGGGGCGGGGTAGAAGTTGGGGGTGTAAGGTCATGCGCATGACCACGATAGCATCTGGTATCCTGAAATTCAAACTTTCTTGTGAGCTGGGAAGGGAGCACGGCGCACATGTGGGAGATCCAGTCAGGGAATAAGATGAGGGCTCCCAGCTCTACCTGGCCCGGATTTCTTGGGTAGGGAGAGCAAACCCTTCTTGACACCCTGTTTGTAGTTATTTGGAAATCTCCATCTATTTTGCATTCACTGTGTGAGCCTTTCTCCCTGGGGGGGGGGATGGTGAGGGTGGAGAAGAGTCTAGAAGAAAGGCAAGATCTGGAAGAAGGGAGACTTAGTGGAGGATGGGGGAGGACTAGGAAGGAAAACCAAACTGTCGTGTCCTGAAACTATATTGGTGCTTTACTCGGTTCTGCCCAAGACCCCAAGACCGAGTAATTTTGCTTACGCTTACTGGGCCCCCGCTCCAACTCACGCTCTGCCAGATCGCCAGAGACACAGTCAGATCTGGTCTTCAATGAGCAATTCCATTAATTTTGCTCCGAGGAGAGCAAATCTACACAGAGAAGCTGATAGGTGTCCTTCATGTATGTCCACAGCACGTACAGGGACCCCCAAGGCATAGCATGGTGAAATAACCCAGAATCAGCATCAGATCCCCTAGGGAAACTCGGAGCCCTAAGAAGTCAAGCAAGGGCTCCTTCCGCTGTATAGCTTGCCAGGCTCTCCATAACATCTACAGAAGGTTGTCTCTTCCTTACCCAAAGATCCAGCTCTAGTCTGTCAGGTCTTGAAAGAGGCTGTAGCTAATCCTGCTCCAGGTAACCAGGCTCATCAGTGATGCTGTCAGACCAATTTTCATGGTTTGTCCCCTCCCGTGACTTGCTGGATATGCCAAGAATTGGCTCAGGAAACTCTTCCATCATCCATGATTTGTAATTCTAGATTTAAAACAGCAAGAGCCAGCTATGTAGGGTCAAGCAGGGCTCGTGAGGGTTAAGTTGAGCCAGGTTGTTAGCTGGTTGCTTCAGGCTGGGTAGAGGAGAAAGACTTTTCTATGGAAATAAACATGACTTCTATTCTCCGCCCTGGGGGAATAGGACTGGGAGAAGGATGCTAGAATTTGCACATAGTGACCAAGGCCCTTTATAGTCTGGCCTGCAAACCTGATCTCAGACATCAGTCTCTTGATAAATGCCACATTCTACTCCTCCAAATCATTCTAGCAACCAACAATTGGTAAGCTTTACTGTTGGCCTTTACTGCTGACAAGACTGGCAAAGATGGGCAAAACTGTGGAATCTCTCCCTCTCTCTGTCTCTCTGTCTCTCTCTCTCTCTCTCTGTCTCTCTCTCTGTCTCTCTCTCTGTCTCTCTCTCTCTGTCTCTCTCTCT
>NW_026067922.1:4052010-4066840 GCF_014885135.2 Alexandromys fortis
TCTCTCTCTCTCTCTCTCTCTCTCTCTCTCTCTCTCTCTCTCTCTCTCTCTCTCTCTCTCTCTCTCTCTCTCTCTCTCTCTCTCTCTCTCCTCTGTCTTATATAGCCCAGGCTGGCTTCAAACTCACTGCATAGCCAAGGATGACCTTGAACTTCTGCTGGGATTAGGGGGAACGTGCCACCTCACCGTTGGTTTGGAGGGACAGCAACTTGGGTTGTAAGTGCTGAGTTACAAGGCTTGCACCATAGTGCTTTTTTTCTTTCCACTTCATCCGTGCAAAAATATACAGACCTATGTTCAGTTAAGATTTTCCACACAGATCCTCTTCCTTGCTCTTGATCCCTGAAAATCTTGAAGGAAATTGTGGAGCTGCTTTAAAAAGAGATTTGTAATTCCTCTTGCCTTAAACAAATACATGACATATGGTTTCTTTTGGGTGGTGGCTCAAAGTCAACGTGCAAACGTTGGCTGGGCACATGAGATGATGTTGATTTTTGTGGTGGAAAACATTGCCTCAGTGGGAGCAGCTGCTATGTACTAGAAAGGACTTGGGGCTAGGAGACAGGAGTCATGGAGGCCAGGCTTACTCCACTGCTTATCAGGGCTTGCTCCCCTAAACCTCCACCAGATGTGTATGACGAATCCTCTGCACTGCCCAGTTCACAGGATCCTGTGTTAATTTCTACGATGCCTTCAGGTCTTTCAAAATAGGGTGTTGTTTTATTAGTAGAGCACATACAGCAGATACAATTAAACCAAGAGGTTAAAATTCCGATTTCTGAAAACAAAACTGAAGGCTGTGTGTGGTGGCACAGGCCTGTACTCCTAGGCACGTGGGAGGTGGAGACAGGAGGATCAAGGTCCTCCTTGGCTTTGTAGTAAGTTGGAGGCCAAACTGGGCTACTGGAGATCCTCTCGCAAAGAAACAATAAGTAAGATGGATAGATAGACGGATGGATGGATAGATAGATAGATAGATAGATAGATGGATGGATGGATGGATGGATAGATAGATAGATAGATAGAAAGATGGATAGAAAGATAGATGGTTAGATAGATAGAAAGATAGATAAATAAAAAGATGGATGGATAGATAGATAGATAGATAGATAGATAGATAGATAGACAGACAGATAGATACATAAATAACTGAGGGGCTGGGATGTAGCTTGACGGTCGAGTATTGCCTAGTACACACAAGGTTCCAGGCTTGGTCTCCAGCCCTCAAATTGAAACAAATAAAGCCCACCAATGGCAGAGGCAAAAATCCCTCTTCCAGACAATGCCTTTCCTCTTAGAAATGCCTTAGTCTAAATACTTTATTTTTTAAAAAATGTATTTCACTTGTTTTTCTGAGAGTACCTCACGGTATATCTTGAACTAGCCTTCGTCCTTAGCCTCCAAAGTGCTTTGACTACAGCTGACATTACCACTCACCGCTACTAATCTGTTTTGGAACTACATACTGACGGAGCAAATAGCATCAATCTGTCCTTTTATTAGGAAAGGAGGAGCCGTGACAGACACCTCCTAAGGACCTCATTTCTTCCTAGGGCTGTGTTTTTTTTTTGTGTGTGTTTATGTGTATATGTGTGTGTGTGCGCGCGCGTGTGCATGTTTGTGCGTGTGGATTGAAAGTGGAGAATGGACTGAAAAAGAGATGTGCTAACTGGATCCTTTCCCGTCTAGTCCTGGCAATGACCTGGCTTTGGGCAGCTAAGAGAGGGCTGTGCAAATCAGGTTAGAGGAAGCAATGTGAACTAGAAAAGAATAAATGGTGATGAACATGTGTTGAGTGACTGGAGGGCACAAGATGCCTTTGTGTAGAAAGGATGTCGGAGCTTTGAAGGGGAGGGTTCTTCTTTCCTGCCACTGCAACTGATGTGTAGGGCAGCAACAAGTGAAAAGATGCAAAGAGAAGTGGCCGGGAGAGTCTAGGGGGGGAGGAGGAGAGACACCAGGACATAATCTGCGATCCTTAAAACAAGATACACTCCCAAAGATGGAAGGGCAGTAGCTGTGTGTTGTTATCCCATTGTCTCAGCTGAGACTCACATTTCAATGTGAATTCTCACTAGGGGATTCTGAAGGCCCCGTGTTATTAACACTCAGCACAAGGATGGCTTCTGGGAAGGAAGCAGGCAGTGATGCTGCTGGGATTAGGGGATGCTACCAGACCTGGCTTCTCAGAATCCCAGAGTTCTCTGGGAGTGAGGTCTGTCCCATTTCTGATCATGGTCTGACTGCCGCTTAGCCTTTTGTGTTCCTCACACCCTTCCTTGCAGGTGTTTGCAAGAGCAGGCCTTTGGACTTGGTGTTTATCATCGATAGTTCTCGTAGTGTCCGGCCTCTGGAATTCACCAAAGTGAAGACCTTTGTGGCCCGCATCATTGACACCCTGGACATCGGGGCAGCTGATACGAGGGTGGCTGTGGTGAATTATGCCAGCACTGTGAAGATAGAGTTCCAGCTCAACACCTACTCAAACAAGCAGGCCCTGAAACAGGCTGTGGCCCGGATCACACCCTTGTCAACAGGCACTATGTCAGGGCTGGCTATCCAGACAGCGATGGAGGAAGCCTTCACTGTGGAGGCAGGAGCTCGGGGGCCCATGTCTAACATCCCCAAGGTAGCTATCATTGTGACGGATGGGAGGCCCCAGGACCAGGTGAATGAGGTGGCTGCCAGGGCCCGGGCATCTGGTATTGAACTGTATGCCGTGGGTGTGGACAGGGCAGATATGGAGTCCCTCAAGATGATGGCTAGCAAGCCCCTGGAAGATCATGTGTTCTATGTGGAGACCTACGGAGTCATCGAGAAGCTTTCCGCTAGATTCCAGGAGACTTTCTGTGGTAAGTTGGTAAGTCTTAGCTTCCAACTAGCAAGGATGTTATAGTTCCTACCTTGTGTTCCTGGAAATTGGTTTGGAAGGATTTATTTGTTTTTAAGTTGTGCGTATGTGTGTGGGTATGTGCACATGAGGCAAGAAGCCTCAAATCCCCTGCAGTTGGAGGCAGTTAAAGTCACCCCAGATGGGCAATGGGCACCAAACTTGGGCCTTCTTCAAGGGAAGTATGTGCTCTTAGCTGCTGAGCCAACGTTCCAGCCCCCTGGAAAATGAAGGTCTATTCATTTTTTGGGAGGGGGTAGAAATTTTATGGAAGAATTAAACACATGCAATGCTTTTTTGGGAGGTCTCACTCTCTTTTTTTAACCAACCTAAACACATGGTGTTGGTTTAGAAATACAAGGCTCCACTATATGTAACTTGGTTTGTTCATAAAACCTTCATGTTTGCATTAGACATGGTAAGTTCTGGAAATAACCAGAATAAACAATCCCGCTGCTCCCTGATGGGGTCAGAAATAAAACCCCAAACCCAAAACCCAAACACTCAAACTCAAGACATCTCTTCAGTGCCCTCTTCTCCACCGTTAACACTCCTCCCCTCCCCTCCAAATGTTTTCCTTAGCTTGACGTCTCCAGATTTAACACTGCCTCTCTTGTTCTCCCGCAGAAGCCAGAGTGGTGTCTGCCCCTGGAAGGACCAGTGGGCTGGATCCCAATATCACTGTCCATGATTATGCAATGAAAGCTCATTTTCAGATTTGACTCTTTCTCTGCTTATTCTTTTGTGGAACAATTGGATTAGGGACAAGAAGGGTTGTGTTTTCTGATTCACTTAGATGCAAGGAACAGATTAAAAACAAATTATTTTGTTCATCTTCTATTCTTCCTTTTGGATGGAGTTTGAATATGATCATGCTAATTTTATTAGCATTTCTTTTTTGGCATGAATTAATCAAATGCAACTGTATGAATCTATTCCATGCTGGAAGCCTTTTTTTTTTTTTTAAATCAGGATGTGACCTGGGTGTGATGGTATTGCCTGTAACCCCAGAATTTGAGAGGTGGAGTTCAAGGCCAGCTTCAGATATATCCTGAGTTTCAGGTTACCATGCACATGAGGAGACCATGTCAAGAAAAAGAAAACAGAAATCTATTTTTAAAACTTTAGAAAAATAGAATTACGGTTTGTGGGTGTCACGATCTAAAAAATCATTTGGAGACAATCATTTGAAAGCCTCTGTGGGATGTTGAAATGAGTGTGGACACTGTTCCAATTTAGGTGAATTCCTAAAAATGACACTTTGTGCCACACACATTCTGTATCTATTCATACTGATCACCACATACCAAGTCAAGGAAACTGCTCCCAGCCTTCAGGTACTATTATGGAGTTGGTGAAAAAGACAAGCAAGGGAGCCAGTGGCTACAGTTGCAAACATCAATGAGACTCTATATCTAAGCGAATGTGGAACTCAGCATCATCAGTGGGTCGGGAAATGGTAGATGAAATCTTGGCCGCATTGCGGTCATTCCTGGCTGAGATCCCCTTGCCTTCTGTGTCCCGGGACACTAGGCTTTCACAAGACACCACTGGCTATACTGGCAACTACTTGGCATTTATTAGGCTCTAGAAAGAAAGTGCCTTTTTTTCTCTTTTTTCCCAGAAAACCCCCTTGAGCTGTGGGTGAGAGCTCTTCTGTCAGGGCTCTGGTCTGTGGCTAGGTTGGGTCTTAAAGTTAGCAACTAGGGGTGGGCTCCAAGGCTGTAAAGTGGGGAGTGAGTGGCAATCTTTCCCTCACTTACAAAAGACCTGCTTGTTCTGGGGGCAGCAAGTGGGGGGGGGTGTCCTCTCTGGAAAAAACATCTGAGGGACAGTTTGTTGTAGTCAACGGGCTGGAAAGATTATTGCATGAAAAGGTGCTTCTTGGGAAAATATTAGCCTTGTCCTCTTGCCAAGGGCACTGGAGGCTGCGTTACCTGCTACAGGAGTGTTAGTCTCCTCTAACAGGCCTTGGCTTTATAGAAATGACTAAATTCATTGATTCATCTTTTAAAACACGTCACTGGGCGTGTGTGTGTGTGTGTGAGGGGGTCATTCCAATGAGATATAAATGTTTCCAGGAGCAAGGAGTTGGAGATACAATTTAGCCGATGTAATCTTATACCTTTCTATTTTAAAAATATTTATTTATTTATTATATATACAATATTCTGTCTATGTGTATGTCTGCAGGCCAGAAGAGGGCACCAGATCTCATTATAGATGGTTGTGAGCCACCATGTGGTTGCTGGGAATTGAATTTAGGACCTTTGCAAGAGCAGGCAATGCTCTTAACCGCTGAGCCATCTCTTCAGCCCCTCTTATACCTTTCTTTTTATCTCTTTATGTTTATAATTTAAATCCATCATCTTTGAAGCTACTAAGAAGCCAAGTAGATATCTGGGCATTGGCCATGTGATGGGCATGCAGAAGGAGGCCGTTGGCTGGATGGCCTTGCACCATTTGCGTGCTCAAGCAAATTCACTGCCCAAGTGTGAGTTAATACCAGGCCAATAGGCACGCTTGTGTTCCAGTGCTCTTTAGGCACAGAATGTGGAACTGTTGCAAGCAAGGTCCCAGCTACGCGGGGCCCCGTAGCTCATAGCACTCTTGAAGGTATGTTATTATTCTCCACAGCTCTTATGGTCGAGAGGCAGGAATCTGTCTTATGGGTATTCAATTTGGCCAAATAAAACATCAAGTTGCCTGATTGTTTGATTCCAGCAACTACAAATTCAGAACGTCCTTTCTCTTTTGACAGATGGTATAGCCAGATCTATAATTCTAAATCGACAGCATCTCAAATCAATATTTAATGCTCCCTCATCCCCCGTTTTAAATAGTGAAGTCAAAATGGAGTCCGAAAGAAACCTAGAGGCAGAAGGAAGTGACTAAAATGATTCTTTGGTATTGACGTAACTGCTGTGCCTATTCTTTGCCTAGCTCTGGACCCGTGTGTGCTTGGCACACACCAGTGTCAGCATGTGTGCATCAGTGATGGTGACGGCAGGCACCATTGTGAGTGCAGTCAAGGGTACACCTTGAACGCCGACCGGAAAACATGTTCAGGTGAGGCTTCTTTAGGGCGCAATGGTGGAACAGGAGCTCTCTGACGCCTCTTCTCCAGGGGTGGGGTCTGTCTGAGCCTTTGACTTCAACCTTCTGGCAGACTTAGCACTGCTCAGCAGCTTTTCTTGATAGAGAACATGATAGAAAAGTGAGAACCTACTCAGGGCAGTCTAGCCTAGCACAGGCCTCCTTGGTACTATTTTCTTTCTTTCTTTCTTTCTTTCTTTCTTTCTTTCTTTCTTTCTTTCTTTCTTTCTTTCTTTCTTTCTTTCTTTCCCTCCCCTCTGTCCGTCCGTCCGTCCGTCCGTCCGTCCCTCCCTTCCTCTCCTTCCTTCCTTCCTTCCTTCCTTCCTTCCTTCCTTCCTTCCTTCCTTCCTTCCTTCCTTCTTTCCTTCCTTCCTTCCTTCCTTCTTTCTTTCTTTCTCTTGTTCTTTTTTTTTCTTTTTTCGAGACAAGGTTTCTCTATGTAGCTTTGATTTCTGTCTTGGAACTAGCTCTTGTAAACTAGGCTGGCCTCGAACTCACAGAGATTCCCGTGCCTCTGCTTCCTGAGTGCTGGGATTCAAGGCATGTGCCAGCACCTCCCAGTTTGTTACTATTCTTAAAATAAGATTAAGCCAGGCAGTAGTGGCACATTAACAGGGCTACACAGAGAAACCCTGTCTCGAAAAAAAAAAAAAAAAAACAAAAACAAAAATCAAAACCAAACCAACCAGCTAAACAAACAAATAAATAAAATAAAATAAATTTAAATTATATTTGTGTCCTTGTGTGGGTACGTGTGTGTGAGCGCAGGTACCCGAGGGTCTCCAGGAGCTGGAGTTACAGGTGGTGAGCCACTGCCTGTGCTGTTAGGAAGCAAACTTAGATTCTCTGCAAAAGCAGTACGCCTCCTTAAACACTGAGCTGTCTTTTCAGCCCCTTCTTTTCTAAAAATTAATATTTTAGGTTAGTATGCAGATAGGTTTTATCATGGTATTTTCATATGTTTGTCATTATATTTTGCTTTCATTTTCCTCAGCACTGCCTCTCTCCCCAGTTTGCCTCCCTCCTTCTCCCAGTTTCACACCCTTTCTGTTTCCCTAGGACACCCATCCCATTCCCTCTCTCTGCTTCTCACCTCCCTCAAGATCTCTTCCTCTTCTCCCATGGACCCTTCGAGTTCTGTGACATACAAACACACACATCCAATTTTAGTAGATTCCTCATGAGAGAAAAGATGCGATATCTTTCTGAATCTTTTTTTTTTCTCTTGCTTGACATAGTAATTTCCAGTTGCATCCATTTTCCTGCAAAAATCCTGGTTTCAGTTTTCCTTACGTCTGTGTAAGATCCCATTGTGCATCTGCACCACGTTTTCTTCGTCAGTCCATCTGCTGGTGAACATTTTGTGGGTTCCATTTCCTGACTTCTGTGAACAGCTGTAAACGTGGATGTGTTGTGTTGACTTAAGGTCCTTACTCTGCTCGCTCTTTTCTTTGTTAATGGTCTTAAAGAAGACACCGATAAAAGAAATGGTGAGAAAGAAGGGATCCAAAACTCTTTACATGTTTTCCTTTATTTTATTTTATTTTATTTATTTTTTTTTTGAGATAGGGCTTCTTTATGTAACCCTGGCTGTCAAGGATTCACTTTGTAAACCAGGCTGGCCTCAAACTCACAGAGATCTGCGTGCCTCAACTTCCAGGATTTAATCCTGGGATTAAAGGCATGCACAACCACTATCCTCTATTTTTTCCAAATTTATATGCTAATTTATAAATTTATTTAAGTGTTACACACATAGACATAGGAATGCATGTACATCATCTTCGTGCAGTGCCCATCGAGGCCAGAAGAGGTTCGGGGTCTCTTGGTACTGGAGTTATAGACAGTTGTGAGCTGCCATTGGATGCTGGGAATCGAACTTGGGTTCTTGGAAGCACAGCCAATCTTCTTAGCCAGCGAACCAACTCTTCAGCCCTGGGATCCAAAACTCTTGATACTTTTGGAGATTTGACACCTTTTCCTGGGTTTTATTTCATTAGACACAAGCATCCTAATTTTTCTCTGAGACAGTACACACTCATGGACACCAGAAGTAGAAAGGCCGAAGGTATCTAAGTACCACACAGAGTCAATGAGGAACAGGAATTAGCCTTTTTACCCTTCTTTAATCGTAGGAGAATTTTTGTGAAGAAAAAAGACATCATTTAGTTCAAACTGCTAATTTTATAGTTAAGAAAATTGAGATGCAAAAAAGGGAAGAGGTATATGTATCGGTGGGTCTGTTGGCGAAGGAACAGGACCAGAGAGTAGGATCCAAATTCCATCAATGCCTGTGCTCACTCCCTCTGTTAGTGTGTGTGTGTGTGTGTGTGTGTGTGTGTGTGTGAGAGAGAGAGAGACAGTGTGACTGCTAAGGGTTTGCTCACCTCATTCTTTCCATGTGTCCACATCTGCCATACTCATCTCTTGACAGCTATTGATAAGTGTGCCCTCAACACTCACAGATGCGAACAGATCTGTGTGAACGACAGAAACGGCTCCTACCACTGCGAGTGCTACGAAGGTTATACCTTGAATGCAGACGGAGCCACGTGTGCAGGTGAGTGGGCTGTGCACACGTTCACCTGTCACCGCACCCAGTGTTGAAGGGGAAGCCTACGGCTGGAACTTGATCAGTTTTCCATTTTAGCCACCCTGGGAATTTTCTGTTTCTTTTCTTTTTTTCTTTTTCTGGTTTTTTCCCAGGCTGGCCTGGAACTCAGATATCCGCCTACCACCACTGCTCTGAAGGGCAGCAGGAACCGTTGGCACTTCTCGGGTTCCCTGTCTTTTAGAGACACCAGCTGGACAGCCACTGTTCCCTCCCTCCCTGACAGTCTCGCCTGATGTGGTAGCACAACTGGTGTGTTCTTGCTGAAACTTTAGAAGCATGAGGAAGCCTCAGACAGACCCAAAGGGGGAGAGTCTTAGTCCGCCATGTTTTCCGGTTCTTCTCAAATGTGTCAAAAGCATAAAAACAAAGGTAGACCAATGAAATGTCTCAGTATATGACAACTTCATGTCATGTGGGATCTTGGATTGGATCCTGGACCAGAAAATGGACATTAGGAAAGAACTGGGAACATCTGAATATTGAGTGAAGATCAATCATCCTGTATCGGTGATTATGGTGATCATAGTAGACTTATCTCGATTATTGGCATTTGGGAATAGAGCAAGTAAGTTTTTTAAAAAGCCTGAACTTGCCTTAAAAATGAAAATTTAAAGGTTAAAATAATAGATTAAAGCTGAATATGTTAGCTCATGGCCATCACCCCAGCACGTGGGTAGCAGAGGCAGGAGGGTCACTGTAAACTCCACGTCTTCTTGGGCTGTAGATGAGACTCTGTCTCAATCTTCCCCCACACAAATAGTTTCAAATATGTCAATACAAGTCTCTTCCCTTCTTTCTGGGTGTGGTGATCAATGACAGCAATTCCAGTGTTCAAGAGGCTAAAGATTAGCCGGGCAGTGGTGGTGCATACCTTTGGTTCCAGCACTCGGGAGGTAGAGGCAGGCAGTTCTCCGTGAGTTTGAGGCCAGCCTGGTCTACTGAGCAAGCTCTAGGACAGGCTCCAAAGCCACAAAGAGAAACCCTGTCTTGGGGAAAAAAAGCTGAAGATTTCGTGCCAGCTTTGGCTACATAGTAAGACCCTGTTGCAAAAACAAAAAATGTACCTCTACTGTATACCTGCCTTTCTGTTGTATATCTATATTTATCTGTATTTATTCTGTATATGTATTCTGTATTTATTTACCTACCTACCTACCTATTGCCTGTTCACCTAATTCTCACAGGTAAGTACACTGAATAAAGAATTGGGTCCCAGACTCTCATTCCACCCTAAATTAGTTGGTCTCCTGGGTCTCTTGTACCTTATTTATGACACAAATGTTAAAATAGAATTTCTCTAAACTCTATTTTTTTTTCATACTCCTGGATCTAGTGCAGTTAGCTGCATAAGTGACTGGTCTATTTCTGGGTTGGAATAAGTACAATAAACCTAAAAGGAATGCATTAAGTATTAATGAGATGCTTGGGTTATAAAAAACTCAACACTGATGATATTGAATGAAGACCTGAGTATAACATCGGAGACTAATTATCATGTGTGAAGGATCTTATTAACTCTGCTAATTTCTTGTTAGAGCAAACAATGCTGACAGTTTTGCCTCGCTTCCAGCCAGCTTCCCTCTCCTATATTTCAAGCTGTTTTAAAGCAAGCATGTTTCTGTCTCTGGGTACTGAAAGACTCTTTGACTCTTAATTTTAAAATTCCCCTCTTGGACGCTCTTCTGGCAGCTCAGGATAAATGTGCTTTGGGTACACATGGCTGCCAGCACATTTGTGTGAACGACGGAGCCGGGTCCCATCACTGTGAATGCTTTGAGGGCTACGCTCTGAATGCAGATAAGAAAACATGTTCAGGTAAGGTCCATTCCACAAACCCTTCCCTGCTTGACTCTTTCTATGGTGGTGAAATGAACCTGCCATCCGCAGGGAGAGAGGCTCTTGGGGGGAACTTAAAGACCCAGGCTCAGGCATCTGGCCAGCTTACATGCTTAGAAGCATGTTGCCCGGGGGGTTCGTGAGCTCATTGGCTTTTCCAAACATAATAACTTCAGAAAATTACTGGGAAATGGGTAGGGAATGGGGGTATGAGAAACGCTAATGATATATGGGGTCCCCATCCAGGAAAAAATTTAGAACCCTGTACACTGGGGCCTTTTTAAGCAAATAGAGGAAGTCAGCTGGACAGTGATTATTTGCTGTGATAGGCTGCACTGGTCTTTTTCCAGTTACAACTTGGCCCCGGGGACTTTAGTGTTGATCTTTAAGCTGGATTCTTTTAGCAAAGGAGACTTTGTGAAGGGTTGACTTAGACCCACACAGGCCTTCCAAGGTGTTGGAAGCGGGGACATTCTTGACTGTTTGTAGCTGATCAATCTTCAGTGACTCAGGCCTTGTGACTTGGCTAACGAGCCCCTGCTGGGACCATTAATCCTCATTAATTTGATTTAGGTTCGCTGGTGGAACAGGGCGGCATTTATACACATCAAAGCTGTCTATCTGGAGAGGCATTTCTTGCTCTCGAGGTGCTGTTGTGTTTGGCACATTAGCGCTTTCAGAACTGTTCCATCTGCTCCTCTTCCTCAGGGAACTAGATATGGTGGGATCTCGTCAAGATAAATGAAGGGACACGGCACATCGGTGGCTCTCTTGATTTTGTGCTTTTTTTTTTTAATTTTTGTTTTTGTTTCTGTGAGACCGTGATTCCTGCATCCCCAGCTGACCTGAACCTCACTGTGAAGCCCAGTTTGCCTCAATTTGCAGTAACCCTAAGTGCTGGTTGAAACTCAACCGTCTGTTGAGTGCCTGGGTACCCCACGCCTGGCTCTTCCCTCTTTAAGAAATGAAATCAGACATGGCTTCTAATCCCAGCCACTATGGAGATGGGAGCAGGAGGACTACGATCAGTCAGTACAAGACAAGAAACAAGAACAGGGCTTTGGCCCTTGTAACGGCAGAGAAAGGATCTGCGTCTCTCTGGAGCCTTTCTGGGTCCAATAAACTCTTTTCACTTGTTCTAGGCCATTGGACACAGGACCCACAGTGTGGTGCCTCCTCTCTTCCCCACTCAAGTTTGGGCATGCTACCTTTATCTCTGAAATGCTATTTATGCGATAAGCAGAGCACTTCAGGATTTAATTGAATATATCATCATTCATCTTATTAAGTTATTGTTTTTCTTTTTCCATATGAGAAAGAGAGAGAGGAAGAGAGGGAAGAAGATAGATAGATAGATAGATAGATAGATAGATAGATAGATAGAAAGATAGATAGATAGATAGATAGATAGATAGATAGATAGATAGATAGATAGATAAAATGAACATTAGTGTTCAGGTCACCAGTGACCAATGTTTTTTGTCCCACCTCGTAAGGTATCAGTGGTTGGTCTCTAGGCAATACAGTCCTTTGTGTGTGTGTGTGTGTGTGTGTGTGTGTGTGTGTAGCATCAAACTTAGCTCCACAGACAATGATGTCTGAATTAGTGATTTCCTTCACGGCTGTGACAAAATGCCCAGCCCAAGCACCTGAAGGCAGGCAGGTAGGCAGGTAGGCAGGTAGGCAGGAAGGCAGGAAGGCAGGAAGGCAGGAAGGCAGGAAGGAAGGAAGGAAGGAAGGAAGGAAGGAAGGAAGGGTTTATTCTCTCCACAGTTGAAGGGTATAGTCCGTAATGTCGAGGAGGCCACAGCAGCAGGAGCTTGAAGCTGCTGGTCCCCCTGGAGCTGATAGTTAGGGAGCAGAGAGAGATGAAAGCTGGTGCCCAATCAGCCTTCTTTTTTTTTTTTTTTTTTCAGTTCAGTTCTGGACACCAGCCCATGGGAACGGTATCACCCATATTTCTAGTGACTCTTCTTATCTCAGTTAGCACTCTTTAGAAACTCCTTCACAGACGTGACCCCAGGGATTCTAGATTCAGTCAAGCTGACTCTCAGGGTTATCTACCACAGGCTTCCTAGTCGATTATTTTTGATGATGATCTATAAACAGCATTGATAGGTTTCAGAAATGCCTATGGTGAGCTCTATACTGCCATTGAGACTCAGTGCCCTCAAGTATATTGGGAAGGAGAGAAGAGGAGTCCCCTCAGACAGCTGCCGGAGAGCGAAGGGGAAGGAACAGCCAGGCGTAGCATGGGGAGGAAAGCCGTTTCTTCTTCCTGGAACACAAGAATATGGGTGATGACTCAAGGCTCCACTCTCAGTGTTGACTGGGACCAACAAAGCTTTGTATTCCAGAAGTTTGTGTTTAGGGTTCTATTTAACTAACAGGTAAACATTTTCTTTCCTGCATGGTTTGGGTCAGTCCGAGACAAGTGTGCGCTGGGCACTCATGGCTGCCAGCACATCTGTGTGAGCGATGGAGTGGCATCCTACCACTGTGATTGTTTCCCTGGCTACACCTTGAATGACGACGAGAAGACGTGCTCAGGTGAAGACGGATCCTCTAAGTAGATTTCATTTTAGGAAAAATCAATCTAGGAGGAACCACTTTTTTTTTTTTAATTTATCATATTGAGCTGCTGTCCTCTTCTGCTACACAGTCTACTTTCTATAATTTGATCCCATTTTCTTCTCTCATTTTTCATTCTAATTAATGTCTCAGCCTGCTTTTTATTGCTATTGTGGTAAATTATGCATAACAGCAAATTTACTAGTCTGACCCTTTTCAAGTGTTCCGTGTCAATGGTCGCCATGGTTCATCTTCAGAGTCTTTCACCCTCCTGTCTAATGCTCTGCAGTCACGGGAGAGTGACTGGGGACTTGCCAGTTTCCCCCAATGCAGTGAGGGCTTTGATAGGCATCCTTAGATCAATTTAGGGGAGCATTGACTGCCCCTTTCACAGTCTTGCAGTGCACTCAATACTGCCTTGAGTTCTTTCCACTTGTTTACATTGTCTTTAATTTCTTCCAACAGTGTTTTGTAATTTTCAGTGTACAAGCCATATACCCGAAAACATTCCTAATTGTTTCATTCTTTTTTTATTTTACTGTGAACAGATCTCTGTTGGAGGAGTCCGCTTGCTTGTTTACCAGCTGCTCAGCCCCAAAATAATCACACAGAAACTGTATTCATTAAACCACTGCTTGGCCCATTAGCTCTAGCTTCTTATTGGGTAACTCTTACATATTAATTTAACTAATTTTTGTTTATCTGTGTATCACCATGTGGCTGTGGCTTACTGGCCAAAGTTTCAGCATCTGTCTCCAGTGGGGCTACATGGCTTCTCTCTGTCTCTGCCTCCTTTCTCCCAGCATTCAGCTTAGTTCCCCCCCCAGCTCTATTCCCCCATAGCTCTGCTATAGGCCCAAAGCAGTTCCTTTATTAACCAATGATATTCACAACATATAGAAGCGAATCCCACATCAGATCTCTCTGTCTCAACTTTCAATTTTGCTATACCAGTGCTCTTTAATTTTCTAAGGGGTGTTTATAGTAAGAATATCCCATTGAGCATGTGGCTTCACAGATCTTAGTGTCCGTTAAGCAAGAACACTGGGCCAACTGTCCATCTTATACTCTGTACAGAGATGATTGGCTGATTTTGGCAGATACTTTCTGGCCAGGTATGGGCAGGAGAATCAGTAGCTCAAGCCAGCGTTGGGCTGTCTGAGCGGAGATTCTGCTTCAAAAATAAACAGGAGATGGCTGAGGGAAAATGAAGATGTGGGTTCTGATCCCAGGCACCCACTAAAGAGGCAGGTGTGGAAGTACATGCCTGTAATCCCAGAATTCTGTGGGCTTGCTCACCAATCAGTGAACTCCAGGTTCAGTAAGAGCATCTGTCTCAAAATATAAGGGAGGCAGTGATAAAAGAAGACACTTGATCCCTGGCACCACCCCCCCACATGCACACACTTCAGTTTATCTAGGTTGGCCATCAATATAGCTCTGAATTGAATTTGAAGTTCCATAGTATGTAAGGGTAAAAAAATTATACTTCTCAATTCAAATCATTTGATAGAATAGCAGTCCTTTGTAGGAAATCAGGAGTGACCTAGTTTTAATCTTTGAAGTATTTTGGTTGTATAGATAGATAACTGTTCTCATATCCATGACTTAAGAGAACCAGTAGGATAGGAAGACTGTCTTCTTTCTTTCTTTCTTTCTTTCTTTCTTTCTTTCTTTCTTTCTTTCTTTCTTTCTTTCTTTCTTTCTTTCTTCTTTCCCTCCCCTCCGTCCCTCCCCTCCCTCCCTCCCTCCCTCCCTCCCTCTTTCCTTCCTTCCTTCCTTCCTTCCTTCCTTCCTTCCTTCCTTCCTTCCTTCCTTCCTTC
>NW_026067922.1:4068163-4069220 GCF_014885135.2 Alexandromys fortis
AAAAAAAAAAAAAATAAAATAAAAAAATAAAAAAAATAAAAAATATTTATTAATTAATTAATTTATTATGTATACAATATTCTGTCTGTGTGTATGCCTGCAGGCCAGAAGAGGGCACCAGACCCCATTACAGATGGCTATGAGCCACCATGTGGTTGCTGGGAATTGAACTCAGGATCTTTGGAAGAGTAGGCAATGCTCTTAATCTCTGAGCCATCTCACCAGCCCCTCTTCTTTGTTTTTTTAAGACAAGGTCTCAAATAGTCACAGATAGCTTCAAACTTGCTATATAGATGAAGATGGCCTGAAACTTCTGGCCCTGCTAACTCCACCTCCCAAGTGCTGGGATTACAGGTGTGTACCACCATGCCTGGTTTTATGAGGTACTGGGGGTAAACCCACGGATTCAGGCAGGCTAAGCAAGCACTCTCTCTTATCAACTATGCTACAACTCAGGCCCTGTCTTCTTTTAAATTTTTGTTTTTAAATTCTGATTTCTGACTGATACATTAACTGTACTGCAATAGACATTGTGTTAACGCCATGGCCGTGACTTCTAGAAGCCAACCTAGATACTACAACTGAGCCAAACATTGTAGGATACTCTACCAGCAAGTATCTTATTCATTAGTGTAAGTTAAGCAATGGTAATGTATTTGAAAAGAATTCAAGCCAGGCGGTGGTGGTGCATACCTTTAATCCAGGCACTTGGGAGGCAGAGGCAGGCAAATCTCTGTGAGTTCAAGACCAGCCTGGTCTACAAGAGCTAGTTCCATTCCAGGACAGGCCCCAAAGCCACAGAGAAACCCTGTCTTGAATGCCCCCCCCCAAAAAAGAATTCAGAGTTCTTTTTCATTGGCACAGTAGATCATTTTTACTCATTCAACAGGTTTTTTTTTATTATTACTTAAAAAAAATACCAATCCGGCTGGGTGGTGGTGGCTCATGCCTTTAATCCCAGCACTTGGGAGGCAGAGGCAGGAGGATCTCTGGGAGTTCTCGGCCAGCCTGGTCTACAAGAGCTAGTTCCAGGACAGGAACCAAAAGCTACGGAGAA
>NW_026067922.1:4069377-4099204 GCF_014885135.2 Alexandromys fortis
CCCACTCTCTCCCCTCCTCTCAGTCCCCTCTCTTTCCCAGCACAGACCCTCCCCCCAACCCCTCCAACCCTAAGGGAGTGCCATGCACCCCACCCTGTGGAAAGTCCAAGGCCCTCCCTACTACATCTAGGTTGAGCAAGGTTTACATCCAAAGAGAATAGGATCCCATGAAGCCGCCATATGCAGCAGAGGCACATCCCAGTGTCACTAACACTGGCCCTTCGTGTCAACCCCCTTCAGAGGGGCTTGGTTGTTCCCATGCTCGTTCACTCCCAGTCCAGTTGGAGTTGCTGAGCTCCCATTAGCTCAAGCAAACTGTCTCAGTAGATGACCCACTCGTGGTCTTGAATTCCTTGCTCATACTCTCACTCCTTCCACTCCTCAACGATCTTGGGAGCTCAGTCCAGTGCTCCAATGTGGGTCATTGCCTCTGTTCCCATCTGTTGTTGAATGAAGGTTCTATGATGATATTTAAGATAATCATCAGTCTGACTACAGGGTAAGGTCAGTTCTGGCACCCTCTCCTCTATTGCTTAGGGTCTTAGCTGGGGTCATGCCTGTGGATTCTTGGGCATTTTTCTAGAGCCAGGTTTCTTGCTAATTCCATAATAGCTCCCTCAATCAAGATATCTCTTTCCTTGCTCTCATATCTGTCCTTCCTCCATCTTGACCATCCCATTCTCTCAAGTTCTCCTCAACCCCCCATTCTCCTCTCCCTTCTACTCCCTGACCCCTGCTCCCAAATTTTTGTCTGATTCTAATTTTCAGGTGGGTCTGTATATGTTTTTCTTTGGGCTCACCTTATTATTTTGTTTCTCTAGGATCCTGAGGTATAGGCTCGTTGCCCTTTGTTTATGTCTAGTATCCACTTATGAGTGAGTACATACCATATTCATTTTGTGGGGTCTGGGTTACCTCACTCAGGATAATGATTTTAACATTAAATATAAAAACTGCATATTTTTTCCCTAGTGCTTTTTTTTTTTTTTCAGGGATTCCCATGTAGCAGTGTAACAACAGTCCTGGCTGTCCTGGAACTCACTCTGTAGATGAGGTTGGCCTTGAATTTATGCAGATCTGCCTGCCTCTGCCTTCCAAGTGCTGGGATTAAAGCTTGTGCTACCACTGCCCAGCTCTTTTTTTAATAGCAATTTATGTGCCTAATTGAGCTCTTACATAACAGAGCAACTAAGTATGATTCCTTAAAGTAACTTTTTTATTTTTTAATTTTTATTTCATGTGTGTTGGTGTTTTGCCTCTTTCTATATCTGTGTGAAGGTGCCAAATCCTCTGGAACTGGAGTTACAGACAGTTATGAGCTGTTGTGTGGGTGCTGGGAGTTGAACTTGGGTCCTCTGGAGGAGCAGCTAGTGCTCTTAATTGCAGAGCCATCTCTCCAGCCCATTTAAAAGTAACTCTTAGCTCAAAATCTTCCTATGTCCAGAAAAAAAAAAATCCGCCGATCTATTGGATGTTGAACCTCAGACGACACATGGTTATACAATTTGGTAAGCCAAGATGTCAAGAAATGGTTTTCAAAACGTAACACGACACTGTCTCACAAATTTCAAAGTTAGTACTCCGAGCGCTAGCTCTGGAAAAGAACTTTATCTCAGCATCGCTCAGCGTAACAACTCTATTCCCACATACCTCAGAGGAATGGAATTCAGACAGGGGTAGGCACTTGGAAGGAGGAGGTGTGGGCAGCATGGCGGAATCAGCTCCCAAACCTTGCGCATGCGTACGATGGTGTTTGTCCTTAGCCAGCATTCGCTCTTCCTAGAGTAGCATTGCCTTTCTCCTCACCACACACGGAAGAAATCTTTCTCTTCTTTCATCTATTGAAGGTTTTCCAGTAATGTAAAATCTAGAAATGTAAAATCTCCAGAAAGCCAAACCAAGGGATAACTCAACAATTCCTTTAAATCAAGACTTCATAAGCATTACTCTCCACTGAGAGATATTGTTCCAATTCAGTTTTGGGTGAGAAAAAAAGAACTGAAGATCTCTGCAGGAGTGTAGTTTCGTGATGAATTTTTGAATTTTAGATTAGGCTTTTGATGAGACAATCATTCTGTTCACTTATAGTGGGACATAATTTTCTTTTGTGTGGAAGGGTTTGAAAGCACGCTTATGTTTTCTAACGTGTTAAACATAAGTCACTTTGGCCTTAACGTCTAGCCACTTGACAACATTTTGAAGAAGCTGCAAGTTAACTGAATATGGACAAGTACATCGTCAAACTGCTCAGAAATTCTCGCCTGGAAATGGGGAGTGCTTAGTACCTGCAATATGTATTCTTTAGTACACTTTATGTCCGACGTTCCTGCTAATAATCTGCCGCTGTAAATGCTTGGCTGTTATTCAGTAAACAGTATGAGGGTTTCCTGGAGGATCAGTTTTCAAGGAAATAAATGTGCAGACCTTTATAAAGAACTTTAATGCCTCTAAGCTATGACTGTGAAATCATTAATAAGATGAAAAGTGAAAAATTCAATGTTTTGTTATTGACTGATTGAGCCTTATAAGTTTTAAATGTTTATATTAATAAGGTGAGCATATTCACAAAACCTTGTCTCTTTTCTCTTGGTCATATTTATAATACAAACCAGCCTTACTATTGAGAGTGCAAATTTTATGAATATATAAAACATTCAAATAATTAAACTGAGATGAATATATTTAGAGTTGTTTAATACTTTTGTTTTTTGCTGAAATGTTATTGAAGGGATTATAATACAATAGATAATATAAAACAATCAAGGGATTATAACGCATGTATCTAAAAATAATTTACAGAGATTAAGTGAATGCTACACGCCACTTTTAATTCATTAATGTCATAGAAATGAGCAACTAAAGAGAACTGGATATAAACTTACGGTGCTAAGATCTTTGCCAAGGAGGAAAAAAACCTTGAATTCTATCATTTCGTTTTAGCATATAGATGACAAAATTAGGTATTTATAAAACGAGTGTAACAAGCATCAAGATCTAATACTATCTTTTAAAAAACATTGGTAATAAGTCTGTTTTTTTTTTTACTCAGAATATACCTAATATGTGTACTTTTAGATGCAACTTGTAACTTTTGGAATAAAATAATTCTCTAAACTTTGGGCTACTTGATCTGTTTTGGTTTGTGTTGTTTTTAATATAGTAAAGTTCCTATCCTTCTACACTGATGTCATGGCTGATTTCTTTTGGTGGCTCTTGTTATGCTTTCTATTAAAAGTATGTGTGTTGAACTGAATTAGTAATTCTTGAATGTGTAACAGGTGAGAAACAGAAAGAACAAAATGAAGATATGCCCTCAATAATTTCATCTCACACTGTTTTGAGGCCTAAAATGTCAGCCAGTTCAGGGTAAATGGCAAGGAAGTTCCTAAATAAACTCAGTGAAATATTTAAATACAGTTTTGTGTGTTCCCTTGAGTGTGAGTGTGTGTGTCTATGGGTGCACCTGTGCCGTGCCACAGTGCACATGTGGAAGTCTGAGGACTAACATTTGAAATTGCTACTCTCCTTCCAGCATCTGTGTCTGAGGAACCCAAGTCAGGTCATCAGGAGATGGGTGCCTTTCCTTGACGAGCCACCTTTGGCCAGCCCCTCACTGACAATTTTAGACACACATAGAATGAATGAACTTCGATCACACCCACCTCCATTTCCTGTTTCCACTCTTGTATTCTCCTTCTGCTCTTTCTCTTCCTCTTATCTAAAACTCACCTTACTATTCTCTGCCCCCCCCCCGCAAACAAACGAGAGAAACCATGTGATACTTGTCTTCCTGACTTATTTCACTTAACATGATTTCCAGTTCTCTCTGCACTCCTGCAAATGATATTATCTTCTTGATGGCCACCTTTTTAATCCATTGATGGGCACCTAGTCTGACTGTGCCGATTGTCTGTTGTAAATGGTGATGTGTTAAATATGGATGTACAGGCATTTCTATTGTGTGTTGTCTTGGATTCTTTGGGTATGCACCCAATACTGGCATGGCTGGATAGTATGATGGATCTATTTCTAGGGTTTTTTGTTTGTTTGTTTGTTTGTTTTTTTAAGTAGCCTCCCTATGGAAGGCAAAACAACCTGGACTCTTACATTGTAGACGTGGTCAGACAACAGTGTGAGGTCAAAGGCTTCAAAGGTTTTGTGCTCTGGATGGGGAAAGACTCCAATGGGGAAATTAACACTTCTGTGTAAAGCACATGCTATACAACATAAGTCAATGTTGATAGCTGCAGATTAAGATAAAGAGAAAACCATAAATAATAAAAAGATAGTGAGACCAAATAACTCTACAGGAGTGGTGGGGCTTTGTTAACATTCAGGTTTCCAAAAACGACAATGGGGGCATGGGAAATTGGCTCAGTACATGAAGTGCTGGCTGCAGACATGAGGACCCACGTTTGGATCTCCAGCAACTCCAAGAGCCTGGTTAGCTGTGGTTCAACTCCCATGACTGGGAGTTGGGGGCAAGTGGTCCTGGAGTGCGTGGACTGGGCAGTCGAGCCCAAATGGTGAGTTCCAAGTTTATTGAGCGATGATCCCGCCGTAGGAGGGGGTTAGAAGATGGCACATGGTATGAATTTCTGATCTCCACATGTGCGCCTCCACCCCTACTCACCGTGAGACGACGTCTAAAAAAGTTAAAAATATACAAAAATCGCTCTCCGGACAGAAAAAGCCCGACAGCTCAAATATTTTAAGTTAGAGGGTATGTGCCAATGCAATTATAACGTTAATGACTCACAGGTCCTTCGCCCTCCTTTATAAGGGCTGTTGGGGTTTGTAAGGCATTTTAGGTATTCTCTGCTGGCTAGTCTTATGGCAGCTTGACCCACTAACTAGAGTGATCGGAAAGGAGAGAACCTCAACTGAGAAAATGCCTCCATAAGATCCGGATGTAAGGCAGTTTTTAGTGATTGATGTGGGTGGTGCCATCCCTAGGCTGGTGGTCCTGGGTTCTGTTAAAAAAAAAAAAAAGCAGATTGAGCAAGCCATGGGAAACAAGTCACTAAGCAGCACCCATCCAAGGCCTCTGCATCAGCTCGTCTGCTGCCCAGTTTGAGTTCCTATCCTGACTTCCTTCAGTGATGAAGTACAATGTGTATCTGTAAGCCTAATAAACCCTTTCTTCCCCAACTTCCTTTTTGGTCACAGTGTTTCATCCTAGCAATAGAAACCCTAAGACAGATTCCAAAGAAATAGTACCTACTCCTAAATTGCTTCCGAGGATTCATCAGGTCCCTCCCTCAAAGGAGAAGGCAACCATCAAAATGCACATCTGCGCGGCCATTTATTTGTTCAGTGGTGTAGCCTATCAAATGCAACAAAGCGACTTTTCTTTTCAAAGATGTTGGGCCGGGGTGGGAGTTGGGGGATGAGATAGAAAACAAAGACTTCTCAAGACCTTTTGGGAAGGGGCTCCATTCTTTAGCCTATACTGACACCTGACCTGCGCGCCTGTCCAGGTGTAGCGTGGCTGTGTAGCATAGCGGCGCTGCTGATGGGGGTGAAGGCAGGGCGCTAAATCGGTAGCTGGCCAAGAAGGTACAGACCCAACTGCAGCGCAGAACCCGCCGACCTCGCCCCAGACCGATTCCACAGCAATCCATCGCCCGCGCAGGCGCAAGACAGCCAGCGCCAGGCTGGAGGGCCACACCGGATGTTCTCTTAGTGCCCCGGATGCGACTGGGTGGCGGCGGTTGCCAGGCGACGGGAGCTTCTCTGTGCCGCCGGTGCTCGCGAATGGAGGTGTAGAACTCGTTATATATTGCGGGCCGTGACCGCTGAGGGTCGTCTTCTCCGAGTTCCCACGATGTTCTTCTATCTGAGCAAGAAAGTGAGTTTCCTCGGGGGCCCGCCGTCGCGCCACCTCCATCACCGCGGCCGCCGGTGCCCGCATCCTCCCGGGACTGCAGACAGCTGCCTCCTGGCTCCGTCTCCATCTCTCTGTCATCTCTTCAAGTTGGTTTTTGAGCTCGATAGTCCTTGGCCGAGCTAGTTTTTAAAGGATTTTTTCATATTTCTGTCCTGCCTAAACTCTTTTGAGTGACAGAACGTGACCACCAGTCGCTGGTGGGTTTTTCCTCGGCCACTTGTTGATCCAGACGGTAGATGACCACAGGCTGCCCGCCAGGGGAAAGAAATGATAAGTGTTGTGTGGAGAGAAAGGGAGTCAGAGCAGCGATGCGGACTTAGGTCTCAGTTCCCGCATTTTTGAATCCGTGAGGTGATTCCCTCCTCACCTCCCCCCTCTTGTTTTCTTGGCAGTCACTCTCCTTCCCTTATGTGCACTTCTTTACTGAATACTAGAACCTGTGACTTTTGGGGGGGGCACACCCAGTTTCATAATAACTCATTCCCCAACTCCTCCCCAGGGAGTTACTCTTTCTCTCTCCTTTCATCCTCCCTTTTTGAGACAGGGTGTTGCTGTGTAGCCCAGGCTGGCAAGTAACGTGAGATTCTCCTGCCTCGGTCTCCCAAGTGTTAGGACTGCCAGCGTGGGCCACAACAGGTTTGTGCAGGTTTCTTTTTGGAAGAGATTCATCCTTCTACATCTCCTGGTTGGTGACCTCCCCAACTCCATCGTGAAAAGCAACTAGCGTCACTACGATTCTTGTTACAGATTGCTGTTCCCAACAACGTGAAGCTGAAATGCATATCCTGGAACAAGGACCAAGGGTTCATAGCTTGTGGTGGTGAGGATGGATTGCTCAAAGTGTTGAGATTAGAGACACAGACAGGTAAGTGATCGTCGCCAGTCCATGTGTGAAGCTGGTAGAAAAAAAAATGGCTGGTGTTATTTCTTCCGTGATTTGTCATTATGAAGTTTTAACTCTTTCTGAAAAGAAACTCAAATATTTGGTGGTGACTTTTTCCAGAGTACCTTTGCAATAAAGGGCAGAGAATGTGTAACGTAAATATCAGACAGTTTTTTCCTGAAGCTGTCTTTTTCACGTTCTCTGAAATTACAGTTTTGCATTTATTTGACCTCTCTAGGGTTGCTCTAGATTGGAAAAAAAAACTTAAAAAGTTTATTATTTATTGTGTGTGATGTGTGTTGATAAGCATGCGCCACAGCCTGTGGGGTAGAGGTCAGAAGACAACTTTCGATAGTTGGCTTTCCCCTTCCTCTGTGGGATCTGGGGATTGAACGCAGGTTGTCTGGCTTGTACGGCAAGTGCTGATAGCTGTTGAGCCATCTCGGGGGCTCTAGGTTGAGGATCTTGATAGTACTAATGTAGTTTGGGGATCCAGACGGAGAGACGCAAGGTGAAATGAATGTGTCACATGACTGGTGAATGACTTCCAGCAAGTTACTGATTGTCTTTGGATTTTCCCTCTTCTGGAGAACGAGGGGGAGTAAGCTCAGCTACAATCTTAGGCTTGGTATGGCATCATCTCTCGAAGGATTACGGAAGAGATAGGAGCTGGGCTCCCGGCTGCAGAGTAGACCGGGGAAGACATCAAAATTTGCTCTCCTGTCATGCAAGTGCTGTGTGCTTTGTAGTGGAGCACTGGCTCACAGCTCTTACTGTGCGCTAAGTCACAGGTACTGGATATTTGCCATGTTTCCGGGTGGCTCTTACTGTGCGCTAAGTCACAGGTACTGGATATTTGCCATGTTTCCGGGTGGCTCTTACTGTGCGCTAAGTCACAGGTACTGGATATTTGCCATGTTTCCGGGTGGCTCTTACTGTGCGCTAAGTCACAGGTACTGGATATTTGCCATGTTTCCGGGTGGCAATTTGACGTTAAGAAGATGGTATTTGAGATGAGAAAATTGAAGCCCTGGTCAGTTAATAATTTGCTCAAGGTCTTGTGGCTAGTAATTGACAGGGCTCAGATTGGAAAGACGCTTGTCTCACTTTTCAGTCCTTGTTTCCCGCCTTTTGTATAAATGGCTTCTGGATAGACTTAGCCAAAAGGAGAACGATAGCTTTGCTGTACTATATTTAATTATGTGAAATAAAAGGTAGATCCCCTAACTCCCTGCAGTTTCTCCTGGTGTAGCCCTGGCTAGACCTTAAAATGTAGACCAGGCTGGTATTGAACTTGTTCTCCTGCTTACGATCAGCAAAAGGCAGAGGTCTATTTGGAAGACAGATGCTCAGTACCAGTTAAAGCTTGGCTTCTGACTCGTATTGGGACCTCCCAGTTCTTTGATTTTCTTAACTGTGTATGAAAAGAAAGTGCTTTTTCTGCCTGTTGTTTCTTAAATATATAAGTATGTAACTATGTGTGTATGCATTATTTACTCTGCTTAAAATATATAACACATTTTAGTTATATCAAGAAATGCATTCATTTTGTTTACCCTTAAAGGGTTATTATTATTTTGAGACAAAGTTTATGTTGCCCAGGTTGGCTTTGAACTCTTAGGCTCAAGCCATCTAAGCAGTCTTCTTGCTTCTATCTTCTAAGTAGCTGGGGACTGTATCTGCTTTGCAAGTTCATTTAGGGAAGGCTAAAAAGAAACAAAATTCTTTTCCTTTTTTTTTTTTTTGTAAACCTAGCAGATAAGAGGCAGAGGCAGGAGGATTATAAGGTTAAGGTCAAATACAGAAACAAGGCATTGCTTCAATGAAACACTATCACCACCGCCACCACCACCACCATCACCTTTGTTTTATGACTGAACTTTTGATGAGCTGCAGTTAGTATGTGGGAAACAGGGCAATCCATGAACTTAGTGAGAAAGCTGGGAAGCAGATTCTTAGGAAGTTTGGGAACGAAGAAAAGTGTTGATTTTGTAGTTTAATAATCATGGTGGATAGTGTTAAGAGACAGATATAAGAAATATGGTTGGGCGGTTGTAACTGTGCCATTGTATTATAGTTAATAGTAACAGTAGATACTCAACAGATCCGCCAGTAGCAATCACCAGATATTGCATATGTACTGTGTACCAAGCTCTGAATTGTTCTGAAGTTGTGACTTTGTGATTATTGTGTCATAGCTCATCTAAAACAAAATATCTCACGGATCCATATCCTTCTCATAACCCACGATATGTTAAACTCTTGTAATCTTTTCCTTTTATATATTTAACTATAGGCTTTTTTGCTTGTTTGTTTTAGATGACTCAAAATTGAGGGGCCTAGCAGCCCCTAGCAACCTTTCCATGAACCAGAATCTTGAAGGGCATAGTGGTAAGTAATTTAACTTTTTAATTTTGTCATGTTTGAACAGCATTTAGACATTTATGTCATCATCTACTTAATGTATATGTTAAAATATATATTTAATCAAATACTATTATTTGGACAATAATAGTATTGAAGTAATCATTTTTATTGAATCATGTTCCAGAATAACTCATTTTGACAGAAATTAAATATCATCTTTGATAAACCTGAAAAAAAACCCACCTGGCTCTTAGTTTATACATTACAAACTTGTGTTATTTATCTGTGTGATATTAAATGTATATTATTCTCTTGAAGGATCTGTTCTGTGATTCCAACTTAAAGGAGACTAAAAGAATATAATACCTGAAAAACCTTGGAAGACCCTAGCGTGAGAAGGAAAGTCCTATGCAGGACAGTTTCTAGAGAGCTGATGATATTTAAATGGGCTGTATTAGATGGTGTCTCTCCAGTGTTAATTTCTTAATTTGTAATGTGGGTTGTAAAGGGAATATCATTAGGAAATACACACTAAAGTGTTTAGGGATAAGAAAATGGAACCAGTTATTCATAGAACATAGAGCAGTCGTTCCCAACCTTCCTAGCACCGTAACCCTTTAATACAGTTCCTCATGTTGTACTGACCCCCCCAATCATAAGATTGTTTTTGTTGCTACTTCATAGCTGCAATTTTGCTCTGTTATGAATTGTGATGTAAACATCTGATGTGCAGAATATCTGATATGTGACCCTGTGAAATGGTGTTTGACCTCTAAAGGGGTTGCCATCCACAGGCTGAAAACCACTGACACATATTGTAGGTGGAGCAGCGGGCTGTGTCCTGCCGCTGTGGGCTGCTTGTCGTCCAGGCCACCCAGCTAGCTTATGCCCGAAATAATCACATGGAGATCTGTATTAATTAAATTGCTGCCTGGCCCATTAGCTCTAGCTTCTTATTGGCTAATTCTCACTTCTTGATTCAACCCATTTCTAATGATCTGTATGTCACCACGAGGCCGTGGCTTACCGGGAAAGATTCAGCATGTCTGACCTGGCAGCTTCATGGCGGGCGGCTCTCTGCCTGCCTTTTTCCTCCCAGAATTCTGTTCTGTCTACTCCACCCACCTAAGGGCTGCCCTATCAAAAGGCCAAGTCAACTTCTTTATTCAACCAATGAAATCAACACAAATGCAAAAGAACCTCTTACACCAGACACAGAGGCTGAAGCTGTACCCAGGAGTGTGGAACAGAATGGAAACTGGGATGGAAGGAAAAGAGAGAATAAAATATGGGACAGACCAACCAAGAGCAAACCAAATACCGCAAAGGACAGTCTGGCATCCTTATGACATTTTATGCTTTTAGGCCAGTTTGGTGATGATGCCTCTATCTGCTCCACAGGAGCTCTATGGCAGTGCTGTCAGCTGGGGGAGAGGCCTTTGGAGGTGTGAGATGGGTGCATATGAAAGAATATTTGCATTGTTGCAGACAGTAATATCAGCAACTGCAGCACATGAATATTTTTATATTTATATCTTACTTAATGCTAAAGACTGACTGTATGCTAATGTATTGATATCCTCTTGGTTTTCATTTACACAAAGGTACAAACTTGAAATGAATTATAGACATTTTAGTTTCTGAATTGTTATTTTAATGTTCTAGGTGCTGTTCAAGTTGTAACATGGAATGAACAGTATCAGAAGTTGACTACCAGTGATCAGAATGGGCTTATCATTGTCTGGATGTTGTATAAAGGTATATTAGGAGAGATGCTTGAAAAATTATTTTACTGTTATTATGTGTGTGTGTATGCACATTTGTGTGAGTGTTTGTGTGTATGCACACTTGTGTATGGTTACCCTTGGAGGTCAGAAGAGGATGTTAGATCCCCTGAAGCTGGAGTTACTGGCTGTTGTGAACTGCCTGCTGTGTGTCCTGGGGCCTGAACTCTGGTCCTCAGCAAGGGCAGCAAATGCCCTTATCCACTGGGTCACGTCTCTAGCCTGTGAGAGCTGTGTACATTTTTAAAATGACACTTTATATATCTCTCATTTGTGTATATGTGTGTGCATGCACATGTGCCACACATGTGGCGCTTGGAGGACAATTTGTGGGAGTTGGTTCTCTTTACCATGTGGGACCCCAGCATTGAACTAAGGTCGCCAGCCTAGACAGCAAGCACCTTTACCCTCTGAGCCATCTCGCTGGCTCAGGAGGGCTGCTTTGATCGTTCACAAAGCAGAGTCTGAACAGTGTTTGGATGGGGAAATAATATCTCTGAAATAGACTTGTAACCGGCAGGAAGAGTTCATCCTGTTCCTTTGATCTGTGAGCCTGTGTTAGGAAAATGAATCAGGTGACTGCTGACATCGCCACAATGAGCCGAGACACTTAGAATAGTTTCCATATGAAGCAATTCCTCCCCCTCGTTTCCAATGGGAGTTATGCCTGTGTGGTCAGCTGGAGTTAGGATTAGATAAAAACACATTTATGAAGAAGTCAAAGGCAAGACTGCCTTTATTGTATTTCCTGTATTGAGCCTGTTAGCTTCTTTTTCTTTTGTGGATTCAATTCCTCTCATCTCTGATGAATGACTCACAGTTTCTGCCTCTTGTCTCAGAGAGAACTCCAGTGGAGGAGGATGGGCTGGGGGCACATGGAGATTAGGGGTTAGGGGATGGGAGAGGAAGAGAAGGGTTAACTTAGACGGGTCTCTATTACTGGAAAAACAGCTCAGTACTTATTCTTTTGGAGACTAGGAAAGGCTTAGTTAAATATGTACAGTTGTAAAAAGATTCAGGACATCCCTTCTATAAATTATTATTAAATATTTATTTTTAATTATGTGCATGTGTGCCCACTGGGTGGGAGCGTGTGCATGTGAAAGTAGGTGCCATGTCCCTCTGGAGTCCGAGGTCTAGGCGGTTGTGAACTACCTAGCATGGGTGCTGGGACTTGAACTTGAGTCCTCTCGAAGAGCTGCTGTACATGCTTGTAACTGCTGAGTCATCTCGCCAGCCTCCCATTTACGAATTCATTACTACAGTAGGTTTTGCTTGAGCTTCACTTTGAATTGTGTGCCTCTGCATGTGTGTGTGTGTGTGTGTGTGTGTAGGCACAACATGATACAATGTATGTGCTGAGATGAAAGATAGCTTTCGAAAGTCACTCTGTCCTGCTGTGTGAATTCCAGGGATGGAGCACTGGTCCTCAGCCTTGGTGGCAAGCACCTTTACCTGTTGAGCTATCTCTCTGAAGTCATGTTAAAACAATTTCAAAAGCAGGCCGGGTGGTGGTGGCGCACGCCTTTAATCCCAGTACTCGGAAGGCAGAGGCAGGCGGATCTCTGTAAATTCAAGCCAGCCCGGTCTACAAGAGCTAGTTCCAGGGCAGGCTCCAAACCTACAGAGAAACCCTGTCTTGAAAAACCAAAACAAACAGACAAACACCCCAAAAACCACAAACAAACAAACAAACAAAAACAAAAGCAGGCGTAGAGTTTGAAACTAATAGTCTATATGTTTTAATGGAATATGCTTGTATTTTTAATCATAATTAATGATGACTCATAGAGAGCTCATGCTGTAAAGCTGTTATTGTTACTTTTCCCCCACTGTCTGAAATTTATCATTCATGGGAAAACCTGAGCTTTCAAAAAAAAATCAACTATTTTAACCCTGAAAAAGCAAATGAAATTTCATTTTCTTTTTTAAAAATTATTTAGTTTATGTGCATAATTGTTTTTCCTGCTTGTCTGTCTGTGAGGGGGTCGGATCCCCTGGAACTAAGGTTACAGGCAGTTGTGAGCTGCCATGTGGATGCTGGGGATTGAACCCGGGTCCTCTGAAAGAGCAGTTAGTGCTCTTAACTGCTGAACCATCTCTCCAGTCCCGGTAATTTCATTTTCTTAACTGACAAGAAGAGAGAAATAAAAAATAAAAGATGAATATTTGTTGTATTTTCTATGATCATTTTGGAGTAATTAGGAAAAATACCTAATCAAACTTTTAGTTTTGTTCACGGTGGGTTTGAACACTTTAAAGTTAAATGCCTTACATTATAGAAACCTTTACAATAATTTATCCAACAGTGAATTCTTAGAATGTTAGCGACTTTTTCTTTTTTCTTTCTCAAACAGGGTCTTGCTATATGTAGCCCAACCTAGCCTCAAACTTTTGATCCCACTGCCTCAGCCTCCGAAATTCTGGGATTAATGGTATACAGGATATTACCCAGAAAATATTATCAACCCTTAAGTACCAAATGATAAATGTGAAAGTTTTTTTCTCCCTTTGATTTTTCAAGACAGTGTTCCAAGACAGTGTAGCCCTGGCTGTCCTGAAACTTACTCTGTAGACCAGGCTGGCCTCAAACTCAGAAATCCTCCTGCCTCTCCTTCCCATGTGCCGAGAGATGTGCATCACCATGCCTGGCCCGCTAAGTGTGCAGGTTTTGACTTGTAGTTTTTTTTTGACTTGTCAACACAGGCTCTTGGTATGAGGAGATGATCAACAACCGCAATAAGTCGGTGGTTCGCAGTATGAGCTGGAACGCTGACGGCCAGAAGATCTGCATTGTGTATGAAGACGGCGCTGTGATAGTCGGCTCCGTGGACGGTAATGCAGCCACTGAGGAAGAAAGCACCTGTTCTGTTACCTGGTGACATTAGGAACACCGTGCGGCTCTAACTACTTGCCTTGATTTTCAGGACAAGTTTATTGTTTCAGTGTCCTGCGGTGATATGGAAAGCAGGTGGATTAATTTCTCGGAATCATTTTAAATATGATCTTCAATCAGTTAGAGTGTATAGAAATGTAGATTTTAGTTTCAGAGGGATAAAATTACAGAAATCTCTCCTTTCAGCTGAACAGCATGCCGTTGGCATATTCTCTAGCCTTAACGTCACTTCCTGTCAAATTATAGTACATACTATATATATATATATAAAATATACTATATATATATAATATACTGGGCCTTCTGTGAGCCTGCAACTTGGTTTTAATATAAAAAATTCTTACAGAAATTGTTTTAAAATAATTTTCATTCATTTATTTATTTGTGTGTGGTTATTGGAGTAGTCCAATGCTGCTGAGCCTCAAAAGCAGTTGCTGTAGTTTGGGAATTAATGGCACAGCTGGGAGACGCATCCGTGACCTAGATCAGAAGTGATCATAGGAAAACAGGCAGTCGCGCATCAGCGGTCAGCGCTACAACAGGGAGCATTCATGAACCTGTGGAAAATCACCACACACAGATAGGGAGAGATCAGGGAGGGCTTCCTGGAGGAGGGGATGCATGCTGATGCATTCATTAGCCACAGGTAGATGAGTAGAATGTCTCAAGGCTAAGGAATAGCTTGGAAAAACAATTTCATTGGTCCTAATATAATATATATATATATTGTTATGTGTTTTAATCTATATTCATAAGAAAATATGATTTTTCCCTTATTATTTTTTCTGGTTTGGGTAAAAGTCTTATTGGTCCTATTTATATGATTTATAAAGTAGTCTTCTGACTCTATTTTCTGAAATATTGTGAAGAATAGGTGTCTTTATTTTAAGTTCTGGATAGATTTCAGTGAGCTGGTGGCTCTTGTGTGTGTATGAAAAGTTGCTAATTATTGTTAAATTTATTTAATTGATATAAATCTACTCAGGTGAAAAAAAAACAATTTCACCCAAGACACTGAAAATAGACGTCTCGGAGACAAAGGCCCATGGAAGTAAAGACTATCAAGAAGGAAGGGTGTGGTCCAAAAGACATGGAAAGCTTAGAATAAGACCCATTCATTGCCTGTTGGCTTCAGCAACAGGCAGTCATGGCCTCCTGTACTGGAGGCATCAGTGGAGGTGTGGAGCAGAGGCAGACAGGGATGGCTAAGGGGCTGAGAGGACTCTTAGGAAGGGACTCTAGCGGTACTCCGTAAGTAGTAAAAACTGTGGCTGGGAGGGGTTGGTAGGAATCGGGCCGTAGTAGAGGAAGTGGAGGGTTGAAGGAAAGGCTTTTTGTTTCATTGTTTTTATGTGAGATAATTAGGAGTTTGATGCACATTTAAAAATTTGTAAGAAGGATCGGAGAGAAAATTGAAAGGAAAAGAGAGAAATGAGAGTAAACTAGAGGGAGATGTTGTAAGCTCGGGAAGGGTTGATGGCCCAGGCGAAGGATTGCCGCAGAAAAGCCCATCTGAGGAGCTCCCTTCTCATTGTGTCGGCACGGGCAGAAGGAGGACCAGGTTGGGTTCTCTCAGCTCTCAGTGCTTGCGGATGCAAGCCTATGAAGATGTGCTTTTGAAGACTCGCATTTCTCCCTAGAGTAGGCGGCTGATTTCATAGCTAGGAGTTAGGCCCTCCCTGCCTGGGAGTTTAGAAGAGATGGCAGAGAGTTTGAAACACCGCTGCTGTCTAAGGTCTCGGTGGTATCTCGCTTATAGAGGTGCCAATAACTATCCCTTGACCACATAAATTGAATGGCTGCATGACTGACGGCTGGGAGGAAAATGAGAAGTCCTTAAGGAAACCAAGATTCCAAAGTGGGGTTGGAAGATCACAGCTCTGAGCTTGCTGTAACCATGGCTGTGTTTTGTCGTAGGGAATCGGATTTGGGGAAAAGACATGAAAGGTATACAGCTATGTCATGTGACCTGGTCTGCAGATAGTAAAATCTTACTTTTTGGAATGGCAAATGGAGAAATACATATTTATGATAATCAAGGAAATTTTATTGTAAGTATATATTCATTATTCTATTAGTATAATTTTATATGGTTATTTTATGTCATTTATATATGCATGCTCTTACGATAGTTACAATAATTTATAGAATTTTTCTTCAGTTTTAGTTTCCTAATCATTAAATAATTTTAAAAATTAAAAGACAAATCCTAGATTTTCTTGAGTGTGTGTGGTGCCGAGAAAGGGGCTGGCCCCCACAGACTCATCTGTTTGAATGCTTAGTTGCCAGGGAGTGGAACTCTTTGGGAAAGATCAGGGAATGTGGCCTTGTTGGAGGAGGTGTGTCACTGGGACTGTGAGCTTTCTAAGCCTAGTGTGTCTCCCTCTGCCTGGTGCCTAGGGATCAGGATGTAAAACTCTTAGCTCCAGTACCATGCCTGTCTGCTTCTGGCCATAATGACCATAAGAGCTGCTTTGGTCGTGGTGCCTCCTCACAGCCATAGGACAGTGGCTAGGGCAGGGTGGGGCTAGTCGCTGTTGTTTTGAGAGGGTCTTACGTAGACCAGGTTGGGGCTTGTTGCATCACTGAATTTTGCATTGTCCTGCCTCCACCTCCTGAGTTGTTGGGTTTATAGGAGCACCCTTCATCATGCTCAGTCTTTTGCAGACATTGACTATAACACAAGGCTTCTTGAATGGTAAGCGGGCATTCTTTTCTACTAAGCTACATTCCTAGCCCAAGTGCAGTTCCTGTAAGGCGAATTAACATAACAGAGGGTAGACTGTAGTCCTGATTTCCTGTTGCTGGATAGGACAAGATGACAGTGCATTGGTGCTGAAGGATAATGAGTAGGATGATGCGCTGTGTTAAGTTTTTTTTAAAGGTTTCTGGTGCTTGAATCAATGTTTATATATATGCAGCATGTTGTAGGAGACTACTTGTTCCCGGCTGCTCAGCCCTGAAATAACCATATAGAAACTGTATTAATTAAATTACTCCTTGGCCCATTAGCTCTAACTTCTTATTGGCTAACTCTTACATCTTAATTTAACCCATTTCTATTAATCTGTGTATCTCCATGTGGCTGTGGCTTACCGACAAGGTTCTGGCGTCTGTCTCCTGTGGTGGCTACATGGATTCTCCTTACTCTACCTTCTCTCTCCAAGCATTTAGTATAGTTTCCCCCTCCTAGCTCTGCTCTACTTTATCACAGGTCCAAAACAGCTTCTTTGTTAACTTTATTAATGGTATTCACATCATACAGAGGGGAATCCCACATCAGTAGGGTACCACAGATATTTTTGTAGTAGCCAGAACTTGTTTGCTAAAAGAATGGTAACTGATTTACTACATAAGGTATAAAAATCAGTTTCTAGGAAGAAGGTAAAAGCAAGTTAGCTTTAGGTAAAATGGTTAGTGTGTGGGAATCCCTTCAGCCAATTAGTTGTTGCAGGACTGGCCCTTTGGGCATGGTCTGAGTTGCTACGTTCCAATGATAAGCTACAAGAGAAAGTGTGCTCACTCTGCTGTTCTGGCTCCCCTTCAGGGAATTGAACCCTGGTCTATGCAGACTATACCCGAAGGGCTGGTCCCCAAAAGCTAACTGGCTGAATGGAGTCCCACAATAGGTTAGTGTTGATTGTCAACCTCGAATGACCTAGATTCACATCGGAGACAAAGCTCAGGACATTCTGGAGAGGAATTACAGAGACTGAGGTTAGCCTCTGAGGGTGTCTGTGAGAGATTGGTCCTGTTCATTGATGTGGGATGGGCCATTCCTGGTGCTGGCTTCCATCCCTCTATGTTACCCCATTGTAGACTGTAGATGCTTCGACTTTCTTCCCTCTCTTCCTCCCTTCGTCCTTCCCTCCCCTTTCTTTCTTTCTTTCTTTCTTTCTTTCTTTCTTTCTTTCTTTCTTTCTTTCTCTCTCTCTCTCTCTCTCTCTCTCTCTCTCTCTTTTTCTTCCCCTCCCCTCTCCTTTCCTTTTCTTTCTTTCTGTCACATGATCACTACATAGTCTCTGGTTTTGAACTCATGATCTTCTACTATATTTTAATCTTATTAAAAAACTTTAAATATTAGTGTAGATTTTTAAAAATATGTTTTGAGCTTAGATCTCCTATATTATTGAGACTGACCTTGTATTTGCTATGTAGCCCAGGTTGACTTCAAATTTGAGATCTTTTCTGCCTTAGCCTCTGGAGTGCTGAAATAGCAAGCACAAACCACCACACTCATCTCTGTGTGTTTCTGTTCCTATTTTATGCATGGGGAAGAAATGGAGAGTCAGGTGAGTAGTTTGTCTAGGTTTGGTGACCCAGTAAGTCACAAAGCTTGCATTTATAGCCAGATTTCACATCTTATTTTCATTTTTTCCTTCAATACTTCTGTAGATTAAATTACATATTTTAAAGTGCAGTTATTAAGCCTAAGCTAACCACTTCTACCTAGATGAAAATGAAATTGAATTGTTTGGTGAATGTCACTGGAGCAATCAGTATCGCTGGGATTCACTGGTACCATGGCACAGAGGGCTATGTGGAGCCGGATTGTCCATGCCTGGCAATTTGTTTTGACAATGGGAGATGTCAAATAATGAGACACGAGAATGACCAAAGTAAGTATTTTTTTTTAAGTTGGAGAAGTTTAAAAATATTTTTAAAAATTATTCTTATGATTATAAAGTTTCCTAGGCTAAGTGCGACCCCAGTTGCCACATTTGTCCTTTATTTTATTTATCTTTTTTTTTCTAGACCCGATTTTGATTGATACAGGCATGTATGTGGTTGGTATCCAGTGGAACCACACTGGCAGTGTGCTAGCTGTGGCAGGCTCTCAGAAAGTAGTCACGCAGGACAAGGACGTCAACATTGTGCAGTTTTACACGCCATTTGGTGAGGTAAATGTGCCTCAGACTTACCTTCCCGTTTAAAACAGGTGCAGCAGTAGTGGGGGAAATGACCAGAAAGTGCAGCTTGCTGTGCTTCCTTTTAGGGACTTTTGAGTGGCAGCCTGCAGGTGTGAAGTGTGTGTCTGAATAGCATCTTCTAAGTCTTTAATATAGTTACTCTCTTATAATCTGTGTGTTTAGAAACCTACATGTTTGATGTAGGAAATTGCCAAGAAATAGCTAAATTAGAATATTCTCCCTGTGAGCCAAATAAATGTCTCTTTCTAATCATTGACTTTATTAGTATTTTAGGTTCATGGTTTTAATTGCAAAGTTTTGTTTGTTTGTTTGTTTGTTTTTTTGAGACAGAGCTTCAGTATGTAGCCCTGGCTATCCTGGAACTCACTTTGTAGACCAGGCTGACTTCGAACAGAGATCCACCTGCCTTTGCTTTCTGAGCGCTAGGATTAAAGGCATACACCACTACATCTGGCATGATGATTTATTTGTAAAAAAAAAAATCTATCTTAATAATAAGTCACAAATGATAAATACTAAAATGCCAGCATTGTTTTCATAAATACGTGTTATCCTTCTCATTTAATTTTTAGAATATTCTGTAGCCGAATTGGCACACTCGAGTAGTAATTTGTTCACTATAACTTTCCATTTCGTTTTCCCCCAGCACCTGGGTACTTTGAAAGTCCCGGGAAAGCAGATGTGCTCGCTGTCCTGGGAAGGAGGCGGACTGAAGATTGCTCTAGCTGTTGACTCCTTTATATATTTTGCAAATATTCGACCTGACTATAAGGTATGAAGAGCAGTTATAAAACTTTTTAAAAAGCTAAATCCATTGCAGCTTTTTAAGTAAGAAACTAGTAGAAAGGCAGCTTTTGTGTGTGAAGCTCTTAAAATTAGTAAATAACAACTTTTCCCGAATACCGCATACAGTTAAAATGACTTTAAGAATCAAGACCTCGGCTGGAAACAGTTGGCCACTCACGGCAGTAGTTGAAAGGCTGATTCCTGGGTATGACCGAGATGAAAGGGAACAGCGCAGGAGATAAAGCAGAACCAGATGGTATCTCCACGGGCTCAGGGACCAACAGGGAAGAGTGTTCCTGCAACCCATGAGCCGGGTCATTGCTGTCAGACAGGGACTGGGGACTAGACGTTCCTCCTCTTCTACTTTCTGGTGCCTTCTGATGGTCACCCCAAAGAGACCTTCCAGCAAGGAAGCCCACGTGATAGAGTTCACAATAATCACCCTCCCGGCCTGGAACGGAGTGGAGAAGGGCAGAGTGGATCAGAGGAGAAAGTGAGATAAATAATATACCATCTAAAACAAGCTTGGGATAATTTATTTTATTTTTATTTTTTTTAAGGATTTATTTATTTATTATGCATACAGTGTTCTGCTTGCTTGTATGTCTACAGGCCAACAGAGGGCACCAGATCTCATTATAGATGGTTATGAGCCACCATATGGTTGCTGGGAATTGAACTCAAGACCTCTGAAAGAACAGCCAGTGCTCTTAACCTCTGAGCCATCTCTCCAGCCCTTGGGATAATTTATTTTTTATGAAAAATATTAAGCAAAATAGGCTAAAGCCTATAATATCATTTCTTGGGAGACACAGGAAGAGGAAGTGGGAGTTTGAAGGCAACCTGGATTATATAGTGAGAGTCTATTAAAAAAAACCTCAAAGGTTCAGAGGTGATGAAAATGTGGCTTAGAGGGCAAGCATATGCATAAGACCTTGGGGTTTGATCAGTGTAGCACAGCACACAGAGCACACAACACCAGCAAACACAGTACACACAGCACAGTACACACAGCACACACATCACACACAACACATACAGTACACACAGCACACACAACACACACGGTACACACAGCACACACAGCACATACAACACACAATACACACAGCACACACAGTACACACAATACATACAGTACACACAGCACACACAACACATACAGTACACACAGCACACACAGTACACACAGCACACACAACACACACAGTACACACAGCACACACAGTACACACAGTACTACAGTACATACAGCATACACAATACACACAGCACACATGTCACAGCACAGTATACACAGCACACACAGCACACACAACACATACAGTACACACAGCACACACAACACATACAGTACACACAGCACACACAACACATACAACACACACAGTACACCAGCACACACAGTACACACAGCACATACAGCACACAACACCAGCACACACAGCACATACAGCACACGCAGTACACACAGCACACGCAGTACACACAGCACACACAACACAACATACACAGTACACAGCACAACACAAACAGCACATACAACACAACATAGCACACACAGCACAGCATGCACAGCATAGTGTACACAGCACACACAGTGCACACGGCACTGTGTTTGAGTAGAATACATGGAAGAAAATAGATTTTTTTTACAGAAGTATTCCAGATTGCATACTGCCTCTCTTAGAGGTGGAGCCTCCCATCCTTAAAGCTTAGAAAAGGAAAAGAAGGGAGCTGTTCAGTGGCAAAGCCTGGGAAAGCACTCTCAGGCCAAGTGATGAGGGTTAACATCCTCAGTGATGTCATGTGGAGATCATAAACCTTCATGTGACACGAGAGGAGCAGGCATGTTCAGTTCTGGTCTTCCTACAAACCAGTAACTGTGTAAGCATGCCTTACTGATGGGCACTGGTTTCAGCTGAGATCATCAAATACAGGGGGACCGAGAAACCATCACAGTTCAAAGGATCCCAGGAGACATGACAGCGGAGTATAATGTAGCCACCATGAGATTCTGGGATCTCAGAGGACATTAGGAAAAGCTAATGAAGAGTGTGGAGTCTAGTGATGCTGGGTTCTTAGCTCGGACAAATGTATCACAGCCGTGTATCATGCTAACGACAGGGAAAATGTTTGAAGGCTTTTGGGAACTTTGTACCTTTTTAACTTTTTCATAAATCTAAAGTCTTTTAAAGTCAAAGCTGATGTTAGTAGTGGTATAAAAATTCTCCATGGCTGAACTTTCAGTAATATAAGCAGAGTGTTGATGATGAGTATAACGTACCTGAGACGCCATATGAATGTCCACGCATGTTAGACAGAGGGAAAGCTGTGCGTGCGCACGTTCTGTTCTCTGTGGGGACTGTGGAGCAGACATTCAGTGAATGGTTGTAACTACAAGATCTGTACGTGGTTACTACTCAGAAAGCTGGGGTGGGGCTTCTGTGTTTTGTTTTGAATAAACAATGTAGAAGGATTTGACTATAAAAACGTTCTGTAAAATACATGGATGGGGAAAAGACAAACTTTCTAAGTTTTGTCTTGGAGACCCAGAATTCAAACTCTTGATAGCAGTTGATCACTTTCTGGGCCCATCCCCAAAGCAGGGATTAACTATTGAAAATTTTTAGCACTGAAGCTTAATATTTGCAAATTTTAAGGAAAGTTAGACAAGCTAAACTTATTTTTGTAGAACATTTTTAAAAAATGTCTTTTATTATGACTTTTAGATTTTTTGATAATAAGAAAGGATCTATTTTTCAGCCCTGATACAGCAACTGTTACATTAATCTAAAGTAAAAATAAAATAATGGGACTTTCTCTCCCAAACTAAATAGTCTATCTTTCCTTTCTTTCCTCCCCACTTCTGTTCCTTCTTTCCTCCATTCCTAGTGGGGATATTGTTCAAATACTGTGGTTTATGCGTATACCAGACCCGATCGTCCTGAGTACTGTGTTGTCTTTTGGGACACAAAAAACAATGAGAAATACATTAAATATGTGAAGAGTCTCATTTCCATCACCACTTGTGGCGATTTCTGCATTTTGGCTACGAAAGCTGATGAAAATCACCCCCAGGTAGGGACCCCTTGTATCTTCAGATACAGATGTGTTCGCAATGGGCAGAACTGCTCTCTAGCTACCCACCACCTCAAGTGTGGGCACTGGCAAGGACAGAACATGAACTCTCTTGGCTGCGTCTGTCTGAACCTGGTTTGGAGAGCTGGAGCCATGTTTCTGTGTTCTCTGATTCTCTTTCTAGCAGCCGGGCATTGGCAGGTCATGCTAACGGTTTCCATACTGGAGCTCTTGCCTCTGAAATATGTCACAAGTGAAAAATGAATATCCGGATGTCTAGCAGAAATACTGATGAAATTACAAAAGAGTTTGGGTAGCTTTTTTACTTTGATAAATCTATTCTTAGTTGGAGATACAGTTTCTTTAAAACTAATATCATAACATAAAATAATATAAGTTATGTGTTTTTATAAGCATGCCAACAATTTGAGAATTTTCAAAAGCATGTATTTGAAAAGAAGACGATCAGTGTCTTTGACTGGGTTATGATTTAAAAGCACAGAGATTTTATTAAAAGCGATTATTTGGACAGCTCCATTTGGCATTGTTTTCTCCTGACACACACTAGAACAGCAGTACTAGTATTTTTCAAATAAGTACAGACCCATAGGGGTCAGAAAAGATAGGTACTGACAGCGAAGTGTGGAGCTGGGAGAGTAAGTGGGCGAGGGGGGTGACTCTGATAGACCTAAGGACAGCATTCTTGGGTTGTGGCTAGAGGCAACTGGTTAGAGAATGCTGAAGAAGCCTAGGACTTGAGGCGCCTTGTTGGGCAAATATAATCTGGGAGGACCAGAGATGATGTAAGAAACAAAACCTCCCCAAACCACAAAAAGACATAGGAATAGGCAAGTCTCCTAATCTCCTCTAGACAGAGCCTACAGGCTGTGGTCTTGTTGCCATTTACCAAGAGTGAGGTCGTCAGGTGGACCAAAGTGAAAGTAAGGGCTGGAGGGAGGGGCCAGTGCATAAGCGCACTGGATGTTGTTCTGGAGGACCTGGGTTAGATTCTCAGCACCCACAAGGTGGCCAACAGTCTAATTCCAGTTCTGGGGGATCCAGTGCCCTCTTCTGGCTTCCATGGGTACTGCACAGACATACATGCAGACAAAGCATCTATACATGTAAAATAAACAAATAAATATGCATGCAACATATGCATGCATAAAACAACAATTGATGAAAGTAAAGGCCAGGAATTTGAAAGCAAGCAGGGAAGGGGATATGGGAAGGTTTAGAGGGAAGGGAGAAATGATATAATCATCTCAAAATAATAATAAATACAAACCTAAAAAACCATAACAGTTATAGAAAAAAATCTTTTTACATTTATTTGAGTGTGTTTGTGCTCTTGCCCTCCATCACACTTGGGGAAGTCAGAGGACAAGTTTCAGGAGTCTGTTCTCTCCACCATGGAGGTTTAAAGAAGTGGACTTAGATTATCAGTCTGGGCCGCAAGCCCTTCCACTTGCTGAGCCTTCTTACAAGCTACGAGCCCCAAGTAAATCTTAAAAAAGGAATTTGCGTGCTGAATCCTCAGCACGGCTGATGGGGACAGACTCTGCTGAAAGTCAGACAGGTGTTACATTGTCCTGCAAGCACTGCCCTCCTAGTCCCACCATGCTCTCCTGCATGGCTCCCAGAGCACAGGTAGCTAAGCTTCCAGCCTTGAGGGTTTCTGTGTAGCTCTAGAGCATGTCTTGGAACTTGCTCTGTGGACCAGGCTGGCCTTGAACTCAGAGGGATCTGCGCGCCTCTGCTTGGGATTAAAGGTGTGCACCACCACCGCCCGCTGGGCTAGATTGAGAATCTCTTAAGACAGACCTGCCCAGTCGTCTCACAGCAACATGATGGTTGGTGAGGCCCACTGATGGAGTAGGTACCACATGGAGTTTTAGCATCCTACTCCTACATATAGAAGATGGGAAGGCAGTACAGACATTGGGGATAATGTCCAAGGTAATAAGAGATGCTAAATATAGACACAAATAGAGGGAGAAGAATTTGGGGTAAACAAAGACTAGGAGGGGAACAGTTCAGGTCATTTTTTTTTGTTTTGTTTTATTTTGTTTTGAGAGACAGGATCTCTTTATGTAGCCCTGGCTGTCCTGGAACTTGATATGTAGGCCAGGCTGGCCTTGAACTCACAGAGATACTCCTGCTTCTGCTTCCTGAGTGCTGGGATTAAAGACACATGCCACCATGCCCAGTCATCATTTATTTATTTGTTTGTTTATTTATGTGTGTGTCTGCTTGTCTGTGCAGCACATGAGTGCAAGGGCCCACAGAGTCCAGAAGAGGGTGTCTGAACCCCTGGAACTGGAATTATGGATGGGTATCGGGAACTGAACCCTGGCCCTCTGCAAGAACAATAACTTCTCCTAACCATTTAGCCATCGTTCTGGCCCAGGGAGAACAATTGAAAGGTATTGTTGACTCGTAAGAACGGTCATTGGTATCCCTACACAGTTCAGAGACATCCATTCATAAAACAAGAAAAGGATATGGAAATCACAAAGATGATAATCACATTGAAAAGTTTGCCAAGAAGGCTGAACAATGAAGTTAAGGAAACGAAAAAAAAAAAAAAAAAAAAAAGCAAACAGACAAGGAAATGGAAAATAGTGAGGATGTTGTGAAGGTTTAACATTCGAATAATAGTGCTAAAAAGAGCGGACAGGCAAAATGGAGGATGAGGGGCTGGCCCAGTGGATGAAACCTTGTGCAAGTGTGCGGGCTGGAGATTGGCTCCCTGACACCGACATAAAAGCTGGGTGCATGGTAGTATACCTGTAGTCCCCTCACAGGGAAAGCTGAGACAGGAAGTCCCTGGGGCAAGTTGGCTGACTACACTTTGAAATCAATCAGCTGGGTTCAACAAGCAATCCTGCCCTGTAAGTCAAGTGCAGCATGATGGGGAAGTCAACTTCTGCCCTCCACATGCGTGATCACAAACAGGCTCTCCCACGTGTGAGCACACATGCAGAGACTACCCCGACTGGAGCAGAGTTCCTTTGAGGCTTTCAATTAGGAGTAATCAGGTTCAGTGACTGACAGTGTCTCCACATCAAGGAATGCCGCTGTGAATTTCGAGCACGTGGGATGAAACGGGCACAACACAGTACAGTGTATCCATAAAACAACACCCTCGCCCACAGTCCTACCGCTTTTCAAGAGAAAAGTAGACTTCACAAGATGAAAGGTTAGGCTGACATTCAGCTAGTTAACAGCAGAGCTTTGGAGAATCGCCCTCAAAATTCTGAGAGAAAATGAGTCCATGTTTAGGATTTCTCATGGAGAGCAAACTCCCGTGTGAGGTGCAATACCGGTCTTCTTAAATGTGCAAGAGCGACAAAATTTTCTTCTCAAGCTGATCTGTGTTAAGGAGTTATTTCCGGGTAAAGGACACTAAAATGAGCTATAGAAACCAAGAAAGAGGAGGAAAACCAGAAGCCCAGCCCCTGTGGTAAAGAGTGTCTCAGCTGACCCAGGGCACACCCAGGGACTCCAGACAGAGGACGGCTCCGAGGGAAGGTCAGGTGGATCAGCCACTACATCGCCTCGTGTCAAATCCATTGAGGGAAGATGTACTCAATCGGGCATGACTGGAGAGTCAAGTTAGTAATTAATACATTGAAAGCTAAGCATAGAGAGAAAAACCAAAACAGTTCCCAAACCTGTTTTTCTTAACAAGGGCAGTAAAGTCAGTAGGGAAGTCATGATGTTCTGGAATCAGCTGTCAGAGCTTTCGTGTGGTCGAAATGATGTGATCGTTGAGTTTTGCACTTCAGAAACTCCTACCCCAAATATTCAGCCTCGAATTTGGATCCAAAATCCTAAAAAGTTATGTTTAAGGCAGAAAGCTGTGGTGTGTACGTGTGGGGCAGACTTTTGTGTTACGCGGAGGCAACAGACAGCCTATCTTAAGTAGTAGAAGGGTAAGATTTTAGTCGTTTATCATTTAATGTCTATAAAATTAAACAAGTTTTGAGACATTGATAGAAAAAACAAACAATGCAGATTGATATGAAATTATTAAGCTGATTAGAAAACATTTAAGTAGAATAGTATTGTTAGTGCACAGTATAGTACTAACCCTAACCCTAACCCTAACCCTAACCCTAACCCTAACCCTAACCCTAACCCTAGTAGCTAATAGTTAAGATGAAATTACCAACTTAGAACAGTATAATGTAAAGTGAACATCATGCTTTTCCTAATATGAGTTATGATGATTGTTTGGATATAAGCCATTATTCCTGAATTAATTGCATTTTTTTAATTTCTCATACTGTTCATATATTGCTTCAAAGGAGGAGAATGAAATGGAGACCTTTGGTGCAACGGTAACAAATCACTCCTGTTCTGTGTGGTTGGATAGATGGGGCTGGTGAGAACGAGTTAGGCCACTGTCGTATCAGAAAGCTTAGCTGTAAATGACGGAGGCAACTTCTCTCCACGTATGTCTAGAGTGTTCTCTGAAACCGTGGTGCTCTGTTGTAGTGAGAGTCAGCCTGGCTGCTAGTTGGTCTTTTTTTAATAGCCAGTGCTGAAGATGGCCTTTCTTTTTGTCTGCTCTTGTTTGTACTGAACTGTTTTATCAAAGACTTGCCAGTTAGTGATGCTTGAAAGAATAAGCATGATTTATTCTTCATTGCTCACAAGCAGGAACTCTGATATTCTTGCAAGGATTCTGATACACTTTTTCTTCTGTTTGTTCACAGTTTGTGTTAGTTCTTTGCAATTCTATTGGCACACCCTTGGACCCGAAATACATTGATTTGGGTAAGCAAATGTTAGCATTTACTTTCTTCCTGATCAGGTTTCGTTTGTAACACTAATTAAAAACATCCTAAAGGACTGGAGGTGTGACTCATTGTGTCGGAGTGTTTGTTGTCCTAGCAAGAAGACCCGAGTTCAAATCCCCTACCACCCACACAATCTGGGCATGACCACAAGTGATTGTAACCCCAGCATTGGGGACTAAGAAAGGGGGATCCCAGGAACTCGCCGGTCCAACAACCTAACTGAAACAGCTTCTGGTTCAGTAAAAGACCCTGTCTCAAAAGATAAAATGGATAATGATGGAGAAGATAGACACACCACATCCTTCTTTGGCCTCTGCACACCCACACACCAGTGTGTCTTAGATCACACCTTCTTACCTGTCCTGGTGATATTAATTATACTGATATTCTCTGGTTGCCTTGGGCAGCAGCAGTTGGTGCCTGTTCTCATGGCTGTTCTCATGGCTGTTCTCATGGCTGTTCTCATGGCTGTTCTCAGTGTCTCCCTTCACTGTGGAAGCATGATGGCGGGTACAGTACCTGTAAGACTCCTGCGCCTAAAGCCCATAGTAATTCAGTAATTGCCACCATTTGTCGACAAGGGGATACAATTGTAGAGGAATTGGTGTGCAATGCAAATTAGTATGTAATAAACAGGGTTATAGAAAGAATTTTGCTTTTAAAACACTTTTATTATTAATAAACTGCTTGTAAATACTTCTCTGCCATAAAAACACTTCAGCTGCTTATAAAATAACCTTGATTTTTCCAGAGCTTTCTAATGAAGCCAGGCTATTGATAGAGAAAGTCTTAAAAATTTCCCTGTTACTTATTTCTGAGGACATTTGTTTACTTTAGCTTTACCCTTCCCTCTATCCAATAGATACAAAAAGTAACACTCTGCCTAGTTTCAAGTCTCATCCTAAGAAATTTATTAAAAGCCATAAAAATATTTTTTTGCAATTTCAACTTCCAAAATAAATATTTCTTTTATAAAATGTACTTTTATGTATTGGAAATGGTGTGACAAGAATAATTCGGTCCAAAAAATATGTTGAAAATCTATTGAGCTATTTTCTGACCCTGAGAAGCAGCCATTTATTTTCAGGTGAGATACTGGGTCTTAAAAAGCTCATCAGTGGGCTGGAGAGAGAACATGCATATGGAGGCCAGAGGACAACTTTCAGGGGTGATTTTCTCCTCCCACTCTATGGGTTTTGGGGATTGAACTTAGTTTCTAGGCTCAATACTGAGAGTCCTTACCCACTGCACCATCTCGCTGAAGCAAAGTATTATGCCTTTAAGATGTGAATTCTGCTAATCTTGAGATTGTATTTTTTTTCAATTTCAAAAGTTTAAGTGTTGACTTTTTGTTGTTATAGGGTTAAACTCAAAGTAATTTTTAATGCCAGGTAGACTGTTTTAAAAACAAAACTAAATGTAAATCCTTCCGCTTCATAAAACGATGAGTATTAGAGAATTTGACGATTTGTATTTCTGAGGTTCAAACTTTCCATCTTATAGTCTCACTGGATGAGACATTAACCAAGAGTCGTTCACTGACCCGCAGCAAGTGGCTGCAGAGATGCAACATTTTCTTCCGCTTGTATCCTACACAATTCCCTTTGAAAGTCTGTTCGAAGTTTCCATGCAGGTAGGACATGGAAACACAAAATAGCCATGTCACGGGGCAGGCGCTCATCTAGAATGCATTGTTTTGGTTTGTTCTTTATTTTCCCTCTTGACAGTTTCTGTAGAAATCAAAGAACCTTGACATTATGCAAAGTCTGGTTGGCAGGGCTCCTCTGTGCTCAATATGAGGAGTGCAGGTCCCTCTTTGGGTGCTGTCTCATGGAGCTCTCATTATCACTGTGTGTACTCCTTCCAAGGTACTTCCCACCCTGCCCTGTGCTTGCCGCTTTCTTTGTCAGACTTCTTAAAGATTTGTGTCTAGTTAACTCCCATATCCCCAGTCTCTAACAGCACTTGCCTTCACAAATGTATCTTGAGTGCATGGACAGTGTTCATGTCATGTAAACTAAAAGTGATTATTTAGCAAACCACCAAAAGTATACTGTTTCAGACACTGTAATAGTCCCTGGGGAAATGATTAAAGTAATTATGACTTCTCTTATGGGTTGTATAAATATATAAGGCTTGGTTAATCAGTTGAGCAACAGTTTACTGCTTCTGTCCTGTGTTCCATGTGCAGATATTGTATTGATGACTGGGATAAATGGGTGCTGGTGTGGAAGGATGGCGTGCAAGAAATACCTATACATGCCAGGCCCTAGCACTCAGGAGGCAGAGGCAGATGGATCTCTGTGAGTTCGAGGCCAGCCTGGTTTATGGAGCAAGTTCCAGGACAGCCAGGGCGACACAGAGAAGCCCTGTCTTGGGGGGAGAGAGAGAGAGAGAGAGA
>NW_026067922.1:4100360-4107861 GCF_014885135.2 Alexandromys fortis
AGCCCTAAGAATTCTATCTCTTAAAAATTGATATTAGGGCTTGAGAGGTGGCTCAGCAGTTAAGAACACCGGATGCTCTTCCAGAGGACTTGGGTTCAGTTTCCGTCACCCACATGGCAGCTCACACCATCTGTGATACCTGTTCCAGGAGGTCTTATGCCTTCTTTTGGCCTTCAGGGGCACCAGGAACATAATTGGTGCATAGACATACAAGAAGGCAAAAAACCATACACATAAAATAAAAATCAGTAAATCTTTATCAAAGTTGGCCTTCATTTTCTTCTTAATGTAATATTTAATTAACTCCTTGAAAATTTCATACAGTGTATTTTGATCAGATTTATTCTTCCCTAATGACTGATAGCTACACCCCTAGCTCTCACTTCCTCCCAACTTCATGCCTTCTGTTTTTTGTTCGTTTGTTTTCTAATAATCCACTAAGTCTAATTTTGCTGTCCATGGGCTCATTGGTGTGGAGCTATTCACTGTACTGTAGTTGACCTGCCATGTTCTTTAAAATAATTGACTCAAGCAACATAGGCTCCTGAGCCTGTCCCTCCACGCTAGAGTGTTGACTGGCTTGGTCTTGAGCGGGTCTTGTGCAGGCAGCCACAGCTGCTGTGAGTTCCTGTCATATCTGCTTCTGGCCTCTGGCTCTTGCCATCTTCCTGCCCCCTTCTCTGCTGGTCCCTGAACCTTGGTGCTGGGATGATACCTGTCCCATCTGTAGCTGAGCCCTTCATAGACACATTCTCTGTACTTTGATCAGCTGTGGGTTTCTGTCCACTGCACAATGACATTTCTCTGATGAAGATAGAGAACTGTTCTAGTTTGTGAGCATGAAGATAAGCGAGTGTCCTAGGGGTATGAATTTCGAGGGCAATTTGATACCATGTCCATTTAGCAGGATAATAGCATCAGGTCTATCGCTAGGCTACAAACTCTCTAACCAGATTTGTAGTACCAGGCACGTGTTTCCTTCTGTGGATCAGGCATTAAATTCAACCAGGCAGCAGCTCGTTGTTCTTTTGACATTGGTGACACTGTTACATCCAGGATTATCTTGCCATGCCAGCTGTTACTGTAGCATGCGGGGTTCACAGGTCTGTGCAGCACCTTCTAGTCCTGTGAAAACTTGCAAGAGTCAGGGGATTCTTGGTCAGTACCAATTGACTTCTTCCATGACTTGTGAGCAAACTCTGTGACACCTTTAGAAATATCAAATTGTGATGGGTCACCTAATCTTTGTTTTTTTATATAAATTTAGTTGGGGTTTAATTAATCTTTTAATAAAAATCTATCAGAATTTACATAGATAGCATTGTGTTCCCATGTGAATTTACTGAAAGTACTACTATATTAATTGAAACTATGTTTCAGATATAGTTGCATTTTTTCTGAGTACTTGGTTATATTATAAAAATCCATGTAGAAAATAAACATAAAAAACGATGATAGCTACCATGCCTAATGTGTGGTAACGTTTATTGAGGGGCATTCTGCTTCAGCGACTAAGAGCACAGATTCAGGAGCAGTAGTTTACCTGGGTCTGTGTTCCACTTGCCCACTTCCAAGCTGTATAACACAGGCAACTTATAATTGTATCTGCTAAATGATGATAACAATGTTGGCCTTATACAGTGGCTGTGAGTTATATGCATAATGTGTTTAGAAGAGTGCCTGACACGTATTTAAAATTATTAAGTGTAAATTGGGCAGTGGTGGTGCACACCTTTAATCCCAGCTCTCAGGAGGCAGAGGCCAGCCTTGGTCTACAGGGCAAGTTCCAGGACACTAGAAACTCCATCTTGAGAAACCAAGCCAAAACCAAATTAAAATTATTATTTACTTCAGGTACTGTGTTATCCTTTATTTTCTCTTTTAATCCTTAAAACAGCTCTATAGGGCTGATATTGTTACCTTCAATAGACAACAAGAAAACCGAGGTGTGGAGAGAGGAAATAATTTATAACATTATAGTTATGAATGTTTGCGATTTGAATCCAAGAAGCCTGACTTGTCTTTTGAACCAATAACATTTTAATTTTGAATTAATTAGGATACCAATAAATTTTTATTTATAAATTGCCAGGAATAAGCTACACAGAGGATAGGAAAGTATGGTCAGAATAAATTGTGTGGAAAAAAGAATAAAAAGCATGAGTGTAACTTTTAATTGTAATTAAACTTTGGTTGAGAAAATGCTTTTATTATATGTTTAGAATTTTTTTTATATTTTTAACCAGGAAGCAGTAAAGGTTTGTGAACCTCAAATCAGTGATAGCATAGTAATTACCAGAACTGGAATACTCACGGAGGATTTGCGGTGTTTATTAGAATTTAGTAAAAGGAGTCAGTGAGAGAGTGCACCCCTGCGGAGGCTTAGCTGCCTTTCCCCGGGCCATGGTTTTGTACCAGGCAATGAAGGCTTTGCACTCCCTCTAGAGGTCACTAATAATATATCTTTTGTTTTGAATAGAAAAACCGTTATGGCCAGAATTTAAAACAAAAAACAAAAACAAAAAACTGACTCCATTGAAATACTTAGCATATAAAAAAATCTAGAATTTAAATTCTCGAGTTGTTAATCCAGTCAGTTAGCACCACACTGCCAAGCCTTTTTTACCTTTGTGTTACTGAGGATTGAATCCAAGGCTTCTTACATGCTAGGCAAGTGCTCTTCCATCGATGTACAGCAACTGCTCTTAGTCCCAAGTGTTCTCTAAAAGGTTTAGAGGTTTTAGCACTTGGTCCATTAGATGGCAGATTCATTTTACTTAGTATTTTTGTATGATCCTAATAACTTCAGATTCTTTTCTGATTTGAGAGACTGCGTGTATATTTCGAGACTGTGGGTTTATTATTTCTAAAATGAGGATCTGGCCTCAGGGATGCTGAAGTCCTTTGAAGCACATTCTGTGAAACCATAGACTAATTGTCTTCTGTTTCTTTTGAATAGTACCACTATTTGTTGCCATGACCAAAACCCATGTGATAGCAGCTTCAAAAGAAGCCTTTTATACCTGGCAATATCGTGTGGCAAAAAAGCTCACAGCATTGGAGATTAATCAGATCACACGGTCACGAAAAGAAGGGAGAGAAAGGTATGTATTTTGATATATATATATATATATATATATATCACAACCATATCACATTGAAGTCAGACATAGCTAATTATCCATTGCCGTTCTTGAGAAATACACATAGCCTAGATTAGTAGAAATACTTTTAATTAATCTGAATATCTTTTAGAGGAATCTGTTTAAATTTGCTAAAGTCAAAGAAAGTTGGCATGGTGGAAAGAAAACAAAGACACTTATTGGAAAGGGCTAGAAATTTGTGGGGATATATTTGGTCAGGAAATGGCTATGTGACCCACTCCACATATTAGTGTTCAACTGAAATCATTCAGTTAAGATCCGAGTATCTAACTGAAGCTTCATTCCTATAGGTTAGTAGCGTGGATCTTTCTAGAAAATGATCCTAGCATCCATCACCAGGGCAGATGCAGGTCCTTAGACAGTATAGAAAAGGGCTTTAGGTGACTTCTTTCCCTGGCCCCAGATTCTAGGCAGTCTGAATTGGAGTGGTTTCTGGTAAGTGGGAATGAAGAGCAAGCAAGCACGCATGCACGCATGCACGCAGGCAGGCAGGCAGGCAGGCACGCAGGCAGGCACGCAGGCAGGCAGGCAGGCAGGCAGGCAGGCAGGCAGGCAGGCAGGCAGGCAGGCAGGCAGGCACTCCAGATGAATAGCCAGGCAAACTATCTCACAGCTCAACACACGTTGTTGGGAATGCCTGAGTTGAGTGCTCACAGTAGAGCATGACGTTGCTGACAGATCGTGTAGATAATTGGTAAATAGTTGATGGATACTTTCTGCTTTTATGAGATTCAGCTGTGTCAAGAACTCTTTAAACAATCAGAGGTTTTCTATTAAATAATAATGCTCATTGTTCTGAATTGCAAAGATTATGAAATAGTGCAATCCTCACTTTCTTCAAAATTCTGATTTTTTTAAACAGAATTTATCATGTTGACGATGTTCCTTCTGGATCTGTGGATGGGGTGTTTGATTACAGCAAAGCCATTCAAGTAGGTGCTTTGATTTTGTCTGTGAGTAGTAGTGCCTGTAGGTAAGGAAACACTGCCATTAACAGACAGCCGAACAAGAGCTTGTTTCTAGTGATAGGACATCAATTTAACAGTTCCCTAAACACTGTCACACCTGCTTTTTACACAGTTGCTGGGGATTAAATGCAGGTCCTACTGCTTATGTAGTAGGCACTTCACCTACTGAGCCCTCTTTGCAGCCCCAAACTCTTCATGTTTCAACTAAGTTTATGGCTTCTCTTGGGCCACACATGTGACTTGTGAGCCACAGAACAGACATGTCTGTTAGTTGTGTTGACTGTAGAGTTTGTAAACTGTTAAATAGTTTTTTCACTAGAAAGGAAGTTTCTCCAAGGTCTTTCATTTCTTATCTGTTCCCCAGCCTAGAGGACTGTCCCTGGCAGGTCTCCAGGTAGATGAGTTCTGTGTGACTGGTTTCTCAGTGATTACGTATAAGTATGGTGTAACCTATGTGGACGGGCTATTCTCGCTGAGCACAATGCCTCTTAGATAGATCTATCCAGGTGGTTGAAGGGCTCTCCTATTTTACCCTTCTAGTGGCATATGCTGGCCCCTCTGATCTCAGTTTGTCTTTAAGAGGTAAGTTTAGGCTTTTGCCTATCTAGTCTAAGTCAGATTTTTAAATAATCCCTTGGGGCTCGGGATTGGAGTATCTTTAGTATTTCCTTCAAAGGTTGACACATAATAGGTACTGTGACTAAAATTGTTACATTAACAAATGTTTTATTATATATTTTTAGTAATTGCATACTAGTTTGGACCTCCTTTGTCATTAAATAAATATTACATAAAATTATTGATTAATTTTAGGGTACAAGGGATCCAATTTGTGCCATTACTGCATCTGATAAGACATTAATTGTGGTAAGCTGAAAGAAACTTATTTTATGAATAATAACTGTTTAAATTTTAGACCCAGGGTAAAGCAAGACTTTTGGATTTAGGTTATCATCTTGTGGGTGTCCAAAGTTTTCCCACGTCTGATAGGAGAAATGAGAAAATTCTCAGGTGTATATGGGGGAGAAGGGGGGAGGCTAAGAGGTGGGGGGGGAGTTGGGGTGGCTTGTCTCTTAAAGGGACAGGGGGGGAGGGGGGGGGGGCAAGGGGGGGGGGTGGGAGTTGGGGTGGCTTGTCTCTTAAAGGGACAGAGCAGACCATTACAGCTTGGGCACATATTATTAATCATTTGCAAAAATGTGAACTATTTATAAAACCAGTAGGGTGCTGGGACACGCCCGTGGAGTTGGCCGTGAGCTGAAAGCACCACGAGAGTCAGTAGATGCAGAGACTGTCTGGAAAGCGCTGGACTTAGGATTTTCCCTGTGTGTAGCTTGGTTTACATCCTGGCTCTGGTCGCACCACTTTCCTGAAACTTAGAATGAAGTGTTGCACTTTCCAGCCAGCGAAGTGGAAGAGTCCCTGGCAATATTTTGCTAATGTCTTTTTCTTGAGCTCAGACATTTGAAAACATCAACTTCAGAAGTGACTGTGTGGTCCAGCAGCAGAGGCTTAACTGTTTCCAGTTCAGTTCTCCAGTGGTCAGCTCATTTTGTGGGAAAGCGCTCCTGAGACCCTCCTGTCGTATGACTCCCCCACCTTTCTGTTAGGCCCCACTTGAGCCTCATGCTGAGGAAGCCTTGCTCTCTCCCTAAAAGGCAGGAGGTGAAGATGAACTATGAGAGCATCTTCCCTTGCCCATAACCCCATGCAGCTCAGGCGCAGAAGAGTTTGAAAGTCAGCCGCAGCACCCTCCCGTCTGCTGCATTTGCTCCCCATCTGCACACCATAATGCTTGTCCAGAAAATGCATTTCCAGTGTCAGTTTTTAAATATCCCCTTGCTAAAAGCTAGTGCTGTAGGATAAAAACTGTAGGGTGGAGGCCAGGCTTCCAGTAACAGCCATTCTCATCTTGACCTCTCATTTCATGTATGTAGAATGTAATTACTTTGGTCACCTTTAGTCCACGCTAAATATTAACCTAGACAAGTAGAAGCAGCCTTAGATGTTTTTTTTTTTCTTGTCAGATAAGAATTTTTGTATTACCGAAGACCTAGGGACTTGACTTCTTTCTTGAATATTCTATGAGGAAAAATTAGACAACCAAAAGTTGCTATTAAAAGACTTAAATTAGGTGATAAACATGTACTTAATAACATGGTTCAGCAGCAGAATTAGGAACTTGCTAGGACAGTGTCACTTTGGTTTTAAAAACATGGACATATCAACCTGTATTTACAGCTTGATGCTCTTATGGTAAATATGCTGTAGTAACCTAAGATCATTTCTTTAGGGGCGTGAATCTGGCATCATCCAGAGGTACAGCTTTCCTAATGTTGCTCTGATTCAAAAATATTCTCTGGATTGCCGAGCCTGCCAGCTATCCTTGAACTGCAACTCTAGGTAAGCCCAAGGCTCCTCCTGGGTGTGTCCTAAAGCTTCTGGGGGGGGGGGGATGTACCCTGAGGCTCCTCTTCTGGGGGGGCATGTGCCCTGGGGCTACCCCTCCTGGGTTGTGCCCCAAAGCTCCTCCTCCTGGGGTATGCCCTGAGGCTCTTCTTCTGGGGGGTATACCCTGAGGCTCTTCTTCTGGGGGGGTATACCCTGAGGCTCCTTCTCTTGGGGTATGCCCCCCGAGGCTCTTCCTCCTGGGGTGTGCCTTGAGGCTCCTCCTCCTGGGATGTACTCTAAGGCTCCTCCTCCTGGGGGGGATGTACCCTGAGGCTCCTCCTTCGGGGTGTGGCCTGAGGCTCCTCCTGGGGGTATGTCCTAAGGCTTCTCCTCTGGGGTGTGTGTGTCCTAAGGCTCCTCCTTCTGGGGGTGTGCCCTGAGGCTCTTCCTCCTGGGGTGTGCCCAAAGGCTCTGCCTTCTGGAGTGTGCCCTGAGGTTCCTTCTGAGGACGCACCCTAAGGCTCCTCCTCTGGGGTGTGTATCCCAAGGCTTCTCCTCTGGGGGTGTGTGTGTCTTGAGGCTCCTCCTCTGGGGGGGGTGTGCTCTGAGGCTCCTCCTCTAGGATATGACCTGAAGCTCCTCCTCTAGGATATGCCCTGAAACTACTCCTCTGGGATGTGGCCTGAGGCTCCTCCTCTGGGGTGTGGCCTGAGACTCCTAGGGAGTATATGGTTAGGTAATAAATTTGTTGACAGATATGTTTATTGTGAACTTGTTCAGGATAGTTTTACCTTACTGTATTTTGTTTAAATGGAAATCCTGGTACTTTTTTTTTTTACTCTTGAAGCTTAGCATTAACTGTTTTATGTTTTGATACTAGCTGTTTTTGGATATGTTTTCCTTACAAGGTAGCAAAGTGAAGAGTAGTTTCTATATTTATTTATTTATTTATTTATTTATTTATTTATTTATTTATTT
>NW_026067922.1:4107989-4134106 GCF_014885135.2 Alexandromys fortis
GAAGAGCAGCCAGTACTCTTAACTTCTGAGCCATCTCTCCAGCCTGTAGTTTCTATTTTCTGTTAAATTTGTTTAAAAAATTTTAAAGGCGAGAAACCTTGTCTCAAAAAAAAAAAAATCGAAAAAAAAGTTTTAGAGTCAGTTCCACCACATTCCGGGTTTCTGATAAAGGGGTCTTGAAGAACAGCAGTAGGCAATTTGACTTTTTGACCACTGATAGTATTTTGCAATTTTCCCTTCTTCAATTGTGTGACTTCTAGTCGTCTTGCTATCATCGACATCGCTGGAGTCTTGACTTTTTTTGACTTGGATACTCGTGTGACAGACAGTACAGGGCAGCAAGTAGTTGGCGAACTGTTGAAATTGGAACGCAAAGATGTCTGGGATATGAAGTGGGCCAAGGATAATCCTGATTTGTTCGCAATGATGGAGAAGACGAGAATGTATGTCTTCAGAAACTTGGATCCTGAGGTACAAACAAGAAATGAATGTTAACAGTTCATAGTGAGCCAACTTTAAAACCCTGGATGTTCTTCTGTGGTTTCTTTGAATAAATTATTGATATTACTGCACACATTTGTGAAAATAAATTAAAAAATTTCTGTAGGGCTTAAAAATATTTGTTTCATAGCAGGAATGATGCCTTTGAAATACCTTTGCTTTCTCTGAAAGGCATGTCCCAGCTACTTATTCTCTTAAAATATGGACTCATAGCTGGGCATCGAGGCATATGCCTGTAATCCCAGGACCTGAGAGGCAGAGCAAAGAGAACCATAATTTTTGAGGCCAACTTGGGTTATCTAGGAAGTTCCAGGCCAACTTGGACCATGTAGTGAGATCCTACCTGTAACCAAAACCAAGCTCACTGACATGGAATCATGGCCACTCAGTAGTCTTGTTTTTTCTCTTATCAAAGTTCAAACAGGAGTAAAGAAAATCACCAGGTTTATTTGACAAAATTTCTTGAAGCATTCTAAATATGTATGTTTGGGATTGCCTCATCTTTTTATTCTCTTGTGTTTATGTAGCTAGTTTATGCTTACCTCATGTTACTATTTTGCCTTTATTATTTTTAATTCTATTTTATTTAATTAACATTTTCTCACTTATTTTACATACCAACCACAGTTTCCTATCCTTCCTCTCTTCTGTTCTCCCCTCCCCATCCCGTCCCATCTACCCCACTCCCCAACCAACCATCCAGTCCTCCTCTGTCTCCTTTCAGAAAGGGGTAGTCCCCCTATGGACTTGAACAAAGCAGAGCATATCAAATTGAGGGATGATTGAGCTCTTCCCCCTGCAGCAAGACTGGGTGAGGTAATCCAGGACAGGGAACAGGTTCTCAAAAGTCAACTAAGCCATGGGGACAGGTTCTGATCTCACTGCCAGAAACCTTAGAAATAGACCAAGCTACACAGTGGTCACTCACATGCTGAGGGCCTAAGTTGGTCCCATGCAGGCTCCCTAACTGTTGGTCAAGAGTCCATGAGTTCAGGTCACAGCTGTCTCTATGGGTTCCCTGTCAAGACCTTGACCTCCCTAATTGTACAATTCCTGCTCCCTTTCTTCAGGAGGACTCCCGGAGTTTGGCCCAGTGCTTGGCTAAGGATCTCTGCATCTGTACCCATCAGTTATTGTTGTCCAGGGTCCCTGATGACAATTAGTCACCAATCTGATTACAGGAGCAGGCCAGTTCAGGCACCCTCCCCACCATTGCTAGGAGTCTGCGTTGGTCATCCTTGTGGATTCCTGGAATTTCCCTGGCACCAGGTTTCTCCCTAACCCCAAATGGTCCCTCTATCAAGACTTCTTTTTCCTTACTCTTCCCCTCTGTCCTGCCCCCAGCCCGCCTCCTATATCCAGTTTGCCCAACCCTCTCTCTCAAGTTCTTATCCCCTAAATACCCCCACTCCACCCTCAGTTTATCCCAGAAATCTCTTTTTTCCCCTCCCAGGGAAATCCATGCATCCCCCTTTGAACTCTCTTTGTTATCCAGCCTCTCTGGGTCTGTGGATTATAGGTTGATTATCCTGTATTTTACTCCTAATATCCACTTATGAGTGAGTACACACCATGATGGTCTTTCTGGGTCTGGATAACCTCACTCAGAATGATTTTTCCTAGTTCCATCCATTTGCCTGTAAATTTCATGAGGTCATTGTTTTTTACAGCTGAGTAATATTCCATTGTGTAAATGTACCACATATTTTGCTTTAGGGGCATCTAGGTGGCTGTTTCCAGGTTCTGGCTATTATGCCAGAATATGCTGGAATAATGCTGCAATGAACATGGTTGATATAGTGTCTTTGTGGTATGATTGAGCATCCTTTGGATTTATGCCCAAGAGTGATATAACTGGGTCTTGTGGTAGATTGATTCACACTTTTCTGAGAAACTGCCATACTGATATCCAAAGCGGCTGTACAAGTTTGCACTCCCACCAGTAATGGAGGAGTGTTCTCCTTACTCTGCATCCTCTCCAGTATAAACTGTCATCAGTGTTTTTGATCTTAGCCATTCTGACAGGTGTAAGATGGTATCTCAGAGTCGTTTTGATTTGCATTTTCCTGATGGCTAAGGATGTTGAACAATTCTGTAAGTGTATCTCAGCCATTTGAAAGTCTTATGTTGAGAATTATCTGTTTAAATCTGTAACCCATTTTAATTGGATTATTTAGTATTTTGATGTATAATTTCTTGAGTTCTTTATATATTTTGGAGGTCATCCCTGTGTCAGATATGGGGTTGGTGAAGATCTGGTCCCATTCTGTAGGTTGTCATTTTGTCTTATTGACAGTGTCCTTTGCCTTACAGAAGCTTTTCAGTTTCAGGAGGTCCCATTTACTATTTATTGGTCTCAGTGTCTGTGCTGCTGGTGCTGTAGCAGGGAGTAGTGTCAGGGCTACTTCCCACTTTCTCTTCTCTTATGCCAGCACCATTTGTTGAAGATGCCTTCTTTTTTCATTGTATAATTTTGGTTTCTCTGTCAAAAATCAGGTGTTCATAGGTCTGTGGATTTAGGTGAGGGTCATTGATCCATGTGTCTGTTTTTATTGCCAATACCAAACTGTTTTTATTACTATAGCTCTATAGTAGAACTTGAAGTCAGGATGGTGATACCTCTGGAAGTTCCTTTATTGTACAGGATTACTTTAGCGATCCTGTTTTTTTTTTTCCTTATGAAGTTGAGTATTGTTTTTTCGAGTTCTGTGAAGAATTGTGTTGGGATTTTGATAGGGATTACATTGAATCTATAAATTGCTTTGGTAAGATTGCCATTTTTACTATATTAATTCTACCTATCCATGAGCATGGGAGATCTTTCCATTTTCTGATATCTTCTTCAATTTCTTTCTTCAAAGACTTAAAACTCTTGTCATACAGATCTCTCACTTGTTTGGTTAGAATTACCCCAATCTATTTTGTATTATTTGTGGCTATTGTAAAAGGGCATCATTTCTCTGATTTCTTTCTCAGCCCACTTAACATTTGTATATAGGAGGGCTAGTGATTTTCTTGAGTTAATCTTGTAAACCGCCACGTTACTAAAGGTGTTTATCAGCTGTAGCAGTTCTCTGGTAGAGTTTTTGAGGTCACTCATGTATACAATCATATCATCTGCAAATACTGGAAGTTTTTCTTTCTTTCCAATTTGTATCCTCTTGATTTCCCTTTGTTGTCTATTACTCCAGCTAGAACTTCAAGTACTATATTAGATAGCTATGGAGAGAGTGGACAGCCCTGTCTTATTTCTGATTTCAGTGGGATTGCTGACCTCATGTTTCTTATTTTCTCTCCAGGCCACTCAGTGATTCACACATTTTCTGTACGCGACTACCCTCACACACATTGCAGCCACTTTCTCCTGCTCTGCATTTCCCGGTCTTTTCTAGTTATAGCTCACTTCTGAGGTGTTATTGAAACAGAGTTAGTTTTTTTGTATGAAAACTTATAATAAAACATTTTCAATATAGACTTTAAATATGAAGTTAAGAGAGCAAGAGATGTAGTCAGAAAGAAAGACATCCCAGAGAGCGTGGGTTCAGGCTTCTCTATGAGAGAATCCCTCCAGCTGACTTCTATGTTCTGGATTCTTTTGTCCCTCAAGCTACTCTGGATCAACTCTTACCTATGCGCTTAGGCCATGAAAAATAATGTGATCTGTGGCTTAATCAAAAAGACAAAATTTAAAAACAATTTTTGGAGTACTAATGATTTTCAATATGGAATTTTCTGTTGTACTTCACTAGAGTAAACAATGAGAGATGAGTCAGTATATGTCTTCATCAGTTTCTGTTTGTTTGTTCTTGAGAAGAACTGCTAAAGGTTTTCTGTAGCCGTTCATTTAGTAGTGTGCTGTTGCCCCTTTAAGATACCATGCTGTTTGTGCATTTTCCCCTTTGAGCTCTTCTGTGACTGTCTGGGCCACGAAGTGATATGATAGGTGCTCCTAAAGGCCCCGTTAAAACATTAAGGAGCCGTGTGGTCATTGTAATTCTTAGACTCTGAGAAATGGCCCAAAGAAAAGACATCCCGGACAACTGCCTTTGCATGGCTTCTTGTGAGGACCCAAGGGACGTTTGGCTCTTGCCACAAAATCAGTATGGGAATTTGACAGGTGTACACAGGAGACCTTGAGGATGAGAGGCTACTTTCTGAATGCCAGAGTCCTTTTTGTATTCTTGGCTCCCTTCCTTGTAAGCCTGGAGCCATATGCCCAGAGATGGACTTCATTATGTTTTCACAGTGTGAGCAGTGTGGGCAACCAAGTGAAATCTTTGTCTGGAGAAATGATAAGTAGTTCTAACAGACTAGCCTTTATTCACACACACACACACACACACACACACACACACACACACACACACACACACACTGTTTTCTTTATTTGAATTTGTTTTCTGGCTTGGTATAACCCCAATTTCTACTACGTTTAGAACTAGATCAGTTTTTAAAAGTAACCTCAGCTCCGTGGAGACTTGTTTCTACACTGTGCTGTTTGTTCTCCCTCACCTTGCGTTCCTGAGGACGGAGGCCTCTGCTTCTTCTGTGCTCAGGTGTCGCTGCTCTACCGGCCCTTTCTCCAGCTGCTGTGAGAAGAGACCTGGGCACAGAGCTACAGGATAAGTTCCTTCAGGACACAGCCTTCTGCGTTAGCACTCAGGAGGCAAGCTATGGTCTGACACTGTCTGGACCTATTTTCTTTTCCATAGGAGGACAGATAGGTTGAGAGATCACTGTTTCCATGTTGTGAGGGAGGGAGTAGTCAGCTTGTTGCTTGTGTTATCAGTGATCCTGGAGTTAGCAGATTCTTTTGAAAGAATCCCTTAAGCCTCTTGACTAATTTGTGAGATGAGTGTAAAATTTGATAATATAATCTCTCAATCTAGTTAAATAGGTGTAGTCAAGCCTCAGTGTGTCACAGTGTGCTAAGACTGAGTAGTTAAGTAAGGACACTTCAGGAAGCCTGTTGTATTACATATGCTGTGTAGTTTCTGACTGTGCTGAGTGAAGTCCCCAGGGTTTCTTGGTACAGTAATGCATACCAAAGCTTAGATGCTGTACCTGGCTTTTACCACCCATGTGAGTGTACCCTACTTTGTCACTCGTTAGTGTGATGCGCCGTGTTCGCTTGTGGTGTGGGTGAATTGCTAGTCTATTTTGGAAAATAAAGTTGGTTGATGTAATTTGGCCTAGTTAGCTTTATCTGTCCCCTTGACACAGCCTAGAGTCACCCGAGATGAGAGTCTCAATTGAGGTCCTCTCTAGATCACATTGCCCTGAGACTATCTGTGTGGGGATTATCTTGTTAATTGATGTAGGAGGGCCCAGCCTACTCTGGTTGACACTATTCACTGGATAGCTTATCCAGGGCTGTATAAGTGTGTGTCTGCAGGAGAGCCAGCAAGCAGCATTCCTTTGTGGTCTCTGCTTCAAGCTCCCCTGAGTCCTGTCCTGACTTCCCTCAGGGTGGACTGTGACCTGGAAGTGTTAGCTTCCTTCCCTAAGTTACTTTTGGTCATGGTATTTAATACAGCAATAGAAAGGAAACCAGAGCATAATACCAGCAGAAGCAGAGCTTTGGGGAAACGAGTTGCCCCTAGATTTTCGTGCATTACTTATATGCCGACACTTATAAACTGTGGTGCAAACTCTTCGCCTCACCTTTCCCATTCTCCCTTTCTCTGTCTTTTTTCATCATTTAAAGAACTTTTATTAAAACAGTAATCTTATAATCCCAATTATGTTTTTCTGCATAGTTATCAGTTCTGTCTCACTAAGCAGAACTGACATTTTAAGGTATCCTGTTGTGAAGAATCACAGAATTAAAGGAATGGTTTACATTTTTATACTTTATTTTTCCAGGGTGGTAGTATATTGTTTTAATCCATAGATTATCTTTGTTGAGTTCACCTTTTAACTACTTGCTTTGGTGTAGTATCTAATTAAAATTTTTTCTAGTGGTAAACAGGTTTATACAAGTATATTTGGTTTATATGATATTATCAAAATAATCAAAACATTGGGTCTTTCTATATAAAGACATTGTAAGAATATGTCATTACATATTCTTTTTTCCAAATTAAATTTTGATTCTGAGTGTGCACAGATGTGGATGTGGTGGTGTTTCCAGAGACAGAGTCATGTTGTGTCACACAGGCCTGCCTCTTAACCCATAACCTTCCTACTTCCACATCCCGTGTGCTGGGATTACAGGCATGACTGCCTGCCTGGCTCTGTTTATGTGAGCTTGTTACTCTTGAAAATATATTATCTCCCCTATGTAATAAATCACCTTTTTGAAGGTAACTAAACCTTTCTCATATTATTTGATTAAACGAACAACTCATGATTTTTCAAAGAAAAGATATTTGAAACCCCATTTGATACATCTACTGTGCATATAAGAGCCTCAATCTAGGCAGATTGAACCCAAACTGTGAATTTTTACCTTTATTTTTCTTCATTTGGCATCTTTCTTTTATCATAATTATGTAATTGTATAATTGTATTACATATATTACAAAAAATATAATTTTGTTGATTCCATTACTAGCAGCTATTATCTGTTTCTTCTATAGTATTCTTAGAGGTTTTAAGTAGATTAGAAGTTTATCTATTTTGTCTTATGTAATATTATATCTATTGTTTTCTGCTAAGAATGAAGGACAACTGATTTACCTTACAATATGTAGGGCCTATACTTTTTTCCTTACAACTATTTATAGGATAAGAGACATTCATGTAACATCAATATATTTACATGTTGACAAATAAAATCATATATAAGAAGTATATCAGATGCAAAGAGGGCAGGCTTCAGTTTGCTGTGGGATTTGTATGTTAAGATGCACTTAATTAGATCCAAATACAGTGTTGTTGGAGGAGCTTGCTTATTTGTTTCCTGGCTGTCCAGACTCATGAAATAATCACACAAAACTGTACTAATTGCAATACTCTTAGGCAAATAGTTTAAGCATATTTATGTCTAACTCTTATATCTTAAATTATCTCATTTCTATTAATTTGTGAATTGCCATGTGGCTATGGCTTACTGCAAGGTTTCGGTGAGACTGTCTCCTGTAGGTGACTACATGGCTTCTTCTCTGACTCTGCCTACTTTCTCCCAGCATTCAGTTTAGTTTTCCTGCCTAGCTCTTTTCTGCTCTATCACAGGCCAAAGCAGTTTCTTTATTCATTAACCAATAAAAGCAACACATATACAGAAGGACTTCCCACACCATTTCCCCTTTTCTGTTCTAAATGAAAAGAAAGGTCTTAATTTTAACATAGTAAAGTTATATATAACAAAACAGGTATCAAACAAGAATTACAGTTACTACTTTATCTTTCATCATAACTAAGACAAACTATAATTATAATTATCTATTCTTCAACTCCATCAAAGACTCCAGAAGGATATACTATTACTTAAGTAAACAGAAAGTGCATTGTCAGCAACTTCCAAAACTCTAGAAATGACAGAGACATCTTGCTACCTGGACAGTCACCCAAAGTTCTTCTGTAACATTGGGGCATCCAGTCTTCAGCCTACAGGCCCATAGCATCCAGCAAGCTTTTCCATGAAGCAGGAAATTTGAAGATTTGTTATGCCATGTAATGGCAAAGTCCCTCAGTTGTTTTCTTCTATGTCCTGCAGAATGTCTGGCAAACTCTTTCATGAAACAGGAACCCCAAAGGACTTTCTCACCTTTTTTTAGGCAACTTTAGCAATCATTTCTCTGTGGGTCATGCATGCCCAGTTTATACAGCATACCATCAAGCAGTCTAGGCAAGAACAGTTTCTTGCCCAAATGTCTAACAAACTCTTTGAGGCCCATCTTCCTCTTGAAGTAATTGGTGTTGCCAGGAACAAATGTGTCACATTGCCATGAGAAGTTTAAGTTTTTAAAACATTTCAAATACCATATTCTGTAGTCTTTGAAAGATTTGAAGAATACCTATCTAACTGAAATATATCTCTATATATCTAGTAAATTGAACTAACATGACTACAAGCTTGACTATTATAGATAGATCTATTAATATATATTTTTAATTATACATTTTAAAATGAACTACACAGTCACAATACCTTAATAAAGAGCAGAAATATACATATAACAAAATTGACCTAAAGTTTCTATCAATAGACCAAGATCCATACCAATGCAAATCTCTATAGCATATCCCCATTTAAATGTATACAAACACTTATAAACAATATTTGGGGATTTGGGCATAGTTCTCTCCAAACTGCTTCCTCCTTTTTGTTGGATGAAGTAATTTTGGGGGGAGTTCATAACAATCTTTTGGGGGGTCTTGGGCCATCAAACTACATTAGTCTGGAAGGAATCCACAGGTTCTCATTCTCTGGAAACAAAAGAAGAACCTCTTCTCCAAAACAACAAATCCTTAGACCCAAAATTTGAAGTCAAGATACCTTTAAAATATGTATGTTGGTTTAGCTTAGCAGCCCATACAATGAAATGTCTGTCTGTATTTAGCTCCTTTACAGTCAAAAAATTTAAAGGAAACACAATAATATGCATAATCCAAATTCTGTGTATATTTCATCTTTTTATTTATTTTATTTATTATGTATACAGTAGTCTATCTGTGTGTTTGTCTGCAGGCCAGAAGAGGGCACCAGATCTCATTACATATGGTTGTGAGCCACTATGTGGTTGCTGGGAATTGAACTCAGGACCTTTGGAAGAGCAGGCAATGCTCATAACCACTGAGCCATCTCTCCAGCCCTGTATATTCCATCTTTACATGGCTTATTTTTCTTATTCTATTACCTTTTCTACGAGTTTATTCCTTTAATGTATGACTGTAACTGTCTGTACTCTTTTATATTATAATTGTCTATATAGTTTTCTTTCTCTCTCCAAGCCTACATACATTTGTCCAACACTGTGACCCATTCAGAGGTTTATTTCTGTCTGAATCTGTCTTTATTGCATATCTGTAATCCTTTTCTGACCAGGAACACTTTTATTAAAACAGTAAGCAGCTTGGTCACATTGGCCCTGGATACTGGCTCCACCTCTCTCAGGCTTTTAATATGGTGGAGGTAGTTCACTGTCTGCTCTGGGACTGCTGAAGCCATCCTCACTACCTCAACTCTGGGCATGCAGTACATAAACCCTTTTTATCTTAGTAAAAACTAAATCTGCCCTGCAATGCACTGGATGCCATCTCTGTCTATGGCAGCAGGAATCTGCCATGCTCTCCTGTCTGTATACTCCTAGTAGACCTGATTTCACCACTTTCCCAGGTAGGGAGCACTGAGTCATGGGCATGGTCTCAGATATATTCCTCCTGACCCTGAGGGGCCACAAAAGCATCTGGACATGAAGTGGGTGGTGGGCATCAATCCCAAATGTTTCAGACCATGTTGGTTCACCAGTTTGTTGATGGAGGCTCCTCATTCATTCCTGGCTGCCCAGACCCAAAATAATTACTCAGAAACTATATCATTTGCAATACTGTTTGACCGATAACTTAAGCATATTACTAGCTAGCTCTTATATCTTAAATTAACCCATTTCTATTATTTTATATTTTACCACAAGGCTTGTGGCTTACCAGCAAAGTTATGGCAGGCTCCAGTGGAGGCGTCTGTCTCTGACACTGGCTACATGGCTTCTCACAGACTCCACCTACTCTCTTTATATATCTTTTCCAGCCTGGCTATATTCTCTTAAGCCATTGACTTAAAGCAGCTTCTTTGTTCATTAACCAATAAAAGCAACACATATACAGAAGACTTCCCATACCACAATGTTTATCATATTTACTAGGAATTCAATTCATAATGTGGTCTGGTAAGAAAGCATCCTTTTCTTTTAGAGAAATGTACAGAATTCTAGAGGTGAAATGTGATATGAGCTAGAAATTCAGTGGTGTGTATACAGGGGAATGTTAACTATTTAGGCATTGGGTATATGACACTACTGACATTCTATTTTTTTCTTAATTGAAAGTTTTGACAATACAGTTTTAAATCAGGATTCCTTAGGGCTGTTTTATATGACATAACATTCGCTTTTGTCTTTAAAGGAACCCATTCAGACCTCTGGATATATTTGCAACTTTGAAGATTTGGAAATTAAGTCTGTTCTGTTGGATGAGATTCTAAAGGTGACTAGCAACAGAATTGTACCTGGGGGAAAAAAGGAGCTGAGAGAAACCTGGGGGACCATTTCTGCCATCGTCTGCACCTCTGTGTAGGAAGCTTGACTGCCCGTGGAGAACCCCGTTTGTCTGTTTTCCAAAGAGCCCTTAAGATCCAAATATGGCGATTTCTTTTTCTTTGTTTTGCTCACAATATGATACTACTTTGTTTCATTTTATTATTATTTTTAATTGAAGGAAGAAGTGTACCCTACAGGCATCCTTTTGAATTCTTTTGTTTCATCTCCACTTTCAGAATCCAGACCACCCTAGCAAGGATTATATAATGAACTTTGAGATCCGGTCCCTGCGAGACAGTCGAGCATTGATTGAGAAGGTTGGGATTGAAGACGCATCTCAGTTCATAGAGGACAATCCTCATCCCCGACTTTGGTATTTTAAAAATCCCCAACATTCCCCAAAGTCAGTATGCTTTTAAAGTCCCAACTCTGTCACCCCCTGTTCTCACACTAGTCTCCTACTGGAACTGGAATCTCTTCTTTTTAAACATGTTATATGAAAAATGTTTGCCTGTGCTAACACAATCATTTTCACCAGGATCTACCAGATTTTTTTTAAACCATGCTTCACCAATTGATTTCTGATACAAGACTTGTTTATTAGTGATATACAGTAGATTTTCTATTTCTTTTTAAAATCAAGGCGCCTATTGGCCGAGGCGGCCCTCCAGAAGCTGGACTTGTACATGGCACAGCAAGCGTTTGTGCGCTGCAAGGATTACCAAGGTATCAAGTTTGTGAAGCGCCTGGGGAATCTGCAGAGAGAGTCAATGAAGCAGGCTGAAATTATTGCCTACTTTGGCAGGTTTGAAGAAGCTGAAGGAATGTATCTATCCATGGACAGAAGGTAAATTAATGAAGGCAGCCTTCTCCAAGTATTCTTCAGTTCATAGTGTTGTACAAATAGGGAATATAAATATATAAAGTAGACTAAATATAGCGAACCATTTCTTTTAGAAAATAATTTTCATTTTGGAATACCATTGGGCATTTCACATGTCTCATTAACTTATATTTTATAATTTGGGAGCAGCTTTTCTCTCTGATTTTATTTATTGTTTTTCAAAATTTTGTGTGTGTGTGTGTGTGTGTGTGGTGTACATGTATTTGCACACATGCGCATTTGTGGAGGCTGTAGGTAAATGTTGGGTGCCTTCCACTTCCATTTTCCTCCTTATTGAGACAGGGTTTTTCACTGAACCTGGAAACTGACATTTTGGCTCCATTACCTGGCGGGCAGCTCCCTGGGGCTGTCTGTCTGCTCAGTGCTGGGGTCGCAGATGCAGTGGCCACACCAGGCTTTCACGTGGTGCTAAGGATCTGATCAGGTCTTCATGCTGTGCCACTGAGCCAGTTCTCAGCCCCTTGCTCTGTTTACATATGTGTTCATACATGACTGTGGAGGTGTTGCCCATTGGTAAAGAAACTGAGAAGTCTGTAGAGACTGGAGACTTGTCTTTTGGGTTTTTTTGAGACAAGGTTTCTCTGTGTAGTTCTGGCTATCCTGGAACTTACTCTTTAGACCAGACTGGCCTTGATCTTGGAGATCCACCTGCCTGTGCCTCCACAGTGCAGGGATTAAAGGCTTATACCACCACCACCCAGCAAGACTGGAGACTTTTATTATTTATTACATAGGTCATAATTTGAGTTTTGCTGGTTGAAGTCATTATTTAATTTTCTTCTCTCAGGAATCATAAAAATGAAAAGGGAAATTCTCTTATGGCTTACATTTAGCTTTTTTTATAGAATGTATGAACTTCATTTCAGCAATAAGCATGTAATTTAATTTTCCCTAATTGGTATTTTACTCCCAGAAGTTTTCTAATACATTTTAAACCCTGAGAACAAATGCAAAACCAAGCATTTATACCATATGTTTCATTCTGAAATAAGCCTTTTTGTGTCTAAGAAATAAATGAAAATATGTAATTATTACTTACATAATTCATTTGCTTAGTAAGTTGGAGATCTAGGAAAAGAAGACTAGAAACAGGTTTTTACTCCAGCGTCTTTTCTGTTTGTACCACTGTGACGGAAGTGCCCAGACTGGGTAATTTATAAAGGACAGGAGGTTGTTCCTCACAGTTCTGGAAGCTGAAGAATCCAAGGCCAAGGGTCTAGCAGATGTGATACCTGATAGGAGCGCAGTCTGTGTTTCCAGGATGGTGCCTTGGATTTTCACATGGTGAAGCAGAAGGACAAAGGGACGTCAGCTTTCTCTGGTGCTCTTTCATGAAGGCTTTCATCATCTCACAAGAGAGGCTTCATGGCTTCCCCAAACATACCCTGTCTCCATGCTACCACAACTGGGATTAAGTTTCAACCCTTTGAAGCCATAGCCTTTGTCCCCTCTCAGTTGCCTCAGTTGGCCAGGCTGTTTCCGGGGAGTGTTTGGAGATAATCTAAGTTCCCGGAACTGTGTCTAGGACAGAGCAGGTAACTGACAAACGTTTTAGAGTGGATTAGTGAATGAATGAGTGAGTGAATGAATGAATTTTTTTCCTGTAGAGACCTCGCTATTGGTCTGAGGCTGAAACTGGGGGATTGGTTCAGAGTCCTGCACCTCCTGAAGACTGGGTCTGGGGATGCCGATGACAGCCTCCTGGAACAAGCCCACAATGCCATTGGAGACTACTTTGCTGATCGCCAAAAGTGGTGAGTGGGCGACCTGAAAGACCTGATGGGCCTGATGCATTCCTGCGTGCCTAGCGTTAACATGTCACCCAGACTCGCTTCCCAGAAAACAGCGCCCTCAGAGAGAAGGCCTTCTCCTAAACCCTGAAATTCCAATGGCCCCGAGGCACTTGCTCTCCCAATGCACACTGGAGATCAAGCCATCCTTGAGCTGAGAGATGAGCATGGTGTAATTTTGCCATCTGTACATGAGTCTTATACTTAGCTTCAGGAAGCATTCCACTGTTTGGAGATTCAACTGTTTTATATGATTTATTTGTAAACATAGTAAAAACAAAAGTATGCTTACTTATTTTGTTACAGATTGTTTTCAGAAAGCATCATTTTATTAAGTTTTCATTGGGATCAATATGCTTATTTATGTCAGTGATGCGAGTACTTCTATGATACTGTAAGTTAAAACAACATAAGAGCATTCAAAGAATATTACAAGGAGAATATGCTACATTGTCTTTAGATTCATAAATAATTTGTGTTCTTTAAAGCTATTGTGTAGCTAGAGATGATGAAGTAATACAAACACTAGTAACCCCAATGAAAGACTACTTTGGGGGAAGTTCCTGCTTATCTGGAGACTCACAGACTGATTCTGAAGGTTTTCCTTTTTGTCCACAGGCTGAATGCTGTGCAGTATTATGTAAAAGGCAGGAATCAGGAGCGCCTAGCCGAATGCTATTATATGCTAGAAGATTATGAGGGGTTAGAGAATCTTGCCAATTCGCTTCCAGAAAACCACAAGTTGCTTCCAGTAGGTATTCCAAATTTTAATTTTTGGTGTTTGTTTTTTTAAATAAAACATTGATTTTTAGTCACAAAATATCCTCTGCAGCATTGAAAACTGAAAGTTAATCTATAATGTCATAGTTTTTTAGACATGGAACGATGCTTTAATATTATTTTAGAGTCAGTATGTTAGTATTACAGAGTTCTTGAGCAAAGAGAAATAACTGAGATCCTTAGTACTTCACCAGAGCGCAGCCTGTGTGGTTCCTCTGCCAGAGCACAGCCTGTGTGGTTTCTCTGCCAGAGCACAACCTGTGTGGTACCTTAAGTTCTTAAAATTGCTTACAAGACTCAGCTGAGTGCCTGGAACATTTCTGGTTATGCGCTGTCAGGGATTTTCTTCAGAAGAGTCCAAGATCATTCAGAATTTGCTTCTCATTAAATTTGAAAGGTCAGCTCAACAGTGAAGTTCAACATTAAAAGACAGGCTAAAAGCTATGTGTCCCTTCCTTGACTGTTAGTTTTAGCCTCTGAGTTGATTGTCGGGTGCTGTTAGTGTCTGTATTTTATTTGTTTAGTGTGTGACTCAGTACCTGTGGAGTTAGCCACTCCCAGCCACAGGGGCCATACACATACGGGTTGAGGGTTCCATACTAAAAACTCTTGGTTAATTAATAGACAAGTCTAGAATTCTGGAAGTTGAGGTCCCTTGTGAAGGGGCAGCTGGCTCCCCTAATCATCACGGTTCCATTTGCCCTTCTTTACAACCCTGCGTGTTCCCTTAAGTTGGAGAGAAACAGGAACTTCTTAGAACCCCAGGTATGAGAACAGTAGAACTTCTGCTAGTGTCATCTCTGGTGAAGCAGAAAAAAATGGCCGTATGGGATCCAGAGCAATAAATTACCAAGTACACAGCACTTACAACTGGCCTGGCAGCAAATACGGTGAAGCTGTGCTCTGAAGTCAGAGGGCTTTTGTAACGTGTGATGATGTGCACAAGGCATGGTGGGAAATGAAGACGATGACATGGGGTACACGGTCACAGTTACACACATGCATATGCGTGGGGGCTGACACAGAGGCTGGGAAACGGCTAGAGTATTGAGAGATTGGTTTCTTACAGGTCACAAAATTTTGAGCAATCCTACTTTTTGTGCTTTTTAGCTTTTTGAGAAATTAGAATGTACTTATAAGAAAAACGTAGGCACTATTTCTAAAATATTGTTGGATATAAAGTATCCATGTGGGTACTGGGAATCAAAACTCAAAACTCGGATCAGCTGGGAGAGCAACCAGTGCTCTTAACCACTGAGCCATCTCGCTAGCACCCCACCCCTGGCCCCGGAGTATTTCTGAAGTGATGGGTGGGGTGAGAAAAAACTCTTAGCTAGTAATGAAAGAAACCAAAGCACGGCAGTAAGGTTTGTGGTAGTGGCTGATGCACTGGCCTCCCGCCACCCTAGGAGGAAGTTGTTTTTGGTTTGGCTTCTAAAACTGACGAAGGGTTTTTTTTTTTCCTTTTTTATTTTTGCCATGCTAGGACCTGACATTTGGACCTTAAACTGTCTCCCACCCCAGCCTGCGTTTTTTTTAAAATTTATCTCTGTCCATCCATCCATCCATCCATCCATCCATCCATCCATCTATCTAGTTATTTTATTTTGAGAGGGATCTTGCTTTATTGTCGAGGGCATCAACTCCTGGTCCCAACTGATCCATGTGTAATTGTGGTTAGAGATGTGGACCACAGGGATGACATGAGGTATTCCTTAGATTAGATGTAGCCAGGGCTGACTTTTGATGCTGCTACCTCTAGACTCTGTGTACTGGGAATGCACCACCATGCCACTTATGTGATACTGGGGACCAAACCCAGGGCTTTGTGCTTGCCAAGCAACATTCTACCAACTGAGATTCACCCCCCAGGTCCTGGGGTACTTTTTAAAAATTTATTTATTTATTTATTTATTTATTATGTATACAATATTCTGTCTGTGTGTATGACTGCAGGCCAGAAGAGGGCACCAGACCCCATTACAGATGGTTGTGAGCCACCATGTGGTTGCAAGGAATTGAACTCAGGACCTTTGGAAGAGCAGGCAATGCTCATAACCTCTGAGCCATCTCTCCAGCCCCCTGGGGTACTTTTAATATGGTTGAGAGCTTGAACGTAGTAACACATCAGTTGCTTTACAGGTTATTATTGTGTTTAACACTGCCCAGTAGGATTATGCTTCGTTTTTCCTTGTTACCTTCTTTACTGAGACAGTCTTAGTGTGTATCTCAGGCTGGTCTTGAACTTATGGCAGTGCTCCTGGCCTCAGGCTGCAGATCTAAAGGAAGGCAGGGCAGTGTTGTCAGGGAAGCACTAGTTCTGTGGAAGTGGGCACTGTGGCACCCATCCTGTCGTGTGGCCTCTGCCTCAGTCTGAAAGAAAAATCAATCTAACCAGCGATATCCCCACCAGTTTATTGTTCATGCATCCCAGTGGAGTTTTGATAAATTAAGATCTTAATGATTTCCCAGGTCCGTGAAATCTGGTAATAGTGTTTGATACTTACAGGAAATAGCACAGATGTTTGTGAGAGTTGGAATGTGTGAACAAGCCGTGAGCGCATTCTTGAAGTGTAACCAACCGAAGGCCGCTGTGGACACCTGCGTACACCTCAACCAAGTAAGGAGCGGACAGTGGCCGTTACGGGAGATTGTTGTCTTAGGGATTAAGTGAAAGTCACTGAAGTGGTCTCTGTGTGAGACGTGGAGGGCTAGGCATGGCTTTGGGGAAAGAAGCCTAGCTCGTGGGCATTTGCACATAACCTCTTGTGTTACCACAAGGATGACCTGCTCACAACTTAGCTAACCAAGGAACACAGAACTTTCAAGTCTTTGTCTGGAAGTAATTTCACAGTTTCCTGTGTTTTGTTAGGGCTGGGTTTTGTTTCCAGGAAAGGACCAGGTTCATGGTCATTCATTGCTGAAGGACAGACCTGAGCCACTTGAGCAATATTTGTTTTGGCAAATCTATTTCCTTTCTCTTTTATAGAAAACATGTATTTGATTTTTTTAAATCTTGAAATTTAACTAAAATAGGTGCAGAATTATTACAGAAACTGTTGGCTATCAGTGCATTCCTTTAAGCATTTCTTTAAGTGTTTTTTATAAAGATCCATTTGCCTTATAAACATAATCTGTAAATGTTAAATCTAATATGATATCTTCTTAAATGGAACTGTATATTTATTTTACATTGAAAACTAAAAAATGGGTTCTTTTTCTGTCTTATAATATGTACAAAATTAGAACCATAAGATTAATGTGATTATAAAATTTGAGACTTTCATTTTCAAATGCACTTCTCCAAGAAATCCATCTTAGATGGTTCAGTTATTTTGAAATGTTTGCTTGTATAACTTATGCATGCTCTGACTGCAGATCCCTTCTAGACTATGTACTGGTTTTGTTCCATTTTGAAGTAGTGTTAGCGTTCATTACAAGCTTCGGAGCTTGTTGTGGGACTTTTAGGACGTAGCTATTGGAATATTGGGTGACCGAGTGGTATAATGCTTTCCCAGTGGAACAAAGCTGTTGAATTGGCTAAAAGTCACAGCATGAAGGAAATTGGATCTCTGCTGGCTCGGTATGCAGCGCATCTGCTGGAGAAGAACAAGACCCTGGACGCCATAGAGCTCTACAGGAAAGCCAGCTACTTTTTTGAAGCAGCCAAACTGATGTATAAGGTAATGCACAGTCCTACTGGACATTTGTTTTGTTCCAGTCATGGCTTGTTTTAACTTTAAACCTTATTATTAAAAAAATTGCAAATAAATGACACATACCAAAATCAAGCAGCCCCAAAGCCTTATGTCTTGGTGGACTTCTGTGCAGTTAGAATAGGCATTCAAATGTATTTTTATGCACTTACATACCACCACACTGGAGAAATCCACGCAGAATTGGAACTAGAACAATTAGTTTTATATCTTCTTTTATAGCTTGAAAAAAAGCATTCTCTGTTTTCTTTGTAAACTAGTGTTTGTCACAGCAAAATCACTGCAAGTCTGCCTGTTGCTGCCATCTGCTAACAAGGGTAGTTATGGGTAACAGCAACTTGTCAGCTCGTAAACACCTGTGCATTTGGTACAGAAGCTGACCAAGAATTTAAGAATTTTCTGGGATGGCCAAAACCAAACTCTTTTAACTGGAATTAAATCCTATTGATAAGAAAGTTGTAAGTCCTTGTAAAAATGTACACATTTTAAAACAACATATTTCTTTAATATCCATTATACAGAATACAAAATTTTTACACTGTTATCCTCTTTCCTTGCTTGACTTCATAAAAAGAGAACTTTTTCCTCAAAATCATTTAAATAAACTTCTGAAGGACACACCATTCTTTCCACTCTGATTTAGTTGTTTAATGGATGTTACTTTTAAGGTTGTTAGTTTCTATTCAAGTGACTGAATACTGAAGAAAAAACAATGGCTTTTCAAGTCTAGAACATAGTTGCATTTGTATCCCACCCTACCACTCTCCCTCATCTTTTAAGAATCAAATTTCAGTTAACTTTGGAAATGACTCTGTTTGTACAAATATACGGCAGGAAGTATGTGTCTCAATATTTTGAAATGTTTAAAGATTGCCGATGAAGAGGCCAAGAAGAGGACGAAGCCTTTGCGTGTGAAGAAGCTCTATGTGCTGTCGGCCCTGCTCATCGAGCAGTATCATGAGCAGATGAAAAACGCTCAGCGAGGGAAAGTCAAAGGGAAGAACTCGGAGGTAACGGAGAACATTTCCATACTTAAATAGCAGCAATGCCAGGTCCTCTCCCACTTCTCTCCCTGGACAAGCGCTTCCCTTTGTCGGATGGTTCAGTTCGTTAAGGAGCTTAGAGAATAGCAATGCTGCATTTAGAGTTAGTATGCAGGCTGAGACATTTCTCTGTAGAGATGTGGAGAACCATTTTTCTTTAAGACTATCTTGTTAGATGCTTTAATTTACTTTTGTTAAAGTGTTTTTAATCAGAGAATTAAAAAAACTTAGAATATTCTATTTTTGCTGTAAATGAATCTTATTACATTAAGTAAATTTCACATTGGCTTAAAGTTTAATCAGGTCTATACTAAGCTTTGATCTTAATTTAGAAAGCTGTGGGTTGTGATAGAGAAATCGAACCCGTGACGGCAGGAGAGATGCCGACATCTCCCAGGGAGCTGTGTTGATGTCTTAGTTTCAGACCTCACCTCCATAGTAATAGCTCTCTTGTGCTATGAGGGCTGACTGTCTGTGTTTGGGCTGACCCAGTGTGCTGGCTTCCCTCCCAGGCCACTTCTGCCCTGGCTGGCTTGCTAGAAGAGGAAGTTCTCTCCACAAGCAGTCGGTTCACAGATAACGCTTGGAGAGGAGCTGAGGCTTACCACTTCTTCATACTCGCCCAGCGACAGCTCTACGAGGGATACGTGGACACGGCCTTGAAGACAGGTGGGCACCTCACATAATGTGTGGCGGACATCCTAAACTTTTTTAAAACTTGTTTTTATTGAGCTATATATTTTTTCCACTCCCCTCACTTCCTCTCCCCTCACCTCCTACCCTCTCCCATAGTCCCCATGCTCCCAGTTTACTCAGGAGATCTTGTCCTTTTCTACTTCCCATGTATTTAGATCCATGTACGTCTCTCTTAGTGTACTCATTGTTGTCTAGGTTCTCTGGGATTATGAATTGTAGGTTTGTTTTTCTTTGCTTTATGTCTAAAAGCTACTTATGAGTGAGTACATATGATAATTGTCTTTCTGGGTTTGGGTTACCTCACTCAATATGTTTTCTAGATCCATCCATTTGCCTGCAAATTTCAAGATGACATTATTTTTTTCTGCTGTGTAGTACTTCACTGTGTAAATACCACATTTTTCCTTATCTATACTTCAGTCGAGGGACATTTAGGTTGTTTCCAGGTTCTGGCTATGACAAACAATGCTGCTATGAACATAGTTGAGCACATGTCCTTGTGGTATGAATGAGCATCTTTTGGGTATATACCCAAAAGTGGTATTGCTGGGTCTTGAGGTAGGTTGTTTCCTACTTTTCTGAGAAATCGCCAAGTGACCTCTGTGGGAGCAGGCTCAGACGACCTCCGGAATTGCAGAGCACCATCCTAAACTGAGACTGAGCAGGAAGAGCTAGCGTCTCTGTGTGTCTTTATACTAATTTTACTCTTTCCCCTCTGCGTTTAGCTGTATGTGTCAAAATTGTGTGTTTAGTTTATTAGCTAAAGATATTAGCTCAGAGATAACAGTTGTGAACATTTGAGTAACTTTTTTTTCTCTTTTTAATTAGAAAAATCACATTTATTCAGTTAGGTTGTTGTTGTTGTTGTTTTGTGTGTGTGTGTGTGTGTGTGTGTGTGTGTGGTGACCTGTGTGTGGAGGTCAGAGGACACCTGTGAAAGCTGGCTCTCTCCTTCCACCATGTGGATACAGGGAATCCGACTCAGGTCATCAGGCCTGATAGCATCGTTTCTGTGAATTTCCTATGAGACATTTTTCCACATCAGAACTTAATTTTCCTCCTCAGGAGTGTGTTAGGGTTGCTCCCCCATTGCCCTCCACAGGGGTGTGTTAGGGTTGCTCCCCCATTGCCCTCCACAGGGGTGTGTTAGGAGTCTTTCCCTCATTTCTAAACATTCTCTGACAGTTCTGACAGCTACATCACAGTCTATGGCTTTTTATGGACTGTCACTCATACATTATTTACATACAGTATAAATGTACAATCCTTCTGGATTAACGACATCCGAGGGCTTAGATATTTCTTTGTATTTACTAACTCCAGTGAGTGTAGTTTGTAAACTAAAGCATGTGCCTGCCTGACTGACCCATGACTGCACAGCCACCATTCACCACACGCCTTTGCCTTTTCGAGCTCCTGGTTTATAGTGTGTACGTGGGAGATGAGCTTCCCTGCCTCCTAGAGATGATCTCGTGGTGGATTCTGTGAGCCTTTCCTAAGAGGGAGGTTTACTGTAGCCTCTGTAAGCAGCAGCCTTGAGGAAGGAATTGGTGGCGGTGCCCTCAGGCTTCTCAGTCTTTTTCTTTGTTCTTTTTTACACAGTGGAGTGATGCAGTGTCTGTAACTATTTATTTAAAATGTAGCCTTGGGGCTGGAGAGAAGGTTGAGCAGTAAGAACACTTGCTGCTCTGTCCTGAGGACCAGAGTTCTGACCCTAGCATCCACATCTGGTAGCTAACAGATGCTTTTAACTCCAGCTCTAGGATGTCCAACAGCTTCCTTTGGCCTCCTCAGGCCTGCACTCATATACATGTTCTTACCCCCCCATACACACGCAAATACAATAAAATTTTTAAAATGTATTTTCCCCTCACAGCTCGGAAATTCTATCTTCATGTGTGTGTGTGTGTGTGTGTGTGTGTGTGTGTGTGTGTGTGTGTGTGTGATGAGGCAGAACTTGCCGTCCTCTTGTCTCTGCCTGCCAAGTGCTGTAATTAGAGGCATGACCAGCACCGTGGTTCAGCAGACTCACTCTTCATTCTTCCCCAGCACTGTCCTCTTCCTGCCCGTAACTGTTGATCATGATTATGACGATGACGATGTCTGTGTGATTGTGTGACATTTCTGTGCGAGTGCCAGAGGCCAAAAGAGGGCGTCAGATCCCTGGAGCTGACGTTATGTTCTCTGCTTCCTCCTGCTGGTGTGCCGGCCCTCAGCAGTTTTTATTCTTTAACATTTGTCAAAGCTCATGTAGGTTGCGGTAGAACAGCATCCATGGATCCTGTCCCACACGTGTTCATACTGTGCTTCTCTTTGCCGATGCTCATTGCCCATCTTTTGTAGCTCTTCATCTGAGAGACTATGAAGACATCATTCCCTCGGTTGAGATCTACTCGTTACTAGCACTCTGTGCTTGCGCGAGCAGAGCTTTTGGTACCTGTTCCAAAGCTTTTATTAAACTGGAATCATTAGAGACACTCAGTGCAGAACAGAAACAGCAGTATGAAGACCTGGCTCTGGAAATCTTCACCAAACACATGCCAAAGGACAACAGGAAGTCGGAGTTGAACAGCCTTCTTGAAGGGTACGTGCGTTGTAATTAGATGCCATTTACCTGATTAGAACCTTGGATATAATAAAGCACGGGATTTTGAAGGAGTTTATGTTAATATTTAAATCAACTTTATCCTAGAAGGGTATAGTAATGCTGTATTTTTTTTCATTTAGAGAAAAGGTTTTATTCAAAAAACTGAGATGAGGTATTTTATTTGAAGTTTGTCTTGCAATGTTTTTCATTCTTGAGTATTTAAAGTATATTAGATAGTTTACTAATCACATATTTTAAAGTCTAATTGTTTTCTCTCTTACTCTTTGCAGTGGAGAAGGAAAACTGCCGACATGCATTGCCACTGGAAGCCCAATCATCGAGTATCAGTTCTGGGTGTGCAAAGTGTGCAAGCACTATGTTCTTGCTCAGGAAATCAGTAACTATAACTTCTGTCCTTTATGCCACAGTTCGGTAGAATAAAGGCAAGAACCTTGTTAACTGTAAAATACATGAGATATATGTACTTATCCGCACATGTATATGAAATAATGCTTGAGTTCCTTAGGTTTAATATGAAAATCAATTTTAACATCTTGTAGTTGTATTTTTGTATAGAAGATATATCAAATAATAAAATGAGGCTGGAATGTAGCTCAGTGGTAGGGTGCTTTCCAAGCATGCACAAGGCCCTGGGTCCATTGTCAGTACTGGAAAAAAAAAGATAATTCATGCATCACAGTTCAAATGTGAGATAATTTGACTCGTTTTCACACAATACCCACAGATGTGAAGTTTATTTTTTCTATATTTCCTGTCTGTCCATTTATCATTTATATAGCTTTTAGTTTGTGGCAAGTTACCACGGAAATCTCTCCACCAGGAATATTCATCATTGTCAAGGCTACTAGCTCATTAGCCAACCCTCGAGAGGTAGTGCAGGAGGCAGGGGAGGGCAGACCTGCAGTAGAGAGTTGACAGAGCCTGTGTTTCAGGGAGGCTGAGCAACTCTGGTATGAAAGGAGCTCTGTTCCAGCTCTGTTTCTATCTAAGGATTAAACTCGTCTATATTTTCTTTTCATAAATGAGGAGATGGCATTTTAAGACTTATTATTTGAAGTTTTAAAAAATATTTTATCCTCATTCAAGAAGAGGGATTTGGTACCAATGTTTCTTGTAATAAACATGAATGAACTGATTTTGAGTAATGCTGTTGTTCCTTATCATCACACGTATTCTCAGTTATGCTATGGTTCCAAGCACTCTGGAGGCCGAGGTGCTGGAATGTGGAAGCAGCAGGTGAGGCCACACAAGCGAGCAGTGAGTCTGAGTGCACGTTCTGACCTTCAGTCACGATACGAAGGTCTATATTTTGCTAAAATGAACTTTAAAATAACTTTTCTGTATTTTCAGATTTTAGATCTTAGATTTTTACAGATTTTATTTGAAATAAACACGAAAACCATAAATTCTGAAGGAAAAATTGGCATGTTTACTCCCATGTTTTTCTTTGCTACCATGTATAAATATGTACTTGTGTTGTCTTTGTTTAGATATTTTGGTGGGGACACACACACACACACACACACACACACACACACGCACACTCACTCACATCACATTTGTTATCACATGGGAGACAAACCTAACAGTTTTTAGACAAATTCCCGGTGAAGTTTTAGGCAAATTGTCCGTGGCAGAGAATTGTGAGAATTGTGCCCTCAGAGATCACACAAATTTCACATTCAGAGACAAGTTAAAAATGGTCACAAAGACAACTTTGTTGACATAGCTTCATACTCTCATTCTGGAAATGCAAAATGAAGACAGCAATATTATGTTGCCCTCTGCTGTCTATTTCTGTAATTATTTTCTCAGTGTTTTTAAGAAAGTATTTTTAACTATGAAAGTAATATGCTCATAGTATTAATTTTTGGAAATATGTAAGAATATAGGTGAGAAAGTGAAAATAGCTTTAACTTTTTAAGAAATAGTGTTCATTTTATATTTTAGTTGAATTTCAAAAAAGAGGTGAAGTTGAAGAAATGTGTATATAACAAACAAGTGTTTCACAAGACATTTAGACATTTCTCTAAAATTAAAAATGAATCAAAAGACTAAGCTTATTTAAGCACTTTCTTATATGGTACACATTAAATATCTGGTTAGTAAAAATTAGAGAAATTTGAGCCTGGTAAGATAGAAGTCGGGTTCTCAGTACCTACATAAAAACAGATGTTAGTAGCCTGCCTGTTACCCCAGCAGTTGGGAGGTTCAGGTGGGATCTCCTGGGCAAGCTGGTTAGCTGGCCTAGGAGAATTGTTAGCAAGCACTGGGGTTCAGCATGAGACCCTGTCCCAGTAAAGTGCAGAGCAGCTGAGGGAGATACTCATCAACCTCTGGTCTCATATCCATGAACATGTGCACACACATGCGAAAAGAGACACACAGACCCGTTAAAAAAATAAAATATAGACCCATTAAGAAATAAAAGCGGAAGGTGGGTGGTCCTTGGACTTCCCACAGGGCAGGGAACCCTGATTGCCCTTTGGGCTGACAAGGGAGGGGGACTTGATTGGGGGAGGAGGAGGGAAATGGGAGGCGGCGGTGGGGAAGAGACAGAAATCTTTAATAAATAAATATATAAAAAAAAGAATGACGATGAAAAAAATAAAAGCGGAAGTGAAAAGGGTGAGAAGAGATATGCCACATGAGAGTGGTCAGGGCAAGAAAGCCCATATGGACTCACTAATAGCAGTTACAGTAAAAGGGTTTCATTTTGCAAACGCTTTTCTGTGTGCAATTGAGAAGATCACACAGTTTTTCTTCTTTCATTCTGCTAAAGTGGGATGTTACACTGGTTAGTTTTCACGGGCAGAGTTATCCTTGTATTTCAGGAGTAATTCCTATTTGGTTACAGTCTATAATTCTTTCACTGTATTGCTGCATTTGATATGGTAGTCTTTTATTGAGTTTTCTATTGACGCAGGCTGGAGAAATGGTTCAGCCATTAAAGGATAGGCTCACAACCAAAATGTCAAATTTGGAATTAATGTACTCACAGAGGATAAGGTCTATAGTTTTCTTCTACTGAAATGGTTCTCAATCTGTGGGTTGCAGCACTTTTGGAGTTGCATAAGACCACAAGAAACAGATATTTACATTATGATTCCTTACAGTAGCAAAAGTAGCCACAAAAATGATTTTATGGTTGGGGGTCACCACAACATGAGGACCTGTATTAAAGGGTCACAGCGTTAGGATGACTGAGAACCAGTGCTCTATTATCTGCTAAATATTGACATTGCAATTCCAAGCATTGCTTTACAGAATAATGTATGATGTGTTTTTACCTGTTGTTTTTAGAATTAAAGGGCTGGTGTTGACGCTTCCTTAAATGCTTATAATCACCGGGGTAGCCAGCAGATCTAAAACATCATTCTCTCTCAGTTAGAGGTCCCTTGGCATTTCCTAGTTCTTCATGAGTCAACATTGGTTTCTATTGACTTTCCCAGCCAACCTTTACAGAAAAAAAAATGATACTAACCATCATCATCTAACTTAAAAAGACTTTGGTGCCAGGCAGTGGTGGTGCACACCTTTAATCCCAGCACTCAGGATCAGAGGCAGGCAGATCTCTGAGTTGGAGGCCAGCCTGCTCTACAGAGTGAGTTCCATGACATCCAGGGCTACAAAGAGAAATCCTACCTCAAAAGAAACTAAAAAACCCTACACCAATCAGGGTTCCCTGCCCTGTGGGAAGTCCAAGGGCCACCCACCTCCATCCAGGTCTAGTAAGGTGAGCATCCACAAAACTGCCTAGGCTCCCACGAAACCAATAGGTACAGTAGGATCAAAAACCCATTGCCATTGTTCTTGAGGTCTCAGTAGTCCTCATTGTCCACTATGTTCAGCGAGACCGGTTTTAACCCGGGCTTTT
>NW_026067922.1:4135599-4138591 GCF_014885135.2 Alexandromys fortis
CTCCAGACGTTCCTTTATTGTATAAGATTGTTTTGGCTATCCTGGGTTTTTTGTTTTTCCATATTAAGTTGATTATTGTCTTCTCCAGATCTGTGAAGAATTTTGATGAGATTTTGATGGGGATTGCATTGAATCTATAGATAAGAGACAGAAATCTTTAATAAATAAATAAATAATAATAAAAAAAGCCATAAGATAAAAAATGTTTCATACAACCTATTTTGAATTTCTGAGCTTGACCTACAAGTGTTCAATAAATTTCAAAAATGATGTTTTAATGAATGAATCCTGTATTATTTTACCAAAAAATAAATGTTAATGATGCTCTTTAAAAAAAAACAAACAAAAAAACCCTACACCAAACAAAAAACTAAAAAGACTTTGCTTTCCTGCTAAGCTGCAAGGTTCTGAGGACAAAAGGCTTTGTTCATTGTATTAATCCCACTTTTAAAATCTGTGTGCACCACACTGTAGACTTAATATACACATGTTCAGCAGGAAGTTCTATGTCAAAGATTACAATTATTTTATGTCCTTCTTCTCTGACCTTTGCTTTTATACCCAATTTCACCAAATGCCTCATAATATCTATTTTGTGTCTCTGTAACCATGTTAGTCTGGGCCACTTAAAAATGAATTCATTCGATTCAGTATGTATAGGCCTTCTTGCCTCACCATAGCGTAGTACAGGCCATACAAAGAGCAGGTGTGGAGAAGTGTGCCTTTTAAATGACTGGCGCTAGTCCATTCCTGAGGGTGGAGCCCCCTGTACTGGGCCAAGCATCAGCACACTGTCCCGCCCGGGGCGGGGTGGACATGCAAGCTACCACACACCTTTTCCACTTAACTGCATTCTTTTTATTTTTGGAACTTACTGTTTTAAATATGTAGCTTTTAATTCACCCAGAATCAGCACATAAGCACCGTATCATAAGTGCTTTCTTAAAAACCTCTCTAGAACAATAGGAACTGACTTCAGGGCCAATCTCCTCCCTTCCTGGCGTCAGGCTCCTCAAATAAATATATATGCACATATCTATATCTAATCTCTATCATCTACCTACCTACCTAATCATCTACCTACCCACCCATCCAACTAGTATGTACGTATGCATGTACGTATGTATGTACATATACACACATCACTGAGATTTTAATTCTCTTAATTTCCCGCCAGCTTCGCCAGGTGCTGGCAGATATCTCGCGATATGACGGGTCCTCAAACAGGACAAACTTCCTCATTCTATAGTGGGCCCTTCCGTTGGCCAATGAAGTCCGGTGTGCGGGCCGCTGTGGTTCCGCTTCCACCCGAGCGAGGCGGCCATGGCCGAGCCGCCGGACCGAGAGAGCCGGGAGACGCCGGCCGCCCTGGCGCTGGCCCAGGATCGCTTCGCCAGGGGCGAATTTGCCGAGGCGCAGGCGCTGTACTCGGCGTTCATTGGCCAGTGCGCGAGTCGCGGGAGGTAACTATCGCGAGACGGGGACCGCGCGGGGTGGTCCTCGCACGGACGCTGTCTTCGGAGCCCGGGCGGCGCCGCTGAGCCGGGACCGCGCATCCGGGGGCCGGGAGACGCTGGTCTCCCCAATGGCCGGGGAAGCCGCGTCCCCGGGCCGGGAAGGTGGCACCGTCATCCTAATGATCCCGGGAGAGCTTTGCGAAGGTTCCGGTTCAGAAGCTAAGGCTTCTTAATAAGACAGCCAGCCTATAGCACCCCAAGATAACTTTCTGCGGAATTTCTCGCCGTCGATGGCATTTTTATTGACCAGTAAAGCTCTTTGTCATTTGGATGTTTGGGTTTGAGAAGTTTACTAAGATACACATCTGAGCGCCTGAATTGAGCCATATGTCTGAAAGTCCATCTACTAAGGTTTTGACATCTAGGGGGTCTTGACTAGGTTCCTGTTGTCTGCCAGTTAAAGAATTAAAAGGCAATAAATATCTCAAGGAATGAGGAAACATGGGGCAGGCAGAGCGGAGAGAGATTTCAGGAATCCCCAAATTCAGTGTTCTGGGGGATTTAAGGGACTGAGGTTGGTTAGCTTAAACAGTGGGTGGCTGAAAAAGCCTTCAACTTTGTCCTAAACACGTCCTGACCCAGCTTTGAACTTGTGTGGAGAAGGGCAGATCTATCAGCAGGGGGCCCTGCTGCTGGGAGAAGGGAGAAAAGTCTCACCAGGCCTCCTTTTTAGGCTGCCAGGTTTTTGTTTCAGGTCAGCAGGGTAAGGAGGAAGCCGGCCAGCTTGTCCTGGCTCCTTTCCTGCTCTATCTACCTGTCAGGGAATTCTTAACTCCCAGTCCCTCTGTGTTGGTTGTGAATTGGTCGTTAAATCTGGAGGCTTGATCCAACTCAGGAGAAACTTTCTGTCTGCCGGTTCACACTTCCCCTGTAAGCACTTGAAGTCTGGTCTTACTCTTTGTGATGTTAGCAGGCACGTTAGCTTCTCTGCTGATGCCTGGGTCTGTAGCATTACTATGTCAAACTTAGCCTTTGTTGTGCTTGTGGATGGTGTGACATGAACACAGAAATGGGTTGGGCAATTTTTCTATTCTTGTGTGACCTCCAACATCACACTTCTCTTGGAAGGTTTTTTTTTCGTTTTTGTTTTTGTTTTTGTTTTTGTTTTTGAAACAAGGTTTCCCTGTGTAGTCCTGGCTGTCCTGGAACTCTCTCTGTAGACCAGGCTGGCCCTGAATTCGGAGATCCACCTGTCTCTGCCTCCCACAGTGCTGGGATTAAAAGCGTGCGCCACTATGCTTGGCTCATCCTAGAAGATTTCTTAATAGAATTCAAAGTTGTCTTTTGTGTGAGATCTAATACTGAAGGCGGCATTCTTATTTGTTTCTAAGACTCACGGGGAATTAAGCCAGAAAGCTAAAATTGCTTTCTTATTTTAGCACTTTATTAACAAGATATCTAATAGAAATGTCTTTAAAAATTACAGTATTTTTATTAATTCTTTGAGAATTTCATACAATGTATTCTGATAATCT
>NW_026067922.1:4138896-4158706 GCF_014885135.2 Alexandromys fortis
CCCCCCCCCCCCCCCCCCGTGCTGGAGTGTTAACTGTCTTGATGGTGTGCAGACAACCACAGCTTGTCTGAGTGAGTCACTGGTGCAGTGGCCCTGCCATGCGCAGAAATCACAGTTTCGCTGTTTCAACCCCAGGCTCTTGCAGTTTTTCTGACTCTCTTCCACATCTCCCCCGCCAGCCTTGGGGGGAAAGGGTTATGAATGTAAGCAGAGCACTCCACTGACACTTTATTAACAGAGATGCTAAAATGATGTTAGTATTCCTCTTTCATCCCCCCCCCCCCACACACACACTGAAAAAGGCTGGCCAACACAGGGGACTTTGTTTCTGTTGTTGTCACTCAGGAAGTTTTGGAAGCAGCATCAGGTATGTGGGAACTACTTGGGCTCGTTATTCTTCCCCCTTTGCAGGTTTCAGACCAAGAACCCATGTCTGCCTGGTGTAGGTAGGAGCTCAGCATGCTCACGTTCTAGTCTCAGCACCACTGTATTGCCGGCACTTTTTCTCTGGTCAGTTTCTTGTCTGTAAAATCAGTTTCCTTAGAGTTCAAAACTTGAAGAATGTCAGTTCAACTTATACCATTAAATATGCCTTTGGAAAGTTAAATTTATTTTTTCAAACATTGGGTGGCTGAATCATTTTTGGAATAGTGTTTATAATCCTTGACTGCTTTTCACTGTGACTTGTCATTTTTTTTTAATAGCTAAGGTGCAGCTTTAGTTGTAATTTAACTTTTCAAATAATTATCTTGTCCAAAGTTATTGCATGTTAAAATTCCATATTTAGATTAGGTAGATGCAGTATAGATAATACTGTCCTGGATATCAGTGGGTAAAGGTGCTTGCCATACAAGCCTGAGTACCACTCTGGAATGCCTGTGAAGCTGGAAGGAGACCCACTCTGCAGGACCCCTACAGATACACGGTGGCGTGTGTCCTCCCACCACACACACACAATAAATAAATTCCCAAAAGAAATACTGTCTTTAAAAAATATCAGTATTATAACAATAAAAGTCAGTGTGTTGGCCCATCTCCCACTCTCTTTAAAAAATGATTTCTTATAAATCATATGGGTCTTTTGCCTACATATGTGTCTGTGTATCAGGTACATGCAGTATCCACAGAGGCCAGGAGAGGTCATTAGATTCTCTGGCACTGAAGTTACAGATGGTTGTGAGCCACCATGTGTGTAGTAGGAGCTGAGGGTTGCATTCCTGCCGTCCTGCTCCCAGCCACCTGGCTAGCTTATGCCCTGAAATAACAACACACAAACTGTATTCATTTAAACATTGCCTGGCCCATTTCTATTAATGTGTGTAGCACCGAGGTGAGCTTATCGGGAAGATTCTAGCTTACATCCATCCTGGGTTGGAGCTTCATTGCGTCTGCCTCAGAGAGCAGAGCTATGGCATCTGTCTGAGGCGTCTTACCTCACTTCCTCTTCCTCCCAGCATTCTGTTCTGTTTACTCCACCCACCTATGTTCTAATCTATGAGGGCCAAGCAGTTTCTTTATTAATTAACCAATGACCTTCCTCCATCACATGTGGGCTGCTGGGAATCGAACCTGGGTCCTCTGGAAGAGCAACAAGTGCTCTTAACTGTTGAGACAACTCTTCAGCCCCTGCCCATGTCTTTAAGACTGCAAACAAAATGTTTGCTTTCATGAAAAGTAGGATTTTAGAATTGGCCTTAATGAAATTTAACATTCTGCAATTATCTGAGGATTAGAATTTATAACAAAGCTTTGGAACCTTAAATGAATAATGAAAATTTTACCAAAGTCCTGAGGTGGCATTTTTTTTCTGAAGTGTGGGAGCATCAGGTCAGCTAGTGACCTAACAGATAGAGGACACACCGTTCTGTCCTTTATCCTTTAAGGGTGGTGTTAGTGGCCATCAGAGGCGTCCTTGTGTCCCTCAGACTTTCTCAGGCAGAGCAGACAGAACAAAGTCTCTTAAGTTGCCACAGCTCCTCCCACTGTTAGGAAATCTGCACTGCAGGACCATGTGGGCATGGTGGGACATCTTTGCACTAGGGAGGCAGAGACCAGCCACCTCAACAAAGTGAATTCCAGGCTGAAAAACCAAAACAGTCAAACCAAATAAACTGCAAGGACCCCTGTGTGTGGCAGTAACCGCTTCCTCAGGGATTGATATGTCACGAGAAACAGCAGATGGGCCAGCGCGATATGGCTCATCAGGTATATGTGCTTGCTGTGCCAGCCTGGAACCTGAGTTCGATTCCTGGAGCCCATGTAAAGGTGGAGAGAGAGAACTGATGTCACAGAGGATTTGCTTCTTTCTGTGTGCCTGCTTCACACACACATAATATGTGTTATATACACATTTTTTTTCAGGAACAAAAACTAAATGACTACGGTTAACAATATTTCTGAGGACTATACTTTGTACCAGCAAGTATAACAGAAGATGGGTTGATGTGTAGTTCCTCTGTTTGGTTCAAATTTGACAGCCAACTTTGGGCAAAAAAGAGAAAAGGAAGGAAGGAAGGAAGGAAGGAAGGAAGGAAGGAAGGAAGGAAGGAAGGAAGGAAGGAAGGAAGGAAGGGAGGGAGAAAGGAAGACAGAAATGAAGACAGAAATACCCCTGGCTCGGAGCAGTGAAGATAGCTTGTTGTAGGTAGTGCGGGGGAGGCTTTGACCTGATGGCTGCTCCTACAGGTCCACACCAGCTGCTGGGTATCTGGGCTCTCATGGGAAGGACAGAACTGTGGAATATTCCACTGACGGTTAGCCACTGCTTAACCAGTGTTTCTTTACTGGCAGAAAATGATTTCAGATCTCATTGTTTGAAGACCACTTACATTTTTGAGTAGATTAAAACTGACTGTGATGCGTTTGTAGCACTCTGCTACCTTGGCGGGCTTTCCTTGATAGGATGTATTTATTCCCTCCAGTGTGGGCTCTAAAAATGTTCAACAATCATTTTAGTATTGGGCAAAACATGTTGGCAATGACCAGGGGCTTTGAAGACTCTAAACTGCACGGACTTCAAATCCACGTTGTGCTGTAGCCACAGGAGAGTCACCCATGGCTCTAAACAGGAATGGATTTCCGTTTCTCAAGTGCCTTTTGCTTCTTCAGCTTGGCGGTTCAGCTTTTCCACAGTGTGTTGTAGGCTATGGAGTTTGACAGTGCCCTAAAGAACATGGGAGTGGAAGTGAAGGGAGTTGAACAATGTGTTTTTAATGTGGACTTTTTGTTTAAAGCAAATGCAGCCCCGAGGATTTGGCCATTGCATATAACAACAGGGGGCAAACCAAGTACTTCAGCGTTGATTTTTATGAAGCCATGGACGACTACACATCTGCTATAGAAATCCTGCCCAACTTTGAAGTTCCGTATTACAACAGGGGTTTGATACGCTACAGGCTGGGTAAGGTTTGTTTGTTTGTCCCCCCCCCCCTTTTTTTTCTTTTTCGTTTCTTTTCACATGGACTGTATTCCGTTGCTTCAGAGTGATCAATTCTTGTGAAGGAATCAAGTTTGATGGTTAGGTGAAATTTAGGTTTAGAGCTAAGGAACGAGGGAAGCGTTCCTGAGGGTTTTTGGTTTAGTTTTGTTTTTAGGCATTTCCTAGGCATTGTAGACCACAGCGGAGCCCTGCTGTGGGAATGGGACCTGGACGCAGGAGCAAGGGTGACCCCGTTACTCTGCGCCTGCGCATTCCCAGCCTCAAAAATTAGGGTAATGCTGAAGTGTGCCTGTGATTCTTTCTAGTTGAAAGGCAGGGGGCAGTCCAAAGTGAAATTCTTAAAAACCGGTTTAACGGGGCTTTGGATATTGTTTCCCATTGAAAAGAAAAAGAAAAAAATCTATTTCTCAGTTTTACTGCAGCTACGTAAAACGGGTGATATAATTTTGTGGAAATTTTATGATGGTTTATTTGCTGCCCACCTATGAAGTCTGATAGAAGCCATAGCTAATTTTCTGTGGTTTTGGTGTTTTGTTTTGTTAGAGGTTGAACCCAGGGCCTCATGTTTGTTAGGCGAGTGCTGAGCACCCTTCCCTACCCTCCAGCGCTGATTTTAGACTTCCTTGTTCAGAAGGGCACACATTACTGTGACAGACCACCTTAGAGCACTTCAGAGAGGCAGCTTCCTTTCAGAGGCAATTTTAAAAGCTCATAAATGTGAAAATCTGTATATCCAAACTTGACTGTACAGTTGTGGAAATCCTCAACTTTTCTTTCTCCTGTTTGTCTCTGGGATTCTGACATAGGGTACTTTGACGAAGCTCTGGAAGATTTCAAGAAGGCACTGGACCTCAATCCTGAGTTTCAAGATGCTGTTTTGAGCTTCAAACAGACTATTTCAGACAAAGAAGAAAAACAAATAAGAAATGCTGAGAAAAGTACTGAAATTTATTGAAATTTTAACTCATGATCCTTAAACCTCAACTAAGATACGCGTGGAACACTTTTGATTATATGTAAGAGGCTGCATTTTAGAAGTGAAAGTAAAATAATATGTTTAATCAAAGTTATTCGTTTCAAGGAGAGACCATGTTGGATAGATCTTTTAATAGAGTAAATAAATAATATCAATGTACATTATTATAGTAAAATATTTAAATCTATATGTATTATTTTTATAAAGGTTTTATTTTTACCACATATTTGTATTCCCAACTTTTAATTTTTTTTCCTACCCAGAGAAAGGTTGCTGGTAAGAATACAGTCCAGACACAAATGCCTCACATAGGTTCACCAGTGAATGTACTACATTTGCTTTTTCTGTGTAGCTAAAAACAAAACCTTTCACTTCAAAGTCTGAGGCAGGAGGATTGCTGTGAGTTCGAGGCCAGCCTGGGCTATAGAGCCCTCAAACAAAACTCAACTAAAATAAGACAAAACCGACACAGATTTTTTTGCTGACCCACTTGAGAATGAGATACTGACGTCACAGTTCTTCACCCCTAAACAGTTTGCCCGCATTTTCGTAAGGACAATCCTTCACGGCCACACGCCCCTGTAACACCTAGTAAAAATAATACTCTAGCGTGCTCCATATCCAGGCCATGTTCACATTTCCCCCGTGACTTCAGATAATTGCATCACGTTCGTTCTCCTGTCTCAGTTCTTTCCCTCTGGGGTCATCCCTGCTCATTTTCTCTCCACACCTCTTTGAGAACTCACTCCCTTTACATATGGTAATGGGCCGAGAGACAGGACTCCTGGGCTTCAAAATAAGCACTCGCTTATGAGAGAGCAGTTGGAAACAATTCTTCCGTGCTTGATTTTTTTTTAAATAAAAATTATTAGAAAGATGGGCAAAGGTTTAAGTATCAAATATAGTTTCTGTCTCTGGATGACTATAATAATTGACACCAGCAGCGTTTCCCGAATACTTAGTACAAGCTAAATCCTGCTCAAAGTCTTCATGAAATGAGCAGGATGGAGAGGGAGGCGACAGAGCGACCAAGCACACGTTAACACAAAGCTTCAAGATTCTGTTCTGAGTTCTGCCAACAAACAGCAGGGCTCCCAGGACCTGGGAAGAGCACGGAGGAAGCCAGCCGAAGCCAGCCTGTCCCTTCCACAGCTTTGTTTTTATTGTTGTGGTTTGGCATTCCAAGATACAGACCCTCAACTTGAGGTCTCCCAAACTGGTTTATTGCTGCTGTGGGAAAGCTGTTCTGGGCAGAAATTGCCCCCATTGGAGAGAGACAAGCGCATTTGCCTGGCATCGCAGCCGGCAGAACTCCCTTGGTTTCAGATGCCATCACTATCATTACCTTTAACTGGATTTTTTTCTTTTTCTTCTCTTTGTTTCGAAGTGGTCTCATGAAGGAGAGACAGCAAATCCCCTCTTCCTCTTTCGTAAATAACATCCGGCGAAATCCTCGGAGAATCCGCAGGTGAATGAGTACGCGGGGAAATTAGGTGCGGAGGCCAGAAATGAAAAGTTCTATTTTGGAAATCGCTCACATTTTCCAAAATGATTTATTTCTTTTGGGAAGAGCATTAAAAGAATTTATAATGTTGTATGAAAGCAGAAAGCTCGCTTTTAAAACGGCTTTTCTGTTAAAAATAAAGGAAAGCAAGCTATCTTGACCTTGGGACAGCTAAACACAGTTCCACCCAGAGAATCAAGTAATACTTAAACAATTTTATTTTCTCTTGGCTCATGCTCTCTCTCTTTTTTACTCACGACTGGAATCAGATGTAGAATGAAAACGAAAACTTGTTAAAACATTTTCATTTGCTTTGCTACATTTTATCACTCAAAGTTTCTTCATTTCTCAGAAAAACATTTAGGATCAGCCCTCGCCTCCACTTTGTCTCCCTTGTTTTAAACTGGAAGTAGCTAAACATTTTACCACGTTTATCTTCTCCAGAATTAGGCCTCTCACATCCACGGCCCATTTCTCATTGGCCGAGTGATACCTGGGGTGTTTAAATGTTGTTTATTCTCATGATTGTTCCAGTACCCCCAAATCCAGTTCACCGCTGCTAGAAAAATGCCTAAACTATTACCTGGCATTCCCCCCTCTGCAAAAAAAACAAAACAAAACAAAACAAAAACAAACAAATAGAAAGGACTTGCAGTTCATTATACAAATTGTTTCACAAAGGATAGTAAAATGGAATAAGTGGATTTCAATTACTTTCAAGTTTAGAAAATTATTTGTAACACTGGCTGAGAAACATGGATCAGTTTTTCTCTTCCAAGGCTGGAACTGAATGAAGCCCCTGGACTGGTCTGTCAATAGCTAACTACAGGGAGAGAGCAAGCTAGATCCCAGTCAGCCCCAGTCACCATCTGATTGCTCCTTCTGGGCCGTCCTGGGCTCCCTGGCATTCACTGGCATCTCTACCCTACAGGGTTACCGGTATGCCATTTTAGATGTTGGAAATATTTTGGGGGGGCATGATATACTTTATTCCCGTCACTAAGGGCAAACCACTTCACTATTTGTACTGTGCTAAGACTCAAAGTCTTTTCTGCCGAGTCTAGATGCTTTGAAACTTTAACTCGAAGTCTCACATAGTTAAATCCTTCTTTTACTTAAGAACTTCAGTTTGTCAACTAAAATGCTTCTGAGTGAAAGCTATTAGCAATAAAGAAAACGTTTCTGTTATGTTTAATTGGAAATTTATATATTCTATTTTATCCCACCTTCTTTCTCTCTTTTTTTTTTGTTCTTTTTGTTTTTCAAGCTAGTGTGTGTGTGTGTGTGTGTGTGTGTGTAGCCCTGGTTGTCTTGGAACTTGCTTTGTAGACCAGGCTGGCCTCGAACTCAGAGATCTGCCTTCTTCTGTCTCCCAAGTGTGGGAACTAAGCTGTCTATATACCATCGTACCCAGCTCAATGTCACAAATAGAAAACTAAATCAGTGACAAGTGTCTAAAGCAATGTAAACAAGTAGTTTGCATATAAACTTATAGAATCAATGTTTACTTTTTCCTGAATTATTATGAAACAGTCTTATTAGGATATAATTTACATATTCAACTTGTCCATTTGAAGTTATAGTAAGGAGGTTTGAATATAGAGTTTCTGCACTAGTTTTTATAAATGTTTTTCAGGCTTTGTTGGGATATCTCATGCTTTTGCCTGCGAAGAATACTTAGTGTAGAAAAACCCCTTTAGTTGAATTTTAAAGACTAACCACAAGCATGCTTCAAGTAGCACATACAAAAAGGCGCTGCCTCTCCTGGCCCCCTCTAAACACACGGTTTAAGCTTTTTTAATCGTCTGTGGCTAGAAACCTGAGTTGAGAAAAGGGCTATATCTGCCTGGAACAATAATGTTAGATTTACTTGGGTTGTTTGAGTTAACAAATGATTGTTTTGAGAAATTAGTTATTGGGGCTGGAGTGATGTCTTAGGGGTTAGGAGCATTGGGTGCTCTTCCAGAGGACACTGGTTTAATTCCCAACCCGCATGGTGGCTCACAGTAACTCCACTTCCAGGGGATCCAGTGCCACCTTCTGGCCTCCTCTGGCTCTTCATGCATTTGGTACACAGACATATACATATGAAATAATAACATTAAATCAGTGGTCGAGATGTGTGACGGGAGAACCCAGTGCAGTGATGGAGAGCTGCTGCTGTGGGCACCTTGTACAGTTTCAGTGTCTGTGCAGGGTTAGATCTTAGTGTTTTCGGTATTTCAAAAAAAAAATGCCAGTTAATCAGGGAAATGGCATTCCAGTTTGAAATGGCTGTAGAGCAAAGAGGGGAGAGGGTTACAGCATTTTAAGCCAGTGTTAGGGGACCTCAAAAGACTCTTCTCTCCATGAAGATGAAAGGATGATAAATACAGCTATGATTTTTTTCCATGTAAGGTTTTTCTTAGTAACCTTAAAAAGCAGCTCATCCTTTTTAAAATGATAGGAAAACAAAAACACAAACTCAAGGGCGAAAGACGAATGATGGAAACCGATAAGTGAGAAACCAGAAGGTTGGGCCTGGGAATATGCAGATGGCAATAAACAGAGAACAGCTGTGTCCCACGTTCGTGATGCCAGTGTGTATGAGAGGATGGAGCTGAGGCCAAGACAGGAACTTCCCAAGTCCATACAGACATCTGCAACCACAGTTAGGATCAATTAAGTTTTGTTCTGAAGCTGGCATCAATTCAAAGTAGATATGTAGATTTTTTTGTCCCAATTAAAAACAAATTGCTTAGAAAATGTTTTAGTGCCCATCAAGGTGAATATCCATACAATGTTACATTTATTTTTTTTTTTTTTATGACAGAGCAGTATTGCAAGGCCACAGTTTGCTTGTGGCTCCTTTTCACTCCTGATTGAAAACAGACACAGGAGACGGTGAAAAGCAGATTAATATTAAGAGCAAACTCGACTTGGAAACTTGAAAGCCGCTGCTGCCAATATGTAGATTTGTGTCTTATGTTAAGAAAAGGCGTCCAACGCTTAGAAAGAGCGAACCAGACAAGTACGTGCTGTTTCGGCGTGCGGGCAGCCCAGCCGAGCAGACCCACCCAAGGGCTATTGCGTTCTGTTGACCGAGACCCAGGCTGAGGCTACAGGGACTTGTCTGGCTTTGTCCAGAGGGCATGCAAATAAATCGTCTGGTAGGCAAGATAACCCCAAAGGTTCTGGTTTTATTGCCCTCCAGAGAACAACCAATTTTGCATCTAAGAGGGCTTTGTGAGTTCTTCCTCTGACTTCTCCCAGCTTGGCCTGCCAATCTTCACTTCCTCTCAGCACCTCAGGGTTCTTTCCTTGAAGCCTTGATTTCATTCGTATCCTTATGGAGTCATATTTAACTTATATTAAAAAATTAGCACCTTAAATAGAACTTCTCATTATTCATTCCTGTTATTTCTAGCAGGAACAAGGGTGACAAGGGTCCCACCGTGTCACTTTTCCTGTTGTCCCTTGTACAGAGGTTTAATTGTGCACTGGCTGAAGCAACGTACAGAGAGAGCTCCCACCGTAAGACACGCAGAAAAGTCCCAACTCCATTAGAACATCTGCAAAATGCAAGGGCTCCCCATGGCTTCCACTCCCGCTCTCCTGTAGGTCCCACCACTTAGTTCCCATCTCCCAAGGTTGTTTCCTTTGCACAACCCCATGGCCTCTCTCACACATACATCTCCAAGCAAAGAATCACGTACACGTCAGCATTAAGCAGCTCAAGTCTTTTTTAATATCGTGGCCATGTTGACCTAGAGGAATATGAACCACCTTAAAAATGATGGTTTCTCATTTGTTATGAAGTCAGTGCAGGACACTACAGGAGCTGTATATGAAGCAAAGATGCCACCTGCACATGTCCTTCACCAGGCAGTAACTTTGAATCACCGTAACTAGAAATCAAGGCTTCAAAATACCTCTGTTCTTGCTGCTCATGTCTTCAGAAAGGGCCTTTAGTTCTGGTTGGGTGTGGTGGTGCATGCCTGTGACCCCAGTATTTAGGAGATGGATCTGGAGTTTAAGGTCATAGCTTGGCTACATAGTGAGTTCAAGGCTAGCCTGGACTACGTAAGACCTTCTCTCTCGACAAGAATTACTTTTGGTTCTGTTGGTATCTTAGTTCTTTCTAGACAGTTCTGGACGGTATTGTACCAAGAATGCTACTGAAAGTGTTCTTCAGAACCAACTTTCCACTTGGTGAAAAGTCTTTGGAGGATTACTGAGTCGAGGAGGTACCCCCTTCCCTTGGCCCAAACTGATGTCTGGGTCCAGCTCCATGGCCGATAGACTGCTGCTGTGTATCCACCCCTGACTCCATCCTGCTCACCTCCCGACCCAGGTTCCAGTAGTTTTCATCTCAGCACTGGTAGCTGCGTGCCAAAGTCCATCACCTACCTGTGCAGTACGAGTGTCCCACGTGACCCTCACCCAAAGTGTGTTTCCACACGGCTGTAATGGTTCCGCCACGGGGAAAGCAGTTCTCACAGAGGCCAGCACTGCAGGGCCTTGTCGTCACTGCCCCTCTGGGGACCCCTCTTTCGGCCGCCACCTGCTGAAAAGCAGAAATCTCACTCACCCCTCCATGCCTTATATTCTGTCTACATGTACCGTGTTTTATTTACTTTCATTTCTGCTCCTTCCAGCAGGTGAGTTCTGGGGGCAGCGATCTGTGTCTGTTTTGTTCACTGCTATACATACCCACAATCCCTAGAACTGCCATGGGTCTCAACTGTGTGGAGTGGATTAAGGAGCCAATCTTCATATTCTGCTCATACACCTGCTGTTTAGATTAATCCCTGGTTTATAGGAATGGGATGGACCAATGCTGGTCCTCCTCGGCTGACCTTGGAAGCTGGGCATCTAACAGTGATGTTTTCATTTTACCTAAAGCAATCGACTCTTGTGGTTGGATTTAGAAAAAGAAAGCCCTGGGAGCCAGTTAATCTCAGTGGCCAGTGCTTTCGTTTTAATACAACTTCCTAGCACGTGCCTGGGGTGGATTGAACTGTACCTTGTGAAAGATGGAGGAAGGCTTAATTACAGACTCCTTGCCTGTGACCTTGTTTGGGGCTGTGGAGGGTGCATAGCTAATTAGTTAAGACAGGATAGGCCGGGTCCTTAAGCCTCTGACTGACTTGTCACAGGGAACACCACTTTAGAATAAGAAAGACATTTGTACAAAGACTCAAGGCAGGACACTTGTGAGGCTTTTATGAGTTAAGGTCCACAAGCCCAGGGTTGGCTGGGGCTGCCAGAAACTGAAGGAGGCCAGGAGAATCCTTTTCTGGAGGCTTTGGGAGGATCAGGACCCTGTCTACAACTTGGCTTTGGACTTGTAATCTCCAAAGTGTAAGAATACACAAGTTAGCACTACTTTGTCACAAACATTGTGAAAATCTGAACACACCCAATAAGTATGAGTTCAGTTTTCAAGGGACAGAATTTTGGCACAAATGCCTATGTGTTTTTGTGCCCGTGGATGTAGCCCTGTTGAAGAGAAGGTGTGCCTGTTGTTGGAGCAGTCTTCCAAACAAAAGATTTCCAAGACAGGAAGGAGAAAGGCCTCTCTTTGATCGTGACCTTGACTGAGGAACCTTTGACTAAGCATCGTACAAAACACGCTGGTTTGCTCTGGCTGCCTGCTGAGAGACTCATAACCACCCTGTGTGGTTTTGAGACACCCCAGTCTTGGAGAGCCGAGGCCCTTCTGACTCGAGATTGGAAGAGTGGGAGTCATCCCTGGCTGCCAAAAACAAAGCCTCACTAGCAAGCCAGGTGAAAAAATATCCAAGTTGGCTGACAGGCAGGACTTGGGAGCTGTCAGTCTGGGGCTCGCAGAACAATAATTCTTTCCATCATAACCAGCTGCCGGTAGACTCGTTGGAACTGGACCAGCCTCTTGAACCAGGAGGTACTTGCCTGTGGTACCCCAGCTTCCATCTGTCACTCCAGCATGTGTGGTTGCTAGTGGTCTCCTCGTCCTCCACTTCCTGCTTTTCTCAGTGTTTAGCCCAATGAATACTGTCTTTCTCTTTTACTTAAATCCTTGCTTATCCTTCAAAACCCAACTCAACACCTACTATTAAATCTTTCCCGTCAGTATCACGCCCGCCCCGCCCCAGCTCACTCCTCATTTTCCAGATCCCACGGCTCTAATGGTCTAACCAGAGGCCTTCTGCTACTGAGCATGTGCTCAGAGAGTGGCCCGGCGTGACCTGGGCTCTGCTAGAACAGCAGACTCTTGGAGCTGGAGGTATAGCTCTGTGTTTAGCATGCGTGGGCCTCTGAGGATGAAGAGGATGGAGGGAGGCAAGGGGATAAAGGAAGGCAAGAAGAAAGGTTAGCTAAGAGGAAGTGAAGGAAATGTAGGTTCCTAACAGGCTGTCGGTGACTGTAATTTGCACTGGATTGTCTTAATCCGTAGGTGGTTCTGACGGGAAACTAAAGGTTAGGCCGTCTGCTCTGCAGCTATGTCCAGACCATCGGTTCCGGTGACACCCAGAAACTCAGGAGAGATGATGAGGTGGGTTTAGATCCCACCTCAAAGCAGTTGAATTCGACTTCCTAGAACGTAGGACCTGGCCAGCTAAGCAAGCTCCGTGGAGTTTCTCCTGAACCCTGGAGTCTGAGAACCACGGATCTGATTAGCATCTGATCATGCATTTTCATTCCATGTTTGTCTCTTCCACAAGATGGGGCTGAGCTCAAGAGACAAGGTGGCTATGTCTGGACATTGACCCTCTTCCTAGCATGGGAAGATAGACATCCAGGGATTGCTCGTGAGTTTCTTCTCCTCCACCCGACTCTGAACAAGCTTGTGGGTGCTGCGCAGGAGGGGTGGGCAACTGGAGGAGCTGGGTCTGGTTAGTCTTGGGAGGTGTGTTCCCACTCTTAAATCAGAGGTCATCTTTATCATATCATTTTGTTATCTGGTCCCTGACTTGATCCAGAACTGTCTCCAAAAGTGTTTTTTTTTTTTTTTTTTTTTTTTTTTTTTTTTTTTGTGGGTTTCCTCCCAGGGAAAAAAGTCATTTTTATTTGCTATTAAAATAAGCATTGCTGGCTCCCCTTGCTTTTTCTGGATCAATAAGTCCTTCATCTGGGCAGTGGCTGAGCTGGCTCCTAGGCCCACAATATCACTGAGAAGGAATCTCAGACATGACTAATGTATAGTCCTCCTCGGCTTCCTACCCATGAGCCCTCATAAATCGCTGCTGTGTTCCATCAGCCTCAATTACCCGCCACAGCAGCATCCCAGGCTGGAGAGCAGCCTGTCCCTGCCCCAAGTGCTCTTCCTTCTCCGCCTGTCTGCTAGCTTTCTGATTGCCAGACTAATTCCTTTTGAATTGCTTAATGGGTGCACAATTTTCATCAGGAGTCTCCGGATGCTGGAGCTGGAAGAAGCTGAAGAAATCGTCTGCTTATTTATTATGCAGGTAGACAGAGGGGAGAGTAAATTCTGGGCTAAAGGTTACGCTGTTGGTTAACAACACACTGAGGGGCAGATTGAGTGTTTTAGCAGTAATGGTTTCCCTTGGGCAAAGGTCCTCGTTTTACACTGCACCCATTAATCTTGACACCAAAACCTTAGTTTGCCCCAGCAACCAGTTCTTCTCTCAGGACCGTTCTCCAGGGTAACTGCTTCTATCTGATGTACTGGTATTTTCCCATTACTACGGCCAAATTATTCAACATAGACAACTCAAGGGAGCAAAGATTTCTTTTGGCTCACAGTTCAGTGGGCTTAGTCCATACTTGTTTGGTTCCATGTGCTTGGGCTGAACTTCATGGTAGCAGGAGTACAGGGCAGAAAACGAATGTTCCCATCATAGGTAGACAGGAAGCAGAGCCGGAAAGGAAGTACCAGAGGTGATGTGCTCCCAAGGACCTTTCCCTAGTGACCCACTTCCTTGAGCTAAGACCCACCTCCCAGGACCCTAGAACCTCCCAAGATAGTGCCACCAGCTGAGGACCTAGCATTAAAATAGGAGCCTATGGGGGGACATTCCAGAAGCTAACCCAGGCCACTGGTACTCAAGTCAGGTTCTGAAGACGGGCAGGAGGCCCACAGGGCAGAGCTGAGTTCTGGGGTGCACGTCCCAAACCAAAGATCACAACACAAGAAGCTGGCATGAAGAATGCTGGGAGGAGGGGCTTCGAGACCCCACTGCATTCCCACGTGCTGAAAAAAAGCCTGGAGTGACAGATGGAGGCTGGGGTACCATAGGCAAGCACCTCCCAGTTCCTCCTCCTCCTCCTGTACTTAAGCTCCTTCAAAGGATACCAGCTTGCTCTGGTTGGCCCATCCCCTTTTTATTCCAGACTCAGCCTTCTCTTTTGCCACACAGGCAACAAGAGTTCTTGCCAGGAGCCACCCCGGCTTCATGGGTCCAGACTGAGGTCCTGTTTTACTGAGCTGATAGGCAGCTGGTGCCTGGGTAGACTGCTGCCTCTTCAGCCTAGTGTGTGTGTGTGTGTGTGTATGTGTGTGTGTGTGTGTGTGTGTGTGTGTGTGTAAAGTGCACAGTCCTGGGGTTGGTTGTGCTTTCGCCAGCTGCTGCCATGGTTGGCTGTACTGTGGAGCGTGGGTCACCACCAGGAACATGTGGCCTGCCTTCTTCTACTTCACTTCACAGCTTCAAGAAGTTAAACACGAGGGAAGAAAACAGGAAGATAAGTGAGCCAGCCTTAGGGGAGCCAACTCTTGCTACTTCTGCTTTGGGATACATTTAGCAGTAAGGTTCAAAAACTGAGAAGCAAGGCAAAAGGAATGCGCGTCGCCAGGAAGTGAGTTGCTTCGTGAGCAGACTTAGAGAACGGAGAATAGGAGTGCCCACCCAGGGTCCTGCAAGGCTCAGCAGGGCTGGGGTTCTGAAGGCCTTTGAGCCACTTGGACAAGGAGATGCTTGGCTTTCCCAGGAGAAGGACCTGGTAGGAGGCTGTAGTTTAGAAGGGGCTGCTCGCCCAACAATAGAGCTTCAGAACTAGGGCATGATCCGGAACTGGGATGGGGCCAAGGATGGGACAGGCATGGCCACAGTGACCTTGGGGTGGGGGTAGGGGACACACTGCCCTCCTCTCAGGCGAGGAGAATAAGAGCTGCTAGTTAGGGTCCTTTGTAACTTTTAGATAGATGACACAGAAGTCCCATCTCTTTAGTGCTCCTTTTAAGGAAGACCTCTCCATAAACCACCCCTCTGTGTGTAAACTTCAGCACTCTGCTCAATGTTCTAATTAATTTTTTTTCCAAATCTCAATATGGAACTGGGTCCTCAGCAGGGGAGAATCCAGCATCTTGATGCTTTTAGGGCCCAGGAGAGATTTAGGCAGCCAGGGTTCTTCAATCCCAAGGAAAGCAGGCCCTCAACCCCCTTCAGCTAGCCAATACCTGATGCTCAGCTAGGTTAACGAGATGGACCACCCATTTTTACAGGGAGAAACATGGCCCTTTTGAGACGTTGCCTGGGCCAGGAAAAGAGTGTGGGCTGAGCTGAGGGCTCCGTCCATTACAACATGATCAGGAATGGGGGCCAGCTTGGTAACTGGGCTCCAGGGGAACATTCTTACGACCTCCTTCAAGGCTTGCTTCAAGACCTGGCCAGCGAGGGCTCCAAATGAGAAGGCTGCATTAAAGCCCTTAGCTCGCCTAAGTCATACGGTCTCGTGTGAACCCTCAGAGTTGAGATAAACACTGACCCCAGAGGCAAAGATGGCTGGTACTGGGAAAGAGTCATAGGGAAGCTATACAAGCAATACCAACTAGGGCAGCAGTGTGTCCCTAAGAAGATTGGCAGGCCGGATAGAAAGGGTAAGGGACTAAGAGATCACAGGGAGAGGGGAGTTCCCTAGCAGCCCAGAGAACTAGATTTGTGCCCCCAGGGCTGGGCTGATCTCCTCTGAACTCTTCTGGGGCTGGGCTGACGGTCTCAGGGCTGTGATGGTCCTTCAATTCTAGAATGGTTCTCTCTTCTCTGAGCTCGCTTGCTCAGGGCCCTGAAGATCCTCTTAGCGTTGGGATGGTCCTCTCTGGACAAGGCTGATCCCTGGAGGGCTGGACTGACTCTCTTAGTGTCGGACTGATGCGCTAAGGACTAAGGAAGTTCCCATCGGGCCTGGGCCAATCTCCTTGGGTGGGGGCCTCCAGGGCAGTCTTCTTCTCTACTTAATGACTCCAAATGGAATTATAGCACTTGCAATGCTTCTTTCTTGCTAGTAGGTCAGTCAGTACTACGATAGTTACATAGTGTCCCCGGGTCAATCACATCATTTTACTGAACCAATTATGAGCCAGTAGGGGCTTAAGGACCTCTGTGGAGCTCGATGACTGAGAGTTTTCCTCACTGGGGAAGGCCAAGGACTATGAAGCACAATTCTGTCGATAAGAAAGTGGGGGTTTGTAGGTGATAGAGGTGGGGGCAGAATGTGTGCTTGGTTAAACATGTTTCTTACACCTGTGAGATTTTGTATCTTCAGGGGATGGCTTACAGTAAAGTTCCTCATGGATGGACCTCACACAGGCTATCACTGTGATTAGGGAGATGGCCAGACTGGGCTACAGGTTTTTCCTTCCCCCCTACCAGGAAGGAAAATGACAGAATTTCCAGGTAGAAGGGAGATCAAGCAACAGGCTTACTTCAGAGTTCCCACCAAGGACCCGAACTTTTGGTTTGTGGGCACATAGCCCCCATTGTCCCTGGAAGCCAGGTTGGGAGACCTAGAAAAACATTTCCCTGGCTCGAGTTTAAGGTGAGCTCAGGGTGAGGGCATTGTAGAAGGGGCTAGACGAGGGCATGTGCACACATGAACCTTTGTCCAGGACTTCTTCTAGGAGGCTAATCAGACTCGCTCAGTGTTCATAAAACGCCTGGAAACTAGCATAGCCAGACACTAGACAAGTTTGATGGGTGAGGGCCAGACGTTTTTGGCCACAGAATCTTCAGTACTCACCCAGCTCATCATACGAGGTCTCATGCAAGAGTTCCTAGGGCAGAAGGAATGGACCTGGCCAAGCGACACACAGCTGAGCCCCAGGGAGCTGCTGAAGGCTCTAGGCAGAGAGGGCAGGGTGTTGTCGTCTGGGCACCACTCAGTGTTCTGGGTGTGGGTGGGGACAGCTTTCAGTCTACCCTGGGAGGCAAAGGCAGAGGAGCAGATTTCTGCAGCCGTGGTGACTGACAGCTTGTGTCAAACTGATACAGCATAGGCTGAAGAAAAAAGTGCTGGCTCCCCAAAGTTCTCAGTTTTGAAGGTGGCTCTGTTTCTCTGTCTCTGTGTCTGTCTGTCTGTCTGTCTGTCTCTCTCTCTGGCTTGGGTTTTGGAGGCCTGCTTCTTGGGGGCATGTTAGAACCTGCCTTACCTGGCTGAATACATGGCATCAGGCCAGAGCATAGGAATTTTTTTTTGGGGGGGGGGTTGAGACAGGGTTTTTCTGTGTAGCCCCAACTCTCTTGGAACTCACTCTGTAGACCAGGTTGATCTTGAACTCAGAGATCTGCCTGCCTCTGCCTCCCCAGTGCTAGGATTAAAGGTGTGCACCATCATTACCTGGCTGGGTCTTAAATTTTTTAAAGTTACATTTGTATTGATTGATTGATTGATAGTGTGTGTGTGTGTGTGTGTGTGTGTGTGTGTGTGTGTGTATGGTGAATGGATAGGGGTGAGAAGACAACCCTCCTTCCCCTGAATTGTTCACAGAGATCATCAGATTGGTGACAAGTGTCTTTACCTACTGAGCCATCTGGCCAGCCCTTCAGGGTCTTCAGACAAAACGTAGCCACAGGGGGAGATCAGAAGGGGTGCTGGCAGACCCTCAAGAAGAGACACAGGATCACCTGTGACATCAGGTCAGGGCTGCCTCATAGGTGTGAGGTGGGCGTGGCACATGGGGATAATGAATCCCCAAGGGCAGGCCCCCAGGCTGCACCAGGGCCTCTCAAATTTCTGACTACCTTTCCTCATCCCCAGGTCTTTTCCAGACTTGCTGGGTTACAAGGATATTGTCCTGGGCACACTGGGCCAATGAAATGTCACAAAAGTCTTTTATTGCTACCCACAAGCTGGGGACAGGCTGAAGAGCCTTGTGTGTGTGTGTGTGTGTGTGTGTGTGTGTGTGTGTGAACCTCATCCCTCAGACCACAGGGGCAGTTGCTCCGCATCCCCAGTTCTTTAGGGGATGATCCATTAGAAAAGGCAGGGCCTGATCTCCCACTACCCTTGTAAGAACTTCGCTTCAACTCTTCGAATAGCACAGCTGTGGGCACTTTGTAATGAATCTCTACTGACCTGGGAGAGCAGGGTCTCTTGGACACCTTCAGCAAGGCCCAGGGTCAGGGCAGGCCCATGGGGGAAATTGCGGGGGAAGCAAGGAGAACCCTTAGACAGAGTGGATACACAGGCAAGGAAGATGGGCAGGACAGTCAAGTTATCTAGGCCTACTGGACAGTGCTGGGCGTGCGTGCCTTCCTGTGGGGCTTTAGGCTATGCCCTACCCAGGTGTCAGCAGCTGGCACTTAGCTTTAGGAGACTATCCCCAGTTATGTAGGGAAACCACCATTGGTGACACACTGAGGGACAGGGACAAGCTGTAAGCAACTGGGGGCTTCGCTTGTGTGACTGTTGAACATTTAAAATCTTGCTAGTGCTAACAAAAAACCTGAATTGCTAATTTTTATATTTAAATGTAAAAATGTCTAAATCAGGGGCTAGGGAGATGACTCAATCCAAAACCAAATGTTCATTATGCAGACAGGGGTTGCTGGGCACCCAAAACAGTATCCAGGTAAAAGCTGGGTGGGATGTAGCTATCACCTCAGCGCTGGGGGCTGGGGTGGAGCCAGGCAAGTCTCCCAAGCGCCCCGGCCAGTCAGACCAGCCAAATGGGTGGTTTCCAGGTTCAGTGTATGAAAGGATAAGGCCAATAGCAACCGAGGACTGGCATTGACTTCTGATTTTTTGCATGCGTGTGTTTGCACGTACACATACCACATGAGTCTGCATGCACACATGCATTTACACGTGGACACGCACCCAGGCCTGCGCCCCCCCCCCCACTCTTCTAATTCAGCTGAACTAGGAATTGTTAAAGTGCGTTTGGAACAACAAATTCACGTTTCAAGTTTGTGCAGCCCGTGCGAGCTGAATCAAATATTTCTGATGAAAGCGTCATGTTCACTGTAAGTGTTAAATAAATACCAGATTGTGGAGGCGCTGTTAAAAAAGAAGAATGCAAACCATCTCTAACATTTTTATATTGATTATGTGTTGAAATGATAATATTTTGGATACATCGGATCAAATAAAATCATATTAAACTTAATGTCACTGGCTCCCGTCACTTTTCTAACTCTGTGGTTTGGGCAGTTTTTCCCAAACTCTCTAGGCTTCAATTTCACCTTATCTACAGTTACAGAGGGAAAAGACCCTCCAGGATCATCGCAGATGGGGTTGGCTGAAGACAAGGACACTTGGAGGGAGGAGGTCTTCAGCCACACAGTGAGGCTGGCCTTGGGAGGGCCAGAGCCCCAAGGCAGGCAGGAAGCCTGGTTCAGGAAGGACCCGGAAGAGGTTGCCCAGGCCTCAGGATTAGTGGGACATCCTGCTACAGTCTAAGAGGTCTATTCTGCCCCGGCTGGTCAACTCCTGCTAATGGGCACATCTTGGCACTTTCTAGAAAGCCTCCCGGTTGAGTGCTCCTCACCTGGATACCTCCCTGTTCCTTGTTCCTGAACCTGGGCTTCAGGCTCTACTTTGGGCTAGGCTCAGGGAGGAGAGAGCAGAGGGAGGGCTGCCCTTTCTTCTCTAGTTGGTTCTAGTCTTTTCCAGGTAGCTGCAGTGGTTGGGAGGAGGCTGTGGTGGATAGGAGTTCCTAGGAAGGGCTTATTGTGGTGTGTGTGTGTGT
>NW_026067922.1:4158856-4178203 GCF_014885135.2 Alexandromys fortis
GAGAGAGGTGTCTCCCTCCCTCTCGCTTCTCCCACTTCCCTCTCCTGCTATCTTTGCACGCAGGTCTTATGTCTGCCAGTCTGGGGAAGGGCCAAGACTTCATGGCCCTTCATCTCCTTTGGTTGGCACCTCCACATACCTGTGGCCATCTCGGATCCATTAAGACGTTTATTTAGAGGACCTGCCGTAAGAAGGTCCCTTGCGTGGGCGTTTCACAGCATATCATCATATCTTCGAATTATCCAAGAAGGGGCAAAGGGCACATAGACGCTCAGTGGCCTGTTTGAGGCCACAGAACCGGGATTTGAACCACTTTTGTCTGACAGTAAGAATCAGGGTCTTGAAGATTGTTTACTGAGTCTCAGAGCTGCAGAGGCCCTGGAGGTGGCTTCTTAAAACCCTTTCTCCTGTACAGCCATTCCCCTGAGTGAGAACGCTCCCATCTAGAGGCAGGAGGCAGAGTCCCAGGCCCAGGAAGCCAGGAAACTGATCAGATACAGGAACTCAGTTGCGAGATTCAGAAGCACCCCCACTCCAACCCCTCCCGGTCCCAAAACCCTAAACAGCCTCTGGCAGAGGAGACCCTCTTTGGGGGAACTGCCTTCAAGGTGGGCAGGAGGTTCCAGGGACTCTGCTGAGTCTGTCACTCACAGGCAGGCGGACTTTTTAGTGGTGCTGCAGACACCATGGACCGGAACAAAACCCCATCCACTCTCCTGTAAGTAAACCCAATAAACTCACTGGGTCACCAAGGCAGACTTGGGTGGAATTATTTCTCTGGTCTGAGCTTGGTTCCCTAAGTAGACCTTTGTTCTGTCTCCTTGGGACAGGACCACACACTATTTCCTCTCCTCTGCTGCAGGGTTAAGGAACACGAGTCCAGTGTGGGATGAAGCTTGTTTTAGGGTTCTAGGGCACAGCTCCAACCTAAGGCTCTGGTGGGCACCGAGTTCTTATTTCTTCCCTGCCTGGAGATCTGATTTAAGTGATTTCAGGTGAAAGGAAGCCTGTTGGTGGGTTGGCCAGGTTCACACTCTCACGCAAGTGTGTGTGTGTGTTAAAAATTACTTAGGCACATGTCTATGTACCAAGAGCTAGCAGCGTCCATGGAGACCAGAAGAGGCACTGGATTCCTTTAGAACTGGAGTTTCAGACTGTTGTGAGCCACCTTGTGGGTGCTGGGATTTGAACATGGGTCCCCTCATGCATTGTCTCTCCAGCCCTGTAAGGTATGTTCTTGAGATAGCTGTGCGTGTGGATGGATATCCCTAAGGGTGAGGAGACTTTGATGTCCCCTTAGGGTCTGGGGAGACCAGAAGGAGTGCTGCTCACATCTGGCATAGCTTCCAACACATACATGACTGAAGTTGGCAGAAGGTGGATTCCTGTTTCATAGACCCGCCTGCTACCCTGGGAATGTCATTTCACAGATGACCACTAGGTGTCGCCATCACACCATGAGTGGGCCTTTGTTAGCCCGCACGTAAGAGAGACCTGTGTAGGACAGGGACAGGTGTGAGCCCCTAGTCCAGGCTTTATTCTGAAGGCAGTGGGTCCATCTGATCGGGTCGCAGCGCTGCTGCTGTTTATAACTGGGTCTTTAGATGGTCTGTTTTCCCGTGGAGACCCTCAAGACTTACCCGCTGGATCCTGAGCCTTATCTTTGTACCTTGCAACGCCTAGGCACAGCACCCTTAGATACCAACGGGAAGGGTGGTAACCATAGCCTTACTTGAGACTTATTTAAATCTCTGAGGCTGTGAGATCTGGATATTGCTGACACTTTTGGAAAAACCAGCTGCCTGGATCCTACACCCCACAGATATGGGTCTGGCCTCTTGACCTGCTGGCACGTAGGGAGGCAGGTGGAAAAAGTCCCCCCTCACTATACCCCCATGCGGTCCATCCATGGATAGGCTACTGGAGATGACAGGGGACTGATATATTATTTTTGAAATTATAGTTGCAACCTTTCTCTTTTCCTTTTCTTCCCTCCAAGCTCTCCTATATCACCCACCCCACAAGCTCTCCTTCAAATTCATGGCCTCTTTTTCCCCCACTGTTATTGAATGTAATATATATATATATATATATACACACACACATATGTACACATACATATGTACACACATATATACACACACGCACACATATACACACTGAATATAACCTACTCAGTTCATATACTGTTACTTGCATGCATGTTTTCGGGGTTGACCATTTGACAGTAGGCCACCAGTTGGTGTGCTCTTCCCTGGAAAAGACCACCTCGGAGAGGGATGTTTTAAAGGCTCACCCGGTCAGGGCAGAGCTCTGTAGTCCTTAGTTCATCCCGTTGTCGCACCCTTTACAGAAGGCAAAACCGTGTCCGCCAGGTCCGTATGTACTGAAGTCCTGACCCTCCTCCTCCAAGTGAGACTTGATTCAGAAGAGGAAGCCAGTCATGTTGGCTAGAGCAGGCCCATGATGGAATGGCGGCTGTCCTTATACAAGGATGGCATTTGCACACAGACAACCCCAGGGGATGCTAGGTGAACACTAGGCCAGACTGGGTGATTCCAAAGAGGGCTCTGGGCCCCCAGCAGCCAGAGAGGCTGGGTCAGAGGAAAGCGCCTGAGGACACCTTGACTGTCGTCGCCTAGGCCCCAGGCTGAGGCTGTAACCTCTGCTGTTTAGGGTCCTTGGCTTGTGGCTCGCTGTGTATCAGCCTGGCAAACAGGGCCGGTGCCCAGCTCTGGGGAGCTGCCTCAGCTGATTGGTCCTCACCCACTCCTGGACCTCAGCTGTGATCAGCCAGTTCTTTGTCTCCTTATTTGGCTCTCTGACTGAACGATTCCTCTTGATTTCTCGTTCTTGTGAGTCTCATACTATACTCTCTGCCCCGCCCTTTATGGATTCAAATGGAATCTGCTCTCTCAGAGATCTGAATTTCACCAGCCGGCAAGCAGTCTTCACTAAACTGGTTTACACCAAAGGGCGAAAGATTAACTCACAGGTGGCATGGTTCCAGGGGAGTTCCCCCTTGACTCTCCCAAGGGCAACTTAACTGTTCCAAAAGGTGTTTATTAACACCAACCTTTTGTTGGAGGAAGGGTGATCTTGTAATATGAACGTGTATGCCCTTAGTAATCTGTTAGGTGTCTTGACACATCTTCCAAACGAGGGCCGGAGCCCTGGAGTCTTGTGCCTGGGCTGGGCTAGAGGCCCACAGTAGGTCAGGCTTTGAAGCTGAGGGCCCTCTGTGTAGGTCAATCCTGCCCCCAAACCAGTGGCATCTAGGCCAGGCTTCCCTCTCTGGCCAGTTCTCAGCCTCTTCCCTGGCTCCACATGGCTCCATGCTCGCCTTGTAAAAGGGTGACTGCTTGCTGGGGTTGGCTTTTTTTCAGCCTTTCTGACCAGACAGGTTGCCCTCAGGGATGGATGGTGCTGGCTGCCAGGCCCAGTTGGCCCCACGGGAACAATGCTGGCTGAAAGTGGTGGTGCCCAGAATGAACTGGCACAGGGCAGGACTCATGTCTGGTTCTAATGAGCAATGACCTGTGACCTTCAGTTGTGGTGGTGGGGGGGCTACTAAGGGGGCGCTGCAGAGTGGCCTAGGAGGGGATAGATGTGGAAGGCAGGGCTGTCATCTAAACAAGATGCCTGGACCTTAGCCAGGGACCTTGAGGAAAGGCCTGGCAGTGCAAGGGCCTGGGCACCAAGAGTGGGGAAGGACTGTTTGGCTGTGAAATGGATAAGGGATGGGCTGTCCCGCTCCCCAGTCAGTCTCCCTGAGGTTCAGCAGGCCTCTCCACGAGTCCTCACAGGCTGGAGCCAAAGTGAAATTCACAGAGCAATGTACGGTCCCGCTTCCAGTGTCTTTCTAGTACTCTGCAGGGTCCTAAACCCGTGTCTGTCTACAGCTGGCCCTGAACCATCCTGGCCAGGTAGGAGCAGCGGTGACTATGCCATGGACGTTGGAGGAAAAAAGCTGTCACTTGCTAGGGGAATCCCAGAGATGCTTTCAGGAGAATGTGAAGGCTGGATGGGGTATCCTGGACCAGCCCCAGGCAGCAGGCAGCTGCTCTAGCATCCCTCCTAACAGCAGTGGGTATCGTACAGCAGCCTCCCTCTCCTCCCTACAGCCACACATGGTCTTTTTGCTTCCAAAGATCCATAGCTGTCCCTCGGCTCTCCACATCCTACCGTGCACCTTGGCTTTGCTCTTGAGGGTGCGGGGGTGGGGTGGAGTGTCTCTGTTCCTGTAGCTCTCCCTGCCAAGGCTAGCTCAGGGCTCAGAAATCTTACCATCACATCGTGTTGCCCTCTACCTGCCCTTCACAATGCGCAGTTCCCTTCTATGCCTCCCTAAACCAGCATCCCTGAATCTCCTCTGCTTGCCGATCAGCAGGCAGAATGAGCTGCCAGCTTGCTGGGGACCACACCATAAACCGCAAGGTGTCTGGGGACAGCCAAGGTCCAGAGTGAGGTCCACGCCAGCCACTTGAGAATCCCAAGTGTGTACTGAGTCCTTGGCTGTCTATTCCAGTGTCCCCAAGGTATTTGACCTTCTTGCCAGGGACTGGGCAGGGACAGGATGCCTGTTTTCCAAGAATAGTCAGCACATCCATCTTGCGTGGGTCTATTCCTGTTGTTTCTTGAGGCATTAGCCACTCAGGCCGTCGGTGAGGGCCTTATTTGGAGAGCCTGGCTTCCTGCTTGAAGCTTCGGTTAAAGCAGTCATGGCCTGCTGGTCCAGGGACAACGCTGTCAGAAACAAACCCTCATTCTATTTCACCGCAAGCACTGGGAATTGAAGTATGTGCGGAAATACGATTCATAAATTGATGGACGTTGTTTGCACTGTCCCCCGGCTTTAATTTCCAGAAACAAAATGTCAGTGTTATGGCTGAAGTCCTCTTAGTTTTAGGAAACACATCATAACCCAGAGCTGTTTATGCATAGTTCATATATTATATGACAAGAGCGGGCTTGGGAGTAATGACGGGTCACGGCACTGCGGTTACATGGAAACAGGAAGATCTGAGTGTGGGATCCATCCCCTCCTTGTTTGTATTGCGAGCTCTGCCCTATGCTCCCTCCTAGAAAAATAGAAGGGAGTAATGTTTCTTCTGGAAGCTGGGGCTATGGGTAACCAGCTGCCAGGATGCTCAAGGGTTTGCCGTGTGTGTGTGTGTGTGTGTGTGTGTGTGTGTGTGTGCGCCCGCGTGCACAGAGATGTAAACGCATGTGCGTGACATCTTTGTGGTCAGTGAGAAGCAAACCCAGCTGAGATGGGAGAAGCAGGCTCAGATTCTGTCTGTCCCCTCCAGCCAGGGGGACTTCCTGCCACAGACTCCTTATCTGTGACATGGGTGTACTAAGCCATCATCAAAGGCCACTTGAACTTCCCCAGTCTGTGTGGAGTAAAGGAGACCCGGTTCCAGGGCAATCTGGGATTCTGAAATGCATTCTGGGACTCCAGGTGGGCTAGATTCTGAGCTGGGGTCGTGCTTCAAATGGAGCATGGGTTCTGGGGTCACTCAGGTCCTGGTGGCTTTCCCCCTCCTTTCCTTCCTCCAGGTTGTGGAGATACTGCTAGCAGGTAGTGCAGCTGGGTGGGAAGGTGCGGATTCCTGGCCTAGACTCCAAAGAATAGCTCCTTAGGGGCTTTTACAACCTTGTTTACAAGAGAACAGGAGTCTGATCCTATCTCTTGATAGGCTGCTCCAAAAGTAAAAGCAAAACTTTCCCTTGTTCCCTTTCAGTAGCTGTGCAGGGTCACTGGGTGTGCTTCATAAGGAGGGGGAAGGCAACCAATCTGAGATGTCCCATCAGGCCCTTCTGGCCTGGGTTGGGAAGCTTGGGTAGGGTCTGGGCCTGGGTGCAGCGTGCTTTGCTGGGGAAGGAGGCTGAGATGGACTCCCTGGGAAGTGGGACTCACTTTTCCCAGACGCTGGGCCCTTATTTTTCCTGTTCACACTAGAATCTACTCTTAAACCTTAGTGGGGCTTCTCAAAATGGAGTCACAACTGAAAATGGTCAAGAGTGACCTGCAGACCACGTGACTTAAAGCTTGCTTCAACTAGAGTGACCTGCAGACCCCATGACTTAGAGTTTAATCCCATCAGAGTGACCTGCAGACCACGTGACTTAGAGCATGCTCCCACTAGAATAACCTTCAGACTATGTGACTTAGAGCTTGCTCCCACCAGAGTGACCTGCAGACCACGTGACTTAGAGCATGCTCCCACTAGAGTGACCTGCAGACCACGTGACTTAGAGTTTAATCCCACCAGAGTGACCTGCAGACCACGTGATTTAGAGGTTGCTCCCCCTTAGGACCTGAAGGCTGCCTTCCTCAGGGGGGTCTTTGCTCATGGGAGAAGCTACATACAGGGAGCCACATTGGGAAGACAGGGTACATGCGTCCAGAAGATATAAAAGTTGCCTAAAGTTTATTTTACTTCTCCCCGCCCCCCCCCGTTCACTACAGCATAGGGGACTTAACACTGGAGTGGAGACCTCACTATGGTAAGAACCTGTATGACCCCCTGACAGGTGCTGTGGGTAGGCTTGGGTGGTATGCTATGCTCCTTCTAGAATCTTTTTCCATGCCCTAGATCCATGCCCATCTTTTGAGCCACAAGTTTTACAGATGGGAAGAGTAAGGACAACTCAATTATTCTTTCCAAGAGTCTTCTCTGCTAACCATATGTTAGGAAGATCCTACCTTGAGCCCTTTCATCTCCAGACATACTGGACTTGAGACGGAGGAACAGAGGAAGGGGACTCTGACGTCATGAGAGGTGATGAGTGGGTCATGATGAAGAACTCATTCTGTTGCCTAGGCTTGCCTCGCTGTCCCATTGCAACCTCTGCAGCAGCTGAGATCACAGGACCCACAGCCAGACCAGACTCTTGTTAGTCATCTTTCAGGCTGTCTGGGGGCCCAGGGCAGAAGATGGCGTGATGACCAGGCACTGACATGGAGCTTAGCTTGGGCACTTGGTGGTGATGTAGCCTCTGCCTTCCTGGTGCTGTTCTCATGGGACTTGCTCTTGTAAACACGAGAACAGGAAGAGATAGCAGGGATGTTGGGGGCACATCTGTGTTCTCTGAAGGCTGACCCTGAGTGGTCCCCACGCAGCAAGCTCTACCAGGGCAGTTGGTAGTGGGAGCTGAGCACGTAGATTTGAGTCACTGGACCCTGTCCAGGGGCCACAGGTGAACTGAACTGGGTCTCACACTCCTCTCCTCAGTGGGACTGTGTGGACCGAGGGCCGTGAGTATTGGAATGTCTGCCGCAGGGGGCTGCTGGGAGCCTGAAGAGCCAACTTTTAAAAAGCTAAGAAGAAGAGATGAGGCAGATGAAGAAAAGATCCCCCTCCCTTGTTTTTCCTTAAAAGGTAATTTGAAAAAAGAAAATACAAAAAAAAAAAAAAAATCACCGCTTGAAATGTTGCCAGCGGAGAACGGGCAAGGAGTGGAGTTCAGGAGAGCCCTACTCTGGTTTCAAGAAAGTTTCTTAACGATCCTTTCCCATCATTCAGCAGGAACACATATCCTCGCTGTGTCTCCAAATTTGATTTTGTTCTCTATTTAGGGGCAGGGGCAGGGGATGTTGTGAACACTCTTGGCCTGGTTTCCCTGGCCACGGCAATTTCTCAGGAAACCGACGCATCAAGTTGGATTTTCAAGCTGCCTTTAGAGAGGCCATGTGTCCCCACACCATGTGGGAGCTGGCCACGGTGTGGGCTTCTGGGGCTGGGGTCTAGGAGGAACTGTATAGAAAATGGATCCAAATATAATCGATATTTAAATTTCTCCCTAAAAATTTAAAGTTTTTGATAGTTTATATCTCTCCTTAATAGCATATTAAATCATTTTATAAGCCTTAACAACTGTTTAATCTTTTCATTGTTGAAAAATGAGGTAATTGATCTAAACCATGCTGGGATATGCCAGGAAAAACTTATTTAATATGCCACCCTCGCCATGCATTACGGGCATCCGGGGGGCCCATATGTGTTTAGGGTGGCCCATCTCTCCTGCAGGGGGCTCTCACATGGAGCCTGGGATTGTGGGTGCTGGGGGTGATAGGGTAAAGACTGGAGTCTGGGATTTGGTCCTTAGGCTAGGGTACTGTCGCCATTTGGGTTTTGGCTTCTAATTGGGCACTGTTGAAAAAAGCAAGCTCTTCTGGCTGGTGGCAAGTTCTATGGTTTCTTACTCTCGGGCAACGTCGTCTGTGCACCATTTCAGCCCTCAGTGCTCATGGCTGGGAAAGAGAGCTAGAGCAAGGAAGCTAGGGAGAGAGCAAGGGAAAGGGAAGGAGGGAGCTTTGTTCTTCCAGAAAAACAAGTATGCCTTCTCCTTGGGCATGACACCAGAGAATATCTTCTCAGTGAAGTATGCTTCCCTTCAGAGATTACAGCACGGTTGATCAAAGTCCCCTGGAAATAGCTTCTGGCAGCTCTGAGGTTTTCTGGAACTCTTATTCTGCTCAAGCAGGGCGGTCTTGTCCCCAGAGCAGCCATGAACTGGCTTGGGAGGCTGGAGGAGTCAGGGGAAGGGACAGATAGGTGTCCCATGTGTCCACAACAGCTTTGCGACCACTGTGGCCTTGCATGGGCTTGGGGCACTGGGAGCAACTTCATTTCTCTGGAGAAGGTTGATTGTGGATCATAGCCTGGTATCTTCTGTCCACGTAACACAATACAGGCATCTTCTAAACTTAAACAAGGTTTTGGCAATCTTGGTGAAATGGATTGTCGTCAGCTACGTGCCCTGATGTCCTCTGTAGAAATGAGAAATGCTTGGATCTTGGGCCCCGATCCCTTTCTGGTGTAAGTTTAGTGAAAGTCTAGGCAATCTAACTGTCTACCTGGCAGCAGGGGCGAATGAACCCCTTCATGTTGATTACTGCAAAGTTAAACTGTCTCCTTCCAAGCCCTATATACAGCCCTACACATTTGTATACATTTTATATGGTCTATTTCCATTATAAATTGCCCATAAATTAAATACAGATTTTTCTCTGAACATCTTGAAAAAAGGGAACAATTTGTGTGATGCATATTTCTGGTATTGGAGGTGACATGAATTGCAAAGGGGAGGGGAGGGCGGCTCCGCACACCGACTGCCCAACATGGAGGTCATGTGTCTGGGTGAAGGCAACTCGAGTTGTGTGTGAGCGGACGTGAGGTGTGCCTTCTCTCCGTCCTTTACGTTGGAAGCTGCGCATCATGGTTTAACAAAGGATGGAGACTGATTTGCGTAGGCAATCCGGAATGGGGCCAGAGGAGGACTAGGAGGACAGGGAGGAGCGCAAGTGGGTCCTTGGTCTGGGAATGGCGGCGGCGCTGGTCTCTGGGATGGTGCAAGGGCTGTTTCCTGGTGAGGTATACCATCAGTGTTGTGAATGAGAAAATAGCATGAACTTCAGGGGGACGCTGAAGCAGATCCCGGTGCATTCCTGTGTTGCTGTGAATGGACAGCGGTGGGTACTGTCGCACTTCACAGAACTGCCAGAATTGACCTGGCTGTGCTCCTCCAAGGACTTTCTGCTCCTGCTTGCCTCATTCTCTCCCCAGGCATCGCATAGCTTCCTAGTTTCCGCTTAGGTCTTTATTCAATTTAATGTGCCCCCTTGACATTCTAATCAGGTATCCCACATACACCCCTGTCTCTTCCCTGCTTTGTTTGCTCTTTAAATTTATTACTTATTCTGTAACGTCATCATTGCAAACAGTAACCAACACAGGGCTCATGAGGTAGGAATATCTTTGCTCATCTGTTTCATGCTCTAACCTGTTCTAGTGCATGGTACTTAGGTGATCTTCAGTTTAATCTGTCAAGTGAATACGTGAGCGAATGCCCAGGGCAGTGCATGCAGAGGCCCTCAGTTACTCATTGCAGGAGAGAAGCATGTTGCAAAACTCTGCTTGAAGTTGGACATGGTGGCACATGCCTGTAATCCCAGCACTCGGGAGGCAGAGGCAGGTGGCTCTCAGTGAGTTTGAGGCCAGTCTGGTCTGTGTAGCAAGTTCCAGGCCAGTCATGATTGTATTGTGAGGCCGACTATCAAAAACACAGACATCAAAAAACAAAAGGACTTTAAGACATAAATGTTGAACCAAGTAACGAGAATGAGCAAAGGTAAAACAACAAAACCAATAGCAAAATGACTTTTTAAATTTTTTTAATTAATTTTATTGAGTTCTACCTTTTTTTCTGTCCCCCCCTCTGCCTCTCTCCTTCCCTTAAACCCTCTCCCAAGGTCCCTATGCTTCCAATTTACTCAGGAGATCTTGTCTTTTTCTAATTCCCATGTAGATTAGATCTATATATGTCTCTCTTAGAGTACTTGTTGTTGTCTAGGTTCTCTGGGATTGTGAATTGTAAGTTGGTTTTCTTTGCTTTATGTCTAAAAGTCACTTATGGGTGAGTACATATGATATTCGTCTTTCTGAGTCTGGGTTACCTCACTCAAAATGATGTTTTCTAGCTCCGTCCATTTTCCTGCATAATTCAAGATGTCGTTATTTTTTTCTGCTGTGTAGTACTCCATTGTGTAAATATACCACATTTTCCTTATCCATTCTTTGGTTGAGGGGAATTTAGGTTGTTTCCAGTTTCTGGCTATGACAAACAATGCTGCTATGAACATAGTTGAGCACATGTCCTTGTGGTACGATTGAGCAATCTTTGGATATATACCCAAAAGTGGTATTACTGGGTCTTGAGGAAGGTTGTTTCCTAATTTTCTGAGAAATTAACACACTGACATCCAAAGGGGCTGTACCAGCTTGCATTTCCACCATTAGTGGAAATGCATTAGTGGAAATGCAGAAGTGTTCCCTTTACCCCACAACCTCTCCAGCATAAGTTGTCATCAGTGTTTTTGATCTTGGAATTCTTACGGGTGTAAGATGGAATCTCAGAGTCGTTTTGATTTGCATTTCTCTGATGACTAAGGATGTTGAGCATTTCCTTATGTGTCTTTCAGCCAGCAAAAATGAATCTTTAAAGAAATAATTAAAACTGAAACTGACGTTCTTATTTTTATTATTTATTTTATTATTATTTTTCTTCTTTTTTATTTTATTTTTATTATTTCTTTTTTAGTTTTCCTTTGGGGGAATTACATACATACAAGGTTGATGGGGGCGGATGTTGAGGGAGATGGGTGGGATTGGGGTGCACAATGTAAAATATCAGAAGAATAAAAGAAAAGAACAAAAAATTCCATCCAAAGAAGGCACTGCTGTCAGGGAAGTAGGCGGCTGGGAAAAGTGTGATATAAGGGAGGGCACCATCTTGGCAAGGGGCCAAGATGAACCACTTCCTGCCTTGGGATGTGGAGAGTTTTAGCCTCACACCCACTCTCCCCTTGCTTGTGGGTCTGTTTAAAGTCTTAAAATGTTCTGATTTGGGCTCTTGACAATTCAGTGCCCAGGTCAGTAAGATAGCTCAGTGGGTAAAGGTGCCTGCTGCCTGCTGCCAAGCCCGACGGCCTGAGTTCATTCCTGGAGCCCACATGGTGGAAGTTCCAAATTTACCTGTACAAGTTGTCTTATGACCTCCACAGGTGCTGTGGTGCAAGCGTGCAGTACACACACACACACACACACACACACACACACACACACACACACGAACTAAGTAAGTAAAATTAAAAAGTTCAATATTTTAATGTTCTATAATCTGGTGTTCTTGGTGGCTGGAATATTCCAGGACTTGGATCACACAGCTCTCAGTGGAGGCAGAGAGACCGCATATTTCTTGCTCAGAATGTGAGCCTTCAGCACACCATCGCTATACTGACATAGGACAGCTGCTCTGCCTCTAGTCCCGAGGGTCCCCACCCTGTGGTTTCCAGACACCCTTTCTCAGATACTACTGCTTGTTTTCTCCAGGGACCTGCAGTGCTCTGATTTTAGCTCATGCACACAGGAGGCCCACATCTGTTTTTCTCCCAACACAGGCTGTCCTGTCATGCTCTGCTCTGTCCTCCAGTCTGCGCTGGTGGAAGGGCAGGGACCCCATCTCTTCCTGGGGGTTGGCCTATGTGTTTGCTACTCCATCCTAGCCTTCTAACCCTGTTCACACCATTACAAGGAGGGCACTTGACGGTCACCTGCAAAGACCCTCATGATGATCGGGAAGCCCATGCCTGGCCTCTGTGGGTTAAGAGCCTCTGGGATGAATGGCACACTTCCTAGTCTGACTTGACTGGGGAGCCTGGGGCAACTGTCACCTTGGGGCAATTGCTCTCTTCATGTAGACTAGGGCTTTGAGTCTATTGGTAGAGATGACATTGAACATTGGACTCTGGTACATAGGGAAAGCCAGAGTTACCTCCATCTTCACCTTTCTTTGGGGTGAGCAGGGTGTCAGGATTTGTTTAGGGCTTGGGACTTGAGCTGGTACACTATGGTCCATTTGTTGCTAGGATACATAATGCAGACTAGCTGAGTGATCTTGGACTAGCCACCTGACCTCTTTTCCTGTATCTTTCTTGTCTAAACCACAGTGGTTAGACTCCCTCTTGGGACATCTTTTACGCTCCCCAGAAGACATTTTCTACTCATTGCATAGCTTTCTGTGCTGTTTGATATTTTAAATTCTATGCAGCAATCACTTTGATTATGATGTGGAATAAGAAGTCTGGAGAGATAGCTCAGTTGGTGAAGGGTTTGTCACATAAGCAGGAGGCCCTGAGTTTGATCTTCAGAATCCATGTTAAAAAAAAAAAAAGCTGGGCATGGCAGCATGCGTTTGCAATTCCAGAGCTGGTAAGTCAGAGCTGGTAATGCATGCCTAGGGCTTACTAAGCTAGCCAGCTTAGCTTAATCAGCAAGCCCCAGGTCTGAGAGAGAGACCCTGATTCAGAAAGCAAGAAGGTGATACTTGAGAAATAACACCAGAGGTGGATATCTGGTCTCCACATAGATGCACAAGTCTGCATCTCAACACACACACACACACACACACACACACGCACGCACGCACGCACGCGCGCGCGCATGCACATGCACACACACATGCATGCAGGCACACACGCAATATGCACGGATTCACACATGCACGTACTCACACATACAGTCATACTCAGACACAAATAGGCACACACCCACATACCACACACATGTGCCTGTGTGTGTGTGCACACACACATAGATGATGTAATTGAGAAAAGTTTGCAAAAGGCTATGTTATAATCAGTGTCTGGGCTCCCTGCTGGGGATGGCAATGGTGATTGAAGGCACATGGTATTGGGGGTTATGTGTCTCTGCCCAAACCCTCCACCTGAGACTTGCGCCCAGCCTGTGCAGAGGAGAGTCCTCCTGTCTGGGCTGGAGGTGGATGGACAATGCAGTGAACTCTGCTTTGCCAGGCTGGAGGTGGTAGGTGGCTGGGAGGGGGAGTGGATGAGATCTTCCCCACTTGGGCTTTATAAATGGTTCAGTGGGGTTCATTAGATCTGGGTGGAGAGTAAGAGAGTAATTTTTATTGACAATTTACACAAAACTTTTGTTCAAGACCCCACCCAGTGCCAGCTGGACTGCAGGCTGCTAACTGCTCCCAGGGCCAAGCTCTGGTCTGGAACAGGCCAGACTATGTGCAATTACACCCAGCCGTGGGGTGCTCACTGCAACTTGGGGCCTGGAATGGATGTCTCAAGACACCACAGGGAGTCCTACTCCCAGAAGTCCCAAGAAGAAAAGAAATTGTAGCACCCTGTCTCTCTCTGCTCCATGAGGACTTGGAATTCAGTTCCCTGAGGCTGACGTGCTCTGTCTTTGAAGGAAAGTCATGGTTTGGGGGTGCTATTTTGGACCTTATTGGGGAAGAACAAGACTCCAAGAGAGAATCGTCTCTGAAGACCAACCATAGTTGGTCAGAGCGGGGCTGACACCAGACCTTTTTCATTACCTTCTGCTGCTGCTTTAGACCAAGGTCAGGAGGAGTCAGGATTGGGAGACCCTGGTTTTAGAACTGTACATCTCTGTCCCCAGGAACCCTGTGGTTGCAAGGACAAGGTCTTCTCCCCATGTATTGTATCTGGGCCATCAGTGATCTCCATCGCCCATGAATCACCTGCAGCCACCTCTGCCGCACTGAGCCACCCTGGTATTACTGAGATGCCCTGGTACTGCCTCTGTGGTGCCTGGCATTGCTCTGGGGCTGCTGGAGAACCAGCCCTTGTGGCCTCTTTCTCAGTGTATTGTGTGTTCTAGCTGCTGCACCAGAACACACAGGCTGGGTAATGATAAACAACAGGAGGTCATTGGTTTATAGTCTGGAGACCAAGGCCAAGGACCACATTTGGGATGGTCCTCTTGCTGGATTATTATACGGAAGGAGGCATATGGTAAGAGTCTCTCTCTCTCTGTCTCTCTGTCTCTCTGTCTCTGTCTCTGTCTCTCTCTCTCTCTCTCTCTCACACACACACACACACACACACGAGAGAGAGAGAGAGAGAGAGAGAGAGAGAGAGAGAGAGAGAATCCAAACCCAGAGATAACACTCTCATCAAATCCCACCTCAGAAATAACAAACCATCTCCCAAGAGAGTACCATCAATTAGTTCATCATGAGGGCAGAGTCCTCATGACTTAATTCCCCTATCAAGACCCCCCCCTTCTCAACACCACTGCACTGGGGACTCAGTTTCCTACCCACAAGCTTTGGAGGATGGATACCTGTGAGGATAGATCCCCACAGCAGTGTGTAGGTTGTTCCATCTTCTCACACATTTTACCAGTGAAAAGGGGGATGTTCGGTCTGAGACTCCTCTGGACTCCCTGGGCACCAGAGGGCAGAACTTACTGCTTCAGAATGCCTAGTGTCTGACAACATGGTGTGAGGTACCTGGCTTGAAAAGGCCTGTTTTACTGGCTGTACAACCTTGAGAAAAGTCCTAGGAACCCCTGTTTCTTTCCCCCTGGGGCACTGAGGTGACAGCAGAGCGAGTTAGAGAACCTTGCAGGGCTCTGCTTCTCCTGTGCTATTGCTTTGCTGCCATGCCCGGAAGAATTCTTCGAATTCTTGATCAGTTTTAAAAATAGGACACACACCCTGACACTTTCCACGGGGCACTTCCAATTGTGTGGCTGGCCCAGACCTCCATCTGACTGGGAACAGAGAAGGTGTTAATCTCATGATGATAAAGTAGCTCTGCTGGTTGAAAGGAGACAAAATGGCGTCAGCATCCAGAGCCTGCACTTTCGGCAGAGCTTCACTGGACAGCCCTTCTTTCTGTTGTTTCTCTCCCTTTCTCTCCATCTAGGCTCTCCACTTGGGGGACAGTTTTGTGGTATTGATCACTAGAGTGATCAGAAGAGGCTTGGTCAGTCAACAAGTTACTGCAGTAATTTCAGCAGTTTGAGGAAACGTTGAATCCTTTACTTGCATCTCCTCTCCATCTGAGGGAGTGAGGGAGAGAGAGAGAGAGAGAGAGAGAGAGAGAGAGAGAGAGAGAGAGAGAGAGAGAGAGAGAGAGCAGGCGTTCTTCTCTGTCAGACAGAGTTCCCAGTGATGGAGGCTATATGATTTCGAAGCCATGCCGTCTGGACCATACTGTCTGCTTTGATGCTCCAGTAGGGGAGGAGAACAAAGGAAGGACTCCAAGTGCCCTTTAATGTTATCTCTTAGAAACGACGCATATCTCTTCTGCTTGTTGTCTATAGTTGGAGCTGGCTGTTAGGACATATCTAACAAGAAGGGTCTCAGTGGGGTCTTGGATCCCCAGGAAAAAGGGAAGCGGCAAATGTTGTTGACCCTGGAATGTCTAACCTATGTACCCTAGATATTTAAAGTTGAATACGTGGAGAGGAGATGTGGAGTGCTCACACATGTTCAGCTAAGGAAAGGGGTATTTGTTTTTGACTTTGGAGTATTGCAGGGTTTCCTGATAAAACACCGAAAGCAAAGCCCTCCGGTGGGTCCCCAGTTTCCCTCCCAGTGGCGAAGACTCTTTTTACTCCCTCTCCCATACCGAGGGCCAATAAACTGGGCCTTCCCAGAGTGGGTCGGGGAACTGCTGCAGTGGAGTGCATCACAGGACGAGGGCGGAGCTTAGTCAATGATGGCGTGCCAAGATGGCTGGCTTTGAGTCTGGCGAAGGTAAAAGTTGTGTGATTAGTATGGGTTTGACGCCCGCCACTTTGCTGTGAGTCCTGTTACTTTTGTTTTCATGAGTCACATCTACCTTGGTCCCCAGCCATCCAGAATGTTCTCTCACGCTGCCCTCTCTATTGTTATTGTGTTGTCTCTCATTTCTGTAGAGTTAGACAGGGCATGTTCGCCTTCTTCCATTTCTCCTTGCCCAGGTCATGTGGCCAGTTCAGAAATGGTAAAATCACTGGCACTCACAAGACAGTGACCCTCCGTGCCCAGCACCACAGTACCCATGAGACAAGCCCTTCCACTTCCCTCTAGTTTCGGAAACCCCGTCCTTTGGACTCAAGCCTCTGGAACTGTGGGTCACTCGCTTGGAGGGCTTGCCTGCCTGTCTGTCTTTAGCCACCAGCTTGCCTCAGTGCAGCCAGTGACTCTGCGAGTTACCTCATCTTGTCCGCATTTACATGGCCAAAGCCCATCACAGACAAAACACCAATAAAACGCTGGGCTTGGGAAACAGGGCTGCAGAGCAGGGAAATAGGGTTGTTCTCATGCTCCAAAATTTGTGGTTTTTTTTTTTTTCTCCTTTTTCTGGCAAAAGAGAAAACGAAATGTTTAAAAACAATGTACAGTCCACAGTTGATGGCTGTAGAATATGTACGGCCTTCAGCTGTTTCCAACACATTATTCACCATCTCTTTGAGCACTAGCTAGACGCTTACGCCACGTCTCCGCAAAGTGACTCACCCCACCTGGGGCTCTGCCTGGAGCCTGCTGGCCTGGGACCTTTGAAGGATTCCATACCTGAACGTATGTGGAATGTATAGTCACTGTCCCAAAGGATGACCTACCTCTGTGCTCATTCCACAGATGGGCTCTGAAAGAGGAACGTTACCAAGTCTGCTCCTTCTTGGGAGCAATCTAGCGCAGGTACCACCAGCCCCCGTCTCAGGCACTGTAGGCAAACCTGGCCTGAGTGTGGTTTCATCCAGGGAGGAATCCTGTGTCCTTGCAGTTCTTAGCTTCACTGTCAGGGAGCACTTGCCTTGTATTTTGGCCCTACCCCCCACCTTTCACCTTCTGTTCTCCTGGGTAGAAGTTGTTTTTTTTTTTTTTTTTTTTTTTTTCCTTCTTGCATTCTAGAAGGTTGGTCTAGGCAGTCATGGGGTTCCTGCTGATTCTTTTCTTCCTAGCACGTGACTTTGTCTCTTTGCAAACTGCATATGAGAATTGCCAGTAGGGACTTCCTTTACATAAAACGCTCCATCTACACATAGATAAACTTAAAACAAATCACTCTTTTAAAATGTTTCCACTTCTATTGAAAATAGTTTCTTCTCTTATATATAGTTTACCCCCATTCCTCCCAGTTCTTCCCAACCTTGCCTTCTTTCTGGATTCATTCCCCTTGTGTCTCTCATTAGAAAAGAATAAGTTCCTAATATATAGATCCCCCTTGAGAAGGGGAAATAATACCTCCTGAGAAAATTGGGGGCATGGGGTAGGTGGGAGAAGGGAGGGCAGAAGTGGAGGAGGAGGAGGGTAGGAGGGGAGGGGGGAGGATAACTTGAGGGGATGGGATAGTCAAGATGGGGGAAGGACAGAGATGAGAGCAAAGAAAGAGATATCTTGATTGAGGGAGCCATTATGGGGCTAGCAAAAACCTGGCTCTAGAGAAATTCTCAGGAATCCACAGGATGACCCCAACTAAGACCCTAAGCAATAGTAGAAAGGGTGCCTGAACTGGCCTTGCCCTGTAGTCAGATTGATGACGATCTTAAATGTCACTATAGAACCTTCATCCAGCAATTGATTGGAAACAGAGGCAGAGACCCACAACCGAGCACTGGGCTGAGCTCCCCAAGTCCAGTCAAAGAGTGGGAGGAGTGAGAATATGAGCAAAGAGGTCAAGACCATGATGAGGACACCCACTGAAAAAGTTTACCTGAGCTAATGGGAGTTCACCAACTCTTGTCAGACAGGGAAGGAACCAGCATAAGACCAAACCAGTCCTTCTGAATGTGGGTGACAGTTGTATGGCTGGGGCAGACTGCAGGGCCACTGACAGTGGCACTGGCATTTATCCCTACTGCTTGTACTGGCTTTTTGGGAACCTATTCTCTTTGGAGGGATACCCTGCTCAGCCTAGCTATAGTAGGGAGGGCCTTGGACCTTCCCCAAAACAATGTGCCTTACCCACTCTGCGGAGTGGATGGGGGGAGATGGAGGGAACAGGAAGAGGGGACAGAGCGGGAACTGGGATTGGTATGTAAAATGAAAAAAGATAGTTTTTTTTAAAAAAGAGAACACATTTCTAAGAAATAACAACCAAATATGACAAAATAAAATAACAAGATAAAGCAAAACCATCATGTTGAAATTAGGGATGATGGTGCTTTGTTTCATTTCCTACTGCTTTCATAAAACACCTCGGCAAGAGCATCTTGAAGGAAAGAGGGTTGGTTTATTTGGCTCCCGAGTCTAGGTTATAATCCATTGCTGCGGGGAAGACAACATGGCAGGAGCTCGAGGCAGCTAGTCATGCTTCATCCACAGTCCCATGTGAAAGGTAGAGAATCAATGCATTACTTTTTACTGAAGCTCAACCTACTTTCTCCACTCCATATATAGTCTAGGATATCCTGCCTAAGGAATGATGCCACCCATAGTGGTTGTGTTGTCCAAAATCAATGAACCTTGTCAGGTACTCCCCAGCCTACAACGTGCCATTAGGCTACCCTGATCTCTTTACATTGTGTGAAGTTAAAAATACAAACTAACCATCATAGGTGGATCAGGGAGAACATGGCTAATGTCTTCTCTGCTTGATTCTGTAAGCCACTCTACCAGTACTTCTTAAAGGGCTCTCTGCTGCCCAACAAGCATAGCTGGAAAAAGTACCAAGGAGGCTTGCCTCTAAGAAAATGGCAGCTGTGGGAATTTTGATGCTGTCATACAGATCTCAAAAAATCAAAACCAAAACCAAAAATTCAACAACACAACAAAACAAAACATCAACATAAAACCAAGAAGGCGATAGAATGTTGACGCGTAAAATGTAAGAAAGCAGGCAGGAAAATTAAAACAACTTTGAGATACCATCTTACACCTGTCAGAATGGCTAAAATCAAAAACACCAATGATAGCCTTTGCTGGAGAGGTTGTGGAGTAAGGGGCACACTCATCCATTGCTGGTGGGAATGCAAACTTGTGCAACCACTTTGGAAATCAGTGTGG
>NW_026067922.1:4179303-4311054 GCF_014885135.2 Alexandromys fortis
GGGCGAGGGGTGGGGGGGGGGGGGGGGGGGGGGGGGGGGGGGGGGGGGGGGGGGGGGGGGGGGGGGGGGGGGGGGGGGGGGGGGGGGGGGGGGGGGGGGGGGGGGGGGGGGGGGGGGGGGGGGGGGAGGGGGAGGGAAATGGGAAATGGGGAGGAGGAGGTAATTTTTCCAAAAAAAATAAATAAAAAAAAAAGAAAAAAAAAGAAAGCAGGCAGGAGGATGGATTGTCTTCCTGGGAATATCCTCTTTCTTCTGTTCAATTCAATGCGCTGTGTGTTGACAACTTGGCTGCTTGCATCCCCTGACTTTCTTCAATAGTCAGGCAGTTTACTCAGGCCTGCAGAAGGCACACCTTCTTTGGGTCACCCTTCCAGGGAACCGAGGTAACCATGGGAACTAGGAGAGCCTTGGTTTCAATGATCTCATGACAGAACCACTTTGTGGGTGAGTTAGCAAGAACGTCTTCCTCTCTAAAGAGATCTCTAAACCCCTACCACAGAGATGGCTGACCCAGGGAGATGGAAGCGGGGCAGAGAGGAGCTGCTGGCAGCTGGTTCCCAGCAAGGTTTGGTAGTTCTCTGCAAATTCTAGGTTTATTGAACAGTGGTCGTTGTCTGATTAGTTCAAACTAGCTGACTGAGAGGCATTTGTGGAGATAATTGGAAGGTTGGTGGATAAAATAGGAAAGAAGATGTCCATACAATGGAAGACTATTGCTAAATGGGAGCAATTTACAAATCCTAGCTATTGACAATACTGGCTTGGTGCTCCCTGGTTTCTGCTACCCAGGGGCTGATGATGTGATACTTTGGGTAGGGCTCAGACTAGAATGTCGTCCGCTTTCACCTCCTTCTATGACCTTATCATGTGCTCATCTCTGACCCTGGCATAAAGGTGTCAGACTCTAGAGAAGAAAGATGCCCCACTTTCGTTCTGAGGGGTTCCCCAGCAAAGCAACTTTCTTTGTTTTCAGAGAGCTACCTTCTTCCTGCCCAGTGAGCCTGCCGAGGATCAGTCTGGGGAAATCTCCGCTGTTAATGGTGTGGAGATGGATTGGACAGAGATGTGTGCACCCTGGGAGGCCCAACCCGAATGCTTCACTTGCAGGCACCAATTGCAGGTGCCCCCTGCGGGTGGCCTAGTTTCCTCAGTGGGTCAGTGCTGTGGAGCCTGCCTTGTGGGGTTCACAGTGGGAGTGAGTTCCCATTTCTGGGTTGGGGAGGGAGACCAGGTGTTTTTAGCTTGACTTTTCCTAGATGGGGAGTTACACTTAAGCTTTTGTTTTGTTTTTGATTATGGGGAATAAATGAAATTCACACTTGGTTCAAAGAAAGGACCCCCACAAAAAATGCCAAGCTTCAAGTGTGTGATGGTAAGGGGCTATCTGTTCAGTGTCTGCCTGGTGGACTTGCAAACACTTGGGCCTAGAAGCCTCTCATTCTTCCCCACCACAGCAATCTGTTATTTCTGTCTGCTGCTAGGATCTGACTTGATATCACAGCCTCTTGAGCTAACTCACTCTGCACTCAGAAGCATCTACTTGAAATATGGTGTAGGTATGATATTATGATACCCCTAGAACCTCCCGAGAGCTTGTACTGCCCCCAGTCCTGACTGTCCAGGGGATCCTTTCAGGACTACAAACAGTGGAGGTCCTTCCTAGTCCTCCCTCAATTACATCTGCTGCCCCATGATGCTGTGAACCAGGATACTTCTGCTCCCTCCTTAGGCAGGGCCACGACATATATTAGATGAAGAGGAATCTCCCATTGGTGCTGCTGTCTTGACAGGGTCAGGGTCTGCTGGGGAAGATCAAGTAGGTTTTGATTTCTTCTGGTGGTTATGAGTCTCCCTGCAGTCCCTGGCATGTTGGGTTCCATGGGAGCCAGGGGTCCCCCACAACACACTCACAGTCTCTGGATGGTCATTCAGTTGAAGCCAGAATTCCAAAGATCCAACCTGGCCATGGATCTAGAAGCAGCAAAGGCTGTGCACAGAACGGCAGAAGAGGATGGGAGTGAAAGGGGCAGAGATGCATTTGTGAGGCTCCCATTCATGCTGGCTTCTTTTATGTAGTGTCTCATTTGATTCTCCTTTAGACACACGGGCTGTGGGCTTTTTATTTTACCAGTAAGGTCTCTAGTCATAGAAAAGTCTCTGTAGACTTATGGTGCGGTGGACTTTGGGTTGGAATCAAGACTGCCAGTCTCCTGAGCTATGCTCTTTGTTGCTGGACCAGACGAGCATTGCATTGGACATGTCTTCTGCTCTTTGAACCTTCACTTCCCACTTGAAAAATGAGGTATTGAACGCCATGCCTTATAGAGCATTCTCTGGTGACTCTCGCCCTGGGGAGTCCTGGAAGTGATTATGGCTGGGAGATGATCAGGGAAAGAGCAAGCCTGTCCCCCCCACTTAGGACAGCAGTATATTATAGAATTTACTGGTTTGTGTGTGTGGGAACAGGAACTTGGTTTGACTTTTGGTGCTATCATCACTGATACGCTTTCCAATAAGAAAATGCACAGTGCCCTTTCCCTGAGCAAAGTTTCTTTCAGGGATGCTCTACGGGGTTCCCCTTTAGTGCTCATACTGGGTCTCCCAGGTTTATATGGGAGTGAGACTCTGGGAGTCTCTAGGGAGTCCAGCAGTGCCCTTTCCATCAGCCACACTGCACCCCTACGACAGTCACTGAGCCAACTGAGAGTGTGCTAGGCTGGCATCTGGGGTGAGGGGCTCCTGGAGAGAGCAGAGACTCATTGTTCTGTCGAAAGGTAGATAAAGACCTCTGATGGATTGATGGGAAAAGATGTCAGTCAGCCGACACTGTGTGGGGAAATGTGTCTTGGTGCTGGGCTCTGCTGGTTCTGCCTTTGCTGTCTTTCTAAGAGTGTCTGAAAAGTGCCACTGGGTAGGAGATTGCCAGCTATTGGGCCCCAACCGCTTTCGGATCACAGAGTTAATTTCTCATCCACTAGTTACGCCCTGAGAGAAATTTCTGGGGCCCTCAAAGGACTTTACACCCTCTCCGTGTGTCCGAAGGCTTTGATTTCATAACACATGCTTGGTGTATAGACATATATATGGTGCATATGTGCCCGCTTCAAACTCCATCACAGTGCAGGGTCTCTGTGGGCTCAGACTGTCCCCAGCAAACAGATGTGCCATGGTGAGCAGGCGCCATTGCTTTCACTCTGTATTTGCACTGGGAACAGGAAGGACATTACTTTTTAGCATAAGAGAAAGTGAGAATGTGTGTGTGTGTGTGTGTGTGTGTGTGTGTGTGAGAGAGAGAGAGAGAGAGAGAGAGAGAGAGAGAGAGAGAGAGAGAGAGAGAATCAGGCTGTCCACGTTGTCATCTATACCTTTGGTCATACACGCATGCCCATCACTCCTGAGTGGAGTACGAGGCTTCCATTTGGACTTTGGCTGAAAAAGGTGCACATCACCACACCTGTCATGTGGGATCTTCTGTGGAAGATGGGACTAAGCCCAAAGAGCTCTGGGGGGGGGGGGCATATGCTGCTCCAGGGCGCCTCTCCTGGCCTCTTGCCAGCCCAGAATCGAAAGGACAGGCCTTTGGAAAGGCTCTCACCAATTGGCTATCCAGGTTGTCTAAAAGGGCACCGATAAATCAAAACCATGTGGCAGCTCCCCCTTGAGAAGCTCCCATTCCATGCAATTGGAGGGAAGGAAGCAAGGCTGGCAATCAGCCCCCATGCATCTCTTACCTCTCTTTGCTCCTTGATCTTCATCCCTCACATCACAGGGAGGCAGATAATTCAATTTTAACTATGGTTCCTGAATCTAATGGCGAGAATATCTCTTTTCATGACTGGGAAGTAGAGTTATCCCTTGAGTGAGAAATGGAAGATTCAGTCTCGTGAGGATTGGGTCAGAGAAGAGATAATATTTAAAAATCTTTTTGTGTTTTTAAAATTTAATGTACGTGTGCATGTGTGTGTGTGTGTGTGTGTGTGTGTGTGTGTGTGTGTGTATGCCAGGGTGTGCATATGGAAGACAGTGTACAACTTACAGGAGTCTGTTCCTTTTTTCTGCTATGTAGCTTCTGGACATGAATTCAGGTCTTCAGGGCTCGGTAGCAAGCACCGTTACCCACTGAGTTATCTTTCTAGCCCCAGGACCATTTTTATGCTTGCAGTGACTTATGATGTGAACCTTGGGATAAGCTCCTGACCCAGAAAAGCAAGAAAACTCAGCTTTCCTGCCTACCAACTCAGTCCACCAGAGGAGGTTCCTGAGCCCGAGCCACCTACTTTCGACATGGGGCTCCTTTACTGAACAGTCTGAGATGTGATCCAGTGTTGGATCAAGTTTAGTTTAAACAGCATTGGTATTAAGGAACGAGAGGTAAACCATACTATAGAACTAAGCAAGGGAATTCTGGGATGATGGGAGTGGCAGAAACAAACTTTTCTTTTTCTCTTTTCTTCTTTTCTTTTATTCTTTTCTCTCTCTTTTCTCTCCTTCCTTCCTTCCTTCCTTCCTTCCTTCCTTCCTTCCTTCCTTCCTTCCTTCCTTCCTTCTTTCCTTCCTTCCTTCCTTTTAAAACAAGGTCTCTATATTTAGCCCAAGTAGCCCTGGAACTCATTATGTCCAGGCTGGCTTTGAACTAATAGAGGTCCTCTTGCCTCTGCTTCCTGGGTGCTGTGATTAAATGTGTGCACCACTATACCCATAATCTTGATTATTAATTGATGAAAAAAAATACAGTACTCTATGAGAGGAATAGGCTTAAAGACATAAAAAGACCTTTAGAATCTTGGTTCCAGAGGTTGATGTATGTATGAGTCAGGAAGTATATGAGTCTAAGCATATGACTTGGTACCTGGGACACCAAGACTACATTTAAACCCTATAGCATGGCTAGTTCCTTCATTGCGAAGAAAGGCTGCGGTGCCCCGTTCAATGCCAGTTCATATCTCAGCGACACTTGGGATCTAGTGCTAATGTCGGGCCATGGAGGTTAACGCATAGATCTTGCCTCTTCACCACTGTCTCGAAGCACAGTCAAACTTGAGAGTGCAGAGCTGACATCGTGAACTTATAAACACGTCCAACTTTTCTACCCTGTGCCCAGTTCTCTAGCAAAGGAAGTAGAGTAGCAGGGGAAGCACTCCAGACTTTTGAGTTTGAGCTTGAACCCTGGAACTTCCTCGCCATTGACCATGGATGCCTTTCTTCTCCTCAGCAGGCTTCCACTTTATCAGTTGGCAGCAGCAGCACTCCCAAGCTGCCTGCGTACCCATGGAAACCTCCTTTGTATTGACTTCCCAGCTTGCTCTCCCCCCCCCCCCCACATTCCCCTGAGGTTTATTATTTTCTTCTCTCTACACAGGTTTCTCTGTGTAGCCCTGGCTGTCCTGGAACTTGCACTGTAGACCAGGCTGGCCTCAGACTCACAGAGATCCACCTGCCTCCGCCTTCAGAGTACTGGGATTAAAGGCGTACACCATTGCTGCTTGGCTGAGGTCTACTGGTTAAGGGTTTGACTTCTCCTTGGTGTCAATCTTGTGGTACTGGAGGATATTGCCGATGAAACTCACTTTCCTCCCACCCCTATAATCATAATGAGGTCAAGTCACTTATTCTACTCCTATGGCCATTTTTATAATCATTTTTCAAGAAGGTGTTGTATACGAGCAAGATGAGAATTCTACCCAGTCATGTGGAAGACATCACCCTTGTTGTGGGATAATGCTCTTGTGCATTGTAAAGATTTGACACTCATATCAGTTTAATAAAGTGATGATTGGCCAGTAGCCAGGCAAGAAGTATAGGTGGGACAACCAGACTAGGAGAATTTTGGGAAGAGGAAAGGCAGAGACACAGTTGCAAGCCAGACAAAGAGGAAGCAAGATGAGAATGCCTTACTGAGAAAAGGTACCAAGGCATGTCACTAAACATAGATAAGAATTATGGGTTGATTTAAGTTGTAAGAGCTAGTTAGTAATAAGCCTAATCAATAGGTCAAACAGTTTATAATTAATATAAGCCTCTGTGTGTTTCTTAGGGGACTGAATGACTGGGGACCAGGCGGTACAACAACTTCTATCTACACACCCTTATCAGTCTTAATTGTCAACTTGTCAACCTAGAATCACTGGGAGAAGCTGTGATGTCTGTGGTCTTGTCTTAATTATTGAGCTTAATTATTGAACTCACAGGGATCTGCCTGTCTCTGCCTCCTGAGTGCTGGGATTAAGGGTATGAGCCACCACTGCCCAGTTTTATGTGAATTATTAACTGATGAAAGTAGAGTGCACTGTGAGTGGCAGGTGTTCCTGGACTGTCAAAGAGAGCTAGCTATGCATGAATCAGGGAGTGAGCTAGTGAGCGGGCCACCTAGCTGGCAGTGTCCCCCATTGTTCTTGCTTGTCCTTGTCTGTGGGTAAGTTCCCTAACCAGAGGTAATGCTACATAGAATCAATCCTGGCTTGGGGTTCCTCCCATGAGTTCTTGTCCTGACTTCTTACAACAATGGACTGAGACCTAGAAGTGTAAGCCAAATTGCATCTCCACCACAAATCGCTTTTGGTCACAGCATTTTATCAGAGCAGCAGAAAGACACTAGAACAACACCCAAGGCTCTCAACAATGATGTAAGTAAATTCTTCAACAAAATAACCAAAGGAGAATTTGAAGGATGCCGAGTCTCTGTGAGCCCTTGGTCAGTGTGATCAGATGTCTGCCCCCACCTGCTGAGGCTGGAGAGGGTATTGACATAACTGGAGTTGTATTCACTACAGACACACTTAGTTCTCCAATGGCAGGATCTCAGACCAAATTAGCACAAGAAGAGAAGGAACTGACCATGCGTCTTTTCTGGGAAGGCAGACTTTGAGCTGGTTGAAGGCTTGCCTTTGCAAAGACTTCACTGGTCACTGTTACAGAGGTCCAGCACGTGTCTGACTGTCTGTAGAAGTTACTCTTCTGTTTCTGTGAGATGGCAGCATGACCAAAGGCAACTCAAGGAAGAGGGGGTTTATATTGGCTTACAATGACATGGAGAGTCGGTCATGGTGGGAGCAGGAGGCTGAAGGCACACATCTTCAAATGCAAGAACAAAGCAGACAACAAGAAATACAAACACACAAGGCTTTAAATTCTCAAAACCCGTTTTAGATAGGAGTCTGTTAGGGACCTAAAATGTTACTATTCCCTCAGCTATGAGTCTGGCAGGACACAGCGGCCGTCTCTTTCCTAGATACTTTAGCCAATGTCTCATTGCCTCATTAGTTTAGACTTGGTTTCATCTCTGTCTCCAAATGTAGTTTTCATCGTAGTCAGGAGACTGGGATGCGATGATATCATTGGTTTAGACTTGCATTACAGGCTACAGTGCTGAGTACCGAGTGAAGACCCACCAGTGCTCGGGATCAAGGGGACAACCTGATTATCAGAAGGCTCAGTCAATGCCAGGTGGCAGGAGTTGCAGTGTCTCAACTATTGACCTTTAGTGTCCGATAGGTTGCCGAGTGCCTGGCACTCGGGTCTGTCCTCATGTTTTATAGTCATCACTATGAGCACTGGAACTGTGGTGAGGTGGTTAAAAATCGGCTCATATCTAAAAAAAAAAAATGACTACTAAAGAATGTCAAAAGCTATTGGTGGGATTGGATGAGTAGGGAAACTCAAGTGGGTTAAGAAATGAGTGTTCTTAAAACCTTTGGACAACTTACGAGATAGGATGTTAATATCAACAGAGGCATGGGAATGAACTCACCATGAATTCTATAGAGTCAGCCCATAAATGAACTCACTGTGTGTTCTATAGAGTCAACATGGGAATGAACTCACCGTGTATTCTATAGAGTCAACATGTAAATGAACTAATCATGTATTCTATAAAGTCAATATGTAAATGAATTCACCATGGATTCTATAGAGTTAGCACATAAATGAACTCAGTTCTAGAGAAATGAACTCACCATGTGTTCTATAGGGAAACAAGACAGGGTATTTCTAGTACAATTTTCATAACTTCTCTAAATAGTTCGGAAGGGCTCACTGTATGAACAGAGTTAATGGAAAAGTCAGAAATGAGCCCGAGGGTTAGAAGAAAGCCATTATCCAGTTACAAACAACCATGTTCTTGACTCAGGTTTGCAAACACCTAAGAATGCATCTTCTGTGGAACCTATGGGTCCACCCTTCTTCCTGTCAATTTGTTCATGCCCAACTTTCATCCACACTTCAGCATTCATCTGGAAAAATTCCTCCTTGCTCAGCCTTAGTTCATGCGAAGGTGGTGGCTGGTAGCTGGCTCCCATACCATCCACCTGGAGGCCCCAGGAGTAAGCATGTGAAAGAATGGTTGGCTTGCTTATTCCATTTCCCTGGCCACAGGACTGTGGGGCCATCCATTGGAGACGTTAGGGTGCTAAGCTGGTAGATTGCTAACTCGGAGCCACTGGTGACTACGTTGCTGCTTCAGATAGTGTCTGAGGGTGAGGACAACACAGAATTTATTAGAGCCAGAGAGAAATATGATTTTGACCACAACATCTTTTTGAGTGCATTAAACAAGGCTTTGCCTGAATATAAACTTAGGATTTTTAGTTTATTGCAATAATTTTTGTGTGGAGTAGTGGTTTTTTCTCCTCTTCTTCTACCACCTCTTCCTCCTCCTCCTTCTCTTCCTCCTCCTCCTCCTCCTCCTCCTCCTCCTCCTCCTCCTCCTCCTTGTCCTTCTTGTCCTACCTCCTCTTCTCTGCTACACTCAGGGGCTTCTGCAAGACTTCATAAAGAAAATAATGCTGCCACACAAGTGATCAAAATTCACTCCAGTGGTAGCTTGGGATGAATTGTTGGTAATTAAGAATGACAATTATTAAGAAAATACGCTTGTAAAAAAGCAAGAATAATTTTGTCCTGGGACCTATAAAAGACCTGCTAAGAAAATATGGTCTTTATTAGAAGATTAAAGACAAATCCTGGGGCGTTTTGACAATTAGTGTTAATTCTCAACGTGACAGGATCAGTAATTGCTTAGGAGACAACCCTCTGGACACACCTATAAAGGATTAAGCAGGTCTGGTTGGCCTCTGGGTATGCCTGTGGGGGATTTTCTTGATCAGGTTAATTGAGGTGAAAAGACACGCCCACTGTGGGTGGAACTACTCCTTAAGTTGGTCCTGGACCTGCACAAGGCAGGGAAAGTTAGCTTTCTGCTTTCTGATTGTGAATATGATATAATCAGCTGCTTCAACCTCCTGCCATCTTGGTTTCCTGCTACGATAAACTGTATCCTTGAACTGTGAGCCTTAGGGAATATTTTCTCCACTAAACTTCTTTTGTCAGAGTATTTTATCACAGTAACCCAAGAGACTAAGCCAGGTGTAGAAGTCAGAGTGATGGCTTAAGTGCAGAGGAGGTGAGTATCACCATCAAATGGAAAGCCATGGATGTAGACATGGCTAGGTTTCCCTTGGAGATATTGAGGTCTCCTAAAGACTCAGATTGGTGAAGATCATTCTTAGCTAGTTATTGACCTGTGCAAGGAGTGAAGAGAATATTCAGGAGGTTGGTACATGGTAGTGTTACTGAAGGTGTGTATCTCAGAGAGTTGGGATTAACACAAATGAGGGGAAGTATGGGTCTAAAGAGTAGATGAAGCAAGTGACACATTTTGATCCTCTCAGCCCTGTCTTCAGGAGACAGCAGGTGGAGCACTGCTCTTGGGACTAGGGAACCATGTTCCTAGTGACTGTTCCCAGATGATCACAGCCCTGGGACTAGACACACTTTTTGGATAGCAAGTCTCGCCAAGTGTGGTCAGCCCTTTGAACATTTGCCATGGGTACGCTGTTCCCAGCACCTGCCTGACATCTCTTTTGTGCTTGAGCTAATAGCCAGGCCCCCAGAAGTCTCTGCATAATGTTACTACATGTTTGATGTCCCTGAAAAAAAGAGGGAACACATAATCATGATTTAAAAATAAACAGCAGAAGACAAAGTATTTTGGTTCTTGGCTCTACCCGCTGCTGGTGAAGTCATCTCTTCAAGTGGGCTCTGGCCACGGTGCACTTGGAGGCCAGTGAGGTTTGGCAGTCCTTGGCCTTGGTTTGCAGAGGGCTGGGCCTGCTTACAGATGACAGCTTCCATCTGCCACAATTATGATAAGGCTGGGACAAGACCTTGAGTTGGCAGTACCTCGCTCTGGGCTTCCCCCTTGATGTCCTGACTTGCTTCTGTCTTTCTGTCCTTTTGACCCTTTTAGAACAGTACAGAGCATCACTGCAATTAGCCAGGGAGACATGTCAATGGGTTTGCCATCGAACACAGGCCCAACCTATTCCAGGTGCTTGGCGGCCATAAGGTTTATTCAAACAAATGGAAGATGGAGGAGGGCCAACTCTCAATCCTAAGACTAAGCCTGTGGATATATTTTCCCTTTCAAAGGCAGAGGCTTTAGGAGGGGTGGATTACCATACAAGTGGCTTCAAGCACAGCTCAGTGAGAGTTTTTGGGTTAAAGGGAAGAGGCTGAGAAGGGCAAAAGTATGGGAACCATAGACACGGAGTAACTAGAAGACATCTAATCAATGTCTGATGGCTCATGGAGTTTAGCTCATTGCTCCTGAAGGAAGGCCACATTATACCCAGGACACAGGTCTGATTTAATAATATTCAACTATTTAATTACAAGAAACCCTCTACAAAGTATCTGTCTTATGAAAGTATTATTAAGGTTGAAAGCCGAATGACGAGCTGGAGATGATTTTTGCAACGTTGGTGACAGAATTAAAATGCCAAAGTACATAGGCCTTTGTAAGATAAGGGGGAGAGGAAGCAGATGGAAGATGCCTCAGTGACAAAGAGTACTCACTGCTCTTGCAGAGGACCCAGGTTCAATTCCCAGCCCTCACATGGTGGCTCACAATGACCCAGGAACTCCAGTTCAAAGGAAGCTGTTACCCTTTTCTGAGCTCAGTGGATGTGGCATGCATGTGGTGCTCATACATACACACAGACAAAACACACATTCACTTAAAATATGAGCAAACAAATATTTTATAGAAAAAGGAGGGAGAAAGCTAACCCCATGCAGATTGTTGGAAAAAGAATTAAATTTCAGAAAGAAAATAGGAGAAAGCCAAAGTGGCAAGAAACCCAGAAAAAGATACAAGCATCCCTAATTATGAAAAGATGCCAATTGAAAAGGAAAGATCATAGTTTACCTACTGGTGAAGATACAAGGATTGGATTGAAGGAACGTAACTGTTATTAGGAAGCTCTAGAGGGAAACACTTCCTTAATCAGTTGGCGAAAGCTGTTTATGGGAACTTTGACCTGAAGTATCAGAATGCAAAATGCCAGTGGTTTTGGTCAGTGTCTTATGACAGCGTTAGAAAAGTAAAGAGGATGCAAGTGTTGTAAGGAAGATGTGACTTTGAGTAATGAGGATTGGGTTAAGTTTAGGGTGGGGCTAGGGGTCAGTTATGACGCTGGCTCTGTCTCAGGAGCACTGGGTACACAAGGTGGAGTCTCTCTCTCCAGTTTTCAGTTCCTGCCGCCACACCACTGACTAGACCTGAGGCCTTGGTAAGTCACTTTCCTGTCTGTACTCAGGTGTAAACTGTGGGAAATATGGTCAAAAGCGCTCTCTTGATGAAATGAACTCATAATGAAAATACTCCCGGGCACTGATTTGCCTGGGGCAGTCGTGTTTCGTTTCCCCGTGATTCGCCATAACTAGCAACAACACCTTTTGGTCTCAGAAAAGAAAGCCCGATTTTGGACATTGAATGGCATGATCATCCAGTCCACACACGGGCTCTTGGTACCCATATCTGCTGACTGCTGTAAGTCTGTTCTCGGCGGCACAAAACCAATCCAACTTCTTGATGACCTGTCACATGAATGGTATGTTTGTTCTGTTTGTCTAGTCTACATCTTCAATGTCTCTGTTTCTCTAAAAGCCGACATCTCATCCATCAGCGGCCCCTGGGCTGCATCTCTGCTGTGTTCTTAGAGTACAAAACATACCTTCCCTCAGACACGATGCATTCTTCTTCCCGCCTGTTGATGTCTTCTGCTTAGTGTGACAGAGCTGCCCACTTCCCTTCCCACTTTAAGCTTTATTTCCCCCCAGCAGGCATCCTTTTAAGGTCATTTAGAAATGGGGCTGGCTGTAGTGGCACAACACACCTTGAATCCCAGCACCAGGGAGGCAAAGGCAGACAGAATTCTATGAGTTCCAGGACAGCCAGGGCTACACAATGATAACCTGTCTTTAAACAAAACAAAACAAGCAACCCAACCAACCAGCCAACAAACAAAAATATCAACTCCCTTTACATTGCAATACCTTCTTTGAAGTTCTGCTTTTCAGTAAAAATTTCAGCCTCATCCGACTGGGGTTTCTAGGATCTGACCCCTTTGCTATCATTGTCTTGCCTCCTTAATTGTACTCCAGCAACACCAGCCCCTATGCGGTTTCTCCAACTGGTACTCTTATGAGTGTCGGGAACCTTGCATCTGCTTTTCCCATTGTGGTGACTTCTCTGTCCTCATTTACATAATCAAATTACTCTGGCTAGATCCAGAGTTTACCTCCAGGTCTACAGTATGCCTTTCAATGTTTGTTTAGGTTTAAGCCTCACAGAGTTCTCAAGTTCTCATTGCTATGCTTTGCAATATTGTATCTGTTCTTAAAGAGTTTACATTTCTGGCGTAATTGCAAAGGAAATTGTTACTTTATTTTCTATTTGATACTTGTATAGGGAAATACAGTTGATGGCAGGTGCTGAATTTGTATCTACTGCCTAGTTAGGAATTTCCTAGCTCACTACTTGTTATTTCAAGCAGTCTTCTTGCTCAAGTTTTGACAAATAATCAAGTCATCAATTAAAAGATAACATTTTATTTCTGCAATGGCTAGTTTTTATGTCAACACAAGCTAACATCATCTGGGAGGAGGAAAACTCAATTAAAAAATACCTCCGGAAGATTGGGTTATAGGTGAGCATCTTTTTTTTTTTTTAATTAGTGAGGTTCCAACCCAATGTGGGTGGTGCCATCTCTGGGGCTGGTGGTTCAGAGTTCTGTGAGAAAGGAGGCCGAGCCACAAGGAACGAATCAGCAAGCAACACTCCTCCATGGCCTTGAAGTTTTAGAGAGAATTTGGAATTTAAAAGAATCTGAATATTTTTAAAGAGGCAACTTTTAAAGTGTTTGAATTTGTAAGGCTGTGGGACTTAAGGCTGTCAAATGTTTTACGTTGTCTTAACTAATGTGAGATCTTGGGGATGAACAAGAAAGGAAAGGTTGACATTTGTGTATCCAGTTGACAAGAGGTCAGCTGTCCTGGCTGGTTTTATGTCAACTTGACAAGCTAGAGTCATCTGAGAGGAGGGAACCTCAACTGAGAGATGCCTCCATAATAGCCAGCTTGTAGGGCATTTTCTTAGTTAGTGAGTGATGGGGGAGGATCCAGCCCATTGAGGGTAGTGCCATCCCTGGGCTGGTAGTCCTGGGTTCTGTAAGAGAACAGGCTGAGTAAGCAGCACCCTCCATGGCCTCTGTATCAGCTCCTGCCTCCAGGTTCCTGCCCTGTTTGAGTTCCTGTCCTGACTTCCTTCAGTGATGAACAGTGATATGGAAGGGTAGGCCAAATAAACCCTTACCGCCCCATCAATAATAGCACAATTTCTTCCTTTCTTGGTTTTATGACTTTATTCTTTTTTCTTATTGATGAATTTTTCTTAAAGATTCATTAGTTTATTTGTGTGTGTGTGTGTGTGTGTGTCTGTGTGTGTGTATGTGTTTAAAACTCCAAAGAGGTCTTGCATTTTGGGAAATTGTGTTTCTTTGTTTTTTGAGACTATCTCATGACCTTTTATTTTCATTTTGTCCTCATGATGAATTTGATTATCAAATAGTCAATCAGTCTTGTATTCCTGTATTGTAATTCCACTTGCTCATGATGAATTATCCTTCTTACATGTGGGTGGATTATATTTGCTAACATTTCACTTGTGTTCCCAGAGAAATGTTTCCGATATTTTTCAGGGTTGGGGTATCTGAGCATGTAGTATCCTTTAAAGGGCTTGGTAAATAATCCTTTTCTAAAAAGGTGTTTATATGATTGATGGTATTTATTGATACATATTGGATACAATATAGCAGAAGAATCATTTGAGTTTGGAGCATTTCTTTCAGGAGTATTTTTCGGCAAACATAACTTACTTGGTAAATATAGGACGATTAAAGTTTTTCGGTTTTACTTTGTGTTGTTTTAATAAGGTGAGATTCTCAAAGAAATTGTCTATTTAATCTATGCTGGCAGTTTAGAAAGCTACCATTGTGTGCAATATCCTGAATTTTGATGTTCATTAGGCTGTAGTTAAAGCCACTTCTTTCATTTCTGATATTCTCAGTTTGTTTCTTTACTTCTTTATTTCCCCTAAGGTTATTCAGTTCTATTGATTTTCTCAAGGGCAATGTTAAAATACTTGGCAGTCCCTTTTCACTTAGCTAATTTCTGTTCTTACTTTTGTATTATTTCCATTTGCTTTCAATTCAGATTATTATTTTTTTGTAGCATAAGGAGGAACTTGTTCTATGGAGGATTCTATACCTTTTTAGTTCCCGGCGCCCGGCCGCCCACATGGCTAGCTTATGCCCGAAATAATTACACGGAAACTGTATTCTTTTAAACACTTCCTGGCCCGGCTAGTTCCAGCCTCTTATTGGCTAGCTCTTACATATTGTTCTAACCCATTTCTAATATTCTGTGTAGCCCAAGAGCTGGCTTACCAGGGAGGATCTTAACCTGCGTCTGTCTGAAGTGGGAGAACCATGGCGACTCTCTTACTCAGCTTTCTTTCTCCCAGAATTCTGTTCTGTTTACTCCACCCACCTAAGGGTGGGCCTATCAAGGGGCCTAGGCAGTTTCTTTATTAATAAGAAATCACTCCCACATCAGCATATAAAGGTAGGGAGATTCTTTTAAAATGTATTTATTATTAGTTAATTAATTTTTAAAACAAAGGTTCTTTAAAATCATCTAAGATGGCTTGAATGTGAATGTCCACTCTTGGTTCACACATTTGAACATGTGGTCCCCAGGGCAAGGTGCTGTTTTGAGAGGTCACAGAACCTTCGGGTGACTAATTGAGGGGGGGGGTCACAAGAGGGTGGGCCTGGGAGGGTGGTAGCTTGTTTTCTGTTCAGTCACGATGCGAACACACATTGCCTTTGCTGCTACACACAGATCACTCAGACTGTCACCTCTTTCTTGCCATGATGGACTGTACCTCTTGGAACCACGATGCAGAGAAAGCCTCCCTCCCTTAGGTGCTTCTGCCAGGTATGTGGTACAACACCGAGAAAGGAGCTGACATGCACTCTGTTTCTTTTCTTTCTTTTTGAGGCAGGATTTCTCTCTGTAGTCTATGTTGGACTGGCCTTAAGTTCATAGCAATCCTTCTGTCTCGCCTCCTCAGCACTGGGATTATAGCTATGGGTCCACCGATGCCCTCTTTTAGCTACATCTCATAAATATTTTCATCCAATTCAAATATTTTCTGGTTTTTTTTTTACTTCAAGTTGTTTGAAATTTATTTGGTTTTTGTTTAATTTCTAAATATTTGATTTTCACCCTGGCTTTTACATTATTATCAATTCCCAGTTTATTTTTTGTTTTGGAATAATAACATGTCATAATACTTTAATATTTTTAAATTTATGTAGAGTATAGGGAATGCTTTATACGCATCTGAGAAGACTGTATTTTCTAGGTTTGGAGCCTGGAGAGCCTCTGGCCGTCACCATGGCAATACCATTCAGAACGTTTCTATCTGTGCTGCATTTTGTTTTACTAGTTTTTATCACCAACTCAGAGGGTACAGTTTTCAACTCTGTAGACTTGTCTTCTTTGCTAATATTTCTGTTAAGTTTGGACTTTGTGTCCTAAGGTCTTGTCCTCTCCATTTAGGGATGGAGCAGAAATCATTCCCTTGTTATCTCTGTCCTATTCCAGGTCTGAAGTCAGTGTAGACTCCAGCTCTTTTATGAGAACTGTTTGCATAGATTTTACTTTTACTCTCAAACTCTTTTTGTTGGCTGATTTTTTTTCCTGTTTGCTAATTTCATACTTGTGTGTAATGTATTTTTTATATCTATGTTTCACCCTGTGCACTTGTAGCTGAGATGTAAATTTTTTTATAATGTTTTTTATAATGTTCGTTCTGATCATATTAGTCTTTTGATTTTTTATGTAAAATTTTTTTTTACATTTGCTTATTTTCATGGGTGTATTTGTGTTCCTGTGGAGGTCAGAGGTCAGATTTCATAAGTTGGTATTCTCCTTCTGCTCTATGGGTTCTGGGGATCTAACTTAGGTTGATAGCCTTGGTGGCAAGTGTCTTTATACACTGAGCCATCTAATGGCCTTAAATAAGCAAATGCATTAACTTACTCATTGTCGTGTATATGAGTGTATGTGTATATGTGCAGGTGCACCACAGCACATGTGTAGAGGTAAGTAAACAAGCTCCGGGAGGTGATGCTTTCCTTCCACTAGAATCCAACTCAAGTCATCAGGCTTGGTGGCCAGTGCCTTTACCCACTGAACCATCTTGCTGGTCCTGTATTGGTATTTTGATTGTAGAGTTTGGGAGTTTGATGCATTCCCATCCAGTGTAGTTATTTTAGACTTACTATTCTCTCTCTCTCTCTCTCTCTCTCTCTCTCTCTCTCTCTCTCTCTCTGACATCTGTTTATGTTTTTCCTTTCCTTCTTGTCTTCCTTAATTCGGCTTAGTTGGCTTAGTGAGATGTTTTCCGGGATTCCATCTTTTCTGTCTATCAGATTGCTAGCTGTGTGTTTTTGATTACTGTCTTGGTGTTTGCCCCGGGGACAGTAGTGTGCATCGTTAGCTTTCTATTTCTATCCTAGGATAGTTCATTTCCAGCTTTCCAGACAGAACCCGGGGAGCAGCTATCTTTCAGGGGCCATGGGTCTTGGACTGTGGCTGGGAAACCCATTTGCTCTAGCAGATGGTTGTTCTATAACAAGAACATCAGCCTGGGAGATGGACAGATGTTGTTGGGCTGTGAAAGTGGGGGAAGTTACTTGCTAGATATATGTTAAACATATAAGAAACGAGGTAAACATTCCTGCAATGTAGGGTATAGGAATAAATCTGGCTACTTGTGCGTGGGCAGTTTTGTTATTTATTTTTGGTGTCAGTCTTTTTTTTTTTATTGTTCTTTGTTAATGCTTCTAAAAGTCATAACATACTCTAGATAAGTTAAAAAATAAAATGCATGTTTACTACAAAGTTTAATACTATTTAGGTTTTGGTCATCAAGAAAGTTAATGACTAATGTGGAAGTTAGAAAGAGACTTCATTAAACCCACAATCATGTAGAAAACAGGAGGTGTTTTTGGTTGTGAGCCTAGCCTTTAACGGCTGAGGGTGATCCTCGGACTTCCCACAGGTCAGGGAACCCTGATTGCTCTTTGGGCTGATGAGGAGGGGGACTTGATGGGGGAGGGGGACTTAATGGGGGGAGGGGGAGGGAAATGGGAGGCAGTGGCAGGGAGGAGGAGAAAATGTTTAGTAATATATAAAATAAATTTAATTAAAAAAAGAAAAAAAACAGGAGGTGTAAGTCTAGAAAAAACATCAATGTAGTATAATATTTGTGGACACTTAGCCAGGCTCAGGCAGACAAACAGCGAAAGTTTTCTCTCATGTGTGTAGTCTGATTTCTGTGTATGTACATATCATGTGTCCTTTCTCATATGCTGAACCGAATTCAAATGCACACACACACAAGCACACACTAGCACACACATGTACGCACAAAACACAGAGACATGACAAAAACAAAGGGTTTTTTAGAGGGAGAAAGAGTCAGCAAGGTTGGGGAGAGAAGCCAAGGAAGATAATGGGGACATAAGCAAAGTACAATGACATCCACATATGAAGAGACCATAAAGGAATTTATTATTTTGTAGGTTTTCTAAAAAAATTAAAAAAGCTGATACAGGTTTAGAGAAATCATGACTTTTAAGTCCACACCCAAATGTAATTTAGAAGAGTTGCACAAGGTGGATCTACACATTTCCCTATGACTCACTTAGACCAAATAACTCTCCTCTTCTATGTTAATTTTCTTCATTTTCAAGTTCAAATTCTCCTGCGCATGGATGGGAAGGGAAAAGGTAGCAGAGAATATGTTGGCTCCTTCAGTGTAAAAATAACTTCTTGAATACTTAACACGAGGCTAGAATTAAATCAGTGTTGTAGGCACTTCAAAAGGACGACCCACTGGGAAAATTTTAATACTGTTTTGTCTTTTCATTCATTTTAATCAGAGTAATCATGACAATGCCTTGGTACGTTCATTCTGCCAAAGGTGAAGCCACCATGACAAATGCAGTTGTATCTGGTTAAGAGAGTGAACACCCAGCCGGGCGGTGGTGGCTCAGGCCTTTAATCCCAGCACTCGGGAGGCAGAGGCAGGCGGATCTCTGGGAGTTCTCGAGGCCAGCCTGATCTACAAGAGCTAGTTTCAGGACAGGCACCAAAGCTACAGAGAAGCCCTGTCTCGAAAAACCAAAAAAAAAAAAAAAAAAAAAAAAAAAAAGAGAGAGAGTGAACACCGGGGGATTTCCCCCCTTTTCTGTGATAATAAAAATCTAAATTTTGGTAGAACACAGTGTTATAGAACAAATAATTTTCCTACTAAATTAAGATGTTTATAGACTAGGAATGTACTTGGAGTTGGTTGGTTGCATGCATAATTAATAACTCTTCCCAAACAAGCTTTTTTAAAAAAATCAATTGAATTGGAAGCTGTAGTAAAAATTAAGTAATTTTTATATAGCTAGAGACAAAACTATAAAAAATTGTGTCGAGTAGTTTTGAGTATAAAATAGCGCTCCACCTTGGTTGTAGCCACCTTCTTCTTTCATTGATGTCATCATTAGGATTTTTTTTTTTTTTTGTAATCTTCAGACTTTAAAGAATAACCTTGTGAATTGAATGTCCCAAAAAGGCGCTGTTTGGCCTTTTGTGTCAACAAATCCTCCCAACTTTTGCGTCTCTTTGGGCAAAAGCACCTGGAAATACTGCATCAGAACTAAGTGAAGAGCTCAACCCAAGACGTCGGTGTTCGAGTCTTTTAAGGAATGGTGGTGATGCAGAAGAAGGCTCGCATGCAGGAAGACCGAGATTTCTCTTAAGAAGAATGAGAGAGGCTGGGGAAGTTAAACAAGAGCTTAAAAGCTGTGCCATGACTAACGTTTCAATTATGCAGGTTTTTTTGCAGTATGCAAGCTGTCAGGAAGAGGCTTAATACAGGGCTTATATGGCCATTGGATAAATTTATCTTCTTTGTTGCAGTGGCATGCAATGGAATGGGCTTGCCATTCTGGGCAGCTAAAATTGGTGAACCATTCAAAAACTCATTAGTGCAGATTTTTTTTTGACACGTTTTGTCAAGGAAAAAAATCACTCTGAGGCAAAAAGAAAGTATCTCTGAGAATATCCGAAGTGCAATATTTACTCATCTCGACATGAAAGATAATTAAAACGGACAGTATTCTCGAGCGGACTGAAGTTTCTCCAAGTTTGCCGGCTATCTCAGCACCAGGAGGGAGCATGTTTTCCTAATTACAAAATTGTGGTCCGCAAAGAAGGACTGATTGGAAGAGTGAACGATTTCAAATTTATTAATAACATGTGACCCTGAAAAGAATTTCAGGCTATTTTATGGAAAAAACAATTCTAAAACGATGAGTTTGAAAAGCTTGCATTCCTCAGGAAAATTTAGCGGTATCATGTTAGAGAGTGTGTAGGACACTTTTATGTCAACCTGACACGAACTAGAGTCATTACAGAGGAGGGAACTTTAATTAAGAAAATACGCCTGTGAGACTGAGCTGTGTTGTGTGCAAGCCTGTAGGGCATTTTCTTAATTAGTGATTGACAGGGGAGGGCCCAGCCCATGGTGGGTGGTACCATCCCTGGGTTGGTGGTCCAGCGTTCTGTACAAGGAGGATTAAGCAAGCCACGAGAGCAAGTCAGTAAGCAGCACCCTCCAAAGTCTCTGCATCAGCTCCTGCATCCAGGTTCCTGTCCTGTTTGAGTTCCTGTCTTGATTTCCTCCGCTGATGAACAGTGATGTGGATGTGGAAGCATATCCTTCAGTTAATTCTTTTAAAGATACACATATTATCATAAGGAGTCTTTTTTTTTTTTTCGAGACAGGGTTTCTCTGTAGCTTTGGTGCCCATCCCGGAACTAGTTCTTTTAGACCAGGCTGGCCTCAAACTCCTAGAGACCGCCTGCCTCTGCCTCCTGAGTGCTGGGATTAAAGGCATGCGCCACCACCGCCCGGCCATAAAGAGTCTTAAAAAAATGAAATCTCAAAGTTAGTTTTAACTTTGTATGTGTTGTGTATATACTTATTAGTGTGGGCTTAAGCATTGTGCGCGTGTGTGTGAGTATGGAAGGCAGAGAGTGATGGTGGGTATCTTTCTCCAATTGCTTTTCATCTTTCTCTTTTGAGATAAAGTCACACGCTCTGGGAGTGACTTGGCTGATGTGGAAGATGTCCAGGTGCTTGACATCCCTCCTTGAACCTGAAGCTCATTGATTCAGCTCGCTGGTTGGACAGAGCTATAGAGATCTTGGAGCCCATCTCATCTTACCTTCCCCAAGTGCTGGAGTTCTAGGTCCATGCCATGGCCTTGGACTTAGGTGCCAGGATCCAAATTCAGATCTTTGTGCTTTTACATCAGGCTCTTTATCAGCTGAGCCATCTCCTTAACCCCCCTAGGAAGAATCGAAATAAAACCAATAGGAGGCAAGTTGCTTGGATGTATTTTCTAGAAAGGTCCTAGACCAGAATCAGATCTGGCTTTTCCTCTTTCGAAGCTTCCTGTCCAATGGTAAAAGACATGAATAGACGCCCACGGTACAAAAAGAATTCAGCATGGAAAGACCAGTCCACACAGCATGTACCAGAGCCTGAGAAAGAGTGGCGGCTGTCCCGAGTGATAGCTGAGTCACTCCCTTGGAGAACCGTGATTGGCCCTGGTGGCCTGTGACTTGGCTGATGCTGAAGATGTCTGAGGGCTTGGCATCCCTCATTCTGTACAGCTTCATATCTAAGAGCCATCTAAAGGGCCCGAGGGAAGAACAAGCTGTGGAGAATAAGCCACCATGTCAGCTAAACCAGCTGTACCCGTGGCAGCCATGGAGCTCCGAGTGATCTCAGGATGAGGGATCTCAGCCAGGGCTGGAAGAAGCCAATGAACCAATGACCCAATGGTTGGAACACTCTCAAGAGTCTATTTTTGTTTCAGATAAAACCAGAAACAATGATCCATTTGGGGAGCCAACCTCCTAGAGATTGATGGTGAAGTATGTAAGACTCTGAGCTCACCAATATATTTTCCTGCAAGGCAAAGCCTATGCAATGTGGAGCAGGCGAGGGAAATCTAGTTCAGGGTCGTATGAGGTCAAGTCTTCATCCTCAAAATGCCTACCAGCATCTTCATCCATTACCTTTCCGGGTCTGGTCTGTCTTCTCTGAGCCTCACCAAGTACTCAACTGATGCTGATCTTAAGCTGGGTAAAGAGCAAAGACGGGGAAGATACAGGTTGTGGACTCAGGATCGGAGAAAACCCATGGGCAAAACACTATCCTGCAAAGCATGCCCCTTTACAGAACTGATTTTGCTTGAGGTCCCTGAGATCTCCCTTGTTATAGACCTACAAGTCAAAGAAAAGGGTTTATTCTTTAGTCAAAGGAAAGTATGGCTTTAGGGGTGTTAGGGATGGAACGCAAAGGCCCCATGCATGCTGGGAAAGTGCTCTACCACGGAGCTCTATCATGAATCTTCTTTTTACCTTTTATTTTGAGACAGAGGTGAAGTTGGCAAGGTTTGCTATGAACCCACTCTGCAGCACAGGAAATCTCCAAACTTGAGATCTTTCTGTCTAAGCCTATCGAGTAGCTGGGATTATAGGCCTGCTCTCCCAGGCCTGAATTCAGAGGCCTTTTCTTGGCCAATTGCAGAGCTATTGTTGAAGACTATGTGCCTAATGGGGAGTGTGTTTTGCTGTGGGGGTGTGAGTGGGGACTGAGAGGAAGCTTTTCACCAGCTGAAGGATCTTCAATTTCATCCCAAGGGGAGGGGTAAAGGCCTGATATTGGAGGTAGATGCCAGGCACATTTAAGGCCCAGAGATCAGATCAGATTCCCAGACCAATGAGGGTGATGTATGCTAGTGCATCCTCAAGGAGTCCAATAACCTGCGTGCTGAGAAGATGGTTCTTCTCTTCCAGACATTTGTTAGTCAGTCTCCCCTTTCTTCTCTCCCTTCAGGATTTGTGGCTTCTTGGTCCTATACCCAATATCTATTCATAAACATATACCTGGAGAATCTAAGCCCTCAGAAAGGATGTCTGGATTTTGCTGGGACACCTGGGCTATTTGCTGTGAATGTCAGATGGATCCTTATCTTGAGGAAATGCTGACTGTCCCCTGTGGTCCTGATGATGGCATATTGTTATACTTTGTGCTCATGGTCCGCATCCTGATTCTGTCTAAAAATTGGGAGATGAGAGCACTCTGTTTACAGTATGACCTGTTGGCACCACTCATGGGGTCTTGGCAACCATGTCAGTGATTTCTTTGACAAGGCTGGAATGCATGGGAGTTTCATGTTGAATGCAGCGCAGTGTGGGACATTTCAGACCACAAATCTGGTTTGGAAGTCAGATGTGAAGTTTTCAAATGGACATGTGGGAAGAAACCAGGACCTGGACCAGAGCAAGAAAAGCAAGCAAGCAAGCAAGCAAGCAAGCAAACAAACAAACAAAAAACCAACACCCATTCCATTTTAGAGTTTAGACCCCAGTGTAGAGGTGGTGCTATCAGGATACTTGAATATTTTTCTCTGTGGTACCACACTGATGGGTAATCAACAGGGTGACCATTTGGCACTTATAATCACTTGGTACTAGATGAGGTTGGTGGCCACATCTTTCCACAAAGAAAATTTCTGTCTTATCTGAGAACTCTGTTGCAGGTTCAAGTACATATGGAAAAGATGTTTTGAGATAAGGAAGTTACTGAGTCATGAAGGCTCCTGGCTTCTGCAAGCGATCCCTCGTTCTTTTGTGTTGCTAATGTCAATGGAGCCATCTTTGTGCTGGTGCAGTAAGCTACAAAGATAGACTAGGTGTAATTCTGCCATGTAGGTGGATAGAGTCATCCGGGGGGCCTGGGGATGGTGCAAGGGAGGATGTGCTGAGGCTAGTTGAGTAGGATAGTACTTGGAAATAGCTGCTTGGAGGAGCTGATTTGATGGTTAATTTTGTGTGTCAAGTTGATATTGGACATGGTGACCAAATGTCTGGACAAATATCATTCTAGATGCTTCTGTTAAGGTATTTTTAAAATGAGATAGGCATTTAATTCTATAGGCTTAAAGTAGAATACTCTGTATAATGTAGCTGGATCTGTCAGAGGCCTTAAGAACAAAGACCAGTGGCTTCCATAAAGCAAGAAGGTATTTTACCGTAGACAGCCTTTGGATGCAAGTTGAGATTCATCCCTGGGTCTTCAGCTGCTGGTGTACCCTATGGATTTCAAATAGAACAAATATCTGCAGGAGTTCAGTGGTCTCAACCAGTGGGTCTTGACCCTTTGGGGTCAAATGACTCTTCCAACAGGGGTTGCCTAAGACCATTGGATATTTACATTATGGTTCATAACAATAGCTAAATTGCAGTTATGAAGTAGCAGCAAAGATCATTTTATGGTTGGGGGTCACCACAATATGAGCAGCTGTATTAAAGTGTCACAACATTAGGAAGGCTGAGAACACTGCTCTAGCTGAATCTCCTTTTCCTCCCTCCCTCTCTCTCTGAAGAATCATGGCGACCCTAGACACCAATGACTGAGAACACCGTGGCATAGTCATCGTTTGCTTGTGTGGATTCCTGAACTACCCACGAACAAAGAATATTCTGGAATGTTTTGGACTCCTTTAGTGGTACATTGGGGTTAATGAAAGAGGAACAGAGGTCCTCTTTTAAGAGGCTAGTGGGTGACATGGGATTGTCACGGGTAGATTCCTTCCCCCCCGCCAGGAAGAAAGATTGAAAAAAAATTTTGTGCACATGAAGAAACTACTGGAAAACCCAGAACCAAGGTAAGTCACTTGTGGGTTCCATGGTAACAACCAACAGGAAAACCAATGTGAGATGAATTAGTAACAGATATCACCTCTTAAAGATCTCAGAATACCATGACCTTTTGAATTCTGATATCCAAAGTACCTGAGACCGTTATTATCAACTTATTTTGGTTTCTTACTGTTTTAAAGCATAGAATATTATCTTTTTAAATTGTGTAATGTTAAATCAGCTCGGTGTTATTGGCTAGGTAACTGACTGTGTTGCTAGTTTTCCAGGAGATATAAACATAATAGAAAGTGGGGAGGCATATGTATTCTTTGCTCCATTGGGTCCACAGGTAGAAGGGAATCAATGGCAACCCCTGAGCATTTTCTGCAGTCAGCCTTCAGGACTCTTTAAGAGTGAGACTGAGTGTGGTTTTCCTTGATCTCATCCTTCCCATCCCTCCTTGCACTTAGGAAGTTTTGTATGAAACGACTTCCTAACTGCTTGCTGTATTTGTAGACTCTCTGTTTCTTATAGCTTCTGACTCAGAATTTGACAGCATAGGTCCCACCAAAGAACAGACCACTGAAGAATGGTTGGTTATCTATGCTGGTTATGATTGAACTGGTTGATATAGATTTATTGTCAATAGAAAAGAGAATAAATTTTGTGTTTATGTGTGTGGGTTTATGTATACATCTCACTTTATGTGGATGAGTGTATAAGTATGCACTTGCATTTGGAGCACAGAGATCAACCTCAGGTTTCATTTCCCAGGAACCTCTCCTTGTTTTTTTGAGCAAGGGTCTTCCATTGGTTCAGAAGTTATCAGATAGAATAGCCTGGATGGCTAGCAACCCCAGGGATTCACCTGTCTTTGCCTTCCAAGTGCTGAGATTCCAAACAAATATCAGCACACTCAGCTTTTTCTGCAGGTACTGGTGATTGAACTCATGTCCTCAACTATACACAATAAGCCTTTATCCCCCAAGTCCCAGAAATCTGCAGTACTAACAGTGAATGGCTTATAGAAGCAAAGATCTTTTACAAAACCACTTGAGGTTGCATGAAACGAAGTAGCTACAGAAGCCACAGGGTTTGACAGGGTGGCCACTACTGAAGAATGTCACGACAGTAGGATCCACAGTGAATATGCAGAGGGACAGTTGCAGGGTTTGTGGCTGCTTCTAATTGCACTGGAAAGGAAGAAATGACAAGCGACAAGTCACGGCTTGAGGACTGGAGGGCTTAGGCCATCACTTTGCAGCTAGAGTGTTACAAAGACATTTGTGAAGCTGTACAGAATAGCGTGGCATTTCACAGTTATCCCAGATCTTCCGTGAAAGCAACCACTTTGCTTAAGAAAGGTCTGGAATCACAGAGTTGGAGTGGGAGCTTTTGGGTAGATCCAGTTGAAATGCAGTGTCTTGACCCAACTCCGGAATCTCTCTGTCCTATTGTGGGATTTTTTTTGGAGGGGGCGGGGGAGCAGCCTTCTCCAATACACTCTGATAGAACTCTCTTCCATCTGATCAAAGACCTCATAAGACTGTGTAAATCTTTTTAGGATCTCTTCTTCCACTCCTCATGGTCGGTCATTGCCTTAAGAGCCGTGTAACTAACATCCTGGTATGCCCCAAGGGGATGACAGTGAGGTTCCTAAAGCAGTCACTGGACTTAATTATCAAGATGCAGGACCTGCCAGAGGCTCTCCTCTGAAGCTATGAGTGTGAGCAATTGGCAGGTGTGCTAGCTTTTTCCTTTCCGTTTGTCTTCACCTGCACTCCATGAAACTGAGTGGTCAGAACTTCATTGGTACTCTGCAGATGAAGGACTCCAGAGGCCTGAAAAGGACAGGAGCTTTAGAGCCCTCTCTCTTTCTCCCTGTCTCCATCCCCCACCCTGAAACTTGTGACCAGGTATAACACCATCATTTTTACTTAGGCATTTCATAGAGAGAAAAATGACTTCTGAGATTGGTGGTGAGATGTGGACCTGGGTCTTGAATCATAGGCTGCAAATCCAGGACCCTTTCTCCCCATTCTCTGGCCCTCTTGAGAGTTGTCTTACATTGTTAATTGGTACGTGATATGTGCCTGACACAAGTTAGCCCCAATGCTTTGTTGTAGATTTATCTGGAGAAGACAATAAAGAGTAATAGCATCGTGTGAAGGCTCTTTATTGTCCTGGAGGCATGGAACAACCTTTTGTCTTCTAGAGGAAGCCATAACCACCCCATGGCTAGTGGCCTTACTAGTCAGCTTCTGGCAGGAGGAATATGCTAAAAGGTCCTTCAGTTTAGGAATTGATGGGTCTGGTAATGCTTAGGCTCTGACCCTTGGACCCTGACACCTGAGGAAGGCCTACATTAGGTGTAGAGAAAATGGAGATTTACAGATGCCAGGGGAGCAGGTGTCTTGGTTTTCAGTCATGCTCAGTATTCTGCATGGGAGTTTGAGTGTCAGTGAAAAAGGAAACAGAGATAGAGACAGAGGGGAGGGGAAGGAGGGGGAGTGAGAGGGGAGGAAAGTGGAGAGAGGTGTGGGGGAAAGGAACAGGGGGGAATTACAGTGTGTTGGAGGGTGAAAGGAAAAAGGTCGTCATGTAATTGTCCTTCTGGGTTAGGACAAAGACAAAGCAAGTCTCTTCCCCAGTTCCTCTAGTACCAAGTGCGGGCATATAATCATTTCGCTGTGTTATAACATTTTGAGTTACATAATGAATAAAGGCAGATAAAGATCCAGCCAGACAACAGCAAACCATGGACACGATGCTCATAAAAGCCCTTAGCCAGTCTCAGGGCTTGGCTGCCAACCTGCTCTGGGGTGATAGGGGTGGACAGAGCCAGGCCTGAGGAAGCCTCCAAGAGCCTGGAGGAGGCACTCTGGGGGAAACAGAAAGGAAGGCCAGCCCTGGCCGCCAAGAACAGCAGGTTGCAATGCTTAACGTCCACGCTCATGCCAGTGTGCTTAGGAACTGTTGTTATTTTTATGAGAAAAATGCAGAAAGGCTAATCTGTCTATTTATGTCTGTCTGGAAACATGCAATTACTGAAGGGTTGTTCTGGGGCCAGCATCCAGTCATGACTCTTCCTATCCCATGATGTCTTCGGAGGCTGGGCTCAGGACCTAGCTCAGTTCTGTGTAGGAGCCTGCCTGACAAGGGCTTTCAGCACCAGTGGGGTTGAAAGACAGACGGAGGACCAAGATCTTTAGGTCAAATACTTTTATTTATTTTAGTTTTTGGCAAGTGATAATGTCAGGATACTTCCGTTGAACCTGTGAGTGCTGTGAAACACAAAAGCACGCACTATTTATCGTGTATCACGTTTACCATCCATCCACCCACCTCTGTCATGCAGCCGCCCTTTCTCTGAATAAGCGTGTTATACTAAACACTTTTCTGGGCTCCAGAGACATAAAGATAAACAAGACAAAGTCTTTCTAGTTGAGAGACAGAAGATATGGGTCCTGGTAGAAATCCACAGGGGCCTCAGGAATCTAAACAGGTACAGGGTAAAAAGAAAGGGGCCAGGAAACCTGAGGAAGCTTTAGAGACCAGGTGATCCTTGACCTGGATTCTAAACACTGGCCTCCCTGGCTTCCCCAAGACAAGTTCTGCCACATCCCCAGGATCCCAGTAGATGCCCAGGTCGTTCTTCCTGTTCTAGATGCATCTTGAATTCCAGTGGCAGTCCAGGCATTGCAAGGGTACCACAGCAAGCAGCGTATCCATCGTTTCATAGAGTCTGTTGATCTTTCCTGAGCTACTAACTCCCTGTATTGTACACCCACTCCTATGCCTCCTATGGGTCTCTGCTGGCCAGGCCATGCTGTCGCCAAGCAGTGCCTGGGGGTTCTGATCCTTTGCTTTTGAACAGGTGAGTCCGCCTGCTTCAGTTGCCCCTCCTTCCCTTCCGTACTGCTTGCTCTTGGGGGATGTGGGTGTTATCCTCCTGTAGGGCACAGTGGGCAGAGGCATTGGGTAGCAAGACCACTTGAGTATATCAGTATAGCAGCATGTATATCAGGGAACTGTGTGTGGCCAGGCGGGGTCTCCTAGGCAACAGACGTGGTCTGGGAAGGTCGTGGTGCTTTGGAAAGGTATAACGTTGGTATGGGTTTGGTGATTGGAGAAAATAGGTGGCAGGTATGTCACCAACTCGTTTCACTCCTGTCATGAGAGTCTTTGCCCCATCACAGGAAGAAGAGCTGGACAAGGTCATGAGAGACATGGTTTTCTTCATCTCAGGATTGTAAATCTTGTACTTGGGTATTTTCCCCAGGCTTTGGAGAAATTCCTTCTTCATAGTATCACTCCCTGAAATAATGGTTAGGTGGGGGAATGTCTTATAATGAATTGAGCTATTTCTTTTTTTTTTCTTCTTTTTGCATATGCATTTAAAAATGATATTCTCTAGCGATACATTTTTTCTCTGCTCCCCCCTTTCTTTCCCCTCCTCTTCAACCCTCTCCCATGATCCCCATAGACTGAGCTATTTCTTTGACAGCACTGGTCTGTGCTGTGGGGGAAGGGCACACATTGGCTCAGCAGGCCAATTGGCTCTGCAGATGGGGCCAACTGGGCTTGGACCACCAGCCCTAGGCCAGGCTTCTTCCAGCTAACCACAGCCTAATCCGCAAGCTGGCAGGGGCTGTGTGTTCTCAGAGCTGCGGATTGTGATGTCATCCTGTACAGACACTGTGACTAGGGCTCCATAGATGCTCCTGGTGCTGTGTCGGCATCAAGGGATTATATAACGGAGTCTTGAAGACCAGGAGATACTAGGATAGCTTTGCTTGTTGACTAAGTAAGGGGCATTATCAGGGTTCATGGCCCTTTCCCTCTGGGACATCCTTCTCTCTGGACTGTGATGAGGTTGAACCATATGCTCTTAAGGCTTTTTGCAGATCCATGCTTATTGTTATTTCCAGGCTTATGGAAAGTGGATGGTTCACATGGAGGTGCCAGGGGTGAAGCAGACGGTGATAAGCACTGGATACAGATGGGCCCAGGCCTTTCCCACTTTGTCTGGGCATCTGGAAATACAGTGTCAGGTGGCCCCCAGGCTCAGAGGCTGAGGAAATGAGGCTGTATGTTATAGGACCAGGGAAAGGGGAGACACTTTACGGCCTACCCCCAAAATCTTAGAAGCTTTCAGAGCTAGGCTATCATCCACACAAACCTCATTTTGTTTGTTTTGTTTTGTTTTTCATGGCAGGGCTTCTCTCTGTAGCCCTGGCTGTCCTGGAACTCACCGGACTGGCTCAAATTCAGAGACTGCCTGCCTCTGGCCCCTGCACCCCAGTGCTGGGATTAAAGACGTGCACCCCAACCATCCACCTACTGCCTTTCTTAGAGTCATTGTGAGTTTAGTTCTGGGCCTACTGCATAGAGTAGGAGAATGCTTGCTACAGAGAAATGTTCCACCCGACCACTGTTTACAGGTGGCTTAGGAATCCAGGCATGGTGAGTTGAGAGGACTCATGAGCAGGGGGAGCCCCAGTGGGCAAAAATCTTAAGAATCTTCTTGGAGGTATCAGGTAGAGTTGGTGAAGCAAGCACAGATTGGTCCTAAGGGAGGTGACTGGATTCTGAGATTTTTCTTGTTGGCAGACTTAAAACAAAACAGAACAAACTGGAAACAGCTTTGCATGTTTTTATTTGTGGATCTGGGTTTGCTAAAGATCATTTTGGACAAAGGCCCACGATGGTTATCTCTTAGAGCCTCGAGGAGGGACACACTGTAGTTGGTATTCCAGCTAGCCAGTGCCAGCTCAGGATCTCGGATTCTCCAGTCTTTGTGGTCTGGGGTGGGCAGTTAGCTTCCACTCACTACGGAGATGTGGGAGTCAAGAGCTGGAGTTGGGGACGGGAGTGAGCCAAGATTACACTGCAGGTTGAAGGCCAAGCTGGGGTGGAATTTTAACATCTGGAATGTTTCCTTGGTGCTCCATATCGCAGAGTGCCTTTCTATGTGTCCCCCACCCACCCCTACAAACTAGTGTCAGAGATTAAATCCAGAGCTAGGCAAGTGCCTAACCATCGAGTGCATGCCAGACAAGGACTCTACCATTGAGCTGCAGCCATAGCCTCCTATTATTTATTTTTATTTATTGGCATGCATGCACACATCACAGCACACATGTGGACATCAGAGGACAATCCATGGAGTTGGGTCTCTTGTTTTACCATTGTGTGTCCCAGGGATCAAACTCAGGTTTCGGACACCAAGTATCTTCAGCCACTCAGCCATCTCCTTGCCCCTCTCTGCTTTTAAATCAGACCTCTAGTTCTTCCATCCCAAACTGTCGCTCCACGCCGTACTCTGGCGCACCAGATCCTGTGCACTTCTGCCTCTTCTGGCGCCTAGACACCCCCTCCCCATCCTCTTACTTAGGTGAATGTCACCCTCAGGATGCCTCACTTCTTGGCTTCACTAGGACTCTGAAGCCTGCACTTTCTCCTTCAGACTTGCTTACCTCACCAAACATACACGGTCTCCCTTCCTGGGGCCTGTGAACCTAAAGGGAGGCCTTGGCTCTTAAGCATCGTGGTGTTCCAGAATCCATCAATGTCTAGAGAATGTGTTTAATAAACCACTGAAGGCAACTACTCAGGCCATGTGTACCCTGGGCACATCATTCAAGCTCCTGCCCACTCCACATGAACTGGGGCTGAAGTAACATTTCCAATGGGAGCGTGATGCTAGGCCCCTTTCCATTCCTCCACAATCAGGGATCCTGAACTCTTCTCTCCAGATGGCCCCCTGAGTCCTGTAGGGTGTCAGTGTATGTAAAGTTTGGGGTGAGTAAGGTGAGGGTCCACAACACCAGATGTCCCCTTGACTCAGGTCCTATGGATATATGCTGGAGATGTCCTGAATAAATGAAATCACTGTCTTGAACCATATTTCCTGGGGGACTGGGAGAAATGCCAGGCTGGGTGCAGATTTGGGGGCTTCCTGATAGGTTTGAGTCAATAGCAGGGGATATTCATCTCTGGTTTGGCTAATCTTTTATTAATAGTCTAATAATCTTTATTTTACCATTATTTTTGACACTGGAGGTCAAGATACTGGTCTTGCCAATGGCAGGGCAGCACTGTGCCACTGGCTGTATCGCCAGCCCACACCCTTTGTCTACAGACAATAGTTATTGAGCACTAGCTATGGGCCAGACCTGTGCCATGTGTTTGTTTGCGTTGTATGTTTCAGTCTTCACAAGGACCCTTGTGTTAGGTACTGCTAATGTTCCCTCTTTACAGAATAAACTGAAGCTAAGGGTTAAAGAGGAAGTCTGATGCTGACTTTGTGCAAACACACACACACACAGAGACAGATAGACAGACAGACAGACATACATACAGACACACACACACGCTAGGATTTGAACTCACAGCTTTGAATAAGTTAGGCAAATCCTCTACCACTAAATTGTAATTGAGCGGAGGCTCCTGAGTTTTTAAACACCATGTGCATCATCTATAAGTGGCTGCCTCCTCCCTCAAGATTATGATGTCCCCTATCCATATCCTAGGAGCTCAGAGGCTCTCCCTCTACCCCCCCCCCCACTCACACTTGGGATGGATGCAGGAGGTAGATACAGAAGTCTGGAATGATGAGCATCTCTGACTTGCCTCGGTCTGAGGACTTTTTACTTTATCTGCACTCCTAAGTGGAAGGCAAACACTGCAGTGAAGGGTTCTCTCCTGCATCCTCGAGCCCACGAGGTAGGATCTCAGACTCTAACTTTGGATTATCCCTACTTGGGAACATTCAGAAGCCCAGCATTTTACTTCAGCAGGGAAGAGAATCATGATACTACTAGAAGCTAAGCATCCCTAATATAAGAATCCAATAGAGTGTTCCATAGAATGGATCTTTCTGGGCATCACCATGATGCTATGAGTGGAAAATTCCACGTCTGACTTCATGTGACAGGTTGCTGTCAAAACATCAAGATGCTAGAAATATTGCATAAGTGCTGGAGAGATGGCTACTGGATAAGAGTATTTGCTGCTCTCCCAGAGGACTTGAGTTTGGGTCTCAGCACCTATGTGGGATGAGTTGTAACTACCAGTAACTTCAAGTCTAGGTAGTCCCATGGACTCTTCTGGCCTACATGGATATCTGAATATATGTGATACCCATACAGCTATCTACCCTGCTGTATATATAAACAAGATAATATTAATATGTCATATAAATACATAATGTAATATTAATGATATATTATTATATTGTGTAAGATTACCTTCAGTCTATGTAAGGTGCATACAAAACATGAATAAATTTCATGTTTAAGCTTAGAATCTTTCCTCAGAACATCTCATTGTGTGTATTCCTATTTTGGAATATAATTTTTGTCAAAACAGGGTTTCTCTGTGTATATAATTACTTTAATATCTGAAAGAAATAACCCAAAACACTACTGGTACCATGCATTTTTTAATAAGGGACACTCAGTTTGCACTTTCATTTTGTGTACTATTACTGTGTGTGTTTGTGTGTGTGTGTGTATGTATGTGTAACCTGTATGTGTTCATGATCACACACATGCCTACTTTCAATGTAGAGGTCAGAGGTCAACTCTGGGTGTCTTTCTCAAAAACTATTCACTTTTTTTAATGACAGATACTTTTTGACTGAGTCCAGAGCTCACTATAATTTGGCTAGCCTCTCTGGCCAGTGAGCAACAGGGGCTGGCCTGTCTTCTCCACCCGCTGCCCCATTGAGCCTGGCTCTTTATATGGGTGATGGGAACCTGATTTCAAATCACTTGAGTGGCTGAGCCTTCTCTCCAGCACGTCCTCAGCAGTCTATGATCTTATCAGAATCTCTTATTTTTATCACAACAGCTCCAGGGGTGTGCTGAGAACAGGAGGGCGTCCAGAGCGGCAGCAGGCAAGAGGCCTTGAGACAGATTTTGATTTAAAAATAATTATTTGTGTTTGTGTGTATGGGTATTTTGTCTACATGCCTGTCTGTGTACTGCATACATGCAGTGACTGAGGAGACAGACGAGGGTGTCAAATTCCTCAGGACTGGAATTACAGACAGCCACGTGGGTGCTGGGAACCTATAGGTGCAGGTCCTGCAGAAGATCAGCTAATGCTCCTCACTGCTGAGCCGAGTTCTAATGTCTTAATCTGTCATTCACTAGCTCTCAGGGCCCCAGTGTGTTCCTCTGTCACGTGGGAATTCTTCCCAGTGTGACTGTTGCCAAGAGTTGGTGTTTAGGGTTAACTTCAGCCTTGTTTTTATTTGTGAGACATGGTCCCAGTTACTTCCCACACAGGATTTGGTTTTCCCAGCCAGTGGCAGACGCGGGTTGGGGAAGGTATAGAAGAAGCCCCCTGTGCCCTGGGAAGGATCTTGGAAGCATAGCCCACATCCCGTCATTTGCTGCACAGAGGAGGAGGGTGCTTGTTCTTGGGGCGCAGGAACATCGTGAGGCACCAGCTGAAAGCGGGACCGAAAAGCCCACATTTTGTCAAAGAGAAAAGAGTTGGACAGAGCCCCGGGTTTGTCTACTAGCTCCTCTCATCCTGGGGATTGTGATTAGTTATGTATTGTTTTTTCCTTTAGAGAAGGAGAGACAACGGGAGGTGCCAGAGCCCTGTCGTGGGCAGGCAGAGATTTATGGCCCTCTCAGTGTTTTGGGTTTGCTCCTGTCCCCATGAAGCCTCTGGGGGAGGGGGGACCGGGGGCCCACCAAGCTGCCCACAGCTGGAAGGTTTGGAAAGGAGGGAGGCGATGTTTTCAGCTCCGGGATGTGTGTGTGTGGGGGGGAGAGGCTCAGAGCCTTTTCCAAGTTGGTTGAACTCCCTTCTGCATCCTGCTGTGGGGCCCTTAGCACCCACTGTGGTGTGGTGTCCTTGGTGACTCATTCACACCAAACCTACCCCTGGAAACTCTCTGGATAGAGCAGATTCCAGGGCTACATTCGACTTTATTTCCAGTGGTAAAACATTTGGTGTTTGCCTCATGCTTCCTTTTAATCCCTGGCTCCTTGGGGGAAATTGCCTTCTGTCTTGTAGGGGGTGGGAAGGGGAATGAGAATGGGTTTCTCCTTTTCTGTGATGGCTCTCATGAACAGAAAGGCCAGGCATACTTTGATGGCCAGGTTGTGTCTTAGTCCTTTCTCTATAGCCCAGTGATTACCAGGGTCTTATTCCTTGTCCCAAGGGTGCTTGTAACCTCTATGTAGCCTCTTTGGTTCACACAATCTGGAATGAGACTCGGGGCTCGAACCAAAACTGCACCTCCAAATCTCCCCCTTCTGGAAAGTCTCCTTCCTGGCTATTACTTCTCTCTCACTTCCTCCGACCTTAGCAGTTGGGAAAGTCTCCATCATTGATCTCCTAGGTGCCTGGGTGGCTCTCACAATCTGAAGGCAATCTGGGATGGGGTGGGTTCTCTGCCCCAGACTCTCTGAGAGCCTGGGGACCCTTGAAGACAGGCTCACTGTGGATTGGCTCTTCTAAGCCCCATTCGCCTCTGAAGTGCTAAGATGGGTCCTGGGAGAGAGGAAGGTATGAAGTCAAGGATGAAGTTTGGTATACAGGTCCTTCAGCAACAGATAGGGGGAGAGGGGCCTGACTTCTGCTCAGTGGCTTCTTATGAACCCAAGGTTTCTTGTGGACCAGATACAGGCAGTAATTGCCCTCGTCGGTTCCGGTGCAGGCTGAATGTGCTGTTCCCAGATGAGCTCTTTTCCCACTCCTCCTGAGACCTCTGTGAATGCTGGGTTTGAAGGGTGGAGAGATGTCTCATAGGTATCACCTACAATCTCCACTGCCTTTCTCCAGTGCTCATTCCCCCTTCACTGCTATGGTTTGCTCATGAAGTTGAAAGGTCAATTTAGGGCAGGGAGGTCACCGATTCCCGGTCACAGAGGTGTTGAGTGTAGGATTTGAAGCAGCTCTGCTCTATGGAGTCCTGGCCCAAGGTTATTTTTTTTTTCTGCTTCGAACAATGCCCTTTGTCTACTCTAGTCACCCAACTTCTGGAGTGATGACCTGTTGATGTTAAACACAGACACATGTATACTAAAGGTGGAGAGACCCTATCTGAGGCTGTTTTCAGAGTTTTTCCATTGAACGCACACACACACACACACACACACACACACACACACACACACACACACTTCTTTCCTCCTCCCCTCCCATCTTTCCTTCCTTCCCTCCTTTTTTTTCCTCCTTTCTTCCTGCCTATTCCTATTTATGATACACCATAGGCTTTTCTTTAGTGTTGCTCACTCCTCTGGATTCTGATATCCTATTTGCTCTTCCATTATCATGGCATCCGGTGTGAAGGGCAGACACTAACAAGGTGCTAAAAGTACCTTAGGTCATGTGTGGCGAGAGCCAGACTCCTCACCCTCATGAGCTGACTACTCAGCGTGGGTCATGGCGACATCTAGGTGACCTCTTCTGCTTCGTGGGGAGGGTGCATCACAGGGCTTGGCAGCTAAAAGCTCACGCCCTCCCAGGTGCTGTCTGTCTTAGGTCAATCTGTCCTCCCTAAGTGTCCCCCCTGCTTTGTCAGGAAGCTCCTATTAATATGTTCCATTTCTTGTATCAAGCAACTGTCTTGCAAATAGCGTTGTTGGTAATTCATGGGATGGGCTGTTATTTTTGGAGCCAGAGTCTATGGAGACAGGCTTAAAATTGAACACTTTTTTTCCCTTCCCTTTTCAACTTTTCTCATATTATTGCAGAAATTACAGAAAAATATTTGGCTCGTCAGGTCCGACAATATATATGGCTGATTCCCTGTCATTGTGCTAATCCTAGAAAAATAAACCTTTTGGCGTATTTCCGTTTTTCCCTGGGTGGGAGGGGACACGGGCTCCCCTGTGCATTGAGACCTGTGGATATATTTTTTTTTCTGCCTAGCTTTGTGCTCAGGAGGGTACAGGCCAATTCACATCGGGTCAGCATTAAATGTTGCTGTGTCTTTGTAACAACAGAAAGCTGGGGTTCTGTCAAAGTTGTACACAGCCCTCCAAGCCTGGGACACCAGGACAGGGGATGATGTTGAAGACTCTGTGGGACCCCAAGCAGAGATGAGAATGTGGTTATTAATTAAATTAATAATAGAAATTAATCAATCTTAGCAGAAGGAGAGGAGGCCGGCTTGTCACAACAGCCAAGATGTAAAGAATGCTGTGGTAATGGAGGTGGCAATGGCCGCAGACCACTCTAAGTGATGCTGGAATCTTGAGGTGGCCTCCTATGCTCTATTCTGTCAGAGCTGTGGGGTAAGGAGGGCTATGGTCCTGTCTGTTCTTACAGGGGAGAAAATGGCTTGACTGAAGCCACAGAGGGACATGGAGGTCTAGTAGAGAAAGAAACAAGGCCCCATGGTTTTATGGGCAGCTGTCCTTGCTCTTAACATCCTTTACTGTTGGTCTACACAGCCAATCATTCTTCTTGCCCAGGTCTCCATGTCCCCAGCAGCCAGCAGACATCTGTGTGTCCTGATGCCTTTGACTCTCCCAGCAGGCATGATTCTCCCGGCATTTGCCTCAGACAACAGGTGCCCTTCCACTGCCAAAGCCTGGACCATCTCCAGCCACCCCTGGACTTGGTGGGAGCTTGGCTCTTTGAAGTCTACAGCTCAGTGTCCCCCCCCCCCCCAGTGCAGCCCGGAAACATAAGTCTCATTTCCTGGCTCCGGGCTCTGTCTCTTTGAAGGCAAAATTGCTGCTTCCCTCCTTGCGAATCATCTGAACCAAAGCTACATTTCAGTTTATTGACTTGGCTTAACCATAAAACCACAGGTAGGGAAAAACGTAACCAAAGTAACCCAGGGTTCTTTCCTTTGGGAAAGCGGCAAAGGAAAACTGGCTTTTTCATGGCTGCTATTCTGCCACAAAGGTATCACCAGGTTTAAGAGCTGACCCTGACTTTCCTTGGAGCCATTTGTGGCTGACAAAATTGCGAGAGTTTCCTTTCTATTGGTCATAACATTCCTTGGAATTTACAGTCTGTGATGCTCCCCAGGGTGCTGTTCTCTTGCAGGATTTCCACATGTGACCTACATGTTGTCCAGGGGAATGAGGCCAAGAGGAGGCAAGGATGGGCACACTGGTTCTCTCTCTCACTATCTGTGGGCTTGGGAGGGTCAGGACAGCATGTTCTTAAACCTGCGACTTTAAAGCTTGGCTTCAATTTAGTTAGACATTTTCCAACTTCTTTCTTTCTTTCTTTCTTTCTTTCTTTCTTTCTTTCTTTCTTTCTTTCTTTCTTCCTTTTTTCCTTCCTTCCTTCCTTCCTTCCTTCCTTCCTTCCTTCCTTCCTTCCTTCCTTCCTTCCTTCCTTCCCCCATGGCACAAGCAAAACTTACTGAGTTAAAAAGAAGTATTAACATCTAATATGCTTTGAATCTAGTTCTGTTATCTCTAAATTCCTTCTTTCCCTTCCATTTTCTTCTATAAGTCATTCATTCTTTTATCCATCCATCCATCCATCCATCCATCCATCCATCCATCCATCCATCCATCCTTCTATCTCCATGTTTAGAAGCTCTTTCTGCAGGTACGCGATCATAAATATACACTAATTACAGACTGTATATACTCAACAATTATTTAAACAATTTCAAAATATATGACTTTCAATTTCTGTTCAGTTCCTTTTTCCTAGCATGTGTATATGAACCTAGGAGTGAGCCGACCATGTTTTCTTTTGCCGTTGCCACTTCTGTTTGGTTTTTATAATCTAGCTGCTGATTTATAACTCAGCATGTGTATCTTTGTGCTTTTCTTAAACTCTAAGCATGGCTGCAGGCCACGGTAACCCTCTTGGTCTTGATGACTATCAGCCCCCATGTACCATCCAAGCTCCAGTCATGACATCCTGTCTGTGACACCTGCAATACCTCTTCCTCTCTTCTGCTTCTATACCTTCCCATGTGTGGTACCCAGTGTCTGGAATCCTCTTATCCATTCTGTTCATGGAATGCCCTCCTTTCCTTCCTTCAGAGACCATTTTGGATGCTTACTCCTCCATGAAGTATTCCTGGGAACCCCAGAAAATGCTAGAGCCACCCTTGTGCTTTTATAGCTCTTGTCACACTGTGGTCTGTTATCTGTGTTCCCTATGAGCATGGGAGCTGGGCCTTGGTCACCTTCCTTAATCCTATCAAGGATGTGTCTGTATCAACTAAAAGCAAGTAGGTTCTGCTGCTGACGGAAGAGAATGACTTTCAGTGAAAAGCTTACACATGTATCCAAAACACGCTCTCTGTAACACGTTGTTTTGGGTCATGAGCTGACCTGGTGAGGGTACTGAATGTGAGTGTATGTCCATGTGGGCCTTGGGAAGGCTTTTCCCAATAATTAGTCTTTGAGGAATTTGTTGTCAGGGAATTGAAGTTGTGCCTAGAAGGAGCATGGGCACTTCTAAATTGTTTGTAACTATTTTTATTTAGTTTTTAAAATCCCCCCCTCTTGTGTGTGTATGGATGCATATGTGGAGATGTGGGTGTATGTGTGGCTGTGGGCACACATGCCTGCATGTATATGGGGACCAGGATCATCAACCTTGGGGTGTTGTCCCTCAGGAGCTCTCGTCCATCCAGTTGAACAGGAGCCGTCAGCTTCTTTGTTAAAGGCAGAATTTTATTTATTTATTTATTTATTTATTTATTTATTAAAGATTTCTGTCTCTTCCCCACCGCCGCCTCCCCTTTCCTTCCCCCTCCCCCAATCAAGTCCCCCTCCCTCGTCAGCCCAAAGAGCAATCAGGGTTCCCTGCCCTGTGGGAAGTCCAAGGACCACCCACCTCCATCCAGGTCTAGTAAGGTGAGCATCCACGAAACTGCCTAGGCTCCCACGAAACCAATAGGTACAGTAGGATCAAAAACCCATTGCCATTGTTCTTGAGGTCTCAGTAGTCCTCAATGTCCACTATGTTCAGCGAGACCGGTTTTAACCCGGGCTTTTTCAGACCCAGGCCAGCTGGCCTTGGTGAGTTCCCGATAGAACATCCCCCTTGTCTCAGTGTATGGGTGCACCCCTCGCGGTCCTGAGTTCCTTGCTTGTGCTCTCTCTCCTTCTGCTTCTGATTTGGACCTTGAGATTTCAGTCCTCCGGTGCTCCATTGTGGGTCTCTGTGTCTGTCTCCTTTCATCGCCTGATGAAGGTTAATATTCAGGAGGAAGCCTATATGATTTTCTTTGGGTTCTCCTTCTTATTTAGCTTCTCTAAGAACCCGAATTATAGGCTCAATGTCCTTTATTTATGGCTAGAAACCAAATATGAGTGAGTACATCCCATGTTCCTCTTTTTGGGTCTGGCTTACCTCACTCAGGATGGTGTTTTCTATTTCCATCCATTTGTAAAGGCAGAATCTTTAACTAGGACCTGGGGCTTGTTGATTAGGTTGTGCCGGCTGACCAGTGGCACACCTGTATAAACATCCCTAGCACTGGAGGTTACAGGTTTGTATCATCTTGTGTAGCTGCTAGGGACCAAATTCAGGCACTCATGCTTATAAGGCCAGCCCTTCGCCAAATGAGCCACCTCCCCACTCTGTGTCTGCTGATTTAAATAAACCAAGTGAGGAATCTAAAAAGGCTTTGGTGCTAAAAGGCAAAGACATGTCATAGAAGTAGCTTTCACTCGCCTTATTTCTTTACACTCAAATATACACATTCGATCCGGTAGGAGCTCGGGGCATTGGCAAGGTCCGGTCGCAGCAAAGCCGGAGGGCGTCACAAAGGGAGGCTTCCTGAGGCCTGGGAAGGGTTAGAGCGGTGAACACAAACAGCACCATGGGAGCCACAGGGAGAACCAGGGAGGTCATGGGATAATGGCTGCAGCTATGTCTGGTCCATGAGACTTGGGAGGAGCTGCCTGGGGAGGGCAGGGTCTGTCGGGAAAGCTTCCTGCTAGCAGCTACATCCTGACTGTATGTCTAGTGCTAGTACCTTCCACCGGCCAAAACAAACGGGAAGCTGAAGGACACTGAAGGACGAAGGGATCCATCTATACAGCTTGGGTCAGCCTCCAGGGCACAGTGCACAGGAAGGATGAAGCCCAGCACACAGAATGGACCCTGTGCATCCGGTGAGCATCTATAGTGATATTTTATTTTTTTAATAAATAAAGCTGGCCTGAGGATCAGAGTACAAAACTAGGCATACTCATCAGCCATCCAGGCCAGGCAGTGGTGACACACATCTTTAATCCCAGCAGCCACACTAGTTCTCCATAGAGGCCCTGAGGTGGTGGTGCACACCTTAAATAATAGCATGAGAGAGGACTGTGAGGCAGGATGGGACAGGAACTCGCTCTCTTTTCAGTCTGCAGATTCTGTAGCGGTAAGAGCTCTCTAGTGGTTGGCTGCTTTGCTTCTCTGATCTTTCAGCTTGAACCCCAATATCTGTCTCTGAGTTTTAATCATTTGTGCTACGAGCATCCACCTGGTTCCCTTCCATATCAACATCAACATGACATCTGTGGATGAGCAGACTGAGGCCTGAGAACTGTTTGTGTCCAGTCGGGAACCTTGTGGGCTGCTTCACTCTGTCTCCAGGTGAGTTTTCCCTACGAGTCTTGAAACTGGAGTCTTCCACAGACTGGTAGAGGTTAGTGATTCCCAAGAGCTCATGTGACCTGGTCAGCTGAGCAGGGACCATAAAAACATCTCTTTATGCCTCACCTTCCCTTGGAGATCTAGTCAGGGGGTTTTATCCCTGGGGCTGGGAGGTGTGGGTAAGATAGAAATGGAGGCTTGGCCAGAGATGCAGATATCAGGGAACTCTGCTCAACCGAACACTGGCATCCTCAGGAACCTACAGTAGTAACTGATTTGTGGGAGGGTGAGCTGCTCTCAGCTTGCTTGCTATTGAGACTGAAAGTATTGTAGCTGGGTGGTTATCCACTGAATATATATATATATATATATATATATATATATATATATATATTAGTGCTAGATGAAGCTGAGCGTGTCTCTCAGCTTCCACATTAAACTTTAAGCAAGTTGCTTAACCTCTTGGACCCTCAGTTTCTGCAGTGTTAAAATAGGAAATAATTCTGATGCAGGGAGCTATGGGAAGAAGTAGAGAATTACATGTGGAGTGCCTACCACTGACCACCGCCGCCCGCTGCCACCCACCACCGCGCACCACTGCCCACCACTGCCTACCATTGACTACCACTGCCTACCACCGCCCACTGCTACCCACCACTGCCCACTGCCACCTGCCACTGCCCACCGCCGCCTACCGCCCACCACCGCCCATCACTACCCACCACTGCCAACCACCGCTCAACACGTGCTTCTATATTATGAGATAATCATTTGATCTGGTTGCCCAATCTGTGCTTACTTTGTTCTGTGGTTTCTGAAACATCTTTGTTTTTTAGCTCTTTCCATGTAGAGAACCTGAGGAGAGACCAAGGTCACATATGTTATGACTTGTGTGCTTAGGCACACAAATCGGCTTTTTTTTTTTTTAAAGTTCCTACAAGGTACACTTACTAGAAAAAAAGTTATGGGACCTTAGATGCTCAGTTTACAATCCCAAGAACAAGAAAAAGCTCTCTGTCAGCTAAAAAAAATATAGATGGATGTTGTTTCTGGGAGGAGGGATGTTGTACAGTGGTCCAGGAGGAGACGGTGAGTCAGAAGTGCTGAGAGCTGGGCCAGACTGTCCCCTCAGTGCACCTCCTGTGAGTCAGCACTGACCATGAGGCCTGGTGGGCAGCAAGCCCAGTGCGCTGCTGAGACACATGGCTCAATGCTCAGGGAACTGCAGCTGCGTGCTTCTGTCACCCCGTCTAGGGACACGAGAGGGTGCGGCTCAGTGTCACTATTGTCAGGTTGACAGGGTCCTTAGGTCCTTTTTCTGGAGTCTTGCTTCTAGATCAAACCTTCAGCTTCATTGTCTTAACATGCCCACAGCCACCACAAGCGTTGTTCCTCTTTATTTTATAATCTTTGGGGACCCGTAGTGGAGGTATTTGGTCTGGCAGAGTCGGGAATGAAGGGACTGGTCTATGTTAAGGGCTTGGATTGCGCCAGGATGTGAAAGGAATGAATCTAGAGTGCAGAAAATCAGGTTTCCTAATCAGGATGCCCAAGAAACAAGAAGAAGCAGGCCCCTGTGATTGCTCGACATCTGGACAGTTTTGACGAGAAGGTGTCTTTCCCAGAATGTACTGCCAGGTGGTTAGGAGCAGGGAGACCAGCCAGACTCCATCCCTTCCCGACTGTGTGTCTTGGATATTGAGGAAGGCGGTCACTTAACAAGGTCGTGGGGAGCTAAGTTGAGTAAGATAGATTATGTGAAAGAACAGTGTGATACCAGGCTAAAAATAACAAACGTGGGATACTACACAGTTAGATAAGGAACGTGAGCCGTTTACCTGAGGTCACATGCAGTTATTGCCAAAGCCAGGATCCAAGTGTGAGTGAGACTGTCTTTCTGTTGTTCTATGTGACCTTGGATTTGGTCATTTGTAAGAGACTCATTTGCAGAAAGCATTTTAATTAGTTAAGCATTTTACTCAGACTATGTGACTATATTATATATTTTTTCTATGATGTGTGTGTATGTGTGTTTGGCTGCATACATGTAATATGTATGTATGTCTGTCCCTAGGTATTGAAGTCAGAGGCCAATCTTCAGTGATTTTCTCTGATGTTGTATCCCCCCCCCCCACACACACTTTTTTTGAGATAAATGATTTCATTGGAACCTGGAACTCAATGATTGACTAGGCTGGCTAGCCAGGACACTCTGGAGATGGGATTTCAAGTATGGATCATTATACCTGGATTCTTACGTAAGTGATGAGGATCAAACTCAGGACTCCATGCCTATGTGTCATGCACTTTACCTGTCTTGGAAGAGGGCACTCTAGCTATTGGAGAAGCTGGGCCTGCGGACTTCTGCAGATGGGACATACCTGTGATCCTGACTGCCACATGGTAGATTTAGAGACTATCCTATAAAACCGTCAACCTGAAATTGTAGCCCCGAGGGTAGGCTGGGCCATTTACTTAGGATCAAATGGAAATATGAACAAGTTTCTAAGAGCCATGGGGCACTTACTTTCCCCCAGAGGACTTGTATCTGGAAGGACAGGGATTCCCAGAGGGCACTGCTACTTTGAGGCTTCTGCAATCCCCAGAGCTAACAAGGATATTTACATTGATGCAGGAGACTTGACAAAGGGATACCCTGGGAAGAGGGGAGAGCCTCTTAGCCGTCTTTAGGTCTGAGCAAGCTAGTGTTCCTCCTTTCCATGGAGAGCTGTTTGTCACTGCTCCATTCTTGGTGGCTCTGCCTATAGATATGGCCTACATCTACTCCTGCCTTTCTGAGAGCCCCTTGGAGACTGGCCATGGTAGCTCCCAGCATCATAATACTAAGCTGCTCTCTAGCTTAGGGCTACAGAACTCTGCCCTGGCCATGCCTTACTGCTCTCCGTTTTAATGTCTTGACCCCATGCTAACCTATCCAGTGCTCCAGTACAACACCAGTGGCCCTTCTCGTTTTTTTCCACATTATAGCTTACTGTGCGGTGTTGGATCTTTGGCTTTTGTTGTAGTGTAGGAGATGGCTTCTGTCCTGTTGACTGGGGATGCTCATGGGTCGTCAGGAAGGTGGTTCAGTCAATAGCTTCCTGCCTGGCTGATAATAGCATTCTATACGGAGCTGAGCTCCTGTGGAGGTCTGGACCATTAAGATCACAGATCTCAGGTAGTCAGAACATGGAACCTTGCATTATGACCCTTTCCTTGGACCTTCAGAGAAAGAAAACTGAATAAGCTGATTTTCACTCTAGAGCCACTCCTGTTTCAAATAAGACACCTTCAGATTGTCACAAGAAGGAGGCTCAAGAATGTGACTGATCTTCATTGTCCACTTAACTAGATTTGAAATTACCTGGGAGTCACATCTCTGAGCATATCTGTCACAACATTTTCAAAGGGGTTTAACTGAGGAGAGACTCTGGGCTTGGAATGAGCTTTCTGAAACCTCAAAGCCCACCCCCAGTGAGAGATCTCCTCCAAGAAGGCCAAACCTTCTGATCCTTCCCAAACAACTCTACTCCCTGATGGTCATGCACATGTATCCAGATCTATGAGCCTCTGGAGGCCATTCTCTTTCAAACCACCACAATAAGCCAGCAAGATGCAGAGCTGTCTTGGTCAGAACAGGAAGGTAGCTGATCTTGTATCAGCTGCATCACTATCACTGGAAAGGGGAAAGGCAGGTTGGAGCAATGTGGGGGAGGATGCAGCCTTAATCACCCTGTGCGTTCTAGGTGCTAATGGCCTCCAATGAGTGTGGAACTTTGCCAAGCCTGCCTGCACTACCATGAGAGAGAGATGGTATCGATTCTCCAGGAAGCCGTGGCCTTGTTTCCAGCGGCACATTGCCAAGATCAAAGCCAACACTGATTAATATCCTGGCCTTCCTACCCAGTGTCACAGTGAGGCTTTCAGGGGTCTCCATAGCATCCTGCCCTACCTGAATCCATAGCTTGGTCTGCAGGATTGCTGTACCCCGTGATAAAGCAGAATGTCTTTCTAGTTCCTGGGAGGTAGCTGGGTGATTCCAGAGCCAGAACTTAGCAAGGTAAGCTTTGCAAAAAGCAAAGACAGATCTATTTTTATCCACATGGATTCAAAGACCAAGAGCCCAGTTTTCTCTCCCATCAAACTCACCCTGACTTGGATTCCATCTGGTAGATGCGCATTAAGTCTGGTTTGATATGAGGCCAAGCAGGGGCTCTTATGGTTTGAAAAGAGGGCTGTGATCCCATGGTGCGTTTGGTCTGATGGGTCAGACTTAAGGAGAACAGAAGTGTCTATGGAAATTTACTTTGTGATTTATTGGACAGAGCCAGGAGATTGAGGCCACTGGTCGCATGGCGTCCAGTCAGGAAGCAGACAGAGAAGAATGCTGGTGTTCAGCTGGATCTCAGTTTTTCCTCCTGTCCAAGGCCCCACACCACAAACTAGTACTACCCATAGTTAGTTAACCCATTTGAGGAGCTTTCCACTGACACGCCCGGAGGTTTGTCTCCTGGGCAACTCTAGATTCTGTCAGGTTTATGATATTCACCACCAGATATGGGTTTCCAGCCTCTGCTGGATGACTGACCCATGTGCTTCCTGTTGCCTGTTCTCAGCTCCACTGGACATGTAATCAAAGCCCATGGAGCACTGTGCACAGGTAGATTAAAGATGCTGTTTCTCTCCATGGCATCCTGACCTTTTCTGTCCACTTTGACCCAAGGCTGGTCTAAGTGCTGAGTGGACAAATGAGGAAGTGACATGACTGTACACAGTTGTATCAGCCAGGATTGCTATAGCAGGAACCCCCGAGTCTGTCTTCTGCTTGTGTTTTGTGCCTTCCAAGAGTCCATATCTTTAGGAGTTATCTGGTTACAGAATAGCTAAGAAACCCTTGAGATGGTATTTTCTTTCATTAATGAAGTTTAGTTACTCAATTAAATAATCAATGAGGTCATCTATCGGATGCCTATTGGTATTGACCACGTACCTATCCTTCATTGTTTTGGGGTGTAGTAGATGCATTCTTGTTCCTATGGAGCCTGCATCCTAGTGGAAATACAGATGCTGCGTGGATTCATACATGTCTGCTGACTGATTTATCGCTATGTAATGTGTTAACTTAGAAAATATTTAAAGCACCATTGTCCTCATAACCTTTGAAGTACCAGGTAATTGCTCCAGTTTAGAGAGAGCGTTTATCCAAATCCTAAATCATGAACCGTCTTCAGGGAAACACTTTTCTTATGCAGAAATGTCAGACCCTCCCTTAACATCTGTGATTCATCCCGCTTGTTTCATGTGAAGCAGGGATTCCTGCAGAAGATTGCAAGATGGTTAGATTTGGCACCAATTGATGTACATGTTAGGGCTGAAACCTCAATACCGCAGGGCCATAGCAGGGAAAACCATTAGCATATTCATGTTCTCCAGTTCTTCTATTTATAGGTCTATTGTCAAAGCTAATGATTTTCTAGCTTTCTGGAAGCCTTCTAACACATTGTGGGTTCCTGCTGTAAAAGAATGTGTGAAATCCCAACATATACTTGTGATTCTTAGATATTAATATCTTCAGAAATGACAGGCATTCTTTCTTTCTTTTTCTTTTTTTTCTGATACAGGGTTTCTCTGTGTAGTTCTGACTATCCTGGAATTTGTTCTGTAGACCAGGGTAGCCTCAGACTCAGAGATCCACCTACCTCTGCCTCTAGAGTGCTGGGATTAAAGGCGTGCACCACCACTTCCTGGCTTAATAAATGGTAGGCATTCATCAAACCATCGGAAGACGGTGAGGACACAGAACCCCAGATTCTTCACCTGCCCATTGTTCTTCCCTGACTTTCACAGTTGCTGGTGCAGTTTCTTAATCCTGGGCTACCCACTCCAAGGTTTTGCTATTCATGTGTAGCCTAGGGGAAACTTCTTTTTCATGTATAGTCATTATGGTTTTATTTTTTTTTTAATTTAATTGCCTCCCTCAGCAGCAAAGAGAGAGTGAAGTCATCCCAATTTCACCCATTAAGTTGGTGTTACCCGTGGCGGGTGTGAACCGGAGGTTGAGAAATGCTTTGGGCCATGGTTAACAGTGAGGGATCCGATGATCTTTAACCTCATGATGCTGTTCAGTGCTTGGTTTGAGCTGTGAAAACTACCTGTGGCTTTTTATGCAACAACGGCCTTCCCTTTTACAGTATCTTCTCTTTGCCACCCAGTTTTACTGATTTTTTTTTTCTGAGCCCACCCGGGTGCTGGGGAGGACTGCACAATGCTTCGTGTAAGCTCTTACCTTTTGGCTGGAAGCATATCTGGCCTTCGTGTTCTTTCTTTGAGGGCATTTCCAGCATTTTGTAGCTGATGCATGTGGAGTAAAAACGTTTCCAGGCCGAGAGGGAACTTGGGTAACATTTGGGAATGCTTTTTGTTAAGATCTCCCAGGCCCCTGCCCCCAAAAGAAGCTGAATTGTAACTGTGGAGAGAGTGTGAAAGTCTTTAATCCCTGGGATCTTGTGGATTTGGCTCTTCCTGTATGGTTGCGAACGGGAGCATAGTTCCTAGTCAATAAATTGCTGACGTTAATACATCTTGATGTTTATGGAGCCTAGGAGCCGTAAGATAGATAGGGAAGAAGTTCTTTGGGGGTTTGTGGAGAAGATGGTCCCGGGATGATCAAGACCTCTAGTGGAGGCTCTTAAGGGGGTGTGGAATACGAATGAGTTCCATGTTCAGCAGAGGGGCAATATTTTTACGGGAGAAGAATAGTTTGGGCGGAAGGAGAAAGAAAGTGAAGCTCTGTGCTCCAGAGAAGGCAATAGAGAGGGAGAAGACAGCAAAAGGAAGACAAACTCAGAAGAGCAGAATGAACTGAATTGAGACAACAGAAAGATTTACCAATGATTAGATAGGAAATTTGTAATGCAGGCATATACATATATATGTTTGTATATTTTTAAAAGTTGTTTTTATTGGGCTATATATTTTTCTTTGTATATGGGTTTTAATGGAATGATATGTTGGATAACTCTCAGCTGCTACTTCTGTGTGACTTGGTTATCTTAGAGACCTGGAGCACTAAGTACTCAAGAGGTCTGTTGGCCCAACACTATCTGGACATTGGGGTTGAGCTCACGTGGTCTGCTGAGTCTCGTCTGTTGAGTTTCTAAGACCACAGCAGTATGGAAATGGTACTCTTCCATATGTGACTTTGGCCAACTCCCCCAAAAATAAGAGAATCAAGCTGTCTTTACTGTAGGTAGAATCTTCTCTAGAGTAGGTAGATCTTCTTTAGAGTCTTGCACTTATGTCCTATCTGGGAAAATGCTGGGAAATACACAAAGGGAGAAAGGATGAGTAGGTGGTTACGTCTCTAGAGAAACAAACAGGTGGATGAGCAGACAAACAATCTATGTTCTGCAGACTGGCAGAAGAACCTCTTAAATGTCAGATTTTGAAGCATTTCCTGAGCCTCCACAGTGTAGCCTAGAGCTAGGACTACCTGGCCAGCTCCAGCCTTTGTGGAATGCTGGGGTGGAACTCGGTCAATGGCTGCCAGTCCCTGCATTCCAGGTCTATAAACTCTCGGCAGACACTTCATTTAAACTCCAGTACCCGTAGCAGTCATATTATTGAGCACGGGCCCTTAAGTGCAAGGTTTGTCCCATGAATTCTGAACTCACATCCGAGTTTCTCAGTCTGGCCTGAGCTCTGTGTGAAGCAAGTGGAGCCTCAATCTGGGTCTGAAGCGGATCGCAAGTTGGATTTAGTTTGGGTCAATGTTGAGCTACAGTTTGATGAAGTCAGAACTCTCAGCAGCACTGCTTGTGAAGGTGCCTGGGTGGGATTTTTATTTCCTAACGTATTTGTAAATAGGCATATAGGGGAAGATACCTATTTTCTCCACATTATAATCATAAATCTGTAGAAAGGTTACCAGAGTGGGAGTCCAGACTGCTGGGCTCTTGTCCCATGGTCATCACTTGCTAAGTGACCTTGGGTGAGTCCCTCAGAAGGTTTTAGTTTCCCATCTGCAGAATGAGGAAGTTAGACCAGATGAGTTCTGAGGTCCCCTCCAACTTTGGAGTGTGGCGACACTTAAACTATCCTTCCATTTCTGCTGCACCCTGCCCTACTGGGGTCTGAGGACTCGAGGCAGCAATTAGACAATTCTAATGTTAAACATGCTCTCATTCCCTGACCACACATTAGAAAGCCTGTCCCCACTTTTGGAATGGAGAGCACACACTGACAAGTCATCGTCAGCGTAAAGGAAACTGCATCAATTTCTTTAGGAGGGGGAAGGGAAACTGGCAGCTTTCTCCTGCAGTGAAGGAGAACAGGGCCAACTATAACAGGCACAACAAAGAATCAAAAATTGTATCCATAGTCTCTGTGAGTTATTTAGTGGAGGAAGACAAGAGACAAAAGGACAGAGAGGAGAGTAAAGAAAGCAACAGAGGAGCTGCAGGAACCCACCCAACCCAATGACAGAGTACAGAGAAGGGCGTTTTCTCAGAGGATCATGACAGTGAATTCAAATACCTTTCCTTTATCTTGCAGCTATAGGTTTTCTTATACTCTCCTGAGATGCCCAGTTTTCTCCCAGTAGTGTTTACCCTCAGTTGATCCATACATGGTTCCTGATGGACCAGGATCAATACAGTTGACCAACTTTTTCGCTTGTCTGTCTTAGGGTTTATAAAGGAAAACAGTTAATGGGGGTGGTTTACAGTTCTGAGGTTAAGTCCATTATCATCATAGTGGGACATGGCAGCGTGCAGGAAGACATGGTGTTAGAGAGGTGATTGAGAGGTCTACATTTGGATCCACAGGCAAGAAGAAGGCAACAGGAAGTGGTCTGAGACACTGGGCATGGTTTGAGCACTATGAGACCTCAATGCCCACCCCCACAGTGACACACTTCCTCCAACAAGTTCACACCTACTCCAACAAAGCCACACCTCCCAATAGTGCCACTCCCTTTGGGGGCCATTTGCTTTCTAACCACCACACTGGCTGTGATATACATTGGACCCATAGTCACTCCTGGACAAGTAGTCATGGCCACGGTCTTTGGATGAACATAAAAACTTGTGTTGGCATTCTCCCAGAGAGGGCTTGGAAAGGGAGAACATTAAAACATGCCGCTCTACTGTACAGTGAAGAAACTAGTAGATGTTGCCTTGGTGAAGCAGCCAAGTTACCAAGTCATGTTGTCATGTAAACCCAGCATGTTATGATCAAGAAGACACGTGACATTTTTCTTCAAGACTGGTCACCCAACAGTCTAATTGCAAGGAAAACACTGGATAAGACCAAGTGAAGAAGGGATGCTCTATGAGATCCTCGCCTCCACAAGACCTCTGAAGACTGTCAAGGTCACTGAGTAGTAAGGACAGGTTGACAAACCATCACAGACCACACTAGCCTAAGGCTTCAGTCTTATATGGGTACCCTGGGGTGGATACTGAAACAGATGGAGGACAACAGAGACACTAGTGAGATTCTAAGACAATCTGGAGTTCGCTTACTATAACCAGGAAATGTTTTCAGAATTTTGCTAAGCATCCAGTGGGGTTTGGGGAGGGAAGACGTTACAGCAGGGAACCTGGGGCAACTCCCCACACCTACTTTGAATCTCTCTGCGGATTGAAAACTATTGCAAAAATAAAAGATGATTGAAAAGGCAAAGCACTTGCTTTGACCTTTTGGTCTGGTCTATGTGACCTTACCCAGATGCCTTTGCCTTCCTCATCCCTTCTCCTCTCTTCTGCTCTTCTCAGAGCCTCCCCCTTCATCTTTAATGAGCTCAGCCATTTAGGATGCGTTGTCGCTTTGCTCCTTAGCAACACTCAGCTGCTCGTTGTCTAAGAAAGCTGATAGGAAAGTTTTTACCGGAAAACTCGTTAAAAAAAGTAACCAGCAGCAAGACCCTGTGTGATTTACCAACCTGACTGTCTCTGAGTCTGGAACGGTAACCGAAGTATGTCCCAGGAGTTCTTGATTGGCATCCTGCCGTTCTTACGGAGTGTAGGTTGTGTGCCCAGCTTTCTGGCAGGTGCCTGAAAACAAAGATACTTGTGGACAGGTGTAATATGGAAGTGGGAACTGCACCGAATGGGGAAGTCAAGATAGCCATGGCCCAGTGTGTTCACTCCGATCTACTGGCGTGTCATTCTCAGGGCTACTTGCTGTCCAGATATCAGCACATCATTGGCAGCTAGGGCGACCAGACCAGCTGTGTTAGTTTACTGAGGCCTGAAGGCTTTTCCCCGAAGCTGTGATTGAGGTGTGGAGAGAAAGCTTGGTGGTTAAGAGCACTTGCACTGTAAGTTTAGGGACTTGAGTTCAGGTCCTCGGTGCTATGTGAAAAGCTAGATGTGGACGTGTATACCTGTGATGTAGGGGCCTTAGGGCTTGTAAAAGGCGTGTAAGAGGCACAGGCTCTTAGCCTGATATAGAGGGCTGGTTTGCAGGGTAAGATGTGGCCCCCAGCTTTGTGTGGATGGGCTTGGGCTGGATGCCGGCCGAGGTTCAGGAAACACCAGACAACTGTCTGCCTCAGGGAAGCAGTACCCCTAAGCAAAGCCACAAGTATGTTGGCAGAAAGATTTTATGAGCTGGGAATATCCCGAAGAAGCTCCAGACTGTTCATTCAGCCAGAGGAAAAACATGAAACTAGTAGAAATAAGCCTTCACTTCAAGTTGGAGTGCTCCTTAACATCTGTAGCTTTTAGGGTATTGTTGGCCCATTTGCTAGATGAGGCGACTGAGGCTGGGAGACAGGAGGTCTGGGTAGAGGAATATAGGTAAATGGGTTTCTTTCCTTGTCTTTCCCAAGGCACATTGACAAATAATCCTGGTCTCACTGGTGTCAACAAGTGCCATGGGCGACCAATGAAGCTGTAGAAAGGCTCTTGGAGATACCAGGGTGTGAAGTGAAGAAGGGAGAGAGAGAGGAGGAAGGGGAGGGAGGGAAGAAGAAGCCACAGTAGAGGCCCCAGCGAAGATGCTCTGGGGTCTGCATGATACCGTACAGCATTCAGCTCGTGTGGACCCAGCTGTTTCCGCGTAACTCTGACTATCCGGGAAAATCTAGATGCTGTTACTGAGGATCTTGTGAGTGCCAGGTGTGTCAGTGATGATGCCCCAGAAAGGAAGGAAAGGAAGACAGGGAAGAAGGAAGGGAGAGGAGGAAAGAAGGAGAAACAGATGACTCAAGGAAACAACAATTTTCTCAGTTAAGTAAATAGTCAGGAGCAGGGCCGATCCCAGCTACCCCACCCCATCACTGGTATGCTAAGGTCTGGCCACACTGCAGACACAAAAGAAGCCTGGGGGAGGGGGAGGAGAGGAGTTCTCCGTGAGGAAAGCAAACCTGTCCACATATCACAGAGCATCTCAGGGGCCAGGGCACCTCCCCATAGCATACAGGAGGCTGGGAGAAAGTTTTTTTTTTTTTTTTTTTAACTTATTGGAGATCTCGCTATACAGATCAGCCAGAACTTGTCTTGGCATCTCCCAGCACATTTAAGGTTGGTTCTCCCTTGGCATGCCTAACTTCTCGTTCTTGTGTGGGCCCCAATCACACTTTACCTGTGCCCTTGACATGGAATCACGTCTGCTTTGTGTTTGTGATGAACACACCCTGGATTTCCTATGTACCCTGCTTCTTCTCCAGACCCTTCACCTGACCTGGGTATCCTATTGGCTTTTCTGGCATCATACAGCTGTGTGACCTTTGGTCCCTCACTCATCCAGCTGAGGCTATGCCTCATGAGGTTTGGGGGTGTCTCTGCTGTGCCATCTCTGTCCTAGCCTAACGAATGCTCTCTCGGGTTCCCTGGAGCACTGACTCTGGGCTGTCAGGAAAGGGACAAGGCAGCCGCTTTAGTCTGTGTGCAGAATGTGGAGAATTCAGACATTCTTGCTTGATGGAGCAAACCAGCCACCCAGGGGACAGAGGGCAGATCACAACAGGAGACCATGGAGAACCAGATGTGCCCCAAAGGGCTAGAAAGATGGTTCCTCCTCCTGGGAGAGCAGGAACGAGGGAGAGGACATTAAAACTGAAGACCAGTGTGTTTTCGCTTATTGAAAAAGATGAAGATGGCTTTGTCATTGGAAGGCACTGACGGCTCAGTGTGCCAACTCCTCTCTACCAAGGGGGGGGGAAGGTCTAGAATGCCACTTTTCTGTTCTATGCTGGCTGAGCTCTTATCCCTGCCACAAGGTCCAATCATCTATGTTCTACTCTTGAAGAAGGCAAAATAAATGCCTATTTTTTTGTTTGTTTCCTGGGGCACTATGGAAAGTAATTCTGGATTATGTTTATTTTTGTCTTATAGTAGACTTGCTGATATGTCTTCTCTATAGACTTCTTCAGGCTCAGTGCATGCACTCTCTGTGTCTCTGTGTCTCTCTGTCTGTCTATCTGTCTGTCTATCTCTCTCTCTCTGTGTATGTGTTGGAATTTTTAGATAAAGTCTTGCTAGTCCTTACTGGCCTAGAAGTTGCTTTTTAGACTAAACCGACCACACACTTGCAGCAATGGTACGTGAGCTCCAGGATTATAGGCCTTGACCACCACTCCTGACTCTGAGCTATGACATTTCTTCCCTGTGTCCCCGGGGATTCGTGAGGGCCTGAAACAGAGGAGGTGGTAGTTTGCTTCATCTCCAGTCTCCAGGGTGTGTTCTAGCTAGTATTTGCCATGACCACTTCTAACTCCTTGTCAAGGGCCACAGGACACACTATACCCACTGCTGAAGATCTGAGCGGCCAACAGCCTCTGTCCCCGGCAAAGCCATCAGCAGATATCCTTTCGGGGAGAGCCTGTGCCCAGTGGGAGGCCAAATGATCCCACAAGCTCAGCAATGCTTTACCCAGCCCGGTAACCCACCATGCACAGCTCCCGATTGTCCTCTGAGTGACCCCGGTGCGGCATTTAGTGTGTCCTATAGAATAATATTGATAGAAAGAACAAATCAGTGGCAGAACCTTCTGAGATTTGCCTAATTGCGACTCAAATTGTTCCCATATTGGAAATTACATGGCTAAGATGCCTTTTGGGGAACCGAATATTAGGAGCCCAGGAAGGTCAGCCAGCAATGAGTTGTTGGAGTTTTTCCTCCGTGCATCGTACCGAGACATTTTTCCTGCAATGAGACATGGATAGGTTGACTCAAACCAGATTTCACAATCACTTTATCCAATTTTGGACGGCTTAATTCGGCAATTCGCATAACCCTCTTTAATCAGCCTCACGTTTGGGGTTGCCGTGGCCTCAGGCTCTTTGATGGTCAGATGTCATTCTGTGTGGCACCCCTGGGCAGGGAGGCCACTGTCAGTCTCTGTGTGGCTCTGGGCCGTGCTTGGGACTCATAGGGAATCTTCAGGCACTGTGAAGGCTCCGGTAAGGCAGATGGTCTATAATTTTTGTCCCCAGCATGCAGATGCCTTGCGGCCCGAGTGAAAAGAGCAATCACGTCACGATTGTTGCAGTTTTGATACTCACATTGGCTTTTGACGTCTTAGGACTCTAATGGCAACTAAAAATAGATTAACTATGTGCCAAGTTCAGTATCCTTGGGGAGTGAGGCAGTTCCTTCCTTCTCTCTTTATAGCCTTTGGGGCTCAGGGGAACAGAGCCTATAATTAGAGAAACAAGACCAGTTGGTAGCCTCTACAGTATGCCCCATTGAGGACTGAGGACCATGCATTTTCTGTGAAGAAGGTTTCCATTACTCATCTGAATTTCTGCAGGCCCGTAACTATTGATTATCTCCAGGGCTTATAACATACACCATGTGAGGGGTCTAGAAAAATAGGACCCCCATGTTGCAGATTGCGCACCTGAGGCCGTGTGCGCTCTAGAGCTCAAGAGGGTTCAGGTATGCACAGCAGGATGACGGTAGCACTGGCTCCTATTCCCAGATTAGGGGGTACCTCGTATTTTCTTTCTGTTAAGGAAGCTGTCTTTTATCCACTTAGATAAAATGCCATGCTGAAACACTGTGAGGCCATATTTAGTCTGAAGTATGAGGCCTTGACACCAGGGTGAGTGACATCATCTATGGAATATCCAAAACATCACCACCAGGCTCAACTGGTGTGTTCTTAGGACCTTTCTCAATTACTCTTGGCATGGTTGTCATTTCATTCTTTGCTTCAAGGTCGTGTATCATTGGTAAGGCCAAGCAGCATCAGCCACAGAACTAGGAATATTTAGGGCCCCGGTGGGAAGCCAGATGAACTGTCATTCCTGCAACAGGCACTGGTACAAGGGTCGTGATTAGCAGATTACGGAGCCACGTGACTCCTGCTTTCAGGAGGAGGGAAATCAGGGCTGCCTGGATAGCGAGAAGGGTGTGTGTATGTATATAATGTATGTGTGTGAACTTTGTATGTGATGTGCATAGTGTGAGTTAGGCATGCATTTGTGTGTAGTATATGCCATCTATATGGTTTATGTGGTGTTTCTCTATACTATGCATTTTGCTGTGCTTTAGAATCATATTTTTATAAGATATGTAGCAGTCAGATGATATGAGTAAATTGCATGCTGTATGTTGCATGTATATGGCATTTATCATGTGAGGAGAGTGTATTACCTGTGGTCATGTATACAAGCATGCCCAGTGTGAGTATTGTGTGTGTATATGTGTATGGTGTATATGCAGTATATGTTTATACGTAGTGTGTGTTTGTGAGTATGTGTCTTAGTTAGGGTTTCTGTTGCTGTGAAGAGAGGCTATGACTATGGCAACACTTATAAAGGAAAATATTTAATTGGGGTGACTTACAGTTCAGAGGTTGAGTCCATTGTCATCATAGCAGAACATGCTGGCATGGTGCTGGAGAAGGAACTGAGAGCCCTATGTCTTGACCCACAGGCAGCATGAAGTAAACTAAGACACTGTGGCTTGAGCATGTATGAGATCTCAAAGCCTGCCCCCACAGTGACACACTTCCTCCAACAAGGCCATACCTATGCCAACAACGCCACACCTACTAATAGTGTCACACCCTGTGAGCTTATGGGGGCAACTACATTCAAACTACCATAATGTTTATATGTATTCTGTACATGTGCACAATGTATATTGTATGTAGAATGTTTATATGGAGAGTTTTTCAGGCATACACTGTGCATATGATGTGTGTGTTTATCTGTGGCACGAGTGCATATAATAGTGCTTATGAGAAAAGTATGTAGGTTTATGTATAGTATATATTTGTATACTTTGTGTTTATAGTCCATATATGTGTTTATGCAGAGTGTATATGAAATGTGTTTGTGTATACTATGTAAATGATATATAGGGAGTATTTATCTTGTCTGCATGTGTGTGCGTGAGTGTGTGCATGTGTGTGTGTGTGCATGATGTATGTGTGTGTGTTAGTGGAGGACAGTGGTAAGGACAACTTTTTGGAGTTGAAGTGGCCATAAAGGCACTGGGACCTGAAGGTGGGACTTGTTTACAGGGCTCATTTGGGAGGTGGATGGCATCTGAAGAAGGTGAGAAGATCCACATCAGGATGGTGGGCAAGGAAGACAAAGGGCAGGGGCTTCCTCTGGTAACACCAAGGGCACATCAGGATCCCTGATAACACTGGACTGCTGTTGCCCAGACCAGACCACATACTGGTGCTCAGCTCTCATTTCAGTTGGAGAACTGGGTCTCTCAGCCAGTCTCTTTCCTGCAAACACTGTGTTCTTCTGACAGTGGTCCCACCAGAAACCTCTGCTGCCGAGAGGGAGTGAGAGAACGGATGTAGACAGACAGGAGCATGAGGCTTGGAGAATTAGATCTTGTGGGTCAGGCAAATGGAGGAATTACAATGAAAGGATAACGGCATTACTTACCTACAGCACATATCAGCTTAAAAGCGTTATATATTTCTTTCTGTACATGTGAATATGTAGGCAAGAAGCTACTGCCTAAAGCAGCCTGTACTGCTGGACCAAATGCTGGAAAGAACGTGCCTCAAGCTCTTCAACATGTGGACCTGAATCTTCCAGCAGGGTCCATTGACACTCCTCTACAGCAGCCCGACATCATGGACTCCTAGATTTATCCTCTGCTCACCCCTCAAGATGTTTCAAGTTCCTTTGACAAGAAATCTATCTATCTATCTATCTATCTATCTATCTATCTATCTATCTATCTATCTATCTATCTATCTATCTATCTATCTATCTATCTATCATCTATTATCTATTATCTATACCCCTTTATGCACCCTTCCTTTCGATTCCCCCCTTTGATTAAATATTACATTATATTAGTGTTTTTCCCCAAATGAAATCCATACAGTTTATTTTGGAAATGAATTCCGTTTGTTTAGATCAAAGTTAGCTTGGCAACAACAATTACAATAACAAATCCTATAATGTGTCTTTTTGAGATCTGCTGTTTACCCAGAAAAGTTGACTGACTTTGCTTCACTTTCTAGCTAGCCAAAGAGTGACAATGTAGCAGAGTCCTCTGTGTGGTGGTCACTGAGGTGGCCCTGGGGACTACTTCCCTGTCATTTGCCTTAGTATTTTTCTGGCTGGCAGCACAGCACTAGCTTATATCAGCATTTATATTGCTTTTTCCCTTTAAGCAGGGTTTGTCCGTGTGGGATAGGAAGAAGGGAGCCTAGAGAAGGCTCCGTAAGTGAAGGAGAGCAGCCTGATGTGTTCAAGAACAAATGGAAGTTGGCTGGTTGGTTCAGATACACCGGTAGGGCTATGGAGTGATAAGGGTGGTACTAACTAGATCCTAGCAGGCCTTGCACCGTGGGCTAAGAAATTGATACTTCCTCCTCCAGGTAACCAGGCATGATGGAATACTGAAATGGAGGCAGAAGGCTGCTGACTGAGCACCAAACACTGTACCTTCTGATCTCAGGGGTAACTGGGCTTATGAATTAAATGAATACCCTAAAGGCTTGACCAGGCATCTCTGCCCCAATGCACATCCAAGTCCTGGCAACTTCCCAATTCTCATCTATTTTCTATGCTCACAAACCCTGCAGCGACGTCCCCAGCACCCTCGCTTGGCAGTTCCACAGGCTCACCTTACATGTCTCAGAGAGCTTCATTCTTTCCTAACCCGGTTAGATCTTTGTCTTGGCTTTTATCATTTGTATTTATTATATGTGTGAACATGTGCATACCACAGTGCATGCGAGAAGGTCAGAGGACAACTGGTGAGAGTTAGTTCTCGCTCTCCATCGTGTGGGCCCCGAGATTGAACTGACGTCATTAGGGCTTGGCGGCAAGTGCCTTCACCCACTTAGCCATCTCGCAGACCCTGGTCTTAGTTCAATAAGCGGTCCCTCTAGTTATCTATTTATCCCATCTAGAAGCTGAGGCGTCACCCTCATTGTCCCTCCCTTGCTTATCCACATGTGCACTCACCATCAATTCTATTAATTCCCCCTGGAAATATTTTTCAGACTTTTCCCCCTTTCCCCATGGTCTTTTATCTGAGTCAACTGTTCCTTGAACTTCTGTGCCATTTTTCATTTAATTCTCCTTGGTTTCAATTTTCAAGCTCTGTCCCAAACTGGAGGAAAACGGATTGGTGTCGCTTCCTTGTGCAGCCCCTCCAGCTCCCCACCCCTGGTGGCTTTTCCTTTGCAGTGGCATCAGATACACATTCTATGGATGGCTTCCAGCAGCCCCACTGGGCCTCTTTTCCGTGACATTCCCTGCAGCTATTCTTTTGCACCCAATATTTTGCAAATCTCACTGACTTCCTTCTGGGACCCTGGGTTCCTTCTCTTTTCAAAGCTTTTACCCAGACAGCTCTCTCTCCGTTCCACCTCTGCTCACAGCGCAGGCAGGCTACGTAGCATTTCTATGGAGCAGTTTGTCCCCTTACAAAGGCCTTCTCTTCCCGTTCCATGTTTTGTAACTCTTCCGTGTCTCTTTGTTGGATGCCTGCCCACTCCACCAGACAGTGAGCTCCCTGAGGGTGAGGGTTTGCTTGCCTTGTCCTCCAACATGCTCTCAGAGCCTGGATTAGCGCCCAGCACAAAGAGCTCTTGACTAAGTACCAAATGATTGAGTGAATGAGTGATCTTCTGAAATTGTTCTGTTTCAGGTTCTCTTTCATCATCTCCCAGAATCTTGTGGCAGGGAAAAGAGCTAGTTGAGAGTTGAGGACGATAGGTAGCTTCGGGAACAGTGACCACAAATCTATTGTCCTTAGTACAGGAGGAATGGACTAGGGTCCCTGGTCCATACAAGTCTCTGGAGACCCTTCTGGTATTCATTGATGAGACAGCATGCACAGGCACCTGCCATGACCCCCAACCTTTTCACTTACAGCCCAGCCACTGGGTTACTCAGAAGCTTTGGAGCTGAGGATTTGCTTCCCATGCTTTGAAAGAAGCAGTCCATCCAGGGCTCACCTGTTTTCAGACAGCAGCTCCCATCTTCTGATTAGGAAAGGCAGGCCAAAGGAGGCTGAGCTGAGCCTTTAGAGGTTCTGGCCTGTCAACCAGGCTGTTGTTTTCTCTTGTAATGTGAGATTCTATCACTATCGAATCTGGGCAAACAAGGCAAAAACAGTGGCAGTGACATTGCGGACTCTAAAGCACTCCCATCTGTTTGGGCAGACTTGATTCCGCTTCACAGTTGCCAGCAAATATCCCTAGATCGTCCCATATGTGACACACGTGCTCCCAAACAGCAGCTACCGTGTACCTTTTCTTCTTTGAGAAACTGCTGCCCCTCTTACTGAGTTCCTCATGTCCTAGGTTCAGGTCATAGCCCCTAAGCATGGTTTCTGACTCTGTTGTCTGCTTTGTGGGTTTCCAAAGCCTCCTTTTGCTCATCCCTGCAGCCAGGCCCCTCCCCTCAGGACTGTGGTCTTTGCAAGCCATAGTGACGTGCAGGGTCTCTCACAGCCCCTAGCTGAAGACTGGTCCGTGTCCCTTTTAGTTTACCAGCTTGTCTCCAAGAAGGTAAGATAATAGTTGTGAATTCACAGGGGACAGATTTGGGGGTCGGCCCAAAGCTTATTGAGGATCCCCTTTGTGCTGAAGCACAGAAACCTTATATCATGATCTCCATTGTTGAGTCTTGCCTCAGGAAGAATTCTCTCCCTGAAGGCTGTGCAGTTATGAGTTAGTTTTCTGGGAAATTTGCCCTGAACATGTCTGATTTTGACACAGGTCTAAGCAGCGACCCCTGCTATTGATCACTGTGTTCCAGGAAGGGCTGAGCTTAGGGGTCCTGGGCTCTAAAGATGATATTCATGCTATGAGCTGACAAATTGACCCTGACCACTGTTATCTAGGGGAAGATGCTGTGGGGCTGAGGCAAACTTCAGTTCCTGGGTAAAGCTTCCCGTGTTTGGCTTGCAAGGCTGAAATCATGTTCAGGAATGGGATTCCACATTCCCTGTTGCTTTCCTTTGCAGATTTGTGTTTTTCATTTTAGCATGCCTGGTCATCTGATGGTCTACCTTTCTCATTTCTCACCTGGCATGCAGCATGCAGGAATATTCCAAAGTCCAGGTTGGAATGGCACCCCCTGGGAATACGGACGGATTCCAAGAAGACGTCATGGATTTTTGTCTTAAGTAGATTATAGCTCGAGAGGCCTCCAAGTTGTCTCTGGAACTTGTGCTATAAACATCTCTGAACAAGACACATACAGCTCGGCGTCTGCAGGAAAGCCCAAGACTGGAGTCATGACTGGCTGGCAGTTTGGGGCTCGTGGGAGTTTTGAGATCTTGGCGCTGCTGAGCCCAGCAGGGCTGGGGTTCTGTAGCTGGTTTGATGGGCAGATGGTTTGGCAAGGACAAGGTGTGGCAATTCTGCCTGAGAGTGAATCACCTGCTGCAAGTTGGCACTGGGTCCTCGAGGCCCTTCCATGAGCTGGAAGCACCTTTGCTTGGCTCCCTTTCCTTGGCAAAGCTGATGCAGATGGAATGTTCCCTTTGGAGTTAAGGCTGTTATCTTGGTAGGAAAAGGCCAAGGGCTCTCTCTGGGTTTCAAGCCCGTGCGAGAGAGTTCCCATGCTGCTGAAATCATGTTGGGCTGTGGCTAATAATTCAATCCATCATGTGTGCTGTTCTTTCCTTGGTGCCAGACATTGAACAAGATGACGGAGAGGCACCAAAAGACAAGATTCCTACTGCTGGGATCATCTTGGTCACAACAAGGTGGTGGTACAAAAAAGCTGTTTTGGCAGCGTATGTTCAACTTGGGGTCAAATTCCCAATAGAGATTTCAATGAAGGAATTGGATTCACCCATACAAATGTACAAATACATCCCTCCCTAGTGTTTTACCCCGTACTGCTTGGGGTCTCATAAGTCAGAATCTTAGTATGGCAAGTTCATACCAGGGAATAGATGGAGTAATAGGTTAGAGAAACATTTGAGCTACTGGAGAGCCTTTGTTTTATCCTGGGCAAGGCACATCTTCTCAAGGAGACAGTGGCGTTGAGAAGAGGCTGAATGAGAGCCAAAAAATGCCAGCATGCAGATGGCGAGGAGGGGAAAAGGACAAGAGACTCAGTTTTTCTAGATGATTGGGTAGAAAGCAGGAAGTCATGTCCTGGTGTGGGAACCATAATGAGACAAAGGACACTGAGGCCACAGAAGTGAGGGAAGGTGAAGGGTTCCCGTGTCTCTAGAGTAGGTGTGCTGGCTTGGACGGTGATGGCTGCACAGCCTATGATCTTCATACTTAATCTGGCCGATGGTTTCATCGCTTTCATTCACCTTGGCCCCTGGATGTAACCTAAGTAGTTCCGCTAGTCTGGTGTCAGAACATGGGCTTGCATATAACAATAGGCTATGCCCACATTTTTTCCTGGAGTAGGCTGGAACCATGGGCTCTTAGTGAAAATAAGAATTATCAGTAACACTTTTCTAATTTCCCATACCTGGTTTCCTGTGATCTGTTGATTGACATTGCCTGAGGTATGGGTTGAGGTCACTTCAAAGTTCCCTAGTTGATTTTGGTGCATATTCTGTCCGGGGACTACCAGACAGTCAGGCTTTGCTTTTAGAACAGAAGAAATGGGGGCCTGCGGAGAGAAAGGATTTTAGTCCAGGCCCTCTGCTGGTGTTGAGGTCTGGCTCAGCATTCCAGGAGTCAGGCTCTTATCTCAGGACTTGAACACCAGGCGTCTTTGCAGCCCTCCATCATACCTGTACTTCTTCTCAGGAGTGTGTCTCGCATCACGGGTGACTGTGGCTGAATCGGCTCTTCTCGTGCTCTCTGGAGGATGCCTGAGTCTCACTGGAATGTCGATGGCCACTCTTGCTATCCTCCAAATCTTTACATCACAAAGACAGTCTTTCTTGCTTTGATCCCAAAAAGCCAGGATTTCCAGAGACAGCACTCTCTTGACGGGCCTGTTCTCTCCTGCTCTGACTCTAGTATGATCTGGTTCTACAAAGCTGGGACCACCAGGGCAGAGTTTCTGCGACTGTGCTGTTAAATTACAGGTGACACTCAGGACGTCTTGAACATGGTTCATTCTTGGTGAAATCTCTCAAGGAAATATCCTACCTAGAATCTATGCACCTACCTTTCCTAATCCCCCAAGTAGACTCTAGCTCAAGTCCTTTTAGTAGGTTATATAATGTGAGTGGTCGCTTAGGGAGGGGCAATCAGCAATGTCTACATGTCATGCTCATGTCTTTAACTTTCCTCTCCTTATAGGGAAAGGAGAAGTTAGTATAATACAGTCTCATGCCACATAGCATTTCAATCAACAGACCACATAGACCAAACTGATCTAATAATTGGTTATTCAATATCAAATAGTTAGCCCTGAAATATATACATACAAGTAACATTATACATACTGGTTGTCAGGTATTTATACATTTAAGCATATGTGTGTGTGTGTGTGTGTGTGTGTGTGTGTGTGAAAGAGAGAGAGAGAGAACACAAGTAAGTAAAAAGAGGTCATGATTTTGAGAGCAAGGGAGATGATAGATACATGGGAGGAGTTTTTGGGAAGAAAAGAAAATGGGGAGGATGTAATTACATTATACTCTCAAAAAATAAAATACAACAATCAAATATCTGCCCAGTGATTTCATAGCTGTCTTATTTTTTTTCTTTTCCTTTCTTTTTTTTTTTTTTTTTTTTTTTTGAAAAAGGGTTTCTCTGTGGCTTTGAAGCCCATCCTGGAACTAGCTCTTGTAGACCAGTCTGGCCTCGAACTCACAGAGATCTGCCTGCCTCTGCCTCCTGAATGCTGGGATTAAAGGCATAAAAAAAAAGCATGCACCACCACCACCCAGCCTGTCTTAATTTCTGTCAGGGCACATATGCTATTTACAGAACAGAGTTCTTCCTGAAAGGCAACACTTGTCGAGTTCCTCGCTTGCTGTGGAATTGGACAGCAGAGGTCCATACCAGGACCTGGACCTGGCTACATCAACTGGAGGGGTAGAAATACAATATATAAACTTCTGAAATCTTTAAAGAGCTTAACCCGGGCATGGCTCCGTGAGGTGGAAGAGTCCATCATGAATTTTATCTGGGGAATGGAGAAGGAATTTGGGAGGCTCTTACACGGAAGGCTCCAAGTGGTAAAACTTGTCTTTCGTCAAGTGAGAGATAAGAGCCAGTGAAAATCAAAAAAGGTGGCTAGCCAAGGTATGAAGATAGGGCACAGAAAATAGAAGTGTTCTGTCAGACATGCAGGGGAGAGCCAAGAGCTGTTTAGAAATGTCTGCACTGCATATTTGTGGAAGGTCTCTGGGAACGGTGGGAAAGTATTTACAAATGTCTAACACATATGACGGTACAGTTTGGGGCTGGGATGTTCCTCAGAGATTTGGTTCTGAGCTGATGGTCTACTTGAGAGGTGACTGGATCATAAAGGGACCGACCTCGTCAGTGGGCTCTAAGGAGGTGGTATCTGAAGGCCTGTCTTTGAGGGATATTTTTTCTTTTACTACCTCTCTGTTCCATGCACCCCTTGAGGAGATAAGTTCTGCTGTGCTCATGCTTCCTTGCCAGGAGATTCTGTCTTAGTATAAGTCCACAGAGATGCGGCCAAAGCAGCCATGGAAGGCCTGAACTCTCTCTGACACATCACACTAAAATAACCCATTCTTCCTCTAAATTGTTTTATTCAGACAATTTTTTTTGTTTCAGTGACAGAGAGTTGAGCTATACATACAGTTTGAACAGACCTGTGCACATATGAAAAAGCTCGGTTTCAAATTTTATAGAGCAGGTGCCTTTTTATGTGAATTTACGTTACATACTGCCTTTGGAAATTAGTCAGAATTTAAGATGCAATTTCACTGTTGTCTTCGGAATTGGCCACAGCCAATCAATTGACAGCATGAATCAAGCTAGAGTTAGAACCTTTATGGAGACAGAAGGGAGCCCTTTGGAGAAGTGAGGGGAAAGTGATGATTATGGCAGAACGTTGAAAAATGCTGATCTATAACATGCACATAAAAATATGCACGCCACGGGCAAATGGAATAATGAATCTTTACAAATGGAATACTTCTGTTGAACACTCAGATGAGTAAGAATGACATTTGAAAACCCTTCACAGCCTTGCTGGAGTTCCTCAAAGTTACCACCTCTCCTTAAATTAAGCCAATATCTTGATTTTGATACTATTTCTTTGTGCTCATTTTTGAACTTACAGAATCAGATTGCACATGGATTTTCCAGTGACTGCCTCTGTTCTTTTTGGTTATTTTTGTTGCATTGCATTTGTGGCCTTTCTTGTATGCGTTTTTGCACGGATCATTTTGGTGTCGGTGTCGCTCTGTGTCTAGGTGATACTATGTCCATTCCACTGTTGGTGAGCCTTTGAGTGGTGTGTTAGTCAGGGTTCCCTAGAGGAACAGACCTGACAGGATGAATGTGGCTTACAAGCGGGATTTGTTACATCGGCTTACATGACACTGGCTGGGTGGGTAGTTCAGCCATGACTACCAGCAGGCTGAAGGGGCTGAGAACTGGGTAGCTGCTTGGTGAGACTGGATGCCTCAGCTGTCCCAGGCTGGTGCTGAAGTCTTGAGAGATTCCTGAAGAGCTACTGGTCTTCAGTCCATGTTAGTAAACTGAAGAGGCTGGGTTCTAATGCCAGCGAAGTATGAAGAGCTGCAGCATTGGCAGGGTGGATGCACTTGCTAGAAAGGAGTGAAAGTGTATGCAGGTAAAAAGCAAAAATTTCCCCCTAAGATCTTTTTATATCTTGATGCCATAGGAAGGTGCTACACTCTGGGAGGTTCTTCTCCAGCAGTTAATGCCTCTAGCAAATACCCTCGCAGACTTGCCTAGAGCTGTCTCTCAGTTGGTCCCAGATGCAATCGAGTTGATAATGAAGATTAACTACCACCAGCTGTTTACTGTTTCTGGCTCCCATGAAAGGGCAAAACTTTCAAGTATAGCCATTGCTGGCCTCTATCCATTTAAATTCAATTTTTTTCTGGTCGAAAACATGCATATATAGACAAAATGAAACCTATTGTACTTTATGTGCTCTTGAAAGAATTCCCGAGGTTGCTTTAGGGTCAATATCATCAGTGTCTGTGAACCAACAGCTACCTGTCCCTATGTTATAGTCAATAAAAGACAAGATCTTGCCAGAATATAAGCCAACTGCTATTGAGCACAGGCTTACACAGGCAACATTTAAACTTTCCATGGTATGAGTTTCTCAGTGAAAGAAGTGGTGTATTTATTTAACTTCTTGTCCAAGATTCTTATTAGAAACCAATACAAGCCCTTCATGGTCTGGTTACTTTGAGTAGCATTGACAGAAATCATTTAAACTTTAAAAACTTTCCCAATAAATAGTGATGATAGGCTCTAGAATCTTCCACTCCCATGGGGTGCACCACTGTGCAGTTTGCATATTGCATTGATTTGCAGTTTCCTTTAGGGATTTATTCAGTTTGGTTTTGCTGATGGGAGAGACAGACTTGACCAAGAGACACCCCTGGGCACACATCAGCAGCCATCATTTTCCTGGAGGACCAGGGAAGCATCAAGTCCCATCGGGAATGTGTCTTGGGCAAGGCAGCATCTCCTTTAGAAGAGATGATATCCTGTCACTTGCTCAGCTAGTAGGATTTATTCAGAATGTCAGTTTGTGGTTGGACAATAGTCACCATGTTCCCCAGCTGTTCCATTCTCTGCTTCCTTCTCTCTTTGCCCATCCTCTATATAACTGTGTCGTGTCTTTCACTCATATAACACCTATCTCCAGGACAGTGCCCATGGTTCAGGCTTTATTGCAGACACTGCTTTCCCTTTGCAAACCATATATTGAGATGAAATTCAAACACACACACAAAGAGGACAATTGCATAGCAGATGATTCAGAGGCATTTATTCACTGTGATGTGCAGCTGTCACTTCTGTCCAGTTACAAAACATGTCTGCCACTCTAGGTGGTTCTCAACTCATGGGTTGTGACCCTTTGCTGGGGGTCACATATCAGCTATCTTGCATGTCAGATGTTTACATTATGACTCATAACAGTAGCAAAATTATAGTTATGGAGTAGCAGTGAAAATAATTTTATAGTTGGAGGGTCACCACAACGTGAGGAACTGTATTAAAGGAGCACAGCCTTAGGAAGGTTGGGAACCACTGCTCTAAAGTGATTCCACATTCACAATTAAGGGCTCATTAGTGTTTTCTTTTAAACTCATTTGCTGAAGTCCAAGCCCTTAGATTCTCAAAATATAAAAAATTTTGAAAATGGGGGTCCTGGCACACATATCTAGTAAAGATGAGTCCTTAGGCAGACCCTAAATTAATATGACTGATGTCTTTATAAAAATAAGAAATTTGCATGCAAAGCCATATGTATAAGGGCAGGAAGTGGGAGAACAAAGACAGAGTTGGGATAATGCAGCAGAAGGCTGATTATAGACAGCAAGCAAGGAATCCAAGAAAGAAGTATTGAGCAGATTTTTCCTTCTCAGCTTCTGAAGGATCCATCTTTCCTAAACCCTTACCTTGCACTCTCAGCATTCAAAATGACAAGACAATGAACTACTGATGGTAAGTAACTTAGTTTCTATAGCTTTAGTATGTAGGGATGAGAACCCGAGATTCCTTTTAAGGAAGGTCCCCCCTCTAAGACTTCCACCATGCAGAAGTTAATTTCATTCATGAACTAGTCTAGGGCTGTGGTACTTAGTTCACAATCAAACACCAGTATAGATGCTGTTGTGAGGGCGTTTTGTTCAGTTCTAATGAACCTTTGTGTTGGTAGGTTGAACAAATGGGTTACCCACCATTATGATTGAGCCTCATTAAATAAATCCAAGTTGAAGACCTTAAGAGAGGCTTACTTGCACTCACCATATTGAGAGCTACTTAAAAAATAATTATTGTGGTTGGAATAAGTTGTTTAGGCATAAAATTCTCAGCTCATTTAGTGGCTAAGCAGAAGGATTTCAAGTTCAAGGTCAGCCTGACTATAGACTGAATTCAGGGCTAACCTGGCAACATGGTGAGTAGTACCTGTTGTAAGGATGTAGTTTTGTAGTTTGGGAGAATGCTTACCTAGCATCCTCAAGGGTTTCAGCTCAGTTCCTAGCACTGTGTATGCACGTGCATGTGTACGCATGTGCATGTATGCATGTGTGTGTTTGTGTACACAATCTGTATAAAATATGGACTAATATGCCCAAATCCCTCCAGTTCCTTGAAAACATCAATCTATCAGTCAGTATTTTGCCTCTACAGAGTTTTCTGGATATTTTACATAAAGGGAATCATAATATGTAATCCTTTGTGCCTGGCTTCTTTCACATAGCGTTTTATCTCCTGTACTCATCCACATTATACCATGTGCCAGTGCTATTGCTTTTCTGTGGAAGATCCATACTCCATTGTATGTCTATACACACATATATGCACACTATACACACACATAACGTGTGTGTGTGCTCACCATTGATTAACATTCTGGCTGTTTTCCCTACTCTGGCTGTGCAAACAGTGGCTATGACCAGGCATCTCCATACCCTTGTTTGAGTTTCCATGGTCGGTTTTTCTGAATAGGTACCAAGAAGTGAAATTGTAAAACCATTTACTTATTTTTTCATTTATTGAGAGACATGGTCTTACTGTTGCCCACGCTTGTCTGGAACTTGTATGTAGCTCATGGCGCCTTCAAATTTATGGCAATTCTCCTGCTTCAGCAATCCCTAGATCTGGGATTACAGACATAAGCTACTATGCCTGACTCACACAGTTATTCTAGTTAACTTTCCGTGGAGCTGCCAAACTGTCTTCCATAACAGATGAGCCATTTTATAGTTCCATCAGCGGGATATGGGGTTCCAATTTCCCTACAGCCTCAACATGTTGTTTTCTACTTTTTAATTATAGCCATCCCAGTGGTTGGGAAGTGGTTCCTCACTATGGTTTTGATTTGTATTTCTCTAATGACTAATAATGTTGAACATCTTTTCATGTGCCTTTGGCTTTTTTCCTTTTTTTTTTTTTTTGAGTTTTAGAGAAATGTCTACAGAAGTTCTTTGGCCATTTTTATTTGAATTGTTTGTATTTTGACCCTTCTCAGACATATGATTTATAGATATTTTCACAAACTTTGTAGGTTGGCCTTTTATTTTCTAGGTAATGTCCTTTAATGTATGAAGAAGTTAATTTTATTTATTTTTTCTTTTGTTGCTCATATATGAGAATATCTAAAAGTCTATGGCCAAACCCAAGGTTATGAATATTTACCATGTAATTTTAAAAGGTTTATGGACTTAGCTCTCTTATTACAAGTTTTTATTTTTATTTTTTAATATGTGTGTGTGTGTACTGTATGTATTTCTTTATGTGTCTGCCATGTGTGTGCACATGCTCGTGGAGGCCAGAAATGATCGCCAGATCCCTCAGAAGCTGTCATTACAGGCACTTGTGAGCTGTGTGATGTGGGTGTTAGGAACCCCTCTGTAAGAACAGCAACTAACTAGTCTGTCTTTACCGTCTGTTTTCACAAGTTTGGAAATGGTACAACGTCAGTGTTCTCAAATTTACTCTTTCTCTCTGTTTAAAGATATCTCTGGTTGTTTGTAACTTCTTAAAATTCTGTCTGGATTTGAGGATTTACTTTTAAAAAGTTAAATGTGTAATTTTATTTTGTAGTTGTTGTATGGGATATGAGGGTGTGTGTGTTTATGTGTGTGTATGTGTGCGTGCACACACACATGTGCATGTATTCAGGTGCCTTCCTCTGCTGCTCTTTACCCTATTTTCTGAGACAGGATTTTTTGCTGAACCTGGAGCTAACAGGCAGGGTTTCTTACTGAACCCGGAGCTTATCATTTTGTCTACTGGATGACCAGTGAGATCCTGAGATCAACTTGTCTTTGCCAGTGGGTTACATGTGCACATTGCCATGTCTGGTTCTTATATGGATGCCCGGATCCCAACTCAGGAATCATGTTTGCTCAGGGAACACTTTACCCACTGAGCTGTCTTTTCAGGACCCTTTTAAGTCATTAAGCAAAAGGTTTGTTAGGGTTCTTATTGTCGTTGCATTGAATTTGTAGGTTGCTCTGGATAATATTGGCATTTGAACAATACCAGAACATCCTATCCATGCACATGGGAACTATTTTAGTCTTTAAATTTTAGTTTCAACAATGTTTTATAATTTTTTTTTGTGTGTGAAAATTTTACTAAATTAGTTCTTGAGTATTTTGTTCTTTTCAAGAGTGCTGAAAAGTATTGTCTCAAGTTAATTTTCAGATATCATTGCTGGTGTGTAAGAGCATAATTTACTTTTATATGTTGATCTTTTACTCTACAACTTTGTTCAATTTTCTTACTTGCCATAGTGGCTTTTTGTAAAGTCAGCAATATTTTTCTCTGTTGTTTAAGATTGTTAGATTAAGTATTCTCTACCAGCAAGGATGATTTTCTTCTTTCATTTCAAATCATAAGCCTTTTATTTCCCTTCTTGCCCAGTCAGTCTAGACACAGAGAGCTTCAGTGCAGTGCTAATGTGCTACAGTGAAGGAAGACACCTTCTTGATGTAAAGTTTACGGCTTGTCCTTCACCACTGAGTATGACGCTAACATTGATGCCCTCTTATCTCGAGGCTCTCCTCAGCCCCTCCATTACTTGACTCCTTGGCACTTTTTCTTTTTTTACGAGAGGGTGTTGGATTCTGTCAAGTGCTTTTGTGCATCTATCGAGGTGATGATGTGGTCTTGATTCTTTGCTTTATTAATATAGTACATTACATTTAATGATTTTTCTCATGTTGACCCATTTCCACATCCCTGCTGTAAATTGCTTTCACTAACCAAGTACAGGCCCTTTCAATGCTCTATTGTGTAACATGAGAAGTGGGCTGCTTGTTGTCCCAGCCGCCCCGCTAGCTTAGCCCTGAAATAGTCACACAGAAAGTCTACATAAATTATAAACTTATTGGCCCATTTTTCTTATTAACTCATGTAACTTATATTAGTTCCTAATTCTTATCTATGTTAGCCACATGGCTCTGTACCTTTTTCAGTGGGGCAGGTCACATCTTCCTTCTTCCATGGTCTGGGCAGGACTGTGGAAAGAGCTTCCTTCTTCCCAGAATACTCCTGTTCTCATTGCCCTGCCTCTACTTCCTGTCTGGTTGTCCTGCCTATACTTCCTGCCTGGCTACTAGCCAATCAGCATTTATTTAAAACATAATTGACAAAATACAGAATTGTATCGCACCACTATTGTGCTTGATTTTCTAGTGTTTTGTTGAGTATTTTTCCTTCAACATTTGTAAGAGATATTTGCCTGTCCATTCCTTTCTTCTAATCTCTGTCTCTGACTTTCATGTGAAGAAAATGGGAGCCTCATAGAATGACTTAGGCAGCATCTTCTCCTCCTGCTTTGGAGCTGCTTAAGCAACATTTATGTTAATTCTACCTTAAATGTTTGGTAAAATTCACCAGTGAAGTCTAATGGCTATGGACATCTTCTGATGAGTGATTTTAATTCTATTTGTTTTAGGCCCATTCAGGTTTTAATTCTTCTCTTTAGTCAATTTTAGTAAATTGTGGGTTTATTTAAGGTATTTATTTGTCAGTATACTCCCAGTCTTTGGCAGTTTGTTAACCTCAGAAGCCATGTTCTCACTTTTACATCTCATTTTAACTTTTTAAACTCAGTCTGCTTAGAAGACTGTCAATTTTATTACTATGTTCTAAGAGCCAACTTTTGTTCCTGTTGATCCTTGCTACTGTTTTATATATTCTCTCTGTTCTCATCTTTAGTGTTTCCTTCCTCCATTCTGCTAGCTTTGGGTTTAGTTTGCTCTTCTTTTCCTGGTTTCTTAATGTCTAAAATTAGGCTACTAATCTAAAAATATAGTTTAATTAATATATATATTTAATATATATTTTAAATAGGTGTTGGGTGCTGTAAGTTTTCTCTAAGCGCAGCTTTCACCGCAGGCCAATCACATTGATACGTGTTCTGCTTTTACTTGTATTAATCTCTGAGTATTTTTATAATTTCTCCTGTGGTTTCCTCTTTGGCTCATTAACTGTTTAAGATTGTATTTTTAACTTTGATCAAGCAAGGAATTTCCATTTTTCCTTCTCTTATTGATTTGTAACCTCATTCTGGTATGGTAAGGAATTTGCAGAAGTTCATTCCTTTTCAATTCATGGAGATTGATTTTGTAACCCAAATGTGATTTGTCTTGGAGAATGTTTCATGAGAACTTGAGAAGGATGTGCACCACTCTCTTAATTTTGAGTAAAGTCTTCTTTGTCTCTTTGTAAGCTTCTTGGTGGATGGTATCAGTCAAGCTGTTTTCCTCTCGCTCTTTTGTTTGGATGTCCTCTTCATTGCTAAAAACTGGACCATCCTATTCTGTAATTATTATTGAAAGCTATCTATTTCTCATCGAATTCTGTAATTATTATTGAAAGCTATCTATTTCTCTTATCAAAACTGTCAGTGTTCATTTCTCATATTATGGAGCTCTGATGTTTGGTCCACATATATTTATAATTGTTAACTCTTCGATAAACTGGCACTTTAAGCAATATGTAAGGTTCACCTTTGTTGGTCTCAGTTGACTTTGTCATTTATTTATATTTCTATTTCCCTGAGAATGTGACTGTGTAGATTGATCACCTTTTTTACTTCCCAGAATCCTCCACTGGACCCTGTTCAAAGGAGACACCTGGAAATACTGGGCAGTGAAACGGGCTTATGGATATTTGCTTTGCTTTGTTATCACATTTACCTGGGCACAGGTTACTTTCAGTGACATGGAACTTCACGAAGGGACTCTTTGCTCTTGCTTCCTATGGTGCCGCAAGTGCTACAAAGGGATTTTTGTCTTTGGTCTCTTCTGTTGAAAAACAGAATACTTTTTTTTTCTAGAAAAAGTTTGACTAAGACGGTGGGTGCTGGACTCTGGCTGGGTCTGAGGCCTTCCTCTTCCAGAGCAATCCCGGCAAGCATTATGCTGGTGTTGTGTCTTTGCCAGTGAGTTTGTTTAACGAACAAAGAGCATAATGACTTTAATTAGGTCGTTAGTATAAATAATGAACAAAATTACAGAGCAGGCCCTTTTGTCACTCTCATGGAATTTATGGTTGTTTTGAAAATTCAACACCCACTTTTAGCCACTCCTGTTCTCCCTCCTTAGTCAACATAGCATCCCCATTAATCAATGGGATTGACGTCTACGGCCAAGGTGGAAAATATGAGCTGCTCTTTTCCACCTTGGAGTGATGGCTCACCCTTCCTCATTTTTTATACTTCATCTGGGGTTTAGTCCCAGACTGAATGCTCACTTCTAAGGGTCTTTTAGAAAGGTGGGCAGAACTACTATCAGGCTAGCAATGTGACTATAGGGATAGCAATGTCTGGGGTATGTTCTATACAATGGGGGAAAAGCAAGGAACACATACACACATACACACACACGTTTAATATTCTGATCTCACAACTCGATTGTACCGTGTACTCAGTATCTGAGTATTATAGATATTATGATGATCACAGAATTCCTAAAGGCTAGGAGAAGTCATAGAAGATAAAGCCAAGCTTTCCTTAGCAAAACTAAGTAGCACACAAGCAAGAGACTAATAGTCAAGTAAGGTTCAACTTGAATGGTGGGCCCTGCTCTGCCAGTGGCTGTAACATAGTCTGAGCACTTGAACAAAAGTTGCAGAGTAGATCTGTGTGGACTGGGGTTGAAGTTATTCTTTGGGTTGCCAGGTCTTCTCTGTACTCTAATGACTAAGAACACAGTTTCTGTGGTTTGTAAAATTCTCTTCTGCCCATTGCAGTTCTCATTCCCTGCTCCCAGTGTCTCATTTCTATTCCAGGATCTCTCATTTCAAAGGATGCTAAGTGAGCCTGCCACCTAATCTCCCAGCTCATGGCATAGAGCTTTTGCAAAAGGTGCACAGTCTGTCCTTGGTCAGGTTGATTTCAGGTTTCCATTTCAGTTTGCAGGAAATGTTTCTTTTAGTGAGGGTCTATGTTAGTGCGCATCTTAGGCATTGGGCACTAATAAATATGCCTCTCTTCCTGGGGGTGAATCCTTCAATGTCTCTACTGAGAGAGTCACCACTTCCCTGACTCCAGACATCATGGCTTTCCCTTACCCAGGTCTCTGTGTCTCCTCTGCCCATCTGTCTCAAGTCTGGCTGCATGAGCAGAGCTGGCTTAGCTCTATTCTCTGACATGGCCTGTCCCTACTGAAGCTGTGCTTTGGAGGGGCTGGAGTTAGCCTGACAGAGTCCATACCCAGTATGCTCAGAAACGGACAGAGCCAAGGCTATTCTGGGCCCCACTATGTGCTGCAGCCTGGCGGTCATCGCGATCTCCCGGTTATTTATTGTCATAACATTAATCATGCTGAACTCACTTGGCATTAATGAGGACGTAATGTGTACTTGGAAGGGAATTTTTATTGTAGTGCAGCATTAACTAACTGGCCTATTATTTAAAGTGTTACCAGACCTGGTATGTACAAATGGTTTACTTTGCAGTTTCCAAATGTTGAAACTTTGTATGGTTTGTGTCAAGAAAATATGAATATAGAACACAAAAGAGGCAGGGGCTGAAATAATATCAGACTGTCCCCTGGCTGGCATGGAGACAGAGCACACTCAAGGAACGGCGCCCACTGGATAGCCTGGGCAGCTTACCATTGCCATGGCCCAATACCTATGTCTAGTTTGGAAGTTGGGCAGGGGTGGTATTGAAGGGCTTCTTCAGTCACCACCGTGGGGATAAAGAGAAACAGAATAATGGGATTTCCAAGTGGTGAAATGCTGCAGCCCATTGAAGGTCATGTGGTCTCCAGATTTTTCTATTATTGCTCTGTGGCAGTGGCAGCCCTATCAGCTGCGGCTGCCCATCTGTAGGAACTTACCTTCCTCCACCATGTTCCACCCTGGACCACACTGTACACCTTCACAAGAGCTTCATGACCTGAGCCACTCCAGGCTTCATGGACTTTGCATACATTTAGTCTGTTGCTTGGCTACTATCCATTCATCTTCTGAGATTCAGCCCAGGCAACATATGCTTTCCAATGTGCTCCATACCCCCTCTCCAAATTGCACAGTGGGAGTCCTTTTCTCCATGAAAGCCTGTTAAGGGCTGTGTGTACAAGCTAGTACACTGGGAAACAACTCCGATGAATCAGGTAATCCTCACCTATATAGTTAAGGAAGGTAAGCCAGACTGTATTCATGGCTTTGATTAATCAATGGGATTTTCGTCTAAAGCCAAACTGCCTTGGAGATAAAGCACCCAATTATGCAATGTGTACAGCTGGAGACGAGAAAATATGGACCATTACAAATTCAGAAGAAAAGCAACTCTGAGATTCCATCTTACACCTGTCAGAATGGCCAAGATCAAAAACACTGGTGACAGCTTATGCTAGAGAGGATGTGGGGTAAAGGGAACACTCCTCCATTGTTGGTGGGAGTGCAAGCTGGTACAGCTGCTTTGGAAATCAGTATGGTAGTTTCTCAGAAAATTAGGGAACAACTTACCTCAAGATCCAACAATACTACTGTTTGGTATATACCCAAAGGAAGCTCATTCATACCGCAAGGACATGTGCTCAACTATGTTCACAGCAGCATTATTTGTAATAGTCAGAACCTGGAAACAACCTAAATGCCCCATGACCGAAGAATAGATAAAGAAAATGTGGTACATTTACACAACAGAGTACTACACAGTGAAAACAATGATGACATCTTGAAATTTGCAAATGGATGGATCTAGAAGAAACCATATTGAGTGAGGTAACACAAACCCAGAAAGACAAATATGTGTTCACTCATAAGTGTCTTTTAGACGTAAAGAAAAAAAAAACAGCCTACAATTCACAACCCCAGAGAACCTAAATAACAAAGAGGATCCTAAGAGAGAAATACATGGATCTAATCTACATGGGAAGTAGGAAAAGATCTCCTGAGTAAATTTGAAGTGTGGGGATTATAGGAAAGGGTAGAAGGGGAGGAAGGAAAAAAGGGAGGGGAGCAGAGAAAATATATAGCTCAATAAAAACAATAAAAAATTCAGAAGAGGAGCAATATTAGTTTGAACTGACCTTTAGAGAAGGGGTATGAGATAGGACTTGTGAGAATGATGAGGGACACACGGGGTGCAGGAGGCACTTAATGACACCATCAGTCTGTCCCAGTCAGTTTGTCAGTGCTTAACAAAATCCTTCCAGTGTGCCTTCTCTGATCACCAAAGCAGCACTACAGATAGATAAGGAATATGCTTCTGTCTGTTCATTTGAAAAATAGGGGTAGGGGCGATGCAATAGGATACATGAAGGCTCAAGGCAACTTGTTGACCATAGCCTGGCCCCTGGCTACCTGGAGGCAGAAGTGTTGAAATAGGAGCGGCGGGGCTGCATCCCCAACACCCCAGCCGCTTGGCTAGCTCACGCCCGAAATAACAACACACAAACTGTATTCATTTAAAGAACTGCTTGGCCCATGAACTCTAGCCCTTACAGGCTAATTCTCGCACCTGGACTAGCCCATTTCTAATAATGTGTGTAAACACCCCAAGGTGCGCTTACCGGGAAGATTCTAGCCTACATCCATCTTCATCGCGTGTGCCTCAGAGAGCAGAGCTATCGCGTCTACCCGGGAGAGCTGAGCATGGCGTCTGTGATCCGGAGAGCAGAGTCTCTCCGGGAGCAGAGCAGAGTCTGACCTCAATTCCTCTTCAGCCCAGAATTCTATTCTGTTTCCTCCTCCCATCTATCTTTTAACCTATCAGGGCCAGCCAAGCAGTTTCTTTTATTGCTCAGCCAATGAAATCAACAGATTGATATATGACACTCCCACATCACAGAAGTCTCCTTCTGACACCATGAAGGGATTATTGGTGGAGGTTCTGGAATAAAGTCAATTTTAGAATGCAAGACTCATGCTAACCTCTATTCCCTCTCTTTGGTTCAGGCTAGAGTTCTGATTGGAAGAAATCTTGACTCAGTCATTCCATCAGAAAGTGAGAGAGAATAAGGAGCCTGATAACATCAGCCTAAATTCCTGCCTGTGCCTATGGGTGTTGACCAAAGAAGGGACAAGGACCAGACATGTACAAAACATCCTTCAGAAGGAGACAGGTTCCTGGTGACACATCATTTGCCCTGTGGCACATACAGTAGCTTTTGATACATTCACCCAAATCCATGGTGTGGAGATCAGTCATTGGAATATATATATATGCAGTTAAATATGTGTAAAAATATGAGATATGAAAGGAAATGAGGATTTTAGAGAAGAATTCACATTGTAGAAAGATTCACATTGTCAACATTATTCAAGTTTGTCCAAAGACTAACCATGTATGGTTAACCAAGACTAATTGGCAATAATAACCATGTAGTCTAAGCACAACTAGGCTGGAGGCAAAAAGAAAGGAAATAAAAATGTGCCAAGTTACTATAGCATGCTCATCTTTGTCTCAATGAGCCAAACCCATGGGTGATCGGAGCCTCTCCATGGGGGTTGTTCTGTCAATTGTTGGGTGAACTTACAAGCAATGAATGCGACCCTAGATCTTCCATTTTATAACATGAGCCCTTTGCATTTTTCCTTTTGACTCTGACTGACACTGGACCTACTGTTCTCATAAGCAAAGGCATAAACCTCATTGTTTCCCTAATTCAGCCATGAGGATTCCTAGGGACCAGCCAAGCCTGGCAAACTTGGAACTGGGTGGGGTGGGGATATGGCAGTCTGTCCGTGGGCAGATGGCTCTTGGATTGGTAGGAGGTACAGATGTAATGCCAGTAAGGTCTGTCCCCGTGGAAAAAGGACTCCTGGAAATGGTCTGAACTAGACAGAAAGGGGTGGGACTCCACAGAGAACCTTCCAGGAGTTTGAAGGTCAGAGCTTCATCAAATTGGGAGGCAGAACAAGGACCCAGTCCTTGTGAGTTTTCCCAGGAAACCAAGGTTAAGGACTTGCGAGTTAGAGTAATTTTAGTGGTTATGTGGTTGACACAAACAAGTCCCCAGATCTCAGTGGCTTAATATAGTGCAGAGTTTATTTCTCACCCACACAAAGTTCATTGTGATGTTCCTGGTGACTCTCCAGGTGGCATTAGACATGTTCACTTAGGGATGCTGGCTCCTCTGCCTGTGGTTTTGCCATTCCCTGGGGCTGTGGATGCTCCACTGGATTTCGGTATCTGGCTGACAGATGGGGCAAAGAAACAGGCCTCCACATGGAAGGCTTTAATGGACCAGGCTGAGAAGCAGAGCACAGCACTGATGCCCACATTCCATAGGCCAGAGCTCAGACACATGGCCACACCTCACTGCAAAAAGGCTGGGCCATATGTTCTCTGTGCCCAAGAGGGAAAGGAATGGGCTGCATCCCATCAGTCTCCGCCATGTCTGGCACTGGTTCTAAACAGTTATAAATCCTATTTATAAGTTCTTACCATATGCTGGATACTATGCCAGTCTTTACACATGCATTATTTCAATCCTGGTAAGAGACTGAGATGAAGCACTTATCTAGACCCACTGGATCCCAGGGTTAGGATAGAATGGCCTTACCCTTTGAAGAAGGCCATGGCCTTCATGCACAGCCCAATCTACTTCTTGTTGGCCCAGGCCCTTGGCTTTCATCAACTTGAAGTTGTATGGTTTTTAGGTATTTGGGGACTTGTAGACTGATAAGAGCTGAATTATGGTTAGGGGTCTTGTATAATTAACTTTAAAGTAATGCTGCTATATCAACCCTTAATCACGTCCTCTCTTTAGGTATAGCTAGGTCGAGCAGGTCTTGAGGTCTCTCCTTAAAAAGCCACTGGCCTGGTTGTTGCTACCAGATGATCACCAAGCATTGTCCTCTGAAACCCTTTTGTTTACCATTTCTCTTCTCCAGGATTCTCTTAGGGCTTGTTCCCCCTCTTCATGGTTTCTCCTGATTTTCCTTTATTTTCTTCCTAATTGCCATTGTGGACAAGGTCTGCTGATAAATTAAAAGAGTTTACCCAAGCTGACACCGTGTTTACAACTGATAATTTACATCCCAGCCTTTGCAAGGTCCTTCTACTTCTTGACCTGTGGCCAGCATGTTCTCTGCGTGCTTGGCATAGGATTGTGTGGAGTGAGGAAAGCAAGCGTCTTGTCTTCAGTGGGCGAGATATTAATGAAGTCTGCTTTCCATGTAAAAGACATGCGGCTACCATATGAGGGTGTGCACACAGCCATTGCCTCTGAGTAGTGACATCTTTTACCACAGTTCTGGAAGCTGCCCAGGAGTTTGGGGAATGCACAATTGGCATGCCAGGTGATTTTCCTAAGTTAACTTCTGACAGTCCTTGTGGATACTCAGCCCCTTCCCTTGCCTTCAGTCTTGACTTTAGGATGCACGTGGCAGAGCAGGGGTCCAGATACACAAAGCTGCATTTGGTCTCTATTTGTATGTAATTTTTCCTAAGTTAGTATTCTTCTTATGACCTCAGTTACTCTAACTGCAGGGCTAGGAGATCAGGAAGGATGCTGTTTGAAGTAGCACTGAGCTGTGTATCCATGAACCTTAATTTTGTTCAATAACAAATTTATTTTCATATCTTTCTTTCCATATAGTGGAATAGCATGGATAAAGAGAGTGTTCTCTCAGCTTGAGTTTTCTCATCTTTAAAATGGGGGAAAGATCTGCTATGCTTGAAGGTCAAACGGGACATTGTATGTGAAGAGTCTAAGGTGGGAGCCATCTCACGGATGCAGACAAAGCTTATGCTTGCTGTACCACTCACCCCAGAGTTAGGCACAGTCAACTGGTCAACTGGGTCTCTGATAAAGACCAGCAAATCCCCAGCTTAGAGAACAAAACCTCATGAAAGGGATGGTTGATTGGACTGATGAGATAGTAGATCAGCTCTGGCATCTGGAACCACCATTGTTAAAACCATGAATTTGGAAAGGAAAAAAAAAGATATTATTTCTGGAACTAGCACTGACTTTGCCCTTTAGGAAGCAGAGAAACCCCAACTGGGCCTTCGAGAGGGCAGGCTCTCTGTGCAGAAACACATGCAAGTGTGTTTGTCATTAGGTTTTCCTTCCACGCCAATAATCCATATCTTTTCCGTTTTCCTTTGTTGCACTTTTTTTCACTGTGGCCAGAAGCCAGACAAAACATACTGTCTCATAAGCTTCAGCAGCCAGTTCTGCCTTCCCAAGCTGAACGGGGGCTGCCTCCCCTGGCTTGAGCAGTTCAGGTGCTTCATGAAGTCAATTTGAGACTCTGTTGTTTTCTAAAATCTCTTGGCCAGCAGTGGCCCCCAGTTATCCCTGCACTCAATACATAATGGTCCAAGGCATTCTCAAGTGCTAGTGTTAAGCCTGTGAAAGCTGGACACGGGGTTTGAAGGACAGGCAAGACCTTGGGTGCAAGTCATTTGTTTTCTGAAGGTAGATGTGTGTGTGTGAGGGGTCCATTCCATTTAACTTAACCACAACAATTCTCCATGGAAAGGTTCAAGTTTCGTTTTTCTTTCTTCCCTATATAATATTTGGTCTCCAAATGTCTGATACCTATGCACGTCTGGGTCTTGGCACAAACCAGTACCTACTTGAGGAGTACAGATTCACTAGAATGGTACAAACACAAACCCAATCCATGACTTTGTTGGACATTCTACTAAAACACCCACCCAAGGTCTGTCCTCGCATGTTAGACTAAACTCTAGACACATGTCATCTCTTTTTGCTGATCACTCAACCTCTGAGTGACATTTGGCCCTCCAGTGACCCTTGATCACATCTTTTTCAATTCCTCATTGCAATGTTGTTTGATATCACCATGCTTTGTGTACACATTACTGGCTTATTTAAGGGTCTGTGTGCATTGAAATTTACTTTTTCAATGGCTTATATATTTTTCCACCGTTACTTTGCAGGACTTTGTGTTCATATGAGATACTGTATTTGATGAGTTTAAGGTGGTAGCTGGCTCAGGGATGCTAACAAGGCTTGTACGTACTGTTCTATTCTATAAAGGGATCTTATACGTCCTTTTTATCTAAGGTAGTGGCTCTCTTAACACCACCCAGCCCAGGTTCCATGAGTTTTCAGTTTAACTGGCTACTTGTTCAATCTTATTTTGTGATTTTACTTATCCTTAACTGATAATTAGAAATGCTGGTCAGTCTCAAACTTAACAGTGCTTGTCCTTCCAGACATCAATGTCCAGCTCCCTCCTGGGTACCAGTGACCTTGAATGGAAGCATGCCCCATGTGCACATTCAAGTGTGTGTAAGCAAGGGGGCATAAAGTCTCTTGGCATGTAATCCTGCAGAGAAGAGACCTTGTTGAGTTAAAAAAGTATCTTGTTCTCTTCATCCCAGGCCAGAAGCCATTTTCTGTGCCTCTTGTAACGTGGGAAGCCAGGAAGAGCTCGCAATCCCCTCTCCCTTCGGCATCTTCTCAACACATCCATTTTTTCTTCCGCTTTCTTTCTTGTGGCTCGTATAACAAAGAGGCAGGTTAGCAAGTCTGATGTCAGAGCAGAAATTGAACATGCTTGTCATTCCTGAAAAATCTATGTGTATTCATTTTCTGGGGGTGCCTTGACAAAATGCTTCAAGCTCAGGTGCCTAGAATAACAGCAATTCATTGTCCTGTGGTTATGGAAGTTAGAAGTCCAAAATCAGGGTGTTGGCCAGTTTATATTCCCCTATTTTAGAACAGGGTCTCTTTTGCCTTCTAATAGTTCTTTGGATTTCTAGCATGGTTCCAGTGTTCACAAGTTGGACTTATTTATACTGACTCCGGTCACATTAGATTAGGAGCGTACCTTACTCTAGTATGACCTCATCTAAAGTTACTATATCTGCAATATCTGTTTTCAAATAAGCTCACATTCTGAGGAATTTCTAGTTCATCATATGCCTTGGGGATGGGTGGGGGGAGTTCATACAGCTTGACATGTAATGACCATAACAACATACACACTTTACAAGTGACACAGAGATTTTTCCATTTCCTTGGTTTGGAGAAGGGACACAGCATTTATAGATATCAGACCCCCACATGCAGACCACCCCCTACTCATCTCTATGATGATGGAGGCTGGTGGTTTGTGTTGGTAGAGTTGGCTCTTGTACCTCGAAGTAAGCAGTGAGGGGAAACAGATGGATCTGAAATCAGAATATGAGGTGTTCAGCACTGTTTGCTTAGCTTTTGGGCCGCAGCCACTATTCTGAAATGGCAGGCAAATCTGACTCCTCCTCCCACGACGCACTCTCCGTCTTAGAATTTTCTGTTAGGGCAGGAAGAATACCTCCTTTATCTTGGGGACAGGAAAATAGGCATGTCAAAGTGACACGTGACAGTGCTGGTGGAGGTGAGCTGTAGTGTTGTAGTCCAATACGGCTGCAGCTGAAGAGGTCATGGGCCATCCATCTCTCTTCTCAAGGATGTGGGCCTGGCCTTTCAGCATCTATAGCACACAATGCTTCAGAGGAACAAGTTTAGGGCTTTGGGAAGTAAACATTTCTGAACACAGCATAGCTGGTGGTGTTTGCTTATCAGGACTGCCCACGGGGGAGGAGAAAGTCAGGCTGTCTGAGCAGTAGGCTTTCCTGGAAGGTCACCTTAGGGAGGTACTGAGTATAGTCACGGCCATCTGCTATGCCTTCATTTCGAGTTAGGCTTCCAGTGGGAAACGTGAGAGTTGGCCTTTATCCATGAAGCACCCCTTTGCCAGGCCACCTGGAAGGGCACTTATCATGAACTTCACCCTTGTGTCGCCATGTGGGCTATTCTGCATCTGAAATTTCTCTCATAGTGGCCACCATGAGCCAGACATAGAGGGTGGAGCAGAGCTCCAATTTAGGGAAACATCTAGCAAAGTGAGTGGCTGCTGTGTTCTCTTCTAGCATAGGATGGCAGAGGGGCAGCCTGGGATTCTACAGGGTCAAGCTGCTTTTGTCCTTTAGGCACTGACTTTTGCTTCTACATTAGTGTTCTGTTTCTTAGAAACATGAAGTCAGGTATGTCTTTATAATCTACAAATTGGTGTTTCCTACCATGCATGGTAGAGCCCTGCTCCTTAGTTTGAAGTCATTTTTAGGGGTGAGTGTATGGTGTGCCTAGAGCTGCTGGCACCCGTAAAACCTCATTTCAGGACTGGCTCTGCTTGGTGGTCATCAAGGTCTTGACAGTCCAGTTGGTGGGGTATGGTAGCCATCAATGTTGCGGGGGGAGGGGGCTCTGCAAGAACTTTGTTGCTTAGATGGTACAAATAGAGCATCAGATGCTGACCACGAAGCTTGAGAATTTGATGTTTGCTATGTTTTCTCTTATGTCCTCCTGTTTTGGAAAGGGTATGCTTTCTGTGTGCTGTTGTACATTGGAAGCACGTAACTTTTTTTTTTTTTTTTTTGTTCAACACGTGCTCACAATTAAGAGGTGGTCTTGAGTCTCAGAAGAAAATTTTCAGTTTCGAAGTGTATTGGGATGATTGCAGACCATGGTTATTCCGGTAGTTGGAATGTATGGATTTTGACATGATCATAAGTCCATGGAAACCAGGGGTAGAGTTGTGGCTTGAATGCAGAGTGTCTTCAGTAGGTTCATGTGTTTGAACAGTAGGTCAACAGCTGCTGGTGCTTTACAAGAAGGTGTGGAAACGTTAGGAGGTGGATTCTCACTGGAGGAAATATTTCACTGACGGTGGACTTGATCTATTATAGAAAAGGTCCACTTCCTGCTTACACGTAGACTTCTTGACTCTAGATATAATGTAAGTAGCTACATACTCCTACCCACGTGTCTTTCCCACAACCATAGACTGGATCTCAATGAACTATAAGTCAAACAAACCATTCTTAAGAAGAAAGCTGATGTTGATAGAAACAGAACTGAATTGCCTCATCACCCAAATGATCTGTTCGTTAGATCCCTCGCTAGTGGTACTCAGAGGTGGAGTCTTGCAGGGCTGGCTGCTGTTCTGATGGGATTTGGTGTACCTTGAAAGAAAGGTAACAGAGACTCTGTTTCTTGCATTTTCTCTCTGCCACATGAGAACATAGTAAAAAGAAGGCAATCTATAAACCTAGTAGAGGGCTCTCATAAGAGCCCAAGCAGACGGGTACCCTGACCTCAAAGTTGCAGCCTCCAGACCATAGAAAGTAAATCCAATGTTTAAGCTACCCGGCCTATGGTAGATTCCTTTAGAATGAGCCAAGACAGAAGTTGTTTCTAAGGTTACAACTTGGACAAAGAACCACTTCAACCTAAGGGTTTTTGTTTGTTTGCTTTGGTTTTGGTTTTTCAAGACAGGGTTTCTCTGTGTAACAACTCTGGCTGCCTGGAACTCTATTTGAAGACCAGATTGGCCTTGAACTCACAGAGATCCGCTTGCCTCCACTGCCCAGCTCAACCTAAGTTTTAAGACCTGTATCGATTTAGCTCACCTTCTCAAATATTTAGTGAGTACTTATCATGTGTGAAACCCTCTTCCCCCCTTTCTTTTTGAATATTTTTGTGCTGTCTCTCTCCATCTTTCACCTCATATCCATCTTCCACCTTATCTCCATCCTTCACCTCAGCTAACATCATCACAGTGTTATTACAGCTGTAAATTTAGTGTCTTAGACTATTTTGGTCCACCTAGTGGGTCCTATAAGGAGCCTGGATTATTGTGACAGCCTAGTATTTTGCATAGCGTCTGGTGAGTAAAAAGAAGAAACAGCGTTCTAAGCTCTTGTTGGACTGGGAGGGTCTTGAAGCATATGAAGAACTTCCATTCCCAGTCACGGCAAAGCAGGGTGGGAAAGCCACTTTCTCTGCCATTATACGAGCTGCTCTTTAACAAGCGCTTTCTACTTAACATCAATCAGATTCTCTTGAACATTTGTGAGAAGAAACGGTTATCTCTAAGCCTCTATATGTGCTATTGTGTGTACTTTTTTGTTAATTCATACCTATGGAGATAGCTGTAGTCTTGGAATCCTTTATAGATCCATTTTTTTAAGAGGGAATATAAATTGGTCTGATGCCATTGATGGCCTAGCAGAGTATTTCTGCTTACCTGGAGCCACTAGGCAAAGAGCACATTAGTTTGGAAGGAATTATATGTGATTTTAAAAGCCCCCAAATGACACCTTCTAAGGAGCAGAATCTAGTGGCCAGTTCCTATTGATTTGTTGAACTGACATGAAGATTAGATTTTTTTCTTTTTATTTGATCCCAATATGGCCTTCCATGCCAGTCAAGGCTTCCCCTGGCTGTGAACTGCAGGCACTTTGAATTAGAGTGGCCATTCGCAGAAGTGCTGAGGGACTCAGTCAGACATATAGGGTGTGGCATCAGCCTTCTGTGATATCATGTGTACTGTTCGCATGTGTCTATGGGTAAGACCTTTTAGTCCGGAGCCAAATTGCCCCCTCTCTGATGGAGAAAACGATACCTGGTCTTAATGGGACAATCATGGGGAGATTCCCCCCCCCCCAGCAGATTCTCTTCCAGCCCTTCTCCCTTCTGTCTGCCCCATCAAGCCCATGTGTGACCCTGGGGCCTGGTTGTTTTGCCTTGTTTGGGTCTCTTCAGGTCTCTGAGAATGACTCAGGATCTATGATCTCCGTCAGTTCTGGAGCAAGGCCAAGCTCATGCCTTCTTTTCTGCTGTCTTCATTAATGCTGGGCTTGCGTCCCAGCATTCCTGAGAAATTGATAGAGACAGAACATCAATTGCAGTTTAGCTCTACAATGGGGAAACTCACGGTGACAGGATGGGGGATTTTTTTTTCTTTTTGCCAGGGAAGTCGCTGGGCCCTTTCCTGGAGTGGTCCGAGTCAAGACTCTCTGGGCCTTTGTGAGGTCATCGAGTGGGCCACAAGACAAGAGCAACAAGCCACTAATCTGCTAATTGCGGCCTGGCTAAGTGAGATTACATTTTTGTTTGGCTTTCTTGGACTTGATGAATGACTATGTATATGCAAGAGAACACACCAAGGCACCCTTTCTCAGACCAAGAGGATGCTACAGTGTTGAGGTTAAAACTCACTGGTCCAGGTAGATGCCAGATTGACAGGCTGTGGTCAGGCCTGGACCACTGCTCCAGGGGAGGGCACAGTGTCAGGGAGGGTTCTGGGTAGCTTTATGTAATGAATGCCATAGTCATATATATATCAGTTTCCCACAATGTTAAGAAAACCATGGTTACCATTCCCTGTTCAGGTATGTTTGAGTCCCCAGGTGATTTTGAGATGGCATATATATATATATATATATGTGTGTGTGTGTGTGTGTGTGTGTGTGTGTGTGTGTGTGTGTGTGTATACAGTGAGCTGATGGGTTTTTGAGGGATAGTTCCAGGCTGGAAACACAGTGACACTGACACATGGGTAGGAGTTTCCCAGGCATCTTAGTAAGACTCTATCTTAAAATAAAAAGTAATTAAGGGACTGAGGAAATAACTAAGTGGCAGAAAGTTTGCGTACCATGTGCAAAAACCTAAGTTCGGGGACCTAGTATTCTTTGGTTCAGCAATCCTGGTGTCAGGAAACAGACAGTTGGGTGGGGATAAAAGCATTGGTGAAAATAGATTCGAGAGATGGTGTGGGAACGGGTGGTTGAATACCTTGATGGTCACAGACACTTTAGGCCAGGGTAACTCAAGCTGAATTAGAGTTGGGGGCAGTTTGAGACATAAGTCATTTTAGCCCTACAGAGTCTAGTCTTGTGTGAGTGGGTGAAATAAGATCAGAAAGAGGGGTGGGCTCGTGCTTGGTGAAAATAACAATTACAATTCACAGAGGAAAGAATAATAAGACCCCCTAAGGAAAAGGATGTCACAAGTGGGTGAGCTAACATCAGAAGTGAGCTTTCCTTGGGTGACATGGGAACACTGAGAGACATTCCCAAGGGTGGGGGCCAGATATTTGACAGACTTAGATTTTTAGAATAAGAGTCTCCCATGGGTCCTTGGGTTCCAAATCCTTGCCTACTGCTTCAATGAGATGACTGTTTGAGGGAGATGTATGCCCATTGTTCCTGATCTATACTGAGCTCCAAATATATGTGTGGCTAGGGAGATAGCTGACTGCGTGGGTAGTGAACTCAAACACAAGGATTAGTCTAAACCTCCAGAACTCAGGTAAAGCTGGGCATGGTAGTCCATGTATGTACTCCCGTGACTCTGACCGTGAAATGGGAGACATGGGCCAGTCATGTTGGTACATACAGATGCAAGTTAGAGAATAGAAACCCTTTCTAAAAAATAAGGTGGGAGGCAAGGACCAGTTGTATCTGACCTCAAAATGTGTGCGGTGGCACTGGTGCCTACACATATGTTCATGCACGTGAGTTACACACGCTCACACAGTGTGGGTATTGGATGAACAAAGGAAAACGACAAAACCATGAAAGAAGCCATTGTAGAGGGCACCATCTAAGTGTTTGGAAGTGCATTAGATAGATAAACCTGATCTCCGTGTAGAGATGGGAAGGGAGGCAGTTGGTGTCCTTGTGTGAACAGGAATTACATCACAGAGTTCTCTCCACAAGCTCCTCCTACTGGAGCTGGGCTTAACAGGACTAAGATGCTGGCCCAGGGGATGAAGCCTATTTCCACCTTGACTGAAGGGCAGAGAGTTAAAGGCACTCAGTTTTTGCTAACAACAATCAGAGCCACACATCCTGAATCAGCATGGGCTTACTTGGTTCTTTTGACATAAAGTTGGCACATATGCAAGCTTACTTCTGTTCTTCTTTTGTAACTGGAGGTTTAACCTGGGGTGATGGAGGAAGGTCATTGGCTAATAAAGAAACTGCCTCGGCCCATTTGATAGGCCAGCCTTTATGTGGGTGGAGTAAACAGAACAGAATGCTGGGAGGAAGAGGAAGTGAGCTTATACGCCTTAGCTCTGCTCTCTGGGGCAGATGCGATGAAGCTCTGACCCAGGATGGATGTAGGCTAGAATCTTCCCGGTAAGTGCACCTCAGTGCTACACACATTAATAGAAATGGGCCAGGCAGTGTTAAAATGAATACAATTTGTGTGTTGTTATTTCAGGGCATAAGCTAGCCAGGCGGCTGGGAGCAGGGTGGCAGGAATGCAACCCACAGCTCCCTCAACACTGGGGAATGACTGGCTGCCTGCAGGATACTTGGTCTAGGGAGGCTTCACTGCCTAAACAACAGAATGCTAATGACTTGATGTCTCTAAGTGTTGAAGCAATTAACTGTGTGAACTGTCCTTTGTATCATGTTAAAGAAGTCTTTTGTTGCCTTCTTTCCCCTTTTGTGCTGGGGTACAAAAATGTATGGAAAATTAAAGGCAGGTGATTTCTGTATTCATTAGAACTTCCTCCCGGTACTATTCTATGGTTTCTATTTTATTATTTTTATGTATTTGTACTCTTAAATTTCTGAACCCCACACCCCTACCCTGGCAAGTGGTATTTTTTGTCAAGGCTGGTCCCTGAAAGGCCAGCTTCTAAGCCAGAAGGCTAGGCAGGAGTCAGGGCTTAAGTTAATGCATCTTTTGGGGATTCCAGGTTAGAAACAAAGGATTGCGGAACACACATGAGCTTGTTTCTCTACATCTATTTGTGATGTATGGTCCCTGCTCTTAAGTGATTCATTGCCACATTGGGAAGTAAGATATGGATGTGGGGAAAGAAGAGTCACATGGGACAGAGTGATGAAGAGCTGAACCTTGGCAACCAGAGAAGGGTGTTCTATCTGGTCTTGTGAGTATCCTATGCCTGCAGGTAGCTCCTCCTGAGCAAAATGTCAGAGCCTAGGCCACAGGCCATGCCCAAGCAGGTTTCTTTTCACTTAGTGGAACACATCACTGATCATTAAGGAATGTGTGCTGGAGAAGACAGAGAGCAATGAACCTTTGAGGTTTCTGCTTTCTCTATCCAGCTATCTTTGGTTACATATTGCTGAGTCTTACTTCATTTTATCAATTATTCATATGTTGCCCATACTTTATGTTATCTCTGAAAATCGTATTTTATGACAACCACATATCAAAGATAGAGTGGTATGTCTACATTTTTTGCTTTCTACTTGTGAAATCACTAATTTTTTTTTAAATCTAAATTTAAACAAATCCCCTCTCCGTGTTTTGTCTTAAGGAATCTCCCTTTACCTTTCTATGGGGACTATTTCTTCCTCTTTAAGTAAAAAAAAAAGTCTCTGTTAGCAGAGTAGCCTGAACGAATTGTAACACTCTTTCCTAGTCTATTCTCACTGAAGATAACCACAAAGCTAAAAGGATTCATCAGACCTCTATTTATTCCTTGGAAACCTTCTTCTAATACTTCTCCTAACCCAGATCCCTGGGGCCTTTGTCCTTTCTCGATGCCAGGATTAGAGCAGCTCTTTGGAAAGATGGTCTGGGAACAACTATACTGAAGCATATTTGACTTTTACTCTCCACTGAAGGTTACAGGAAAACTTTTTCTAAGGATGAAAAGGCAAGACAATACGCCTGGCTCTGGACCAGAAGTTTTAGCGAGGGCTCCAGGCAACAGCTTCAGCTATAGTGAGGGTGTCTCTCTCCTCACCATATCAATGAGTACGTGCCTTCTTCTGGGCCAGATGGGCCCTTCTCTTCTTAGGCTAGCCCTCAACAGGGAAAGGCTTCCTGTGCTTCCTTATTGTCAATTGCATGGGTTTCAATGGTTCAGCAAGACAGACTTGGCAATAGAATCATTCTAGCAACTTTGACTTATTTTGAGACTCTTTTATACCATCTATAGTCCCTAATCTTCTTGCTCTGGGCCATGCTACATTATACTGAACTGTCCTTTCTTCCTTCTACCATTGGCTGAATCTGCTTTCCCTTTAAGAGTCAACTCCATTATTAGCTCTAATTGGAAATCATTTTGGTCTACATAGAGGAAGATGGCACTTCTGAGCTCTGGCCATTCTCCAGCTCTAGCTATACTCTGTGGAAACAAAATTTAGCCTTGCTTGTATTTTCCATAAGACTACACCACCCTTGAAGGAAGGTAGGTCATTCAACTGATCCGGCACTGCATCTAGTCGAACAGGCACTCAGCAAATATGTGTTGTTTGTGGGCAGAATATGGGTATGGGGAGAACGAGTATGGGGTAGAGAGAAAGGGGAAGGGAGGAAAGGAGAGAGGGAAAGAGAAGAAGGGAGGGGTAAAGAAAGGAAGGGGGAAGGAAAAAGAGTCAGTGTCAATGCTATTGATCCAGGAGAAGCTATAGGAAGGAGAACATGAGTGTGGCTTTGAGCTTCTACCAGGTTCACTGGCTCCCTTCATATCACAGGAGGCTTCTAACCCAAGGCTCAGCTCCCCGAGCTCCTCAGACAATGCTAGGACTTAGATCCTCCATATTGGCATCCTTGGCTTCATTTGCCACGAGTTGGCAGGTTTTTCATGAAACAACCCTCTCCTATGAACAGGCTGCCATTGGTGAGATCACAAGCTCCCCCTTTAACATGTACTGCAGCTTCCATCTCCCTCATGCCATCTTCCCTGTGTAGAATCTCCTTCTGCATTCGTGACCTGTGTACACCATCACCGCGTTCCTACCGTGGACTCCACTTCTAGGAGTCTACTTTCCCAGCACTCTTGCCCACGTCTTTCTCTGACTTCTTGTGTTTTAAATTCTGATCCTTATCAATGCTCCTTGGCACCCGCAATTAGTCTCTGACCTATGTCTCTCTAAAGGATCCATCTTCTCAGAAGATGGTAAGTGAATCAGTGACCAAAGACCCAAATATTTCTTCTTCATTCTTCAGCCTGGTGTCTATCAGCTGAGGGCATTTGGACTCATTCCTTCTTAGACTGGCAGCCATGACAGGCTGCTCCAGGCAAACGCATCTCTGGGCTGTCTATTGGGTTAATATGCTTGCTAACCAGAAGAAGAGATGACAGATGTTTATGAGGGTTATTTCAGGGAACTTCTAGCCAATAATACATCCTCACCCTACCATGACACCATTGATGAATGTATCCTCTCACAGAGCATCTTTGTGACAGAGAAGGGATAGCTGAAATAGAGGCCAACGACACTGCCCTGGGGACCATTTCTAGATAGAATGCCAGCAAAGAAGGGGTAGGGCAGGGGAGTGCCAGTGAAGGGGTGGCCTAGGGGAGACTCAACTCTGACCACTCTACATCTGTGTAGACCGATTCAGCTACCCAGAGGAGATCTGGGCCTTACCCCCTCCTCTCCCAAGGAAATGGGGACCACCCATTCCAATCTGGAGAGGCCACTACAAATGAAGTGTTTCTTTTGAAAGGTCCCCTGGAGCCATCCCTATAAGATCAAGATGCAGAAAATAGTTTAATGAGGACACCAGCCTGCAGGTGCACCTGTTCCAATTCTGCAGACAAAGACACTAACCTGACAGCTCAGAGAGGAAGGAGCCATTAAACCTCTTTTGGGACACATCATTTCTGAAGGACAGACAGAAGCAACTCACCGAAGCAGGAGACATATGGCAAAAGCATTCTTGGGACTCTTCTCCACTACCCTGGCCTGTTAGCCTGCCCCACGACAGGCTCTCTAGTGTCCAAAGACTCACTAGCTGCTCATCAGTAAAGTGGGGCATTAGGAATCACTGGTGGGCGATGAGAAGACACCTGTGACATGGAAGATGGGGAGAAAGGGCCAGAAATCATCACAATGGTTTCAGGAGGACTTACACATTGTCAGAGAGTCAGACCCACACCTTTCAGAGATTAGGAACTATGGCATGTAGTGAAGAACACATTGAACATTATATGTTGACCTTACGTATGTATGCACATGCATCACACTTGATTTGAATATATATTTCATTCACTTGACTAAGGTGAAAGTTTCATGAAGCAATGCAGGATGCCTTCTGAACACAATGCTCTATTCTTCCATTTTGAGATGCTTATGAGGGTCTGGGAACAATAGCTGGTCAGTAAACTGCTTGCCATGCCCACAAGGCCCCGAATTTGATCCCCAGCACCCATGTACAAAGCTAGAGGCAGTGGTGTGCGCTTGTAATCTCAGCACTGGGATGGCAGAGATGACCAGATTCTTAGGGCTTACTGCCCATCCAGCTTAGTCTAATCAGTGAGCTCCAGGAACCAGGAAGAGATCCTGTCTCCAAAACCAAGGTGGGTGGCTTCTAAGGATGACAACCCTGGCCTGCATATGTGTAAGTATACCCTGCCTACCTCACAGCTGTCACCGTGGAGCTAGGTTGCTTACCATGTGCTGTGGGAGCATATTCAGCTCCTTCAGCCAATAGTTTTTTAAGATACCAGCCCACTTTTGGTGTGGTCTCTGATACTGTAAAAGCAGCTGTAAAGCGCGTGCTGCTCTCTTTCTTCCGGTTTCCACTTCTGGCTGCTAGACTCTGTTCCTGTTTGCATAGAAGACTGTTATCTAGGACAGTGATCTGTAAGTTTTCCCTTAAATAAATAGCCCACTATTATTCATAATTCTGAACTGGTATGGGATTATTTTGTAACTTCTGCATCAGCCATGTTTATTAGTCTTTGAGAACTGAAGCTCCTCAGAGAACTGAGGGACACACGGAGGAGGGACCAAGGGGACCAGAGGTTGGCAAGGAGCCTAGGTCAAAGCTAGGACCTGATCGGTGACACTCGTGAAGGGCTAGGGGAATGACAAGATTCTCTCATGCTCCCAATGATTAACAGGTGATGGAAAGGGACAGCAATTAAGGGTGCAGGAATGAGGTCATTAAACCACTAGAGAGGAAGGTCATTCCCAAACATGGAGAGAGGCCATCTAGGAAATAGTGGTGGACAGAGATCACGCAGACAGTAGTCACCAAATTGTTTCACGTTGTGTTGAGTCTTTTCGTCCATCCTGCTACTTTCCCACATAGAGCCAAGCATAGAGGCTCAGCTTTCTCTCCTAGCTTGTTAGAGGACAAGTGAGACACATAGGCCTCACCTAGAGGGGGACCTCTGAGGCCTGTGGAGAAGAGCTTGGCCACTCAGGAATGAGCAGTCAGTCACTTTGGGCCCAGACAGGTAGAAGTCCTCTTTGGGGTCCTTCGGCTAACGTGTCTGTTGTGCTTGGTATGGTGGATTCGCAACCCAAAGAAACAGTCAGCTCCTTGGCCATTCTGTGTCTGTTCACACTATGTACACACTTCTGGCTTCCTCTTCCTTCCATAAGTGAGCCCTCAGGCAATGGTTTTCAGAATTGAGTCTTTTCAGGCATGAGAAGCAGACTGGGGTGAAGTATGGGCTGCTGGCTTAGAAGGTGTGTTCTGGAGATAGCAGGTTAGACATTGTAGAATCTTTCTTGAGTGGAGGTGGGAGGGACTGGGGCTTAGTGTTGGGACACAGGTAGGCAGTAGCTCTAAGAGGGATATTGTGATATGGCTGGACATCTCTAAACCTGTGGCTTTCTGCTATTGAATGCCTGCTTTTCTTCGCAGAGTTCCCTCCCTCCGTGCCCTGGTTAATGCCATCCTCTAGGTCACTGGGTAGTGGTGGTTCCCTCTTGACCTGGGACCTCGGGTGAGGACCAGCCATTGCCCTTGCAGCTTCACGCTGCTCTTCAGCCTGGTGGGTGCTTGCTAATGCCATGAATAACATTTTGCTCATGTAAGCCCAGAGAATTCTTTTGTTAGGTTTATGCCTGTTTTATGTGACAGCCTTCGTTTTCTCTCTATATAAATAACCTTCCAGAGAAGTTGCCATATTTGAGCTGACCACTAACCACCTACACACAGTGCTTTGTTCCAGAAAAGTCTTTCCAGTCTGGGACCTGGTTCAGCCGGGTAAGGCAGCGTTGCCTTCTTAGTCTATGCCATCTCCTTCTCCAAAGACTACAGAAGCTGGTTCCATGAATGACCAAGCGAACACTTTCCCACTCCACACGGTCATCTCTCTTTCTTTTATGATAGGCCTGGGGGCGGGGGGTCCTAGCCTAGGGTTTGCCCTCTGGAACTCCCAGATAGATACAGGCATTGAAGCCTCTTGGAGAGCTAGTGGCACCCTGAAGGGTTGGGAGCTAGGTGGAAACTTTATAGAAGAGGTTGCCATGGTGACTCCCTCATGCAGATGTAGGAGCCAGTAGTGTTTGGGCTGTGTCTGGTTCAGAGGGGAAAGGCTGCAGACCAATGGAGGATTGAAGCATGGCTTTGTCTTCCCATGGTCTTTGCTTTGGGGAACCAACGGAGCCATGGGACACTCTTCCTGCGTGATTGAGTCAATGGCTGGTGGGCTTGGTCCTGGATTCTGGTCACAGAACTGGCACTAACAGAAGCACCTTCTCACTTGTGGGTCTGGCTTGGGTTGGGGTAGGGAGAGTGTCCACTGGAGGGCACTGCAGCACTGCCTTGGGTGCCTCGGGCAGCCCCTCTACCCTGTAGAGGAGCTTGCCCATATGCTAAGCCTTATGAATAGGTGAGGGGGACAGAGACCAGTCACTGATTGCCCCCCTGCAATTAAATCCAGTGGCGCTGGAGCCTCCAGTAGTGGACAAACATGAATTCGGAGTCTTTCATGCACCCACACCTTTACCTGGATCCATGTGCTCACTACCACACACATTCGTATCACCCATCTAGATATACTTATAACGTTGTATACATGCACACCCTCTTGATCAGTCACATAACCCTCGCCCCTCCTTCACTCACTGCCACCCACGTGTACCCTCCCTGTGCGTGTGCACAGCCTGCTCTGCTCTGATAGGACCTGCTCCAGCCATGTGCCTTCCACATGCAAGGCGGCCGGGTGCAGCTGTTTGTGTGGAGGGACTGATGTAATATCAAGAACTTTTGGGTTCTATTTAAAATGACACCTGTAAAAATAAGCTTCAGTTTGTAATTTAAATGCTGTAATACTCAATTATGTGAGCTGACAGGAAGTGTCCCGTGGCTCAAGAGAATGACATTCTTGTGTGCCGCCGCGTTCCAATGTCTTGGGAGCCCTGAGGAGGGGATGAGTCCAGCTTCTTTCCTGAGTGGCCCTCCGGGGGCTTCTCACAGCTTAAGCTGGTGCTCAGTACTGTTGGCTTGTGTCCATATGTCCGCTATATTCGTCTCCTGTTTGTTTCTAGCCTCTTGGGGGTGTTTTGCAGTCAATGAAAAATAGTGTCCGCTGCACAGGTGAGAAGGCTGTACAAAACCATCTCTCTCTCTCTCTCTCTCTCTCTCTCTCTCTCTCTCTCTCTCTCTCTCTCTCTCTGTCTCTCGTGTGTGTGCATGTATGTTTACCCACGCATGCATATGAAGGCCTAAAGAGGATCTCAGATATCCCACTCTATTGCTGTGTGCTGTAATTTCTGAAGACAAGCTTTCGCACCAGACCTGGGGCATGCCGTCTTAGCTAGCCTGGCTAGCCAGCAGTCTCTGGGGAACCTGCCTGTCTCAGCTTCTCACAGGGTTGGAGTTATCAATGCTGTATAGTGAAGCCTGGCTTTGTAAGTAGGTGCTGGGAATGGAGCTCACATTCTTGCGCATATGTAGCAAATACCCTTCCTAGTGTGAGGAACCTCCCCAGCTCTCTCCACAGTCCCTCAGAACTCATGGCACACAACTCTTGAGCCTTTAGAGCATCTAGCTTGAGCCATATACCAGTCACCTCACACAGTGTTCCACAACCTTCCGTCTCCCCCTTTCCCTGCCTGATTAATCTCTTGCATGCATCCCATCCTCCCTAGCTTGCGACACTCAGGCCAGAGCTCCAAACTCCCAACACCCTATTTTTGTCTCTCATAGCTCCCCAGTTCCTAAGCACTCAGCACAAACAACACAGGCCACCAAAAGCACGCTGATACAAAGTCCCAGCTCCACAGCCCAAGGAGCCCCTTAGTTCATGCTCACAGCCTCCAGACATAACCCTGAAACAGACCACAGCTTACAACCTGGGCTGCAAACCCACGGATCATAGCATCCGATGAGCACGTGATGCTGAACACACCCAAGAGTAGGTACCGTACTGCTCTTCCAGATTTGGGCCTGTTTCCCTCCTCTGTCTCCCCAAGTGACTTCTGGTTCCCCAGCAGATAGCACTAGAAAGCAGGTCACTGGTATTGATTTCCCTGGTGTCTCAGCCCACACTTTCCCCCTAGTGTGTCAGCACCAAGTCTTATCCTTTTTACTCTTAAACGTCTTTTTGATTGGATCCTCTCTGTTTCCCTGCACCAGTACAAGTCAGGGTCCTTGATCTTCTTTCCTGGCCTCCTTGCCTCTGATTCATTGTCTTTTCAACAAAGGAAGCAGGTGCAATGGAGCTTTCCATGATGGTGCTAACAAATGTTATATACTTGCACTATCAAATGTCACAGACACCAGCCACATGGGGCTAGCGAGCACTTGGATGTGGCTCATGCCACCAAAGAACTGCATCCATGTATCTCTGTATATATGTAACGAGACAGGGCCTCACTATGTAGCCCTGGCTGACCTAGAACTTTGATTTAGGTCAGAATGGCCTTGAACTCACAGCGATCTGTCTGCCTCTGCCTCCAGAGTGTTGGAATTAAAACATGGGCATGCGGCACTATATCTGGTTCTATTTATTTATTATGTGTGTGTATGTATATGTATGTGTGTGTCTGTGTGTGAGCAAGTGTGTGTGCATATGTGCATGCATGTGTGTTTGTGTGTGTGTGTGTGTGTGTGTGTGTATACGTGAGTGCATATAAAGACCAGAAGAAAACCATGGGTGCCCGTCAGTTACTGTCCACTCTATTTTTGAGGCAGAGTTTCTCGTTGGTCTAGAGCTTCCCCATTAGTCTATGTTAGCTGGCATACAAGCTCAGGGATCCATTGTTTCTGCATACGCAGCACTGGAGTCAAAGTGTGCTTCGCTGCCATGCCCAACTTTTTGTTTTTCTTTTAAGATTTATTTATTTATTATGTATAATGTGTTCTCCTCGCATGTATGCATGAAGGCCAGAAGAGGGCGCCAGATCTCATTACCTATGGTTGTGAGCCAGCATGTAGTGACTGGGAATTGAACTCAGGACCTCTGGAAGAACAGCCAGGGATCTTAACCGTTGAGTCATCTCTCCAGTTGCCATGCCCAGCCTTTTCTCATGGGAGCTGGGGATACGAACTCAGGTCCTCGTGCTTGCGTTGCCAACACATTCCTAACTGAGCTATTTCCCCAGCGCCGGAGTCATAGTTTAATTTAATTTAAATAGAGCCATGTGGCAGTTGGCTGTCACATGGGACTCTTGGAAATTTAACCTTTGTAGTGCCATCTGTAGGTCCCAGACCTGACTGCAGCATCAGCTCACAGCCGGATCTCTCTGTGTTCTAAGTATGTCCAAAATCAGTACAGCTGAGGCATTCTCAGTAATGTGTGTCCAGGAAAGCTCGGTTGAGGTGAATGGGGGGTATACATATTCCTGGATTATTAGGGTATTTCTTCCAATCTTTCACTTTGAAAGAAAGGAGGCCATGTCTTTTGAGAAGCCCACTGCTTCTCCCATTGCAGCTCCCTTCACCTGCTCTCTCCTTGGCCCTGGAGGCAAAGCTACTATGTTTGGACCAGAAGAGGGTTCAGTATGAAGGTTGTATGGCCATAGCTCTAAATGTTTGCAGGGTGCCTGGAATATGGGGCTCCTGTGTGTGACTTGGGTTTGGCTGATCGAGGAGCTTCCACCCTCTCCTTCTCTAAGGCTTGGGCAGGATGGAAGAGGATCTCTTTCCTATAGGAGGAGTTAGTGTGAGTCACATTGACCAAATGCTGTACACGCACCATGGGGTTTGCTGAATGCTTCACAGTCCCGTCTAGTCTTTACTGCAAATGTCACTGTGATATTAATATTTTCATCCTGTAGCTGTGGATGTTGACTCAAAGAAGTAGGTCACTTTCCCAAGTTCCACAGGCTTTGTAGAGCCAGGATGATAAGCAAGGCCCTTTATTTGGAGGACAACCTAGGGGTCTGTGGGACATGCTGAGTGTGTAGTATTCAGTGTTTGCTGAGTGCTTCACAGCGTGCTCTCTGTCCAGAGCCCCCCGTGCATCACTTCTGTAAAGTGGAGGCGGGAGGACAGGGATGCTATACCCATTGTGGGGATACAAATAGAACGGCCACCATAGCCTCATACAGTTGAACGCAGAGTCACTAGGGAGTGGCACTATTTGAGAAGGACCAAGAGATGGGGTCTTGCTGAGTGGGTTTGACCTTGTTGGAGGAATTGTATCACTGGGATTGACTTTGAGGTTTCAAAAGCCCATACCAGGTCCAGTCTCTCTCTGCTGCCTGCATATCAGGTTGTGGAATTCTCACCCACTTCTTCCACCTGGGTATCACCCTGTTGTCTGCCATGTTGAGAATGATCTACCCTCTGAAACTCTAAGCAAGCCCCCAATGAAATGCTTTTTGTTGTTGTAAGAATCACCTTAGTCACGGTGTCTCTTCACAGCAGCAGAATGGTGACTAAAACAGTCCTGCCACGAATGAAAAATGAAAGTGAAGGCACAAGAGGCTTCTTCATGTGTGACTTGCATTTTGAAAGCCATGGGCCACCTACAACAGAGTCTGTCTAGGACAATTGGTGACAGTGGCTGGAGGTTGAGTCCACCTTGGCAGGATTCCTTTCCTTCGCCTCCTCATGCTCCTTCTTTTCAGAGTACGCTAAGTGAGATGAATGTTTTAGACCTTGCCTTCTGGATTTCTGCATTTTTTCCTAATTCACACCACACTGGGCCTTTCTAGAGGTTGGTTATTCTTGGAAGCAGTGCCTGTGAGAATGGGCTCTTGTTTAGATTTCTTCTCTCCCTGGGAGCTAGGGAGGGGGAATAGGTGGGGGAAGTTGGGAGCCAGCAGGTCAGTGCCTCTCCTCCAAGCTCTGCAGACAAAGCCTGAAGCTGCCCAGAAAAGCTGTTGTCTCCCTTGGGATGATGACAGAAGGAGAAGGCGTTCTTGCTGAGGACTTTGGGAGTCATGCTAGAGTTGATTTGCTTCTGATATGAAAGAATGATTCCGGAAACTTTTTCCAGACATTTAGAGCAGGTGCACAGTTTTAGATGTTTCTTGTGACTTAGATATTTATTTATTTGTTTGTTTGTTTGTTTTTTGAAACAGGGTTTCTCGGTAGCTTTGGAGCTTGTCCTGGAACTAGCTCTTGTAGACCACAGCTGACCTCGAACTCACAGAGATCTGCCTCCTGCATGCTGGGATTAAAGGCATGCACCACCACCGCCTGGTCGACTTAGATATTTATATACTACTATATAACAGAGAATTGGGACAACAGGAGTGGATCCCTTGCCGCTTTTGTATGTGCAGCATGTGTATGCATGCACGTGTACATGTGGCATGTGTGTGTACATGTGCATGTGTACAGGTGGAGTGTGCATGTTGATATGTATGTGCATATTTGCATGTGGCATGTGTATGTGCATGTGGTGTGTGTGCATGTGAATGTAGTGGGTGAGTATGTGCATGTGGAGTGTGTGTATATGAATGTAGTGTGTGTGTGCATGTGGTATGTGGGTGTGTGTGTGCATGTGGGGTGTGTGTACATGTATGTGTGTGCATGTGGGGTGTGTGGATATGAATGTAGCATGTGTGTATGTGCATGTGGTGTGTGTGTGTGCATGCACATGTGTGTGTGGGGGGTGAGTGCATGTACATGTGGTATGTGTGTATATGTGGCATGTGGTTTGTAGGTTTGTGTATGTGTGTATGACTGTAGAGCTTACAAGGGGATTCAATTATAAAGATGCTCACCGCATGGAAAATAGCAAAAAGACTCATTCTTAGTCATCTTCCTGAGAGGAGATCTGCCTTGTCAGTGGTTGAATCCCCAGTCCCTAGCCATAGGCCTGGTACGCAGAAAGTATCTTGTAATAATTGTTGAGTTAATTTTAATCATTCCTTTTGAATTAATTGAGGTATAATTACATACTATAAATGCATAAAACTGAAGTGTACAGTTCAGTGCCTTGCCAAGTGTAGACACAGCCATGTGAGCAGAATTCTATCAAGACGGGAAACATGGTTCTAATCTGGGTGAATTCCCAGGGCCTCGTCCCTCTGCTTCATCATCCCACAGAAAAACTGAAACCCAAAGCCCACAGTCCTGGATACAATCCTCTAATTCATTTTGCTTGCCCTGAAGTTCATATAATCCCTTAGTTTAGGATAATTTTTGAAGCTTTTTTATGTTGTATATATCAAGTAATTCACTCCTTCTCATTTCTCCTGCTATTCCACTATTTTATCAACTCTAGTTCATGTTCTGGTTTGTCTCTCTGTTGCTGTGATAAAACAGTGAACAAAAGCAATTGGGAGAGAAAAGGATTTAATTGGCTTAAAGATCATAGTCTGTCGTCAATGGAAGCCAAGGCAGGTTATCAAAGCAGGAACCTGTGGCAGGAATGCAGAGGCCATGGAGGGATGTTACTTATGTCTTGCTTCCTCTGTTTGCTCAGCTCCCCTTCCTATACAGCCCAGAACCACCTGCCTAGGGATGACAGCTCCATAGCAGTCTGGGATCTCTGACATCAATTGTCAATCAAGAAAATGTCCCACAGATGCCCACAGTCTGACCTTACAAAGATAATTCCTCAATTGAGATTCTCTCTTTCTAGGTATGTCTAGGTTTGCGTCAAGTTGACAAAAAGTAACCAGAGTGGTTTATTTATCTGTTCTCTCTTTGACTCTTTGGATTGTTTGCACCGTGAAACGTTCACAGTGTTATTGGGAGTATTCACACCCAATTTTTTTTTAATAAAAAAATCTGCTTAATTTATTACTGGACTTGCTTGTTCTGGGGAAGGTTATATGTTATAAACATACTCCTAGACATATAATATAATACAAGTTTGGTAGAATCTTTGAGTACTGTGTTTACTACACCCAAATTTTTTGGTAGACACAAGTTTTCATTCCTTTTCGGTAAATTGCTAAAGAGTAAAATCACTGGGTCGCAAGGTAGACACATTTAAGAGTGTATGCCCTTTGTAGGAAGTTTATAAACAATTTGCTAAAGTCGCCATATTATCTTCTGCATAGGCCATCACCAGGCATAGAGTACAGTTGCTGGGTTTCCGGTATTTTAATCAATGGGAACCATTCTAGTAGGCGTGTATCTACAGGCCACTGTTGTTTCAACTTAAATTACCTATTTATGTTGATGTACTTACCAGCCACTTACATCTCTTCTTCATGAGAAGAATCTATTTAAATCCTTTCCTGCTTTGTCTTGTATTTAAAATAATGACTTGAAAAAGATTTTTATTGTTTTTATTGAGCTATACATTTTCTCTACTCCCCTCCCTTCCTTCCCTCTTCCCTTCTACCCTCCTTTGTGACTTCTATGTTCCCAATTTACTCAGGAGAACTTGTCTTTTTCACCTTCCTACGTAGATCCATGTATGCCTCTTTTAGGGTCCTCTCTGTTATCTAGTTTCTCTAGGGTTGTGGTCTGTAAGCCAGCTTTTCTTTGTTTTATGCCTAAAAGCCACTTATGAATGAATATATGTTATATTTGTCTTTCTGGGTCTGGGTTACCTCACTCAATATGGTTTTTTCTAGATCCATATATTTGCCTGCAAATTTCAAGATGTCATTTTTTTTAACTGCTGTGCAGTACTCCATCATGAAAATGTTCCACATTTTCTTTATCCATTCTTTAGCTGAGGGTCATCTACGTTGTTTCCAGGTTCTGGCTATTACAAATAATGCTGCTATGAACATAGTAGAGCACATGTTCTTGTGGTATGATTGAGCGTCTTTTGGGTATATACCCAAAAACAGTATTGCTGGATCCAAAAATGAAGCATATTCAACAAATAGTGCTGGCATAACTGGAAATCAATATGTAGAAGAATACAAATCAATCTATATCTATCACCAAGCCCAAAACTCAAGTCCAAGTGAATCAAAAATCTCAACATAAAACCAATCATGTTGAACCTCATAGAAGAGAAAGTGGGAAGTACACTTGAAAACATTGGCACAGGAGACCACTTCCTAAATAAAACTTTCTTGTAGCTACATTCTCTCTCTCTCTCTCTCTCTCTCTCTCTCTCTCTCTCTCTCTCTCTCTGCATGCATGTCTATATTTCCTTCCCCCTTTTTCTGTGGATGTGCGAGCTTGTGCCATGACATTCATGTGGAAATCAGAGGACAACTTGCAAGAGTTTGCACTCTCCTTCCAACAAGTGGTCCCTGGGGATTGAATTCAGGTCAATGAATTCAGGTCATCAAACTTGGCAGCAAGTACTTTCACCCCTTGAGCCATCTCCCCGGCTCAAAAACCGACTTCTGAGAATTTGTTAGATGTATGCATTATGCATGTTTTCTCTGGCCTACCTTCATTTGTGTGAGTGTGTGTGTATGTGTGTGTATCTCTTAATAAGAACAAATTCAGTACATTTACTTTTTTATGGTTTGTATCTTTTGTGCTCAGCCTAAGAAGTCAGTGCCTTTTCTCTGGTCCTTATTCACTTACTTACTTATTTACTTACTTAATTTTCTCTCCACCTCTATATATCCCTCCTTCCCCCATCTTTCTCACTGATAGTTTTTAGCACTTTCACTTACGTTTGTCAAAATTAATCTTGAGAGTTTTTTTTTCTCTTGTGCCTACGATATGAGATTCAGATGAAAGTTCCTGCTTTTGATGGGTGACTTCTGCAGACAAGCATTTGCTTCTCCCCTGCACCCTGTAGAGGGAACAGACTGCTCACCAGCGGCTCCTGATGGCGGTGTGAAGCGCAGGTGTTTTGGGCAACCTCTGTCGGGGGAAGATGATTTCTCTGCCTCGTGGGAGCGTTTGAGAAGCGATAAGTAAGGAGCTGTCATAATGGGGTCGTGGGGGGCTCCCAGGGCAAGTTGCTGGAATTTCGGGGAGTTCCTTTCCTTCTGAGGTCAGAGAAAGCTCTTGGGAGGAGGAAGTTCTTGAGATGGGATTAGAAGAGTAAGAAGGATTGGTGAGCTAGATGTAGGAATGAGCTCAAATAAAAGTCGCACTGTGTCTAGAGTCCTAGTAAGAGAAAAGGGGCTAGGTGAGGTGTGTGTGTGGGTGCACACGCGAGCGTGCATGCATGTGCACACCCACATGCACACTCACAGAGTGTGTATACTTTATACACAAATATACATATTTGTCTATATACATATCTACATATAAAATGTATACACACATATAATCTATGTCTATGTAGATATCCAATTGAAAACCAAGCCTTGCCTATATTCATGTAAACTTCATGTCAATGCCAGTGTCTGCCTCGGTGTCTTTCTGTCTGTTCCTATCAGTGTCTGTGTTTGTAGTCACGTTTATGTCCATGTCAGTGTCTCTGCCCATGCTGATGCCTGTGCCTCCATTCATGTCAATATCCATGTCCTTGTCCAAGTCTGTGTCAACATTCACATCTATGTCTGTGTCCATGACCCTACAAACCTTTAGCTTTGTGAGTAATTGACAGATTGATGCTTTCATGACACTTAATGGTCTATGAATGTACGTAGAGAGGATTTGATAGAGATCAATTCTTCCAGACTTCTAGCAGATTTGTTAGCACTTTTCTTGTCTAAACTGGAGCCTCACTACTCAGCCTGGGTCAGGACATTAGAAACCACCCAGGCCATGCTGGTCACCATCCAGTGTGGAGATAGCAGTCAGAGGGGACATTGATCACTGGTAGATGTGGTGGAGACACATGGCTTGCTTTGCCTAGTTCTAGGACCCTAGCACTCTCTGCTTAGGCCCTTCCCTCTCTTACAGTTGGAGAGCCATCTATATGTCTGTCTTTCTGAGCCTTTGCAACACTCCTCCATGCTTTACTGTTTGTGGGTCTTTTGGAATTAAAAGGCAGCAGAATATCAGTCCTCGCTCATCTCCCTATACAGAATTGGAATTATTGAGGTGCCAAAGCCCATCTCTTCTCTCCTAATGGCTTAGGACTGTCTGAAGACAGGGGCTGTGCTTTAGTGATTGATACCCCGACATCATCAAATACCCACTTGAACCATTTTTTCAATTGTTTTAAGCATCCCAACCAGTTTCCCCTCCCTCTCTCCCCCCAGTCCCTCCCTCCATCTCTCCTCTGCTGCCCGTCCCACCTACTTCTTCTCCTCCCCTGATGCTATTCAGGAAAGGGCAGGCCTCCCATGTAAACCATTCTTAACACACAGAAGCCACACCTGTTGCTAAAATTCTGTCTCTCTAGAGAGGCCTAATGTAAGCCCTGAGAATTCAGACTCAGGTTCTCATGCTTGCATGGCAAATGCTCTTACCCACTGAGTCATCAACCCGGCCTTCAGGTTTTTCTATTTAAGAACCCATCCACCTTCCCCCAAACCCTCTATCTGTACTCTGACAGTTGCACAGAAATGAAGCAACTTTATGATAGAATAGTGTCTTGTGACTCAATTTGGTTCTGTCTCTACAAAATACCTATAATATGAACCCTGCCAAAAGCTGCAATGTCCAAACCTATTCTAGACATTACACTTGCAGGGAAGGGGAGCTGGTTGTGTATTTGTTTCCATAAGTTTAATAGGGGTGGGTGTCCCAGAGAGGTGGAGGACAAAGTTTGTTGGTTTGAGCCTTTGGGGTGCAGCAGGGGTTGAGTCTTGGCCTTGTCTCTTGGGTTTTCCTTCACATACTCCTAAGTTCCCAGTGTGTGTATCCCAAGAGACCCTTGAGCATGACTCTTTGGCTCCATCACTGGCAGCAATTGCTGCCGATTCAGCCGGAAATGTAGCCGTGAGAGTCTCCACAAGCCATTGTGCCCTGGAGGGGATGACCCATGTGAGCACACTGTTCTTCTGGGAGCCTGAATGTCCCTTGAAACCAAAGCCTTTCTGTTTGTTTTCTTAGAGCCTTAGTGATGGGTTTCTGCTGGCTTACAGGGAGGCTATGTGTTCTGTAGAGGAGGCAATGAGTAGCTGTTTTTTTAATCCAAATTTGGAGAAGTTTCCATGGCCCCAAGCTCTCCTTGGGGCACAGAGGAAGCCCAGCTCCTGTCTATTGCTGGAGGCTCAGCTCTGGGAAGGACTCATGACAACAGAGAGAGCTCTTAGCTTGCAGTCTGGTTACTCTGGAGCTGGTCTCCACCACAGCCACGACTAGCTCACTAAACATCAGACTGGATCATCCCTGTTGTGTGCCCTTGCTCCCCAGTGACTTTTCATAATTCAAACTTCAATCCAGAAGCCTATGTTGCTTCTCCTAGAAATTTCTCCTTGATTATCTCCACCTAATTTAGTTTAATTTAATAGTTATATCAAGCCTTTCTTGTGCACCAGGTTTGGTTTTCTCCCTAGCCTTGCCTCTAGTTATGGCTTCCATTTGTTTCCACAGCTGGCCTCTTCTTTTCTGTGAAGGGTTTGTATTGTCTCTCCAAGATGGCTGGGACTTGTGGGAAAGGGTACCATACTTATGCTGTGTAGATTCCTTGGGCCCTTAGCACCCACCCAATATGGGAGCTCAGAGAATGGTGGCAAGGGCCACTCTCTCTATAAGAGTATCTTGTGCCTTTAGGCAGAAGCACTTACAACTCTGTGCCCCCAGCATTCTCTGTGTGGATGTCTTTCTCCATACATACCCACAATGGAACACTTGTTTGTTTATAGATTTCTCTCCTTTTAGCCACTAAGGATGCAGCTGGGGACAGGGGCTATGTTCTAGTCACTGCAGTATCCATACTCAAAGAACTGATCGTTTGAACCATGCTCTGCTGGTAAAGGAACTACTGATGCGGTATATCAGCAGGGATCTCTTAGGCTGACACATCATTCTGAGTCCAGCTAACAGTGTTACCAGATAGATCTGCCCGCTGGTGTGACAGGAAGAAATCGCAGGATTTTCTCTGCTGCCTTTGTGGCCCAGTCACACTGTGCTCCTCATGGGAAGCACTGGGGAGTTGTTCTGGATGGAATGGGAAGAAGTGTGTCCACTGAGAACTGCCTCGGAGGTCTTCCAAATGATCGTGTTTGGATTGATTAGACGCGGAACACCGACTTAGGACATAGATGTGCAGGTAACCAGTTTGGCATATTGTGGGAGCCCACGGGTGCGGATTCCTTCCACCTTGACTAAAGGTCAGAGAGTTCAGGCCTATCCTTGCTCCTTCAAGGTTATGACAGGAAGTTTGACATAACATGTGGCTACCTATAGGGTGTTTTGACCTAGGGTATGGTTACCTGATGCTTTGGATAGTAAGAAGGTTATTTCTTTGTTTGTTCCTTGTATCATGGTAAAAAAGTCTTTTGTCTTCCCCCTCCTCTCTGGATTGGAGTATATAAAGCCTATGAGAAATAAACACAGGTGGATTCAGTATTCATTGGGTTGCCCTCCCGACTCTACCCTGTGTCTCTGTCTTTTCCTTTGTACCTCTGTCTTTGCTACCTGCCTTTTCTTAATCCTCATGCTTCCTTCCGAGCATGGATGAATAAGTTGAGTGGGACCCAGCTGATGCGGTCACCCAGACATGGGATATGGCAGTGTATAGCACACAGTAGGTGCTTCATGAATCTGGGTTCATCTTGAGGAAATCTAATAACAGCACGTAGGCCTGGTCACTTATGGGTTATGTCTTAGAGTGGAGGCATGCCGTGAAGCCTGTACAGAAGCATCGTAGTCGGCACAGTCCACAGAAGGCTAATTACGTCTCCATTCGCCCCCCTCTCATCTCTGGGATTTGAAAGAATAACACTACTTATTAATGTTTGAATCTAAAATGTTCCCCCAAAGCCCACTTAGTAAAGGGTCAGGCACCAAAACATATCTATTAAGAGGAGGTAGAAGTTGTAAAGGACAGAGGTTAGTGGGAGATTTTATATCCTTAGAAGCACTTCCTTTGAAGGGGATATTAGGGTCTTGCCCATTTCTCTCCCATCCACCTTTGCTTTGAAATGAATGGTTCTGCCACCTACTCAGACCATGACCTACTCATGCCACAGGTCCTAAAGCAACAGGGGCAACTGACCGCTGATAGAAGCCTGCAGAACAGTGAGCCTTTCATCTTTTAAAGTAGATGATTTCAGGCATTTTGTTAGAGTAATGGAGTGTGTATGGACAAATTCCCTGTCCAGGCCATATGCTCTCAGTCCTTAGCTGCATTGTTCTAAGTTCTATACCCAGTGCTTGGGTCTTTGGTGGAAGCTGTCACGCTTGTGGATAGCAGGCATGAGACTTCCCAGGATGAAGACCACAGAGGTTGATTAGGGCTATCTGGGACACATTTTGAAAGCTTCCCTTTCAACATTCCATCTGAGTTGGGAATCCCCAGCACAGCCCACTTGAGAGAGGCCTGGATGGAGATGGGAGGTGGGCTACGTATAGGGGAAGGAGGTAGCCACTTTCAACTTCTAGGCAAATGTAACCTCGGGTCACCCTGAAGACCTTCTGGCTTCTGCATGCAGCAGAGTTAAGTGGCCTGGAGGGCCCCATCCACGTGGCTAACAAGGAGTTTCCTAATGTTCAATGTCCTCTTGACCCATGGCCAGCTGTGGTCTACTCCCCAGATCCCTGAGTTTGTTCTGGGCTTCCTTAGAAGATGCCTCCCATCAGCTTTCCAGCAGCTTCCCCAGCATTTAAATGAAGAGTGAAGTAAGTTGATATCTGCTGTAGCGCAGGGCCCAGTCAAGCAGAGCTGACACACAGTGGGACCAGTGCTGCTAGGATTCCCAGGAGGGGAGAGCTCAGGTCCGGGGCATGGAATCTGATGGTCGATTGTTATTGCAACATGTGTGTAGTTGAATGACATCATCCTATTGAGAGCGGGATTTTTTTTTGTCAGTCTTTTAACACAAGTTTCTGTTTTTCAGACCTTAAGACTGCAGGTCATTTTTTACATTTGCTATTGAGAGCAGATGTGAGTGATCCCTATCGGGTTCTACTGAAAAATGATGGGGTTGCAGAGGGTCAAATACAGCGTGCCTTTCAATCTCTATTATTATTTCCTCCACTCAGTGGCCTCAGCAGGAAGCCGATGCTTGGTAATGGTGGCCTTTGTAAGATTCTCAAGCTTGCTAGTCCCAGGCCCTGGCCATCACTCATTTTCACACTAGAAACCACTTCTAGGCTCAGCAGCCTAACAATGGATCCCTGGCTGAGAAGCAGGAAGACTCAAGCCTTCTCTTCAGGACTTGTGTGATGGTAGTCTGGGCAGAATGGTTTGTGCTCTTGAATTTGGACAGGCCTGGGTGTGGAACTGTATCGTTGGGAATGATGTGTACCGCTCCAGTAATTTGGGGGGAGAGTCAGAGAACTGCCATCATTGGAGAGGATGATCACCTTGCCCTTACCCTGGCACCTGGTAGGTTGAGCTGGTAGGAAGGGTGGATTTGGGGTTTTCTATAGGAACACTGTGAAGAGTGTTCTCTGCTCACATCCATCATTGATCTCATGTGACAACTGTTCAGGAAACCTCTATAGTCATAGGCCACATGTACAGGAAAATTTCCAGCTCAGACTTGGACTCATTTTTTGTTTTTGGTAAACTCAGATACCCTGATTTTTGCAAGTTTTGCAGGAAAAAGGTGGGGCTCTTAGAGCTGGTGCAGTCTAAGATCCCACTTGGTGTTTGTGTTTGTGCTGAACCCTGGGAGAAGTGGAGCCCAAGACTTGGATGCAGCATCAGTGGGGAGATAGGACAGAAGATGACCCCCAGAGAGGCTATAGTTTCCACACAGAGAGATCACCCTCATCTCTGAGAACACAGCAGTCCTGTTTGATGTGACAGTGAACAGGAACTGTTCCCTTCACTGGGCTACAGCTGGGGGACCCGTGGAAGTCTATGTATGGTCTTTAGATTCAGACAAGTCTCATCTCTCTAATCAGTCTCTAGTGGAATCAAATTCTACCTATCAGTACCTTTGTTTTAACTTGAGAATTAATGCATTCACTTATCATCCTATATATTGAATAACCATTGACCATCTATTCATCTGATTGATTGGTTCAACCATCCATCATCCACCTGTCCTCCAATCAGTTCAACAATTCTGCCATGTATGCATCCATCATCCATCATCCATCCATCCATCCATCCATCCATCCATCCATCCATCATCCATCCATCTACCCATGTATTTATCCATGCATCCATTCATGCAACTATGCATCTATCTATGCAACTATGTATCCATCCATGCATCCATCCATCCAACCAATCTTTGTGGAACAATAGAGCATCTTTTCTTAATATCTTATCTTTTTAGATATAAAGATGGACAAGCCAGTCTGCGTCTTGAATTCATAGAAGACTTACTGAGGAGGGCAAGTGTGTGATGTGGGAAAAAGATGGATGGGAATGGAGTGCCACACTAAGGCAGGCATGGCGTGGGGATGTGAGGCTAAAAGGAGGTGAGGTCCATGGGAAATGCCAAAATAAAGATCCATTGTTCAAGAGCACCACTGTGGCTTCTAGGCTCTGGCTGCCTCACTCCCAGTTGTATTGACAGGGTAAATCTGGATCTTGTGTTCAGTTGGAGAGGACAAGTGTTGAGGTGTGTATATGTGTGTACATCGTTTACTATAATCTTAAGAAGCACTTAAAAATATGAGTATTTGGAGAAGAGTTATGAAATTTCATTAAAGGAAGCTGAATTAGTTGGCACATTTACTTAAAAATATGTATATATACTATATATGTACACATATATTATATATTTCTTTATATAAAATATTATGCACATATATTTATATATAAATACATATATATTCCTCTAAATAAAACTATTCTTTTCATGACATGTACATGCTTTCCCAAATATATATTCTTGGGAACTTGGTGCACAGTGGTTGTTCAAAAGCCTTGCTGGCTAAATGAGGCTGCCAACACAGGGACCCTCACTGAGACTTTGGGAATCTCTGCATTGATGGGGAAAGGGAAGCCCTGGAATTGTATTTCCCCAGAGCTTGGCCCGCTGCAGTGGGTATGGCAGATAGCTCCCCTCCCCTCTGAATCTTTTGTCTCTATATCTAAAATTGGGGCAGTTGGAGTCATTTCCAGCTTAAGCCAGAACTGCTTGGCTTCCTTGTCATTTGGTTTTCTTGCTCTGTGGGGCGGAGCCAGGGATGAGAGAAATGTCTAGGCAGGGGAAGTGCTTCATGAGACTGTAAGACCCAGCCCACCATGCTTATCCTGGGGGAGGACAGGCAGCACGGGGATTCCCAGAGGGCTAGATATCTTGGCAGAAAGTAGGTTCTTCATTTTCCAGGGAGAATCCTCCTCAGAGTCCTCAGGTTGGCTTCATTTTAAAGGGGAACTAGAAGCTTTTAGGGCAAAGATCTGAGCAGGGGATGGCCAAGGGGACCCCTTCCTTGGCCTCATGGGAAATTTGGCAAGCAGCATTAATAAAGGTGTCTCTTTCTGTCATCAATGTCAAATACCAGGTGAGGGTTGGCTAATGGCTGGAGTAGTTGGATCCAGTTAATCTTCTGAGTCCATTTTTTTTACTGGCACTGCGGGAGCTGTCCTGGGTTTTTATTTCCAGCAGTGGGGTATCAGGGCCTGCCTCCTATGGCACATCCAGAGAATAATTCTCCTTCCCTTTGATGTTCTTTGGACATCTTGAGACACTTAGGGGTACACTCTCAGGGACGGTTGGAGGGCTGGCTTGCACGGCCCTCATTATGCTATTAAAACAGATCCAGTGGCACAAGACCGAGTCTCTCATCAGCAGAGATTGTACTTGCTGAGGGGAGTTCAGATTCCGTCAGCACCCCTTGCCCCAACTTCTTGAACCAAGGACTATAGTTTATGGCCGCTCAGGCAGGGGTAAGCCATTTTCCTGCCTATATAACGGTACAGTTGTAGGTTAACATTGAATCACCTTTCTTGACATTTGGAAAATCATATCTTGGAGATGTGGCTGAGATGTGAAAAAACAAAGACAAATCCACGGTATGTTCATAACCTTGGAGTCCATTTTAAAAGCTCCGTTCTTTCTTCGGGATGCTAGCGGCAGCAGTCTTTCACGGCATTTCCTCTCCCCATCTTTATTTGTGGAGGCAGCAACCAGCAAGAACCAGGCTTGGTTATTTTCCTAAGAGAATGATTCAAGAGTGTTATTCCTTTGCTCAAAGGCCTTGATGGCTCCTTACACTGCCTCTAAAAGAGAGTACATCTGTATGTGCTGGGAGCTCTTCCATCTAGCAGCCTTACTGTGGTCTTTTTAAACCCACATCTCTATTCAGCTTCTCTTGTTTCCTAGTATCTCTCCTTTGCCATCCCTGGCTATCATCAAGCTCATGTCCTCAGCCCAAAATGAGTCTTATCTGTTTTTAAAGTGGCCTCTTTTCTTTAGATTTTATTTTTTTACAGACACGCACACTATAAATTTTTAGTGCAACATGCCGACTTTACTTAATGATGTGCATATGTGTTTACATCTGACCACTTATGATTGTTTCACCCATTAGGGGACCTGTTCCTTGAGTAGACTGATTCTTCTTTTTAAATTGTTTTTATTGAGCTATACATTTTTTCTACGCCCCTCCTTTCCTCTCCTCTCCCCTTCTACCCTCTTTCATGAGCCCTATGCTCCCAATTTACTCAGGAGATCTTGTCTTTTTCATCTTTCTATATAGATCCATGTATGTCTCTCTTAGGGTCCTCTTTGTTGTCTAGTTTCTCTGGGATTGTGGATTGTAGGCTTGTTTTTCTTTGCTTCATGTCTAAAAGTCACTTATGAGTAAAAACTTATTATATTTGCTTTTCTGGGTCTGAGTTACCTCACTCAATATATTTCTAGATCCATCCATTTGCCTGAAAATTTCAAGATGTCATTATTATTACTATTTTTTACCACTGAGTAGTACTTCACTATGTTAATGTACCACATATTCTTTATCCATTCTTCAGGTGAGGGGCAGCTAGGTTGCTTCCAAGTTCTGGCTATTACAAATAATGCTGTTATGAACTTAGTGAACATATGTCCTTGTGGTATGGTTGAGCATCTTTTGGGTATATACCCAACACTGGTATTGCTGAATCTTGAGGTAGATTGTTTCCTAATTTTCTGAAAAATTGCCACACTGATTTCCAAAGCGACTGTGCAAGTTTGCACTCCCACCAGCAATGGAGGAGTGTTCCCTTTAACCCACATCCCCTCCAGCTTAAGCTGTCAACATTGTTTTTGATCTTGGCCATTCTGACAGGTGTAAGAGTTTTTGATTTGCATTTCTCTGATGAGCATTCCCTTAAGTGTCTTTCAGCCCTTTGAAATTCCCCTGTTGAGAGTTCTCTGTTTAGGTCTGTACCCCATTTTTTAAATTGGATTAGTTGTTCTTTTGATGTCAAGTTTCTTGAGTTCTTTGTATATTTTGGAGATCAGTCCTCTGTCTGATGTGGTGTTGGGGAAGATCTTTTCCCACTCTTTGAGCAGACTGATTCTTTATCTAGTGGTGGGGCCCTGTGTGGTTTTCCCTGTCCTTGTGAGTAGGTCAATTGGTGTTGCCATTTTCAGGTCTTGTTTAGGCAGACAGTGTTGGGACTTTATGGGTTCACCTTCCCTGTCATATACTGAAGACACTACAGCATAGGAGAGGCGGGTCAGCTGATCCTCTAGTACTCACAATTTCCCCACCCCATCCTCTGTGGTGTTTCCTGAAGCTTTAGTATAGAAGCTGTACTATAGAGATGTCATTTGGGTTTGGCCATTCCATGATCTAACAAGGCTTCTCTGATTGTCTCAGTACCAAGTTCTTCCTCTTCGTTATCCTCAGTGTCATGCTGATACGACAGTGACAAGAAGTTTAGTAGGAAGGGTCACCTGGACCTGGATTTGAGACTTGACACCATTGGAATTTAGCTGTGTGACTTTGAGAGATTTGCTCAGACTCCCTTGGGTCTCTCATTCCTTGCTCATACAATGGGGTATGCATTACATCTCGCAAGTAGGATCAAAGAAATCTGTCCAACCTCTGACATTTGAAAGGTGAGTCAAGAACACGACTTTCTTTTCTACCTCATGCTACTTTCTATATTCTTGATCCTAGAGAAGCTAAATAAGAAGGTGAACCCAAAGAAAAACATATAGTTATTCTCCTGGATATTGTAAGTAGACAAGATTGCTGGGCAAAAACTGGGAACAGGGGGAGGGGTGGGATGGGGGAAAGGGGAGATGGGGAGAGAAAAGTGAGAAGGGGAGGATGGGAAGAACTTGGGGGAATGGGATGGTTGGGATAAGGGAAGGATAGATATGGGAGCAGGGAAGTATATATCTTAATTAAGGGAGCCAATTTTAGAGTTGGCAAGAGACTTGACCCTAGAGGGGTTCCCAGGTGTCCAGGGAGATGTCCCCAGCTAGTTCCTTGGGCAGTTGAGGAGAGGGAGCCTGAAATAGCCCTACCCTATAGTCATACTGATGAATATTATGCATATCATCATAGAATCTTCATCTGGCGATCAAAAGAGATAGAAACAGAGACCCACATTGGAGCACTGGACTGTGCTTCCATGGTCCAAATGAGGAGCAGAAGGAGGGAGAACATGGGCAAGGAAGTCAGGACTGCGAGGGGTGCACCCATACACTGAGACAATGGGGCTGATCTATTGGGAACTCACCAAGGCCAGCTGGACTGGGTCTAAAAAAGCATGGGATAAAACTGGACTCTCTGAATATGGCAGACAATGAGGGCTGATGAGAAGCCAAGGACAATGGCACTGGGTTTTTGATCCTACTGCATGTACTGGCTTTGTGGGAGCCTAGGCTGTTTGGATGCTCACCTTCCTAGACTTGGATGGAGGTGGGTGGTCCTTGGACTTCCCACAGGGCAGGGAACCCTGACTGCTCTTCGGGCTGAAGAGAGAGGGAGAGGGGAGCAAGGGAGGAGGAGGGAAATGGGAGGCGGAGGCGGGGAGGAGGCAGAAATTTTTAATAATAATAAAAGACATAAAAAAGCTGTTTGCGTATGCGGACTTGCTATATCTCTGTCCATAGGAACCAAAGCTTTTGGAGGGTGGAGCTCATATACCATGGTACTTTACACAGGATGGGACACCTCGCTGTTCCTCTGTGCAGATGATGGGCTGAGAAGATGGAAGTCTGGGAGTCTTTTACACAACAGCTGTGATCATAAAGACTAATCTGATGCCATTCAGGACTGTGCCAGAGGCAGGATTAACTTGGCTGCTCTTTCCTGGATGGCAGGAAGAGACCGTGGAGCATCATAGGAGTATGAGTAGCAGTAAAGCTGGCTCTAAAGCTTGTATCACCATGGAGACTCAGACAGGACTCCCATCACTGATGTGTTTAACTGGAAGTCTCTTGTGGTGGTTTGAATAGGCATGGCCCCTGTAGATTCATATGTTTGAATGCTTGGTCATAGGGAGTGGCATTATTTGGAGAAGTGGCCTGTTGGAGTGGTTGGGTCACTGGGGGTGGGCTTTGAGATCTCAGAAATTCAAGTCTTGCCAGTGTATCTCAGTCTTCCTTCCTGATGCCTGTCGATCCAGAGGTAGAACTCTCAGATTCCTCTCCATAACTGTATCTGCCCGCATATTGCCATGTTTCCCACTGCAACAATAATGGACCAAATCTCTGGACTGTAAGCCAGCCCCAATTAAATGTTTTCCTTTATAAGAGCTGCCATAGTCATGGTGTCTTCACAGCAATAGAACACCTACTAAGAGACCTCCTGACTAGTCTAAGAGCCGTTCTGCCACTCCCAATTCCAGGAACCTTCAAGGGAGTCTTAGACTTCTTTGCAGAGACAGAACTAGGGGCATTTGTTGAGGTGAGGGAAGATGACCCTAATGGCAGGAGGGTATGAGGAGACCTCAGCACCATGGGAGGTGGCTGGGTTGAGGCACAGGGTGGACACTAGAGACAACAATTGGAGGCTGGAAGTGCTAGGTGCCAGTCTACCCTGGTGATATGTATCTTGTCTTCAGTGCCTGACGGCCTGGGGTGGTCCCTCACCAGGGCTCTGTTGGAAGGACTTGCTGTCCCATAGATCGTTCACCCAAAAAATCTCACTCTTATACCCTGCTCTCAGGTTTTTCTCATTTGCCATCATCTGCTCTGGTCTGATACCCTCTGCAGTCAACTGGGTCTCACAGGCAGGTTGCCTGCCTTAGCTATCCTCTCTGTCACAGAATCACAGTTGTGGAGAATTGACTGTGTCTCTGTCATGGTTGTTACAGAATAATCTTTTCGTACACTGTGAAGATGTGTCTTTGCCAAAGAGCCTTCTGATTGGTCCAATAAGACAGCTGACTGGCTGGTAGCTAGGTAGGAGGTGGGAGAGCCAGACACAGAGGATGCTTGGAAGAAGAAAGACAGAGTCTCAGGAGTTGCCAGCAGACACAGAGGGATGCTAGATGAATGTGCCATATTGAAAAAAGGTACCACCACATGGCAAAGAGTAGATAAGAAATATGGGTTAATTTAAAATGTGAGAGCTAGTTAGTAACAAGCCGGAGCTATTGGTTGAGCATTTATAATTAATAATAAGTCTCTGAGTGGTTATTTGGGAGTGGCTGCCAGGACACAGAAGTCTGCTTATACAGTCTCTTGCTGATTCACTGGACTCCTTTCAGTTTACTCTTCAGAGTAAGTGTTGGCGACAGGCAGTGTTTTGAAACAAAGGTGGCTGACAGTGACAGGTTTGTCTCAGGTCATGCAAGCTGCCATGGGAGGAATCTCTGAACCCTGCTATAAAAACTATTACAACTATAGCCACTTTAACTCCCATTATAGCAGCTACCATAATTCCTACCCATAATTTCTATGACTGCCATTACTATGAATGCTTCAAGTACTAAGTAGAAAACAGCTAACAAAGTTGCTATTCAGACTATTGCTACAACTGTTTCTATTACAACAATTACAACATTATTGCTACCACATGCATTGACTGCAACGGCAGTAACTCCCCTCTGGTTTGGCCCCCACATTTTGTAGTCAAGGGTCTGTCACTCATTCTTTCTGCCAGTGTGACATGGTTGGGAGCATAGGCTCTGGAGAAGTGTAGTCTCTACATCTTGACTCTGTCGGTGTCTAGGGATGTAACATTGGACAGGTCACTTACTCTTTCCATGCTTCAGTTTCCTAACTTGTAAAATGTTGGAACAATTTCACAAGCTACCTTGCAGAAATGACTGGCATCCCACAGGATGAGTCACTCTAACTTAACTTTCTTCCCTGGTGCCATCTTGCCTTACTTTCCCCTCATCTTCCACTTCAGGAGAAGGCTCCTGACATGAGACAGAAACTCTGGGTTTTTCTTTTAACAACATGCTTGGATTTAAAGAAGGACAGAGCCATTGTCTCTGTCATTTGTTGCATGTTTTGGAAGTTGCTTGATTACACTTACTGCTTAAATAACATTATTTCCCTTCTTGGATCTTTGATGGGGTTGAAGACTAGATAATTGTAGTTACTTTCCTCTCATGATTTGGCCAAGTTATTTATCTTACAAGACTTAAATTAGTTAGGATAAACTAATTATTGAATATATTTGTTCTTATTGTATATAATTTTGTATTAGGCTTAAAACTCTTTTATTTAAACGAAAAGGGGAGGGAGGAGCTGTAGGAAATCTTACAGCTTGTGGTTTCCTGCCTACTGGGGCATGGCCTCTTAGACCACATATGCTGATGCCAAGCCTGCATCAGCCCCCTTTTTCCTTCTTTCGGCCAGCTGCTCGTTCAGATTGTTGGATTGATGGATTAGATCTCTGTCAACTGTTCAAGCAGAATTCTGCTTTGTGAGTTTACCCTAAATAAATAACTATCTATTTCTCAATTCTGACTAGTGTGGGATTTCTTAAGCGTCCGTTCATCACTTATCACTCAGGAGTGGAAGGAAGGCAAGAGGTCTATGAGAGCACAGAAGAATGAGGACCGGAGCCTTTCAGAAACCACCTTCATGGTTGGTCATCTTGAAGAGTTCAGAGCCTTTTCTGGGAAGCTCTGGGACAAGAGTGTTAGAGTCATCATAAGGGATCTCTCGAAGTGACACTTGGTTATTCAGGACAATGGGGAGAGGCAGCAGTGGGAAGATTTGGGAGATGGGGATCCAGCTTGCCTTTGTGCAGGAGAGAATGGGGAGAGGAACAAGATCATGCCTTATGCAGGACTTAGCAAGGACCATCCTCCTGAAAACCATCTCTCTCATAGTATGTGCTTTGTGTCACTCACTGTTGTGAGCGATTCAAGGGCTCTGATCTTAGTCAGAGTGGGTCCAACCACCTACCTTTCCTACTCCAGCATGTGACAGGGAGTGTATTTGATCCTCAGCTTCCTCATCTATAACATGGGTAGACTAGCCTACACTTCTTGGGGGTTCCTAAAGACTAATTTGTATGCTATTTGTAAAGGTGTCACGCACAGCTGATTGTAAGTTGAGGCATATTTTTCTCCGATATGGGTTCTCTAGGGGTGGTCCTCAAGCCCAGCATCACATAGGAACTTGTTAAACATGAACATATTTGGGCTTCACCTATGGGAGCTACTGATTTTGATTTTACTGGATATAAAATCTGGGTGGGGCAGGTGTCTGTTCGCCCAAGCCTTCCCAGGTCTTTAGATGCGTACTCTCAGCTGAGACTCACTAATAGAACCCAGGACCAGTCAGTGCAGAAACAACCGTGTGATTGCTTTGCCCAATGCCTGGGACATGGTAGGTGCTGAGTACCTGGGCTGTCCTTCGTCCCTGCTACCTGGGCAAGGCAAGGCCCAGTGGCATCCCTGAAGTGGTTAATGCTACCGCAGACTTCCTGGAGGTGAAAGGGCCCTGTTCCCCTTGAGGATAGACACATTATAATGGCTTCGTTTGATTAAAAGGGGATGTTGATCATTACTTATGACCCAAATTTCTTCTCATCCGGGAAATCACTCAAACTGTTCCCAGATGCGCAGGAGAGCTGTCGGGTACCTGCAAATACAACATCCCTTTATAACAAGGATGCCCATGCTAATGGAGAATTTCAGACACTGGTTGGGGACCTCCCCACCCCCTCTGGCCTGCTCTGGGTTTGATGGAGTGAATGACTGAAGGGAAACATATGCATTCCAGATTGGCGCTGGGTTTGGAGAGGCAGCCTGCTTCCACAGGCTGCCAAAGGGCGGTGGGGGAGCGGCTTAACAATTTGTTGGTCCTGTGGGGCTAGTTATTGACTTTTAGAGGCAGGTAGCCCGCCCCAATTTTAGTCAGCACAGTTGTTCGTTACTGCATAATTAACAGGAAAGGAGGAGATCTTGGTGGGGAACAAGGGGAAGGGAAGGCCAAATGCAAATATCTTGAATATTTTTGTTGAAGGAGCCCAGGGCAACAGTGGCCAAGGTCAAATGTTCAGCTCTTGGAAACAGTGGGCAGGCTCAGAGGCCACTGGAAGGGGGACACAGGCAAGAAGAAGGATTCAAAGGTCCAAACTTAGTGGAATTTAGATGATTCTGGAAGATTACTAGCCAAGCCGCTCTAATTTGAATTTAGTTTGGGAAACAATGACCTTTGCTCACAGCGCTTAGGTTCTAGGTGAGGAATCTGTATAGGCCCATGAATGGTGGGACCTCTCAATCATGTGATGAGAGTTAAGGATAGCTTCCTGACACGGGGGTGAGGATGAAGAACCATAAAATTTGGTTAGCTTAGCCTTGGAAATGAACCTGGACTATAGTCAGGACATGGGTAGAGTTGAGGATTTAGGGGCTTGCCTCTGGGTGAGGTGGGAACTGGAGGTTGGCTGCAGAGAACCTAAGCTACCCTCAAGGCTGCGACTGCCATTGTATTTCTGCACCAGGAGCTCATGCGCCCAATGCCTGCTGTGATGGCTGTGGCCAAAGTGGTGCCAGACTGCTGAATTTGGTGACAGCATGAGGTTTGCCTGGCTTCTGAGGAAGGAATGGCGGAGAAGGGTCAGCAGGTGCTGGAGGGGGATGGGAGCCAGATCCACAGACAGTACAGGGCAGAGGAAGGGATAACTTTGTAAGCTTCTTTTTCTGGTAATACCAGGAAGGTCTCGGCCTGGTTATTTGGATGTGAAGCTCTGGCCCAAGCCATGAGCCCTGGTTTTTAACCCAGCCTTATGTTTGGCAATGACCTTGGACACTATCTTGCTGTGCTGGTTGTCAGGCCCATCCATAGTATTGCAGAGAGGCATGACTGAATGCTCAGCAGAGCTCCCATAGCACAGGAAGTAGAATTGTTATGCGCTTTCTCCCTATCTCAATGCCTTCCCCTCCCTTGGCTCTGCAGATGGGACGGGTATTTAGGATGAAGACTTCAGGCAGGACTGTGGCTAGGACCCTGCAGTTTTTGTTTGCCAGGTCACTGGCTTCCTGGGAAAAACCTCCAGGGAGGAGAGTCCTTTAAACCGTCTGCAATTAGGGCTGGTGTAAACTTCTGGGTGGGTTTTTCCCTTCCCAAGCACACTTCTGTAATCGATTCTGGAATGGAGGTGGGAGCCTGGGGGACAGTTGGGTTTCTGCCTATTGCTGTTATGATGGATTGCCACACGTGATAACTGGAAATCATGCAAATTTATTCTTTCATAGTTTTGGAGGTCAGAAGTCCAAAATGGTCTCATTGAGTGGACATGAAAGTACCAACAGATGACATTCCTTTCAGAGACTTCTCAGCTTTGCTAGTCTTCGGAGGCCACTGAAATTCACTGTCTCGTCATCTCTTCCTTTATCTTTACATCTTCAATGGAGGGATGCACCCTTCTCACATTGCGCTTCTCTGACATTGACTCTCTTGCCTTGTCTCCCACATTTAATGACTCTGGGGACAAGGTGGGGGCCATACTAAGGATGCCCCTGCTCTATTTTAAGGGAAGCTGGTTAGCAATCTCAGTTCCTTCTGTCAGCTTAGTTTCCCTTGGCATCTAATGCCATCTAGCCACAGGTTCCAGGCGTCCAGATGGGAACATCTCTGGGAAACCCTTGTCCTTTCTACCACAGTTGTTAGCTTGCAAAGAGCCCAGACTGCTACCAGCTGTGGTAACAGTGGCTTTGTTCCTGAAGGTGGGTTCCTGGATAACCCGAGGTACTCTTCTCTCTCTTTAATATTCCTGGTGCTCTTGCCAAGGTGTCCCTCCCCTAGCTCATGGCTGTTTTCTCACACTGTGGAAATTCTCTTGTTCTTTGTGGCCACTCACAGCTGTTGGCGCCTGGAAATCCAGTTTCCTATGGAAGGAGTCATTTTCTTTAGCCATTACCTTTTCTTTGCATGGTGTGTGTGTGTGTGTGTGTGTGTGTGTGTGTGTGTGTGTGTGTGCACGCACTCATGCATGCATGCACAAGCATGGTGTGTTAGCAGAAAGGCCCAAACTGTAAGTTAAGCTTCTTTATTCCACAAAGGACTCTTAGACTCCTCAAAGTCTGTTAGCTCTTCTACTGCATGAAAGTTTAACTCCCCTCGAGATGCCATTGAGTTCCAAGGCTATGACACCCTCACCAGAGGTTTCTTCTCAGTTCCTTTTTGTCTAAGAGATGCTGTGGAAAGCTTCCCAAACTTTGGACTTCTCTTTGCACCGAGTTTCTTTTCTAGTCTGTTTGTTCAGTAAGAAAACCGTTTTCAGTGTTTGTTTATATGTTCTTCTGTATGGCTCAGTTTTCAGCACTGCCATCGCAATGTAGGAGAGTCAGTAGGCTGTCTAGTCATCTGTCTTTCTTTTCACCTCATAAAAGTATCAGGCATTCCCATCATGTTGGTGGTTGCTTTTTTCTCACGTTACCCAAGAGCCTCTACTTTGGAGCAACTTGGTATTCTAAGGGATGGATGCTAACTTCCAGGTAGAGCTACCAGGGCAGTGACCGTGACACCTTTGCCATCTTGTAAAGGCTAGGATACTTGCCAGTTGCCTTTTCATGTGCTTGGTGGGGGAGGGGGACTTCCCAATTTCTCCAACGAGCACACGGCTGTGAGGGGAATCCCATTTTATACTGCTAAATTAACTCCTGTTAAAATCATTTTTTGGCCTGAAATTTATTTATTTTTAATTTTTTGAGTATTGCATATGTGAGTACTGATTTTTTGAAAATTCTGTGTATTTATATCACTTCTGCTTTTCCCTCCTCCCCAACCAACTCCTCCGGTGTGTTGTTGCTGCTGTTTTCCTTCTCAAATTCATGCTTCCTTCTTGAATTACTTAATTTCCTGATGTCAATCGCTTTGGATGTCCACAAAACACATGAGGGTTTCCACAGCATACAGATAGCAATGCTCTTGGAAAGGGACACACAGACTGATCGAGGGAGAGAAAAATAACCCCAATTCTGAAACTGGGTGACTCAGTTTTCCTGGCTTCCCAGCAACTAATCTGCTGCAAAAAGAAATGTCTTTGATGAGGGAGAGGAGCTACACCTGTTTGTAGACATAAGGGTAAATATTTGGGATGCAGTTAGAAATTATACTGGTTTAATCATGTGTTTAATAATTTAATAATGATCTATCTGTCATCTGTCTATCTACCTGCCTGCCAGTCTCACCCAATAGTAATACAATGTAATCCACATATGTAATTTAGAGTGTTAGAGCAGTCACATTAAAAGGAAGAAAAGAAGGCCAGGATTATAGCTCAGTGGTAGAGTGCTTTCCCAGCATGGGTGAGCGTCAGCACTGGGAAGAAAAGAAAGTGCACCACGTTGAATTAATTTTAGGGTATAGTTTATTAGACTCAGGTATATTCAATATTATCACATTGATATGTAATCCATACAGAAACATTAATGAAACACTTTACTGAGCCTGCTAAAGCCCGTGCGTATCTGACACGTAGAACAGATTTCTGTGTTTCTATGCAGATGCTGAATTTTTCATTGGCAGACTTGATCTGTATTTAGAGTTCGTAAAATTGGGTGTTGAAAAAACAGATTCACACATCGAAATTGTTCCAGCCATACTTAGATGTTTTCCAATAACTTGCCTTGAGGGGGAGTTTTTAATTTTAAAGTAATTGAAATGGAATAAATGGGAAAAGTTCACTTCCTCCGTCACTGGAGTCAGCAACCCGGTGTGCTCTTTGGCTACATGTGGCTAGCGGCCATCGCAACGGGCAGTGTGGAGCAACAACGTCACTTTCCAGGCCCCAGGAGGAAACCTGTGGCCCAGGACTGACAGTGTAATGGGGTAATGGCATTGCCTTTCGCTTTAGCCCCTGCAGTAGTAATTTGGAGCCCGTATATTGTTGATCACAAGTCCAAGTGAGTCTAGGAGGAAGGCCAGAGTCTTGCTCCTGGGACTTTCATTCTCTATGGCTCAACCGTGAAATCACACCTTCAGTCGCATGAACCAAACCCTCAACCGGGACAAGTATTCTGGTTGGGCAGCTGAGTTTGCGGCAATAGTGGAGGGCAACAGGCAAGAGGTCTGTGCATAGACAGAGGTCATTTCACTTGTTTACAATCGCAGGGAAGACCTGGAGATAATAAATGCACACAGTGAGTGGGAGGATGAATCAGAAAGTTCTAGAACATGGCCAGGGAGGCATCTCTGAGGCTAGGCCACGGGGTTTGAGACTGGGAGTAAGTCATTTGTCTCAAGGCATGTGCAAGCCAGTGGAATGAATGTTTCTGAAGGTCAGACCTAGGCTCTGGGGTGTTTGCCTATCAGCTGACAGCCCATGTGGCTTCCCCCACAAGCCACTTAACAGTATATATCTGCAGAGAAATCCAGCGTCTTCTGTCACCAGCATGCCAGCCCACTCACCTCCCTCTTATGAGAAGCAGAATGAAATGGTGTTTACCCTCAGGTTCTAGATTTGGATGGTACTACCCTCTGGTCTGTGGCCTGAAATGGTTAATGGGCCTTAAAGTTCCTGTTTCCGCATGTGTGGGATGGTATCTATCTAAGTGGGGGATAACATCTACCTAAGGGATTCTGTGAAGATTAACTTTGTTAGTACATGGAAGACAGCTAGTAGATTCAAGGTGCGCAGCACTGCTAAGCCCTATCGTAGTTTGTGTCACTGTGTTTTAAGTGTGAGCCACAGCAGCTCAGGCTGGGGTTGAGCGCTCACAGTTCTAGGGTGGATACGGATCATAACAGAGAGTCAAAATTAGATCAGTGTTTGACTAGTTATCCCAACAGAGGTATTTGAGCTGTCCTTTCTCCTCCAGGGACACCAGCCTGCTGTCAACTGAGAGGGCCATTTAGGGAGGCTCGAAGAAAGTGCCTACACACAGGCAAATTCATCATATTCAAGTTGGCTCTCATGCAAAAGGGCAATGGAGCCTTCTCGGGAAGGTAGACCAATGTTCCTTGGTCTGGAGTGGTGATTCTCAGCCTTCCTAATGCTTTTGATCCTTTAATACAGTTCCTTATGTTATGGTGACTTTCAACCATAAGATTATTTTTGTTGCTATTTCATAACTGCAATTTTGCTACTGAGCGGTGTCTCAGTCCCTAAGACCATTGGAGACATATGTTCTCTGACTGATGATCGTGACCTGCAGATTGAGAATAGCTGGTTTGGAGGCTCATCCTCCAATTCTGAGTCCACTTAATTATTGTCACTTGCTTCTTGACACGTTACCATGGCAACGGAGGAGGAGCAGTAAAGGTTGTCAGCACCAACTAATTCGGAACCATTGGCTTGGTTTAGCATTTATCAAAACTCTGCCTCTGGATTCTCTCTCAAGTCTTGGCTCTTTGCTAAGTCTTGTGTCTCTGTGTGTCCTGTTCAGAGTACAAGATGGCTTGCAAAAATTTCTCTTAGCACTAGAAAAGTAGTGATTTATTATTTCCCCTACTTAGAATGCTCACGGAGGGAGCCATGCTCTTCTGGGGACTGGGGATGCATGCAGGAAACTTGCAATTCTTCTCTTGCTTATTTGAGGGCCTGAGGAGGGGGAGGGCTATGAAGACCATGTCATCATTACTTTATTTTGAAAACCCTAATCAAGGTCTGCCAGTTTTCAACATTTCCAGTTGAGTACTAGGAATGTTTCAGAGATTAGGGGAAGGCCTGGTGAAGAACCTTTTCCAAGACCCTAATTACGAGTGCATGTGACACTCAGGACTTGTATTGGGCTTCCAGCCAGCTGTGTGACTAGGAGAGAAGGCTCAATGCCAGCTTCCAGCTTCCCCAGCCTCCGCACTCAGAACAAGATGGATGTGAGCCCACAGTCTCAGAAACAGAGAGGAGACCCCACTTCATCTATGCCTGGATGTCATTTGTTGATCCGCTCATTTGTAAAACTCATGTTTACCAAATACTGCGATGGGCTGCATGTGTCTACTCCTGCTCAAAATCCATATGTAGAAATTCTGATACCCAAAGTGATGATAGGGGATGGTGGGGACTCTGGGCAGTGACGGGGTCTTGAGGGTGAAGCTCTCCTGAATTGGATTAGTGCCATTATCAATGAGTAGTCAGAGAAACTCCTTGTCTTTTCACTGTGTGATATCAGCAAAACAAAATGATGTTTTATAAAATAAAATAAAATGGCTCTCTATGAGGGACGACTCTGCCAGAATGTTAAATTTTAGGCTTTCAATACCATGAGGAGTCTATCTATCTATCTATCTATCTATCTATCTATCTATCTATCTATTATCTGTCTATCTATCTATCTATCTATCTATCTATCTATCTATCTATCTATCTATCTATCTATCTATCTATCTATTATCTGTCTATCTATCTATCTATCTACCTATCTATCTATCTATCTATCTATCTATCTATCTATCTATCTATCTATCTAATCTTGCTAATAAACCCCCTCAGTCTTCAATGCTTTGTTATAGTAGCTCCAACCCACTGACCAATTCTCTAACTTCTTGACACTGCTTTGGTGCCAAGCTAAAACATATAATAGATAAAGCCTTTTTTTTTCCCCCATCACAGGCCTTGTGCTTGAGCCAGTAGAATAAACAGACTAGAAGAAAAGTGTGTAGAATATCAATACTGATAGAGGCTATGGTAAAAGATAAAAGAAGATGGTAGTAGGAGACCTTTGGGGTGTGTGTAGGCTTAACTTTAGGTGAAGACCGGCAAAGCAGTTATTGATTGTATAAACACTCCAAATGGGGGGAATGTGGGGACTCAGGGGAAATCTTTAAGAGGAGAAGGGGAAGAGAGAATGCCCATGTATCTAAGGAATCACAAAGTGTTGGTGTGGCTAGAAGAGCCTGGCCAAGAAAGGGGTCCAGAGAGGAGAGGTAGCATCAGGGGAGATAGGCCGGAGGCAGGGAGAAAAGTTAGCATTGAATAAATGAAGTGAAGAGAGACTGTTTCTTTGAACAGAGAGTTATCTGTTGAGGATGGATTTGGCCTACATTTTTGAAAGGTCACATTGTAAGCAGGGAGTCTAGTCAGGAGTTGTAGTAATCCTGTCAGGAGGGAGCCATAGACTCCATCAGAGTAGAGGAAACACAAACACAGAAGATTCTGGATATAACATCTGGAAACATTTGCACTAAGTGTATTGTAGGTTATGGATAGAGAGGAGCAAGACATGTCTCTTAAGCAGGGATCTTTCAGAGAGATAAAGCCAGTAGCATGTTGGCATGTGTTTATGAATTATATACATATACATATACACAGTCCTAAATAGTATCTAATACACAGAAGCATTGTTTCAGTCTGTTGGAGCTGCTATAACAAAACTCCACATACCAGACAGTTCATCAACATCAGAAGTTTGTTTTTTATACACTCGGGCACTGAAGGTTTTGGTCAAAGTCTAGGACTTGTCTAATCCATGACCCCATCACACTAACCACCACAGTTAGGCAGCCACAAGTATGGCTTTGTTATTGACTGAGGAGACCACTTTGACCATGCAGGTTGGGCCTGGAGAGGTGAGGAGCTTGGTTTGGGACAGGCTAAATTTGAGATGCTCTTTAGGCCTTGAAATGGTTGTTGGTTTTATTGATCTTGAGTTACAATAAAGAGGACCAGACAGGGGAGGGCTGTGTGGAAGTCATCAATGCCTAAATGTGACATTTAGAGCTTCAAAGAGGGTTGAGATCAACAGGGGCAAGGCATAGAAGGAAATGATCTTGTCAGGAAGTCAATGCCTGGCCACATCCTTCTCTTCCAGTGCTGGGGAGAAGCGCACTGCTTTGGCCTCTAGGCCCCAGTGTTGAACTGGATCAGCCAGCCAGCCCCTGGAGGAGCTGAATCGGTACTGAAGCACTTGAGGAGTTGAATGGGGACTCTCTAAGAATGTGTATCCTGTGGCTTTCAGGAGTTCTTGGAGCTGTGTTTTCCTTCACTCAACACCTTCTGAGTTGAGATTGTTGCATATTAAGTTTGTCACATGCCAACACACATACACACCACCACCTCCACCACCACCACCGCTACCATCACTACCACCAGGCATTGTTTGGTGGGATAGACTCAGAAACACAAATGAAGAATATGGCCAGTGCATATAAGAGGGGTGAGATAGTAAATGGGTTGCATAGAAGAAGGATGGGAGAGTGCATGGGAGCGGGTTGGGGGAGTGCATGGGTTGCATGGGAGAGGGTTGGGGGAGTGCATGGGTTGCATGGGAGAGGGTTGGGGGAGTGCATGGGTTGCATGGGAGAGGGTTGGGGAGTGCATGGGTTGCATGGGAGATGCATGGGATAGTGGGCCACAGAGGCAGGGCAGCTTGCTCTTCTGCTCAGAACCATTCTTTGCATTGGTGTCTTCGAAACTCCCATGGCCCTCTGAGCAGTGGAGCTTCTGGAGTTATGTTCTCTCTAGCCAGGCCTCCCTACCCTCCTGCCTGCTGACCTCTTGACTGCCCCACCCCTATTTGTTTGCCTCTGTTGTCCTGCCTCAGTCCCAGGTCCATTCCACATCATATTTCCTTCTTTACATTGGAGAATTAATCCTTTTTTCTCTCTCTGATGTAGGAACTAAACTCCTGCCACAAACTCCAGCATGATTAGTAGGGGCAAGACTTAGTGTGGGCAGATCCTTGGAGGAATTTGGGAAGTTCTGTTAAAATCAAGTTTCAAGGAATTTATGAGCTGAACTGTGGGCAGAGGTGGGGTGGTGGTTAGGGCCTGGTTGGCAGAGACTTTGAGATGCCCCCCATGGGCAGCATTGCCCCTCAGCATTAACTAGCACCTCTGCCTTCTCTGCTCACAGCTCTGGGCTAACTCTGAAATGCTGGCAAGGCTGGGAGCTTTGTCACCACATTCAAGTATTCCCTCCGCCCATGGCAGGGCTCCAGCGCTACACAACCCAGGCATTTTCACCCCTGAATGCTTGTGCCCTCTCTTCTGGCCTGCGTTGTAATCTTGTTCACATTTCAAGCGTAATTTCATCCATCTGGGCCTGATTCCTGTATCCCAAGTGCTCAGGATACAGTCTGAGGTGCCAAGATTTCCTCACAAGCCCATTCTGAGCAGGCCTCAAAATGGGCCCCAAACCAGAGGCCCCTATGCATTTTCTAAGTTAGATGCTTCTGGCTCACCAGAACATATGGTAGCCTTTTGGGAAGGGGGCAAGTCATAACAAGCTCCTTTAGCTGGAGAACACTGTGACTGGGAAAGGGAAGAGGGCCCTAGTCAGAAACCTGGACTTAAATGTTGGATGTGGGAGACCACAAGTCCAGGACTGGGGAAGAGCAGAGACCAGAGCCGTGGTGTGGGAAGGCCTACTGGCCGATGTGGTACTGATCTTTTTTCCCCCCTGGGTGAAGTCACATCTGGCTTTTCCTACTGTACTTCAGCATGTGGTCCTTTGTGTTTGTCTCTGAAAATAGGTTGTACGTGGACACAGAGATGGGAGAGAGGGAACCAGGGAAGGTTTAGGAAGAAGACACGCCATTGGCACTGAGGTCCTGACTCAGACCCCAGGACCTTGAATCAGGTGTCAGGTTCAGAGAAGCTCACAGGTGACCTGGACTCAGCTTAGATGGAGTTTTTTCCTGGCCAGATCCCTGGGGATTCAGGTGTATGCTCTCAGCATCTATGTTGATATCAACATTTTCTCCCAGTCTGCGCTCTAACAGTGAATCCCAGTGCCACCAGGGAATCCCAGGACCCCTGGTGTCGAGCATTCTCATGTCATGTTCTGCGAAAATTTGGCAGAGCAAGTAGCAGAAATAGGCCACACTGGGTCTCAGCTGACGGCATACCCTGAGATGGATATGTCCTGAGACAAATGGACTGGACCATTGATTAAACTTCACTGGGGCCACCTGAAGTAATGCTCCTTCAGAATCATAGGTAAGTGTAGTGATGGGGCGATCAGGCCCGCTTTTTGTCCCACCCAGCTCCTGCATGGCTAGCTTAGCCCCAGAATAATTACACAGAAACTATTCATTTAAACACTGCCTGGTCCATTAGTTCCAGCCTCTTATTGGCTAATTCTCACATCTTGCTTTAACCCATATTTAGTAATCTGTGTAGCACCACGAGGTGGTGGCTTACTGGGAAAGATCCTAACCTGCGTCCATCTTGGGTCAGAGAATCATGGAGTCTGCCTGACTCTGTTTCTTTCTCCCAGCATCCTGTTCTGTCTACTCCGCCTATCTAAGCTGCTGTCCTATCAAAGGCCAAGGCAGTCTCTTTATTTGACCAATGAAAGTAACACAAAGACAGAAGATCCACCTATATCAGGTAAGTATGTGTAGTGATATTTCATTTGTATTTTAATAAATAAAGGCAACCTGAAGGTCAGAAAAGCAAAGCAGCTTTGTGTGAGAGAGCTGTCACTAGTGCTGGTCTAGTGCTGGGATTAAAGGTGTGTGTCACCATTGTCTGGTCTGTAATGTGGATCAGTGTGGCTGTTTTACTCTCTGAATTTCAGGCAACCTTTATTTATTAAAAAACAAATGAAATATCACTACAAGTATGACAGAACAGGATGCTGGGAGAAAGAAACAGAGTCATGCAGACGCCATGATTCTCTGACCCTAGATGGACGCAGGTTAGGATCTTTCCCGGTAAGCCACCACTTCATGGTGCTACACAGATTACTAAATATGGGTTAAAGCATGATGTGACATGCTCAGACACACTCTGCTCTTCTTCCCTCATCTCACCAGTGTCAGCAACACGTCATTCGCCTCCCTCACAAAAGCAAGAATCACTTGTTCGCCATAATGCAAATTTGATTTGTGTGTTAATGGTTGTGAAGGCCTTTCTGTTAGCCATCCAGTCCCTCTCCTTTGTGGTTTTACTTTTCATGCTTTCAAGTTACCTGTGATTCCTTAAATGGAATACTCCAATAATATGCCATTCATATTTCAAATCGCATGATCTTCTGAGGAGGACAATAAAACTTTGCTGTTTTGTGTGAGTTCCTGCCCAGGACACAAACCAGTGCCTCTGTCCAGGATATACACAATACACACACTCTTGTCAATCATCACTCAGTCACTTTCTAGGTTATCAAATTGACTGGCATTGGTTTACAACACTTTCATTCAGTAACCCTCATTGTACTTAGTAATGACTGTGAGTAGTGATACAGCATTTTATTACGGTGTTAATTTGTTGTAATAATTGGCCTATATTATTGTTATCAATCTCTTGTGGTGCATCACTTATAAATTAAACATAGTCATGTAGATTCAAGAAAGAACATACTATACATGGGCTTGTCCACTGGGGGTTTGGAATTACATTCTACAGACGATGGAAGGCTGCTGACATTGGTTTTTATGGCCTGGAATAGAAACCCTGAACTGGCACTCAGTCATCTTGAGCCAAAGTGCAAGAACAGAGCCCTCTCTCTAGGATACAGCTTTGATTTCTTCCTTTACCTGTCCTGAGAGGTGTTTCTTCTTCTGCAGAATCCCTTCTGAGTTCAAGTTTCTTCAGACAGAAAGGCTTCGATGCTTGTTGGGCGTTCTCCTGAAGATGCCGAGTAAGCAATTGAGTTCCTGCATCTGGAAGAGGCAGGTTGGCAATTGGTGTATCTGTTTTGGCAGATATATGGTTTGCTACATTTAGGGCATTTGTTCTCAACCTGTTGGTCACAACTCCCCTTTGGGGCTGAACAACTTTTTCACAGGGGTTGAAGACCATCAGAAGTGGGGGTGGTGGTGCACACCTTTGATCCCAGCACTCGAGAGGCAGAAGCAGGCAGATCTCTGTGAGCTTGAGGTCAGCCTGGTCTACAAGAGCTAATTCCAGGACAGGCTCCAAAGCTACAGAGAAACCCTGTCTCTAAAAACAAAACAAAAAAATTACTAGAAAACACAGATATTTACATTACAATTCATAACAGTAGCAAAAGTACAGTTATGAAAAACAAAACATCATTTTATGGTTGGGGTCACCCCAACATGAGGAACTATATTAAAGGGTCATGGCATTAGGAAGGTTGAGAACTACTGGTCCCAGAGTATAGAAAGAAAATGAAGGAGTCAGTTGCTCATGTCAGGAGATTCCTGTATGTAGAACTTTGAGAACTCAGAATTTGGCTAAGGATCCAGAGGAGAATTTGTCAGTCAGGAGGAAAAGTAGGGTGTGTGTGTGTGTGTGTGTGTGTGTGTGTGTGTGTGTATGTGTGTGTGTGTGTGTGTGTGTGTTAAGAAGTTGTCTGTCTGGTCAGATGGATGTTTACATCTTGTAGTGTGAACAAGATTTGTGATCACAAATTCCCAAACCATTTCCTTGGCTACCAGGCACCTACATTTCTTGCCAGCCAGGGCAGGAAGGAGAATTCTCCCTCCCTCCCTCCCCATGCCCTGTTTTGTTTAGAATTCCTTTCTTCCCTCTCAGACTCTCCACACAGACTGTAGGTTCCCACGAACTCGTCTTGAAGAGTTCCAGAGCAGTCTACTTACTGGCTTGCTGGGTTGAAAGTTGGTGACAGATGACAGATGACAGACAGGTGACAGATAGACATGAACTGGCCACTGTCTAGGGTGATGGGTGTGGGTCTGCTTCCTGTGATTCTTGATCCATGCCTAATATGCTGTAGGCATATGTAATCATATTCAGTTTGGTGGGAGGAACCATGGAAGCCCAGTGAAAAAGGGTTCAGTCTCCCTCTGAGCTACCTAACATCGTAAGGTGCATTTGGGATAAGTTACTTAATACTTACTGGTCACAGAGACACCTTTTAGGGTGTTTGGCAGTACAGGTCCTGAAGGAAATGGTGTAAAGCAAAGAAGAGAGCCCAGGGGCCACTAAAAGGACAAAATGAGAGAATGTCAGAACCATGCCTGGTACTCAGAAAGGCTAGGAGAGTTGGCTGAGGAAGTGAAATCCAGATGTTTGTAGAAGATAGACCGGGTATAGTGTGGCCTCATTTTTTTTACCAGCTTAACACTGGCAGGTCGCTAAGCTTCCTGCCTTTCATACTCACTGTTTCCCAGGAATCTCTTGTCCCTCATGTTGAACGTAGAGGTTATTGTGAGCAAATGAACATTTGGGAGGGCATATTGTGCCCTTGGGGGTGTGCATGCAGAAATGCTCTGCTACCGATGGTCATCTGTACAACCCACTGGCTGGGCTGTCCGCTGGCTGTCTGAATCTGAAATGTCACCCAAAGGTTCATGTGTTAAATATAACCCTGTTGCCACTTGATGAACTTTGAGAAGTGGTCGGATCAGGACGACTATGGCTTCCTGAGTGGATTAATCATGCATGAGTTAGTGATTTGATACCATTATTGGGAAATGTCTAGGAGGTAGGTCCTAGTCACAGGAAGTAGATCACCAAAGGTATGCCCTGGAGGTTATACCTGGTCCGTGCCTCTGACTCATCTTATGCTGCCATGAGGTGAGCATGCAACACAGCTCCCCACCCCACTGGATTGGTCTGCCTTTCCATGACCCAGAAAGGGCCAAACAAAATGAACATGAAGTGAAATCTGGGAAATGGTGAACCCAAATAAACTGTTGGAGGAGGCCGCTTGTTGGTTCTTTCCCTTCTTGGAAGTTATAATGGCTCTTTTGTCTATTGATGAGACCTGATTAACAACACGTTGAATTGTGGGTCTTAGTCCTTGGTTTTGTGGGCACAGTTTCTGCTGTTTCCTTCCCCCTTCTCTGCTCATCCTTGGCTCCTTCGATTCTGCACCACATTTCCTCCCACAGCTAAGATGAATTATTTGCTGATGACTGCCGAGTGTCACATTCAAGGGAAAGCTGGGGGAAGGGCGGGAGGGCAAAACACACTGCTTTCATCATGAGGCAGTGTCAGGAGGGAGAAGGTGGTAGCTGGATCAAATATCTGTCCCTCACGTGCAGCCAGTGGACACTGATGCTAGTGTTTTGACACCTGTCAGCTGGCTTTAATCCCAACAATTACTTGTCAGAGCAGCGGGACTCATTTGGATAAATCAGAGCCGGCCCGAATCTGAACTCTTCCACTTAACAATGGAGGTCGCTTCTTTGTGGATAAGGGAAGCCCTTGCCAGCCTCCTCTCTTAAGAGGAGTCCATGCCTTGGGCTCCTGGGAGCCACTCTAGGTTCAAGTCTCTTGCCAACACTAAGGTGGCTCCCTTAACTAAGATATGTGCTTCTCTGCTCCCCTATCCAACCTTCCTTTATCCCAATCTTCCTGTTTCCCCAAGATCCCCCAATCCTCCCCTTCTCACTTTTCTCTCCCCGTCCCCCCTTATCCCCAACCCACCCCACCCCCAAGGTCTCAATTTTCTCCCCGGCAATTTTGTCTACTTCCCTTAGCCAAGAGGATAACTATATGTTTTTTCTTGGGTTCACCTTCTTGTTTAGCTTCTTTAGGTTCACCAGGTATACACTCCGTGACCTTTATTT
>NW_026067922.1:4311750-4393061 GCF_014885135.2 Alexandromys fortis
GGACCTTGGACTTTCCACAGGGCAGGGAACCATGACTGCTCTTTGGATAGGAGAGGGAGGGGGAGAGGAGTGGGGGGAGGGGGAGAAGAGAGGGGGAGGGGGAGAAGAGTGGGGAAGGGGGAGGGAAATGGGAGGCTGGGAGGAGGCAGAAACTTTTTTTTTCCTATTCTCAATAAAAAAAAAGAGGAATCCATGCATTAGAATAGAACAGTTTTTTTGTAGGCATGGCTTGAGGTCTAGTTCCCTCTTGGCACTGTCAAGAACAGGTACCCTCCTTTCTCAGCTTGAGAATGGAAGCCCTTTGGGAGGTGATGAAGTTCTAGCACTTTTTCCTGACTCTCCTGAGGAACGGCTTTGTGAACGGGTCTTACAAGCTCATATTCTTGGAGATTTTTAAGGAGGGGACTGGGAGATGTCAATGGGCTTACCTCCCAGCAGCAGAAGAGATTGGGTCAAGTTTGTACCATAGAACCATTGAGGCCTCTGCCAAATAGAGCAGCCTTTTGGGTCATGCTTACTGCTGGGGAGACTCAGGAAACAACCCATTCCTGAGTTTACTGACTGCAAAGTTATTTGTTGGATGGAAGCTGCTAGTTGGTTCCTGGCCACTTAGCCCCAGAATAATCACACAGAAATTTTATTATTTAAATCATTGCTTGGCCCATTAGCTCTAGCTTCTTATTAGCTAACTCTTACATCTTAATTTATCCCATTTCTAGTAATCTGTGTATTGCCATGTGGTTGTGGCTTACCAGCTAAAGATACCAGCATCTGTCTCTGGTGGTGGATCCATGTCTTCTCTCTGTCTCTGTCCTTCTTTCTCCCAGTATTCACCCTAGCTTTTCCTGCACACCTAAGTTCTGCCATGCTATAGGTCCAAAGCAGTTTCTTTATTCATTAATGGTAATCACAGCACACAGAATCCCACATCAGTTATTCCTGGAAAACACAATGAGGTGAGGAATGGCCTCCAAGTGACCAGCAGAGCAGTCATTATCAGACAAGTCCATTCAGTAAAAATGGTAATGGGACCCTACTTCTTCATATCATTGGGGTCACAGAGTGAGGTGGACCTTGGTTCCAATGTGAAGAAATTCTTTTCCTAGCAAGAGATGTTGGTAACAAAATGTGTCTTTCATAAGGAAAGTTATCGCTGGAGTGGGGGGTAGAACCAGGCAGGTAGCAGGACAGGGAAGTGCGCTTCTTGAGTACAGGGTGGTCTTGGAAAGCATCTTGGGGTATGCAAAAGAGGAATGTGCAAAGGAAGAAAAGGCAGTGGTAAAAAGCAGAGCTGTTGAACTATGGAGTTTTGCATTGACAGAGAGATTGCTGGGATATGGAAGTCTTGGCACTGACCATGAGACCCTTATGGAAAAATGGGACCAGTAGGGTCACCCACCCTAGCTGCTGGAAAGGCCATACTATGATAGTTGGAAAGACTTGACTTTGAATCCCAGATCTACACAGAATCTCTTTGACTTTTTAGAAGAAAAAGGAGAGTTTCTGAATGCTTGGCAGAATTTAGTTAAAGCAGAGCATGGTAGAGAAAGCCATGGGAAGAGGTCAGATGAAGACAGAAAGAAAGGCCAGATCATAAAAAATTCAATCCCTCCATGGTAGTAGCCAATCACTGGATTTTACAGGACATGTCAGGCCATCTGATTCTCTCCTTGGAGAGGCTCTTCTGCAGGGGTCAGAGAGGACAAGGATGATGGGATATGAGTAGAAGCAGAGACCTAGACTGTGAAGAAAAACAGGAAAGCAGAATTGAGAATCTGCCAAGTACATCAGTGAGTTCAAGGTCAAGCTGGGGTCCTGGAGCACAGGAGAATCAGAAATTTCTCTCCTGTTCTTGGTATATAGCCACATTTCTGACTGGTAGGGAGGTTGTATGTTCGCAAACAGATTGGATACCTGGGACACTGTATATACAAAAATGACTACATGGATTCCTAGGGTTATGTTTTGGGTCCTTGTGCTTCATCTGTGCACTTTCCTCCTTGTCTTTGTCCTGCCAGTGCTTTGGCAACTCATCATCTCCATGGTGATAGACCAATGGTACCCTAAATACATGATCTCACCTAGTAATTATGCAAAAGAGCCATGTCCACAAGGATCTCTGGGGAGTGGAGAGTCTCCTTGGAATGGGAACTCTGCCAGAGGCTTGTGAAGTGGGTCACTTGGGAGAGGATGGGCCAGCCCTGCAGTTGTGACAGCTGCCTCAGCTTCCTGAAATCACAAAGGATTTTCTGTAGATAACGGTGGCTGGAAGATGTAATAAACGAGAGCTGAATGAGTTGGCTGGTCTCGTGTCCTAGCATTCCTTAATATGGAAATAATCCAAGACAAAAGATAAAATTGATAAATCATTTGGGCGAAATATAATGGGATTATTATTCTTAATAACAAATGAAATTTAAAATAAAACAATTTTTCACCAAGAAAAAGAAAACTTTGATAGAAAACATGACAAAGGATATAGTCATTAAATTTACAATGGAAGGAAGATCCATTCATAAATGCACTCATTCATCCATTCTTCCTTTCAGTGAATATATTGCTGTGTAATAGGCACTGTTTTTTTACATAAGTGATACAGCAAGAAGGAAGAGGAGAAAAGTCATATCTATTATGGAGCTCCAATGCTTTGCTTTTAACCTTCTTCTTCTTCTTCTTCTTCTTCTTCTTCTTCTTCTTCTTCTTCTTCTTCTTCTTCTTCTTCTTCTTCTTCTTCTTCTTCTACTACTCCTCCTCCTCCTCCTCCTCCTCCTCCTTCTCCTCTTATTCTTCTACATGTATCTTCTAAATAGTTCTTTTGCTTGTCTTTCATTTTTCAGGGGGAATTGAACCTAGGTTCTTGCACATGGGGTGCAAGTACTCTACCACTGAACTATGCTGTCCAGCTTCTTGTTAGTTTTTTTTTTTTAACATTCAGTTCCAGGTACATTATTTACTTACTTTGGATTATTTCCCATATTGCTGAGTTGAGAATTTGTCCCCAGTCTCAAAGCAAAACACCTTTCCTCACCATGGCTAATGGACTTCTTCCTTTCCTCACTGAGGTATTGGCCTTGTCAAAAAATGAGCCATGTTTGGTCTGGATTGCTGTTGAAGTGACTTGTCTAACGGTTCTTAGTATACTTCCATGCAGTTTTTGTCATGTGGTTTTATACCCTGTAAGATACCATAGGTTGTTACAGTATTGGGAGGATACGACGGTGATAACTCGGCCACCCCTTGCAATGCTTTCCGTGTGGTTGGCGCTCATATTTTATTTGTTTAATTTCTGCCTCAATAAATGATTCTGGATTTTTGAACAGTTCTGAACCAAGACAGCTTATGCTTCATAATTTCAAAGCTGATTTCAAGTATTCTCACATTCTATGGTTTTCTTAAAGCCGTGACCTCCCTCTATGGGCTGTTAGTTCATCACATGTGGTCATGTCTGGATGGGGATGTTGTCACTTACATTCTCAAATGCCACCATCCAGAGGACATACAGGACCTGTTAGAACATTTCCTGACAGCTCTGTTCTTCCCCCGCTTTAATGGATAACTGTTTGGGAAAAAATTCAACTTTCCCAAGAGGGTAATATGGTATTTGTGTATCTCTGTTTTTTATGCCCCACAGAGTTTTAAAGAATGTTAGTATATTTTGAAATGCCTTCTTATGATTTTTTTTAGGATTTTAAAAATTATTTATCTATTAACAAGTGCAAATTTTCCATTATATTTTCTAATTAATAGACAATAAATTCTTTTTAGCTCTGATAGTTTTTCTCTTGGGGATAGTTTTTCTATCAAATTTTTTTGTATTAGTTATAATTATGACATTTTATCTCTGGACTCTAAAAGTATCATATTTTGAAGGCTGGGCATGGTGGTGCATGTTTTTAATTCCAGCACTCAGAAGGAAGAGGTAAGCAGGTCTCTGAGTTTGAGGCCAGAGCGAGTTTCAGGACAGCTAAGGCTACACAGAGAAACCCTGTCTCAAAAACCAAAATCAATTAATCAACCAACGAACCAACCAACCAACCAGTCAATCATATTTGGGGCTTGTGAGCAGTCATTGGGTAAAGGCATTTGTTACACAAATCTAAGAACTTGGGTTTGATACCTGGAACCTGTGTAAAAGTGAAAGTGGGGAGCTGGAGATGGCTCCTTGGTTGCAGAGGACCTGGTTCTGGTCTCAGCACCTGGTAGTTGAGACCATTTACTTTTGCAGAGGACCTGTGTTCAGGTCTCAGCACCCATATGACAGCTTACAATTCCAAGGGATTTCCAGAGCCCTTAAACATAAATTATAATTAATTACTAATTAAAAGGGGAAAGGAGAATTGACGCTGTAAAGTTGACCTTTGACCTCTGCAAGTGTGCCGTGGCATGCATGTGCCACCCAAACCCCAGATACACAGACAGCAACAACAATAAATAAATAAACATGGAACCTAATATAGTATTGGCATTTCATGTTGCTGGCCAGATGTGGTGCTATATCTGGGGCAGTGGCAGGAGTCTTACCCCGTAGCTCAGCTTCTACCACGAGGGGACATGCACCTGTTGCCACTGGCATTTCGGTTACAGATGTGAGGTCCTGTCTTCTCGTTTGATTCATTTTTCACTTTTTCAGTCACAAATTGTTAAATTAAAATATCCCTAGACTCTATTAAATTATGTTAGAGGTTTTTTATTTCTATACTTGAGGCATATGAATGTAGACTACCAAATTCTTTGTAGTTGTCATAGCAGCCCATGAATAAATGCAGCATTTAAGAAGTAAATTATTCATTTTTTATCTTCTTAATATAATTTAATTAATATTGGCTTCTCTGTATGTGAACATACACACATAAACACACACATCACTAGATTTTTACAACATGTATCTTCCCAGTGGTATATTATCTTTGCTACATTTTATCATAAGATTATGTCATCCTTATAGAGGAGTTGGGAAGCTTTCTGTATCTTTCTCTGCTTTAGAACCATCCAGAAGAACTCGTCCATAAAACTAGTTGAGCTCAGAACCTTCCGTAAAGATGACTTTTCCATAATGTGTCGTTTAGTTCACGGTTAATGGTTTGTTCAGAGAACAGGTTTTCGAGACAACTCTGGAAACTTTGATTTTTGTGGGAAACTGTCTCACCAAGCTGTGTGTAGAACAAGCAGCGTTGGGTGTCCCCAGTCTTGGACACTCTCACTGAGTGTTGCCATCTACAAAGTACGCACTCAAAAACCGTGCGGCTGGCTTAAAAAAGGAAGGAAGGAAGGAAGGAAGGAAGGAAGGAAGGAAGGAAGGAAGGAAGGAAAAACAGCAGAAAAAAATCCCTAGTAGTTTTAAAAGTAATTTTAGAATTTTTTGTTTGTTTGTTTTTGGTTGGGTTCCACTCATAGCTCTCCTCAGCTGCGTGCAGTCTGTAGTCCATGGGCTGGATAATTCTCCCTAGCACGTTGGACCCGGAATGGGCACATGAGTGTGTTAGTTTTCTTTGTGTTTATGAGACTGACTTGCCTCATAGAAATTATTTAGGTGTAGAAGGGATTCCTTGGTTCATACTTGAGAGGATTCATGTATGGTCCTGTGACTCTGTGCAGGGGCGGATCAACATGGTAATAAGAAGGCGTGATAGAGGAGCTTCCTTACCACATTGTGGAAAGAAAGTGACCCAAGAGAAGAAAGAAGTGACGAGGGACCAGGGGCAAGATGCCCTCAAGGACCTATCTCCAGTAATAATCCACTTCAAACAGGACCCCTGCCTGGGGGCTAACATCTCCATGCATTAGGCTCTTTTCTTTTTTTTTTTTTCTTAACAGACTCAGGGGCACTCTTTAGCCAATGTACAGTTCCTCATTTTGCTGAGATTTCTTAGAGTACCTGAGGTAGGTTGGATATTTCAAAGAGCAGTAAGAGATCTTCTCGGGAGCCAAACAAAGAGAAGACTGCACAGAGGATTCCAAACGCCGTGGCTCTCGCAGTGCATTCTCTACGTTCTTAACTTGTGATCGTGAACATCTAAATTCCAGCCCTGAAGGGCTGGCAGCTGTTTAGACCCCTTGGCCCAAGCTTTAACATCCTAGTTCTAGGCAGACTTCAAGAGAAGATTCTGTTTTCATATGGGAAATCACTCTTACATCTTGACATTCTTGTGGCCATGGTCACGTGTACTAGAAGTACTCTGATCCATTCCTCACCCTGTTACTTATTTTCCGGTGTTCCATATGAAGGTAACCTTCTCCTTTTCGGTGAGTATAAGCCTTTGGACTTTAGGGAGGCTCTTTCGCAGCACACGACTAATCAACCACATCACACAGCACCAGGAATAGTGTTACTATGTCAGAACACAGGAGAGTAATGTCATTTTAAAACCAAGCCTTGTTCACTTCCAAGATGCCAAATTTTGTTTGACAACTCTACCAAGTTTTCAGTACACTGTAAATCTTATGCACAGAAGAGATGGGAATTTTGGTTTTCAAGATGAACCAGTAGCACTAGAGAAAGAAAAACAATTCCGGTTTATGGTTTGCTCTCCTTCTTCATATGGGTAGCTCTTTGTATAGCCTGCTATGATTTCAACTGGACATGGGCCTCACAGGTGTGTGTGTGTGTGTGTATGTGTGTGTGTGTGTGTGTGTGTGTGTGTGTGTGTGTGTGTGGAATGTCTGGTCCCCAACTAGTTTTGGGAGAGCGTGAGAACTTTCAGAGATTGGGCTAGCTAGGGAAAGTAGGTCCCAGGGCACATGGTCTTGAAAGTTCTACCTGGTTCCTAGTCTTTTCCTTCTCTGTTTCTTGGCTACCATGCAGTAAAGAGCCTCCCCTACACACACTCCCACCACACTTGACCCAAGTCCACAGAGACAAGCAACAACGACTGATGGCCCTGAAGCCATCAACCAAAATATATCTCCCTCCTTTAAGCTATGTTTGATTCTCTGTCACAGTCATGGGAAGACCAAGTAACAAACCTCAACACAGAGAGATGGAAAATGAAGCTTGCATTCGGGAAAGGTGTAAATGTAGATTTGCTCAGCAATTGGCAGAGAGAGATAGTAATTAGCCTAGAGATCTGACCTTTGTAGACAGGGCAAGTTCAGGCAGCTGCTGGTGTTACTGGGACACTGTAGTTGAGTCACTGGGAGGCGTTCACTCTTGGCGCTTGGTCTCCTCACCAGAAAGTGAGTTTGAAAGGTTCTCACCCTCATTCATAAATGACTGCCCCTCCATTAAAGGGTGCTGGGAAACTGTGATGAATTGAAAATAGCCCCATCATGTCGGAGCCTTTCATGTTTTTCTCAAAAGAGTTAGCCGTGGCCAATGAGATTGATTTCCAAAGGAAGTCGATCTTCTCGTTCACTATATAATAAACTCTATAGCGGGAAGGACTGTCTTTTGCACTGGCATCCTTTCTTCTAGACTAGCATTGTCAAGAGTCAATACTTTGGGTTAAAATCCCAGAGCAGCCTAGATGTGGGAAGCAGACACAAAGACATCATGGAATCCTGAAATGAAATTTGACCATGGAGCTGTTGCTCACTGGAGTGACTTTCCAGGCTCTACTTTCCTTCAATGAGTAGCTCAGATTTAAGCCCCCTCAGAGCTGCCTCTGATTAGCTGGGTCCCCATTGTCCTTACCCTATGACTTCATGCAGGACACCTGGATCTCATTCAAGAAATATACTAGGAAATGTCGTGGTGATGATAGAATACTGAACCGAGATTTACCAGTTTTGAAGGCAGCCTGGCTCTCAGTTGGAGAGTTGGAGATTCAAAGCTGCTTTACATTAAGGAAACTCTGTTCCTTGTAGCTTCTCTTCATAGTCTATTCATAGCTCTAGAACAGTGGTTCTCAACCTTCCTGAAGCTGTGACCCTTGAATACAGTTCCTCATGTTTTTATAACCCTCAGTCAGAAAATTACTTTCATTGATACTTCATAATTGTAAATTTGCCACTATTGCAAAATGCAATGTAAATATCTGACATACGGGATGTCTGACATTTGACCTCTGTGAAAGGGTGGTTTGACCCTCAATGGGATTGCCATCCGTAGGTTGAGAACCACTGCTCTAGATAAGAGACTTTTGGGTATCAGCCGTGGAATCTTCCTTCTGGATTCTTAGAGTACATGCATAGATTACTGAGGTAGTAATCTCTAGACAGTTAGGCAGTTGGCAAGTGTGGCCCAGAGTTCCACAGAGAACTTTCTTTGTGCTTGTACAGGTTGTTCAGCAACACCTGAATCCCTCAGTGTTGTGTGATCAAAACAGCCTGAGCGGAAGCTCAGCCACTACCACTAAAGACTCTGGTTCATCCCTTTCTTTTACAGAGTCTTGCAGCACACATCTAATGAACGGGTATCAGTCTCACCAACCCAAGACTGTTGCGTTACCCATGTTCTGTGCCTCACATTTGGAGTGGGCAGTGGAAGAACATATACTGTGTGTGCTGGTGTCCTAGGATTGCCATGGCAAACCCTGTAGACAGGTTGGGTTAGAGTAGATGCATATCTTGTGGTTGGAGAGGCTTTACATTCAAGATGAAGGGGACACTCCATGACTTTTCTTCTTGAGCAGAGGATGGTTGTCATCTCGTTCCCTACCCACCAAGTTACCCTTTTAGAGACTTGATCGCCTAAACACTGTTGATATTCTTTCTCTCTCTCTCTCCCTCATTTTTGTTTTTTGGTTTTCTTTTTTATTTTCCCTCTCATATATTACATCCAAAACAGTTTCCCCTCCCTCCTGTCTCCCCAGTCCCTCTATTGTAGGTTCTCACCTATTGAAGTTTAGGTTTTCAGTTTATATGTGCTTGGAAGGGATGAATTCTGCTAAAGTTTTTAGAGAAAAGTGAGACAACATTTAGTAATGAAAAAAACACGTTGAAGAATTTTTTTATTTATTTGGAGATTTTAGTAGAGAGTAGAAAAAATTCTAAACTATAACTTGTGCTATCACAGATCTTGATAATCAGTTTCTTATTTATAAAATAAAACCTGTGTTGTCTGAGGGAATCTGATGGCCAGAAAATATTTTTTGTAAAACTTTTTCTTTGTCTCTCATGCCTACATGTACACACACATATGCATGCACGCACACACATGTATGCCCGCACACGCATGCCTGCACACACACACATGCCCACACACACATGCCTGCACACAAACATGCATGCCCGCACACACATGCATGCACACACACACATTCATGCCCGCATGCCCACACACTGTGATTTGCCCAATCCCTTGGGCAGCTGGGTATGATTATAACTTCTCTCTCAATGTCCTAAATGGGGTCATAGACGCTTAAAAACTCAGTTATACATCAGATTCTTCCCACAAGAGCAGAGCTAGTTTCTGGTGAAAGCTGCCTCTTAGAATTCATCTCTACTTTGCAGCCCAGAGAAGAATTTGTGTGTTCTCAGCCAATGGTGTTTTCCATCCAACTCAAGTTGGCTCTGGCCATCCGAGAACAACATCATGCTAAGCCAAGGCCACCCCATCCCATTCACCTACCCACGTCTCCATCTCTCTCTGGACTTTGAGTCTTAAGGAACAGTGGTGAAATGTCTGTGTACACGGAACAACATACTAATTTAAAATGCTTTACTTTGGGACACAGTCTTTGTCATGGAGTGGGGATCCGATACATAGGCATGCTAGAGATATGTGCCCACCCCTTTGAAGGCAGCTGGCATCTGGAGCTCTCCATGATGGCAGAGCCAGCTGCAGGGCAGGGTGCCCCTCCAGCTGGCCAGAGAGAGGGCACACGGTTCCTCATAAGGAGCCTGTGTGCCAAGAAGAATGGTTTAATGTGGCCAAATATGTGTGTAGCTGGGCTCAGAACTGAGTCCAGGAGGCTAAAGATCCAAAATATCATTTGACAGTTATTAGTTCTTTTGTTATTGTTTTGGTCTCTGTTCGCTTCTTTAATACTACAGCAACTGTTTCAGGTTTAATTAATTATAAATATCTTTATGTTTTATTTATATGAGCAGTGCACATTTGGTAGAGGGGTTAATTAAATCTCTGGATATTAAAAATGTCAAAAAAAGGGAGGTCTCGTAGAGGTTGTCTGGTCTGATTTCCTCTACTAGATGTATCAGAAATTGGAGTCTAGAAAGGAGAAGTGATTAGTCTGGGATTACCTAGTGAGGCTGCAGATGCGACTTAAACCTGCCTATAGTGGATGGTTAAGCACTCTGGACATAACTGGTATAGACTTTAGATTGTCTCTTGAGTGATCCATGGTGGCTAACTCAGGAGTCTTGCCTAATTGGCAACAGCTGGAGACTATGACTATCTGGGTAAATGCATCTCAATCTGGTTTTCGTACAGCCGTTATCATTAGAACACACTTGCACTGTGTTGTTCTGCATGCACAACCCTCTTCTATTACACACAACTGTGCTATAAGGTTCACCTCTGCTTTATGGGTACCAAAAGGGTAGATTGGTTATCCCTGGGAAGGATGCCTGTTGTAAGTGTGAGCTCAGGTCGGTTCCCTCTCTTCCACACTCTCTTACCTTCCACCATGCTTTGATGCAGCAAGAAGGACCTCACCAGATGTGGCTCCTTGACCTTGGACCTCCAGCTTCCAAAATCATTGAGTCTTCTGTATTTTGCCTCAAATGGATCTTGATAGATGAAAGTCTTGTGATCTTGGACTTCCCAGCCTCCAGAATTGTAAGAAACTAATTTACCCAGCCACTGTGTGAAGCAGTACAAAATAGACAAGAACACCATCTACCCTTGAGATGTGTGTAAGGACAGCTCCGTACTGGGGCTGGATGTAAAGCTGATTGCCCTTTAGCGCTCTTCCATCTGTAGCATGCCTTGGTTTTTTCCTCTCTGGTGCCTATGCTCTTGGTGCTCCTGCCAATTGCAAGTCTAAGTCTCCCTGTTCACTGATGTTGACTTTAGTGAGTAGGGACATCAGACTTCCAAGGCAAAAGAATGCTTCTTTGGAGCTTCAATGTCTTAGCCATCCTCCTCATTATGTTATCTCATACCTTGGTACAGGAAACCCTATGTTGCCATTTTCACCACCCTCAGTCTTTTCGAATTTTGGTCCTAGTTCTTTGGCCATTGGAGGCCAAAGTGTGACTCTAGGATCTTTTTCTTTCTTGTGACCTCTTGTTTCTTGTGACCCACTCTGAGTAGCTGCTTCAATCTTGACCACTAAGTCACCTCATTCCTCTCTCGTGGTTCAGAGTCCTCCCTTTGCTCTTGAGGCAGAGCCCTCTGTTGTCTCTGTAGCCTAATAATTGTATCTGCTCTTATCATGATGGCTTGTCAGCCCCATAATCTGAGAAAGGGACTTGTGCCCAGAGATAGCCAGTAATGTCACCATCATCCAGTGACTCACCGGAAGCATCTCTCAATAGCTTATTCCTCTGGGGTTTTCAGGGCTCTATTTTCCTTGTGATACTGAGAAGACATTTGAGCGTGAGAGGGTGAGCAAGGAGAAAGCGCTGGCGTTGAAAGGTGGCAGCTGGCGTGATGTCTGCTGATTGAGTGTGGCCACTTGTCACTGTTGGTCCGGGTCAGCTATCTCTGGGGTCTGCCAAGCAAAAAATCTTGGACGGCAATAAACAGAGCACTTTAGCTCTAACCCAGAGTCCCAGGACTGGGGAGTCATGGCAGGAATTGTGGGTCCAAGGAGCTCCTGGCATGCCTGGGGAGTGGTAACATGCCCCTTCTTTCTGAGAAAGGCGGATTCAGTTGTGCTAAGCAGCTGGGGAGCATTGCCTCAGATGCCTCCTGTGGCTCTAATGCTCTGGCTGGCCTGCCTTGGCCGTCTTTTGTCTGATTGGCCCAGGGAAGCCCTGGCTGAGTGGCCTGTGGGCCCCACTATGCAGGAGGTGAGAACTCCTCGTCCTGAGCCTGGCTTGCCCCGGCCTCCCCAGTGCCAGCTTTTGATTGGGAGGTTCCAGGAGTTTGGATCTGTAAGCTGAAGTTGCTGGGTTGCGTTCAGTTCTTCATGGTTGTTAGTCCTGTGGCAGGGGCATAGGCAGACGCGTGGTGAGGCAAGGTGGCTCCTGCTGGGGCCCAGAGGGAGTAAGTAGCTGCTGGGTGCTGCTATTCTTCAGGTTAGTGGCTGGGTCCTGGATTTAATGGCCTGATAGAATGAAAAGACCCAGGAGTAGAGGAGGGCCATGGGGAGTCAACACTCTTGGAGACAGTTTGTTCCTCCTGACCCCCATGTTCATCAACTTTCCTTTGCGTATTCTGTCTCTGTTACAGACCTGCATTTCCCCTGGCTCTTCCTTGCAGGTGCATTCTACCTCAGGGCTCTTGCTTAGGCCTTTCCTAACAAGTAACCTCTCTTTGTGTTTATATAGCTCATTCCCTTGCTTTCTTATCATGTCTTCTCAGATTTTCCCTTCTCAATGAGCACTTCTGTGACCATCCTGCTTAATCTTTAACTAGCTCCCTTAAAGCACACTGATTTCCCTTACTCCTATGGCCATAGTGCTTATTACCCTGTAGCATCCTAAGGATGTTATTGGTTTCTTTTGGTATTAGGTGAATACTATTCATTTATTATGATGATTTCCTAATGTTATTATCCTCGCACTAGCATACATAGTCTCTCAGCATAAGGGTCTTCATTGTGTTCTCCTTTAGAAGGGTGTCATGTATATAATAAGTGTATAGCCAACAGTGTACAACAATAGGTGTATAAGCGAACAGAAGGGAGCTCTTTCTGCAATATGCATGGGATATAGGCCTGTGCTATTGGCTGGTTGGTTTGGTAGTTCAAAAAGTGATGCTCGCCATGCTTAACATCTGATACTGCTGTGAGCTAAGCTGCAAGGATTGTATTAAGATTCACAGCCAATGAACTGAAATGTGTAGTGGATTTGGTGTCAGAGTGACATGTTAGAGTGTGGCACAGCCATTGTCAACCCCAGTTGTGCCGCAGCCAACAGCTCATCTGAATGTCCATGGCACATTGAGGGCGCTGAAATGTGTTGCAAAATATCATCTTTCTTCTGGGCCATGCCTCATTGGTGAGTTGGTTTGGGTTCAACATGCAGAAGGCAAGACTAGTAGACTGTGGTGAGTACTACAACACACTTCTCAATTGGTTCCTTGTAGTGATGGTCACTCATAGGCTTACTCAGCATGTTTTCCTTGCAGCATCTTGGACCTTTGACCTCATTGTCCTGTTGAGGTTTAGATCTTCCCTTCTCAGACCCCTGGTACCTGAACCCTTGGGTTCTCTACCGGTCTAGAATGTGTGTAGTCTGCCCATGTTGTGAGCACAGGCTCAGCATTGTTAAGGCCTTCCAAACAATCCTGCTTATCTTGCAGCAGACCCTAGAGGCCGAGGTTGATCTCATTTTTTTTCTAATCAAGGACTTTGCAGTGATTCAAGGATGGTTTCCTGTTGATATACTGATGCCAGCAGCTTCCAAGAACGAGAGAAGCTGACAGGCAGTGGCCTGGGAGCACACTGGAAGGTGTGGGCAGGGAAGCATCGGGGATGGTCTACACTCAGTGTGCAGCTCTCTTCTGAGAGCATCCCAAGCTACTCTCTGAGGTGTGTACACACTTTCGGGGGCTGGTTCACTATTGTGGGGAATCTGGGGAAGAGGCAGTGGGGGCGGGCCTGATTCTGCATGGAGATAGTGGGCGACCTGTGGCTATTTTCCAGTTGTTGCCAGAAATGGGAAGAACTAACGGGCCGCGGGGGAAGAGAGAAGGCTTCCCTTTCACAAGAGAATGCCACAGGACGCGACAGGCCGATATATTTCAGGGTGGCCTTCCTTCTTTTTGAAATGTGGTGAGGACCCATGGCAAGCCAGACCTCAGTGGAAAGCCAAGAACTCAGGGAGAGAAATGGAACTGTAGGAATATACTTTTAGATGCAAAAGATAAATACATAATATCTCAAGCAAAGAAGGAGGCTTACTGTTAGATTCAAGAACTAGGGAAGAGGCCTTGCTAAAATGACATCATCAGGCATCTGTCTACTCCAGTCCTTGGCTTTGCTCCACACTTGTTTTTGGCTTTCTTCTGTAGACTGCTCTGTCCTAGGGCTGAGGAAATGGTTGCTGACAGCCTTGGACCCGTGTGCATCTAACTTGACTCAAACCCTGAGTACAAAGAGTCTTCTGTGTCCCAGCCTATGTGGAGAAGACATGACACTGGTGCTGTGTTGGCCATTTGTCAACATCAGTCTCATCTGCATAGCTAGTAGGTGGCCCGGGGAGAGTATGTTGGTGACACTCCTATAGATAGAGCTCTGTGACTGTGTGATTAAGATCACATGGAACGTGAACCAGAACCCTCACCCGCTGCCCCTTCCCTGGGGATCCATCTTTCATTCTGTTTGCTTCTCTACAAGGCTGAGAGTTACCAGCCTTGGGTTGGAGTGCAAATGTGAAATTTTAGAAGGAGAAATGCAACTGTTCCCTTCATATGTTTCTAAAGCTATTGCACTTGTTGGGAGGAAGCAGCTGAGAAATTGCTACAACTTTGTTGGTGCACATCCTGTCCCTCTTTGTTTTTAGACAGGTCTGTGTCACCTGGTACCCATTCCACCATAGGAAACTGAGTGTGTAGTGGTTGATGATGTCTAACTCTTATTCTCTGCTCTTTATATCAAGGTTTTATAGAATCATGTATGTGATGTCTTTTGTCATCTGGATCTGATTAAAAGAAATGATCTTGATGCCATGCTGGTACCCAAAATGGGGTAAGATCTCAGGTGGGGTGGGGGAAGAACAGGGACATTTTACAGGTTGACAAATTATGGATGCATGCTACATGACAGGTTCTGTTTTGAAGAGATGTTATAACAATGTCTTTAGCTTATGCACTCGCTTTGTAATGGGACTGCGATACTTGGGTTTTAATTGTCAACTTGCCACATCCAAGAGTCGCTTGGGAGGAGAGGCTTGGTGAGGAATTAATTATCTAGCTCACATTGGCTGATGGGACTATCTGTAAGGGATTATCTTGATTGTTAATTGATAGAGGAAGGCCTAACCCACTGTGAGTGGTGCCATTCCCTAGGCTGGATGCTCTGAATAGCACAAGACAAGAGAATGATAGCTGATAGTTAGCAAGCAAGTGCACATTCATTCTCTCTTGCTCTTGTGGCTATGATAGGGCTAGATGACTGAGTTCCTGCTCTGAACCCCTACCACTGATGGACTATAACCTGGACCTGGAAGCCAGAGAAACCCTTTCTTCTGTGAGTTGATTTTGGTGTGGTGGGTATTGCTTATGTGTTCATGGTTTCAGAGCTGTCCACTTTGTTTTAGATCACCAGGTAGGGGAACTCATGCCTGGGAAAGACTAATCCTGCTTTTCTTAGCAGTCTTTAGTTGTCTATAGTTCTTTGTCTAGGATTCAGACCCTGTGAAATTTCCCCACTCCAGGTTAGTATGTCTACTAGTAGTTTAACTCTTTAGGTCTTGTTTAGGTATCATGGGTGTAGCTTCCCTGTCATTTCTTAGAAATACGATCTCACCACAAATGTCCTGGTCCTCTGGCTCTTACAATCATTCCTCCCCATCCTCCATGACATTCCCTGAGCTGTAGGTGCAAGAGTTACATTAAGATGTATATGTTGGTCCTGAGTTCCCAATGGATCTCTGTAAAGAGACCTGATGTGGATTTTTTTTTTCAGATTTTGGTCAGAAGTAATGCAGCTCCTCTCAGAGCCAGACACCTCAGACAGAGAGGCATGCTCCGCTCTCCCGGGCAGATGCACGCAATGAAGCTCCTCCAACCCAGGATGGACGTAGGCTAGAATCTTCCCGGTAAGCGCACCTTGGGGTGCTTACACAGATGATTAGAAATGGGCTAAATTAATATGTGAGAATTAGCCTAGAAGAGGCTAGATAGAAATGGGTCAAGCAGTGTTTAAATGAATACAGTTTGTGTGTTGTTATTTCGGGCATAAGCTAGCCAGCTGGCTGGGGTGCTGGGGACGCAGCCCCGCCATTCCTGTTTTCAACACCCACCTCTTCACCTTTAACCTGGAAGAGACTTTGTACTTGCTTCAAACATGGCACAAGGTGAAACAATACATGATTTCGTGACCTCTAAGGATAGGTTACATAAGGTTGGAGTAGTTTTCCATCTAGCTTATGATGTGGGAGTCTTCTGTTTTGTGTTGATTTCATTGGTTAAATAAAGAAACTGCCTTGGCCCTGATAGGTTAAAATTTAGATAGGCAGAGTAAACAGAATGCTGGGAGGAAGAGGAAGTGAGCTCAGACGCCATGCTGCTCTCTCCAGGGCAGACGCAATGCAGCCAGCCACCAGGTCAGAAATGCTGAATCTTTCCTGGTAAGTGCACCTCTTGGTGCTACATAGATTATTAGAAATGGGTTAAGAGGCTGAAACTAATGGTCTAGGCAGTGTTTAAAAGAATACAGTTTCCGTGTAATTATTTCGGATAAAGCTAGCCATGCAGGAGCCAGGGCAGCCAGAATGCAGCCTGAAGCTCCAACAACAAGCTTGTACCTGCTCACTCTCAGGTAAAATATCACCCTCAACCTGTTAAGAAGAGAACAATGACTAGTTGCCTAGTGCCAAATGGTCATCCATAAAAACACACATATGACTAACATTATAATACTGAACACACCACATACACACACACACACACACACACACTAACAATTAGTTTAAAAAATAAAAAAGAGGCCCTGAATTTGAAGGAGAGTAGGGAGAGGTATATAGAAGGGTTTGGAGGAAGGAGAGGGAAGGAATACTTGAAAATGATATTGGTATTATGATTTCAAAACTAAAATAAAATTACTAAAATTAAATTTAAAAACAAATGAAGCTACCTGCCTCTGGAGCCACATTCCCTGCACCTGATCTAAATGCACTTTTGGTCCGTCTGGGAGATAGACCAGCTTTCTGGAAAAAGAACCAGTCTCTTTGTCCCATGCCCTGGGACTGTATTTCCCCTCTCCTGCTCTGCATTTACTGGGATCATCATCTGGTTGCTGGTTCCTTTTAGAGTGTGGTCTCTCTGAAGGAAAGGACTGGCTTGGGTTAATCTAATCCCTGCATTTGTCTGTCTCAAGTCTGTCATTCAGTTGGAACGTCACAGAGGCAGGAGAGAATTTTGCTTTCCCTCACCAGGCTGCATTCCATGCATGTTTCCTGATTGCTAAAACAGCCTGTGGAGACCTGATCATCTGTGAGTGAGCGTGGCCATTTGGTAGGGGCTCTGGAGCCAGTGAAAGATCTGGTATGAACCACATGATCTTGGAACCGCCTCCAGAGCTGTAGGCAGCTCCACTCTCTGGTAGAGGGAGACTCAAGTGTGGAGCCTCGGGGGTGGGGGGCAGTAGCTGGGTGGTTCCCATGGCAGCAGCCTTGGTGTCCTCTGCGGCAGTAGACCAAATCTTCTCCCAGCATAGACTTCTAGCCACTGCCTGAGCAGATGAGGAAGGGATGGGGGTGGAGAGTAAATGGTGACTGGCCATGTCTGTTCTGTGTGGGACCTCTTGCAGGCATTTTTCTCTCTATTGGGCTCCCAAGAATGTCTCAGATATACATTGAGGTATGAGGCTTTTTTGAATCATTTTAGTTTATTCTGCCCCTTCCCTTGCAGATTCTAGACCTGTGCCTGTGCAGTCTGAAGGCACCTGTTTCTACTGCTTCCCGCTTGGTCTTTCACAGCTTTTGTCCCAATAGTTCTCTTCTCCTTTTAATTTGTATTGCTGTCACCATCCAGAACCCTGATAGACATACTCTGTGACCTTAGATAGGCTTCCTACTCAGTTCCTGCCTCAGAGTCTTCAATGAAGTGGTCATAGCAATAGTAGTGATTTCAGGCTCTCAAAAATGATAATTCAATCAAACAGTGTATGTTAAGTGTTTGCTATAGTTCTTGGTATGTAATAAATACTTGAAAACAGTACAGCAGTCGTATATGATACCCAACACTGCTAACCCAAATAGTTTCTTAGAGCACGCTATCTCTGAGCAGCCAGCATCCAGGCGAAGATCGGGAGCGCAGCAGGTCCTCAGGGAAAGATCAATGGAAGATGGAAGTCCATGAAGCCAGATGAGGCTAACAAAGGCCATTCTCTATGGATGAGCCTGCTTCTAGAGTCCACAACTCACTCAGATAAAGACCCCGTGGGCTGGCCCAGGAAGAAGATAGATGCCCAAGAGATCAGCAGAAGGAATGATTTGCTGGTCCTTCTAGTCAGCAAGTAGGATTTCTAGGTCTTAAAGCTATTCCATCCTATGGCAGAGAGACAGGGAGTAGGAGAATCTTAGTCTTTCTCTGAGGGAAGGGACCCCATATCTTCATCCCAGAAGAAGTCAGCTTCCTGGCACTACTGTGGTATACTGGGTTAGGCCAACTGCCAATATTAAGGGGTAATGGCCAAGTGCATAGGGCTCAAGGTGGCACTTGATCCCTTCTCAGAGTCGTCTTGTGACTAGAAAGTGACTATTACCTCAGCTCGGACTTTTAGGTGGCTAGAAGGGGTGGGTGGGTGATTGGAGAATGTGCGACCAAGAGACCTTCTTGTTCATGAGATATTAGGGAGCATGTGCTGCAACCACTCTTGGGACTTAGGATTTCCGAGGCCAGACATCTGCCCTGATGATGATCCATGAGCCACTGGGACTCAACATGCATGTACCCAGCCTTGGGCAGAAAGAGCCAAAGACCTAAGTGGCTTCAATTAGATGTCCTTGGACAGTTCGTTTATGAGGTGCGCATTTGGAAATGACCTTTGTTGAATATAGATGCTGCAAAAACGATTTTTGCCTAGGAATCTTTCCTGGCACCATGGACCAGAGCTTTCCCAAACTGACCTTATGGTGAGAGAAAGCTCTTTTTCTCTCTAGTTTCCCTGGATCTCAGTGCTGAGGCCCAGAGAACCCACCACTTGATGGCAACAGAGCAGTCAACTCTCAGACCCCTCCTGCGTGGAATGGAGCATCATAGACACTGCTGCGCGCTATGAGCAGTTCTGGGAGTGGTACCCGAGCATATCCACTTTATAGCCAAGGAGTCAGCTGAGGCTTAAAGGTCCAGTAACTTGTGGATGCCAAAGAGCGAAGAGAACAAGGATTGTTGGTACCTGCATCTAGATCTCAGCATACAACATCTCCAAATACACCACCCCTTGATCTGTTCAGAGGATGAAGGGAGCAGGGGTTGGGAGAGGACCTTTTAGACATCCAAACAAGGGCTTCTTGTGGGATCTCTCTTTGATGCCTCCAGCCTGTACTGTTCTAGTGCAGAAGTTGCAATACCCATATGAAGTTGACAGTCTACTGTGACTTGGTGCACTTGCCTTGTGGGAATGAGGTTTGATTTGACTTTATTGTCCCTTACTGGAATGTGGTGTGAGGGTTCAGTGATGGTTAGAGTAGATCCCAGTAGTCAGTGAGCTGTATGCACGCTGGGTCCGCAACTGGGTTCCTGTAAGGTTCTGTACTTGGTAAAGTTCTTTACTTCTGTGCTTAAAGGGACATGAGCATTGCAAATTAGGTACCATTCTGGGAATATGGGTAAACACTTTGATACCTTCCTACTTATACCCTAGGATTGAACAAGAAGTCAATGAACTCAGAATACAGTGCCAGGTTTCCTACTATTAGAGACTCAGATTATGCGTGAGCAAAAAGGTAAGCATAGGGTGGTAGATGGTATAAGATATTAGCATTGGCAACATCTGTGTGAATTCATGGCTGGTTCATATGCATTCAGATAGATACAAATGGAAATGTATGGATATGTATAGATAAGCAGGTTGGGACACAGACCACTTAATAGAGCCTTGAAACAAGGACTCCTCAGTAACAATAAGCACAGTATATTGGAAAGAAACACATAGGCTGCTTCTAGGGTGGGTGCAAGAGGCAAGATACATATAAGGAAGCCTGTAACATTTCTTTGAGTCAATAATAAAGCAGTGTAATAGATAATAAAACCTGTAATTAGCAAGGGAAAATATTTCAGAGGATGGTGCACTTAAATGTGGGTGTTCCCATTAGCCAAATATGAAATATTTGAAATAAAAACATAAGCAAAGTAGCAGTGGATTATAAGTCAAAGTATAAAATGAACATCCAGGAGATCATACTAATGCAAATAAATGACTGAGAGAAAGATAGTTTGTGGAGAACATGATAAATCTCCTGTATGGTATAATTCCAAAGAATATATATATCATATATAATATACATAAAATGTATAATATATGGTATAATTCCAAATAATTTATAAATATATATAAAACTATGCATCCTCAAGCAACTTCATGGTGGAGGAAACCCAATGAGTGTATTTTAGCCAAGTGATCATGGTTGTACTAGACTTTTATTATGATGGAATGAGAGTGTTGTATTAGCTCTGCAGTCTTTCTTTCCAAAATTCAAAACAATTAAGGGAAGATTTTACCAAATACCTGACCCTTACTCATCAACACTGTCATGATCATCGGAAACAAGGAAACTCTATCACTGAAAAAGTTGTCTGTAGAGAAATGATAGCTAAACTCAATGTATCCTAAAAGGGTTCCTGGAACAAGCATGTCACTAGGGGAAAGGTAAGCAAAACACTATCAGAAATAAGAGTAATGAAAAACATTGATGCATTGACTATAATGAATATACTGCAGTGATGTTGGATGTTCATAACAGGAAACTTTGTAAATGTATGGGACTCTATGCCATCTTCATAACATTTTGGCTAAATCTAAAACTGTTCAAAATTAACCTATATTTGAAAGCAAACATTCCAACAAGTAGACTGAAGAAGAAAGTAAAAAAGCTTTATTGATTCCTACTTTTTATTTGTCTCTGTCTGTAGAGTGTGTGGAGGTGCACACGTGTACATGTGCATGCGTGTATGAGTGTGTGCATGGGGGTGTGCGTGCATGTGTGTGCGCACAGATGCCAGAGACAGACATCAGGAATCTTCACCTACCACTCCCTACTTATAGTTTTAAAGTTTTATTCTTATTTATGTGCATGTGTCTGTGTCTGTGTGCAGGTGTCTGCAGAGGCCAGAAGAGGGCATCAGGTACCTCGAAACTGAAGAGAACCCGGAAACTGAGCTTGCATCCTTTGGGAAAATACTAAGTGTTTCTAACCACTGGGCCATCTCTCTGATTCTGACCACCTTCCTTTTTCAGGCAGTGTCTCTTACGGATTGGCTAGAAAGACTGGCCAGCAAGTTCCGGGTATCTTTCTGTCCCTGCATCACCTGTCCTGGGGTGACAGATACATAGATAGCATCATGCCTGCAATTTCACATGAGTGCTGGGATGTGAGCTCAGGTCCTTGTACCTACAAGTTAAGTAGTTTGTTGATAGAACCCTCTCTGTAGCCCTGTTTAATATTTATTGATTGATTGTTTACTTTTATTTACTCTTTGGCAATTTCATACCAAATGTAATATAGTTCGATCAGCTTCACCTATGGCCCACCCCCCCTTGAACATCCCTTGTAATTTCATATTTAACAAGGTTTTTTCCCCTGCTGTTCCATGCAAGGAGCTTGCATTTTTACTTTATTGAGAGCAAGAACATATCTGAATGGTCTCCAGTGTATCTTTTGGAGAAGCTGATTGGTGAAGGTTGAAACTTGCTGAGAGAATTGGCCTGCCTGGGTCTCGCTTACCTCATGGTCTAGCCCCCTTTTCCCTCCTGACAAGCGCTATGAGAGCGATAGCAGAGGATGTACTTCAAGTCAAGCCACGTCAACCCAATTCAGGCTTCCAAAAGTGATATCCTCTTGGCCAAATTAGCTTCTTTCAGGGCTCACCTTGAAACATGCCTATTTTAACGTCACTACCTTGGAGGCCAAGCCTCCGGCAGCTGAATCTGTCTGGGACAAACCATGGCAGCAAGTTTGCACATAGTTTTGAAACCATGCTACAGGGATTATTACAGCTGTGGAGATGGCTCAAGTGGGCAAGAAAGCTTACAGGCCAAGCATGAGGATCTGAGTTCAAATCCCCAGAACCCATGTAAAATGTTAATCATGACTGTGCACACACCTGTAACACTTAGTGCTGTAGGGTAGGGTGGAGACAGAGGGATAGCTGGAGATTGGTGGCTGCCAGTCTAGTTCCAGGTTCAGTGAGAGACCCTGCCTCAGGGGAATAAGAGAGTGACAGGGTGGGGCACCTGATGTCTTTCTCTGGCTTCTATGAGTGTGTGTACACACACACACACTCACACACATGCACGCACGCGGGCATATGCATGAGAGAGAGAGGGAGGGAAGGAGGAAGGGAGGGAGGGAGAGAGTGGGTCCAGTAGCACAACCTGAGTGGCAGAGGCAGAAAGATCATGAGTTCAAGGTCTCCCTACTGCACAGAGTGAGTTCAAGGTCAGACTGAATAGCTTAGCAAGAACTGCACATAAAAAGAGTATTATCTTACAATGTCATTGAAGCACAGCAGAAGAGCCCCTGGCCAGTCCTGTCAGAGATAGAAAATGGCTCCTGCAGAAGTTACAGCTAAGAACTCAACTGAAGCTCTTCTGGCTAAGCGATGCTGCCTAGACTCAGACCGACCCCTCTCCCCGGAGGTTCTGGATTTGAGGGGAACCAGAAGTAACAAAGGAGTTTACACCAACGGTTAAGTACAGGTCTCCATAGCAAGCTTTACATTAGAATGCCACAAGAGGCCCCTCTGAAGGAGGACTAATCCAAGAGCCCTCCCTCCTCCTTTCCCTCCTCCATCCCCTTCTTTCTTCCTTTGTCTCAGGGAGGGGCTAAGCTAACTGAGTAGCTCCATCTGGAGCCAGAGAGCTGCAGGGCCCTGAGCCATCAGCCTGGCCTTTGTCATAAGCTCCTTGGCAGGGTCATATGGTAGAACTGCTTGTCCCACCTCAGCTGGGGTGAATGGAGATGGCGCTGACCTGCCAGCCAAGCCTCTTTGCACTTCCCTCCATGGGTCTGAACAAGTGAGAATAAACAGTGAACGTTTAGTCCAGCCCTGAGGGGTTTTGGTCTTGACTGGCCAAGGCCATTCCTGGGCAGTCTCCTCCACTTTTGCTAGCCAGATTTGCTGTGTTTGTGAAAAAAAAAAAAAAAGAGGTTGAGCTCATTGAAGATCCAGTGTGAATACTCTGACCTTGACTCTGTAGAATGTTCTAGAAGCAGTGTGCCAGACAGTTGTGTCTATTTCATAGCCTCCATAGAAATCCAAGAGCTGTAGATAGTCAAAGCTAAAATAGGTCTTTGGGAACAAACCAGCTAGTTCCCTTCTCTGGGGATACCTAGTTGAGATACCTGCTAGAACTTGGCTTAGAATCCTAGGGATGGGGAGGCCACTCTAAAGAGTACAAGTCTTCTCCCAAGTGTTCATGTGTGATGGGAACAGTGGGACAAGAGTAGATGAACCTCGTGTTCCAGCAGCTGCATGACTGCAAACCACAGCCCACCTAAACCCACATCCCAGCTCTTGCCTGGATACCCCTGTCTAGGAGACTTTCTGCCACATGGGCACATGTGTTTTCACCATTAGACGTCTTGACCATGCATGAGATTTCTACTTTCTTGGCTTTTAGTTGGAGGGAGAAACAGATGCATGGAAACCAGGCGAACCTGGAGTTTAATTCCTCTTCTGCTAGAAAGACCCCTGGTCCAAGCGAGCTCCCACCTGGAAATCTTATTTTTCTCTGCTAAAAATATAGGGCTAATCACACCACTGTCTCTGGGTTCCTGTGGGGATTCTAGGAAATGAGGAGTGTAAAGGGCTGGTGGTTCATGTATCTGGAGCTCCAGCGGCTCAGCTGGCCTCCTTCTCTGAGAAGTCAGGCTTCAGATGGGCACCGTGGCACTCCCTTTTTCTGCTTCCCTCTCACATAAGGAAGTACCAGTCCATTCTTATTAAACACCCAGGATGGCAAAACAAGTGTATTGCTCTTTTGGAACTGCCATAGCCAAGTGCCAGAGGCTGGGTGGCTTAAACAACAGAAATTTATTGTCTCACGTTTCCAGAGTCCAGAACTCTGAGAGCAAGGTGTTGGCAGAGCTGGTTTCTCCTGGGGCCTTTCTCCTTGGCTCATAGACAGCTGCCTTTTTTCGTGTCCTCACATAGTCTTTCTTCTGAGCCTATCTGTGTACCAATCTTTTCTCCTTATGCACCAGTCAGTCACATTGGATCAGGTCCTGCCCATCTGACCTCACTTCACCATAATAACCTTGTTGTTGAGGCACAACATTCGAGACACTTGGCGCTGGGACTTCCACATATGAATTTTGGAAGCCATGGTTTGCCCCATAGCAAAGCGTTAGCAGGAATCACACATGTGGAAAGCCATTCGGTTGCAGCGATAAGCTGGACACGATTTTTTTTTTTTTGGTTGCTCTTGTTGAGTTGCCTGGTGGTCTTGTCCTGAGGCCCAGCTGGCTGGCTGGTTCCCACCCCAGGCTTGGGCAGCTGTTAGAGTGCTTGGCAGTGTGTGGGCAGCCCTGTCTTGCTTGCTGAGTGGCTGCAAAGTGCACTTCCATCACTGACACCTTGAAACGTTTTATAGGGCAATTCCTGCTTGTCAGCAGCTGCGTTTCTTAATCGGTGGCTCATTCATTTCTCTAAAGGCTCCTGACACTTCTGACCAGCTCCAGCGGGTTTCGTGCGGGCATGCCTAGCCATGTGCTCTCCAATCCAAGTGTGCTCACACCCTGGGAGCAAGCCAGAATTCCCGAGACCTTCCATTATTCTTAGTCTTGAGATGGTGGGAGCGGGTGTTTCAAACCCAGACTTGGGGCTTTCGAAAACATAGTTTGGCCTTCCTGCCTACCTATTTTTACTGCCTTCGTATTTGGAAAGGGAAAATTCCCAGACATGGGCCTGGGAAGCTGGCTGTTCTCAGGTCAGCCCCTAGATGTAGCTTTTTGCCACTGCGTTGGAAGAGAAGGCATTGCTTTAGTTCTCTGTGCTGAACTTCCTCGGGTAGGCATCAAGCAGTCCCTCTCTTACCCAACACGGAGGCTGGCAGGCAGCTCTGGCTGGTAGCAGGGTCTCTTGTGCTTTAATACTTAGGTTCCCCTTGGGTTGAGCAGAGAATGCAGAGCCCTTGATACTGTTGTCAGGGAGGTGGTGGCAGTGGTGGTGCGTGGGTCCTGTCCTACTTTGATTGCAACAATACTTCCCAGACACCTGTGCATCAATATGGGCCTTGCAGATGAGCAGGCTGCAACTACCAACTTCATCAGAAACTTGTCTCGAAAAAAGAGCAATGGTGAGCTTCATGGGGAGCAGGATCATGCTGTGTGTTTGGCTAGGCTGGGGCTTCATGAGTATCAAGGTGGCTCCTTTCCTCAGCCACATACTACAGGGGCTGTATATTTTCTGGATGCAAATCTAGCATGATAGCTAGCTATAATTATCAGCTTGTCATACCTAGAATTATCTGTGAAGAGAGTCTCAGTGAGGGATTTGTCTACATTGGGTTGAACTGACCTGCAGCTGTGTCTCTGGGGACTTGTCTTAATTAAGAGATATGAGACAAGGCAGCCTACTGCGGGGTGGCACCATTCTCTAGGTAGGGGTCCTGGTCTGTATAATAACGTAGAAGGCTAGCTGAACACAACCAATTGAGCATGCGTCATTCCTCGCTGTTCTTGACTGTGGGTATGACGTGACTTGCTGTTTAAGGTTTCAGCCTTGACTTCTCCACAGCGATTTGTAACCTGGAATGGCGAGCTGAAATAATTCCCCTTCTCCCTCATCACTTTTGGTCAGGGTATTTTATCACGGCAGCAGAAATGAAGAGAAACACGCTGCAAACCCCACCTGCCCTAGGTGATGTCTAGTTGATGTCATCTGTGGGCGGGCACAGAGCATCATTTATCTTTTGCAGTAGGGAGATAGCTTTGGTGGCAGCGGGTGTTTGGATGAAGACTGACCCAGGCCAAGAGAATTACTATGCTCCTCATCCATCAGCAAGAGGGCTTGGGTGTGAGTGAGAACGAGACTGCCCAAGCATTTGTTTGGCTTTTACACACATCTGTTGAAACATTCTTTTCTTTTTTCCTCCTGCTGGGCTTTTTCCAGGACAGGCAGCGGAACTATCTTGTTGTTGTTTTTAATCTCTTCTAGTCCTTTGGCAGTTTGCTGGAGGGGAAAGTGTGCCTTTGATGAATTCCTAAGGATTAATCTTCAGGAAAAAGTTCACTAATGTATCACCTGCCAGTCTTGACCAAATTCAATGGACTGAGCATATTTGTTGTTTTGTTAAAAAAAAAAAGGATTTGTGCATGTGTGTGTGTGTGTGTGTGTTTAGGTGAGGTTTATGTACACTGTGTGTGTACTGAGTTTATGTGCACTGTATGTGTGTTTATGTGAGTTTATGTGTACTGTGTGTGTATTTATGTGAGTTTATGTGCACTCTGTGTGTGTGTATTTAGGTGAGTGTATGTGCACTGTGTGTGTATTTAGGTGAGTTTATGTGCACTGTGTATGTGTGTTTAGGTGAGTTTATATGCACCTCTTGCATGCAGGTGACTGTGGAAGTCACAGGGCGTCAGATATGCCCTGGAACAAGTAGTTGTGCTCGTACAAGGGTGTTGAGAACTGGAAAAGGGTGCTCTGTAAGTGCAGCAAGTGATCTTAATCACTGAGCCATTTTTCTTGCCTTGAATGTTGTCTGTGTTGATGTGAGCAACAGTGGTTGATAGTATGTCGTAGGTGTAGAAAAGCCTGAGGGCTGGTGGCTAGGAGAAGGACCTTCAAAAATTCTTCAGATCCGTTCAGTAGAATTGTGAATTGTCCTGAAACCATGACATGCAATGGCCAAATGGAAGATCTCATTTGGGCATGGAAGGGAAATCTTCAGTATTGGAGAAGCTTTCTGGGGATCCTGCTCTACATGACTTGGGTAGAATTTCAACTCACTGTAAGAGTCAGCTTCATCCTGTTGTGATGTCCAACTCAGCTGGATCATCAGAGTCTGACTGAGTGCTAGCCTGGGGCAGGCAGGTGACCTGAGTCCTGGAAACACCGCTTTGCTGCTCTGATTTCTCTTGAGCTCCTTGTTCTTCAGCCTGGCCATTTATTTCTTTGCTGTACCCTAGATCTCCTTTCAGAACCATCCTCATTTGGGTCGGGGAATCTGTGAGACAGAGTTTCAGATACGTACACATTTATGTAGAACTAGTTTGTGTTCAGTAGCTTCTACTGTCCCCAGTGGTCTTCTGTCTTTCCATGGACCAACCCTAGTCTGGTCACTGCCCAAACAACAGCATGTAGGTTGGTCCTCTCGGCACCAGTTCCCTGGGATGTGACTTCCTTAAGTCTTCACTAAAGGACACAACTAATATAACAAAACCTTTTGCCTTATTTTTCCTGTTCCTTCAGTTGGATCACATTTTCACTCAGAGATGGGCAAGTTAGCAAGGTTGGTGAGAGTAGGTGCTTTATCCAAATAGCACCTATTGAGTGGCTGATGAAACTCCGGGAGGAAGCGGATTTCTCTGGAGATCAGGGCTTTCTCTATCCTCTCTCCTAGTACCTCTAAGGGCAGAGGGAACAAGAATTTCCACCCTTATACTCGCATGCAACTTGGAGTTATCTTGCTATTTTAGGTACTTTCCTACAAATGAGTAATTACTAGCTGGAGAGCCAAGCATTCTTGTATGCCACTCCTCCATGTTTGGTCTTTTTCCCACTGCTTTCTTCTCTACATCAGCCTCCCTCCCTCCTTCCCCTGATACTCCTCTCTAGGCAGACTGTGTCTGCTAGACAATGGCCCTGGCCATACCTAGTTATGGACTCCCTTGCAATTTGGGTCTTCTCTTCTTTACAGAGCCTGCAGCAATTAGTTTGGGGCATAGAAAAGTTAGGGACTATAGAGGGAGCAGTGGGCATTGCACACCAGAAGAAAACCCAAGGTCCTTTGCTGGGAAAGAGTTTGCATCGAGAGGGCCAACCTTCTTCCAAGTTTAGATTGTGTGGCTATCATGGGCTGAATAACAGAAGAACACAAGAAGCCTTCACAAGGCCAGCAGGCTTGGCTCCAGGCATAGCCAGACCAACTGTCCCTGAAGTGTCATGTCATCGAGGAGACGTGGTGACCAGGGAGGAATGCCAGCCATGAATAATTTGTTTCCTTCTTTCATGGGAACTTCTATCTCGCTATCCCCTGTGATGTGATGGGCTGGGCTGGAGAGGGAAGGAATTGGCTAATTTGCCGGAGATTTGAGTGAAATAGGAGACAGGGTTAGCTTATGGGTGACAGGACCCAGTTTATTTGCCTCCCTCATTTCTGAGAGCTCTTTCCTTCCCATGAAAATCAGGACCAATTGGGATCAGGGATGTATCACAAGGGCAGAAGTAAAGAGGAGGGTGGAAATGTTTGTGGGTCCCATCACATAGGCACGTGGCTGTGCTTGTCACCATTAGATGACCTCAAACTAACTGCATATCTTTTGGTTGCTTGCTTGTTTTCAATTTGATGAACTCTGAGTGAGCTCTGTATTGTCACAGATGAAAAGTAAAATCTTTGGTTATACTTCACAACTTATGCAGATGCACATCTTCTCCTAACATTTACTAGGTAGGGACCACACTACCTACATTCTGGATTAGTATTTACAGGCAAAGAAATCCCCGGGGGTGTTTAGCTGATGGAGAGGAGGGGTGACTTTTTCTCACGGACACAGGACTGACCTAGAGGTCAGAACTATGTCCTTGGCAACCCCCAGGCTAGAGACTGTAAGGAATAGAATTAACTTGAAAAGAAAATAGGGTTTGTGATGGAAAGGAAGGGAGGCCTGGGTAGGAGCCAAAGGCTCTGTCTGAGATGGGAAGAGACCTGAGTCATGGTAACCAAAACCTTTCCATGAGTGTTTGTATAAATGCCACTGGGGACCAACAGATGTGGGAGACAATACTCAACAGTGAAAGCAGGTGCACAGGCATCGATGGTGACAGGGATTCAGAGCAAGACATGATTGAGTTACCTTTTGTGGAGTGCTGCCCCATGCTAGCATCTTGAAAACTTTGCTTAGCCTGACCACTCTTAGTGGGGTCACATTATAATTCTCAACTTCTGATCAAGGAAACCATGACACCACTCCATGGTAAATGACAGAGCTGCGAATTGAAGTCAGGTGGGTCTGAAAGTGAAGCTCCTCATCCCACTTCCTGTAGCCTCTTGTAGACACAGAGCACCCAGTTCTTCTGGAAGCTTCTCAGAGGCAGATGAATGCCAGTCTTTTTCTAAGTAAGCAATTGGAGGCTTCCAAAAGAGGGAGGGGGAATCCTATAATGTCACTTTACCGTACAGTAAGAATAAATAAATAGATGAATAAATGAATGAGGGAAGAAATACCTAGTTCTCCTGGCTGAAGATTGCAGAAGTGTTAGCGTCCCAGCCTTGAAATGCCACATTCCTGATAACCACACCTGTCCCGGACTCATTTTGATGGTAATTATCTTTGACAGCCTTACATTGACATGAGTGAATTCTACATGAAATGACTTTAGAATATACATTTTATAAATTATTCATAGCATACCTTATATTGCTTGTTTTAAAGGCAGGAGAAATAGAACAATAGCTTCTACTTTTTCTGGCTTTGACCTTATATGCTACATTGTATCTCATTATACACAGATGTATGTTTACATGTACAATATACATAACTGAAACATATGCTTTCTGAAATCCTACTTTCCCTTATTCTGTGTGATTCATTTCAGTATTTTCTATTATTTTCTATGCTACTCTATTTTTGTTAAAACTATGCTGGTTGCGAACCATCTAAATTGATTTCACAACAAATTAATGGTTCATGACCCACAGTTTGAGACACCATGACCTAAACAATGTCTTAATCAGACATGGTTTGAGAAGAAAGTCATTATGGAGGAGATGCAAACTTGCCAATTATCTTTGGTTATAAACGTTAAAATAGTAACACAAAAACCATGGTTTTCATAACATCAAAAAGGGAATTGCACACATGTAGGAAGCACAGACGAGGACAAGCTTGAATCTGCTCCAGGCCTCAGCAGATTTGTGAGGCTCCTGGTAGTGTGTGGAGTGGAGTTTGGTCTTCTGCCTGCGGTTCTTAGCTAACTAGGTACAGGTACAGACGCAGCATCGAGGCAGAGGCTACAACCCAGAAGCCAGTGCTCCAGAATTCAGACAGCCTGCCTCTAACAGGCACCAGGAAACAAATAGTGTAGATCCTCTGGGCCCTTGCAACTTACGCTGCTGTGTAATTAGGGTCTGATAATGTATGCATTTCCTAGGAGCGTGTATTAGGCATGTGACCCTCCAGCAGGCCTCCAAAACCTAATGGCATTTCATCTGGCACTTTGAGACCTTTTGAGTTCTTACTGTGCCTTCCATCTACCCTCTTTGCTTTCTCTACCTCTCTGTCAAGGGCATGATATGATAGCTCCCACTGACTCTGGGCTCCTACTTCTCTTTAACTAATCCCCCCTCTTACACACACACAATTGTCACACCAGCCTTCTACCTCATGGAAACAATATTTTCTTCACTCCTTTTAGGATCTATATTCCCTGCATCCACTCAGAAGTCTTAGGCACTAGAAGGCTCTCGATTCTGGGTTGGTATTGTTTATGGGATCCATTTCCTTACAGTTTGGTGCTGTATGTGAGTCTGGTTTCTTCTGAGCTCTCTCCTTGATATTTCCCAATCTAAGGACAATGAATTGGGTTAAGCCTCACTCTAATAACCTCAAAATTAAAAATTACATCTTTTCCTTTTGAATGAATGAATGTATATGCAATGTGCATGTGTGTGTGCATGTGTACATTTGTGTGTATATATGTTTGCATGTGTGTGTGTGCATACAGATTGTGTGCATACAGATTATGTGCATGTGGAGCCTAGAGGTCATCAGACATCCTCCATCGCCCGTCATCTTATCCCACTGAGACAGGATCCTTCTTTATCTGTCCCCCACAGTGCTGAGCACTGTGCTCGCATGTTTCCAGGCCCATGCTGGAGTTTTGAGCTCATACCATCATAGTTGCAGAGTAAGTGCTATCCCCTCAACCCATTAATTACATGTTTTAGAATCTATCCATCCTCTATCCATCCATTCATCCATCCATCTATCCATCCATCTATCTATGCACATGTGTGTATTCATACATGCTCACAAGAGCATCATGGGACATGGGAGGATTGCAGAGGGCCCCTTGCAGAAGTGGGTTCTGTCTTTCCAACACACTAATCCAGAGTCTGAACTCAGCTCATCAGGTTTGATCCCAAGCACCTTCATCTATTAAACCATCCCACTGGGCCCTAATTACATATTGTTTGTAACTTTCTAATAGTGGCTATTCTAAGTCATCATTGATAGGTTGATAATCAATCCAAGATGGAAGCAGCCAAATAGAGACCTAGCCAAGAGATATTGTAAGAAGGAGCAGCAAGGTCAAGGCCCTGTGATGGAAAAAAAGCCCTGACGTATTTGAAGAATGAAAGAAAGAAATTGGCTGCAGCTTGGTAGTCATGGTCCGGCTGGTACCACATGATAAGGTGGTACCAAAATATGAAATAATCAGCATGGATTTTGTTGAGGAAACAGAACAAATATGAATAGGCTGAGGCCAAATCATACAGGTTCTGGTGGGTAATACCTTTGGGATTTATTTTTGTTGCAAGGGGAATCTTGGAAAGATTTGAAAAAGGGAAGACACAATAAGATATTTAGAAAGGCTATTCTAACAACTAGGTACATGCACACACGCCTCTTAGAAAGGCAAATATTCAGAATACTAAGAGCACCAAACATTGGTGTGAATGCAAAACAATGGGAACTCTCGTTTATTGCAGACAGGAGTGAAAGGTGGCAGGCACGGTGACCTTTCTTTTCCCTTTCTTATGGATCAAAACACATTTGATCCAGCTGTTACACTCTGGCATTTATTGCAATGAGTTTAAGATTCACTTCACACAAAATCCTGAATAAAGGTATTGATAACGACTTCACTCATAATTGCCTAAATTTGCAAGGAACCAACATGCTCTTCAGATAATGAATGGATAAATAAATTGGTATATCTAGATAGTAGAATACCATCCAGTGCCAAAAAATGAATTTTCAAGGTTTTAAAAGACTCAAGAACGTGAGTATGCATATTATTAATCAAATGACACCATCAATAAAGGGCTCCTATGATGAAATTCCTATGAGATGATTCCCTGGGAAACACAGCCTGAGAAGTGGGGATTGGAGGAACGGATGGGACAAATGGAATATAGAGGGTTTTTAGGATAGTGAGGCTTCTGTATATTCTACCAGTGCATACTTGTCATTATACATTGATACAAATAAAGAGAGTCCTAATGTGGATGGTGGGTAGCCTTCTGGATGAGGCAGTGTAGTCCACAACTAAAACAGATGGGCCACTCTGGGGGGGTATGGTCTGTATTCCTCTCATTTTTATGTGAGCCTAAAATTGCTGTAGAAAATGAAGTGTTCTAAAGAATTTTACAGATTGCTCGGGCTAGTATGTGGGTAAAGAGTAGATTTCATGGGATACCCACAGAAAACAGGGGCCAGTGAGAAGATCCGACAGTTGGTCACTTAAGGGAAGTCTTACTTAGGCTAAGACTGGTGAGGTGATCTGTAGGATACAGTGCAGTCCAATATGAAAAGTGTTTGGAAGTGATATGGTGACAAAGTAAGTGTGGGAGATGAAGGAAAGGGAGTAAACATGTAGGGAACTTTATTCACTTATGCAACACTTGTATGTTTGTGAGTATATGTATGCATGTTGCATGTATATATAAGGTCATATGTCTATGAGGTATGTAGAGGCTAGAGGCTGATGCTGGGTGTATTCCTCAGTCACTCTCTCCCTTATATATTGAGACAGTGTATCTCAGCGAACTCAGAACTCATCACTTCATCTAGCTTAGCTAGCCAGCTTGCTCATGGAGGAGGGAAGAATCCCCTGACTCTGCCTCTCCAGTTCTGGGATTACAGTGGGCTGCCCACTTGATTCCAATCTTCATGCTTATAACTATCTGGTGAGCCAACTCCTCATCCCCAATGAGACTGTATAATCACTGTTTCCAATAATTGTGTGGGAAATGGTGTAGTTTACCAAGATGAGTAGAGGAGCTTCGAGTAAGAAAAGGAGATGGAAGGAGGGGAGGAAGGGAGAGGGGGGGGAGCGAAAGAGAGGGAGAGAGAGAAGCTGGAATTTGCAGATATATGAATTAGATTATTATGTATGAACAGATGTATGTATTAGTGATAGTGGTTTGGTATCAGCAGAATCAGAATACTCTTTATGCTCATGATACAGAAATCATCAGTTGAAATCAGGGTGAGGGGGTGGGATGGGTCAAGGGGCAAACTGAGGCTCTGGTAGAATGTCTCTGTGCTTCAGGTAGGAATGCAGAAAGTGACATCTTTAGAACCCACAAATGGATGTATTTCGGTGTCCCTGCTGCACGGAGGCTTGGTATAACAAAGACAAAAAGCAAACCAACAAACCAACAAACAAACCCGTGGTTCTCTCAATGGTAAATTGTTGGTACCCTTGGCAGAGCCATTTTGGGAAGTTAACTATCATGATGACTCACACATATGATGGAAGATAAGGACATGTCCCTGGGCAACAATCAGGCAGGTCAGAGCAGATGCCTTCTAGGGTAAGAGCTTGCTAGGCTTTCCTGGGAGCAGCAACAGCGTTTTCCCACCACAGGCTCATGGCAAGAGGGTCAGGCATGGTATTCACTGAGAATGAGGATGTCTCCAACATTTAAGGGGTAAAGGGAAGATGTGAACCAGTTGTCTCTGAGATATGGGGAGTAAATGAATTAGGCTTGATAGATTAATGGAAGTCTGGAGACTGGGGCCTGCCCGTCGAAATCAAGTCCATCCGGCACAACTACGAATGCTTCCCAGAAGATAGGTTTGATTAAGTGGATACATGCTGAGCCAAGTATTAAAGCCATCGATAAATGAAGGGAGGTGGCCGGGAGAGCTTAACATGGCAACAATTTGCAGGCTCAAGCCTTTCTGGGCCAGTGGGTTAGCGGAGAGAGAAAATAGCAAAACACCTGGAAGGATGCAGAGAAAGCACTGACTAAGGAACCTGGAGAGAATTAGGAAGAGAGTGAAAGTGTGTGTGTGCGTGTGTGTGTGTGTACATGTGTGTGCATGCATGTGCGTGCATGCAAGTATGTGTGCACGCGCTCACGCCACGCACATACACAAATGTGTTTGGCATTGAAAAGGTCATGCTGATGAAAATGAGGAAGAAAAAAGTCACTGAGCATCCCAGGGAGGTTAGTGTCACTCAGGTGGGTGTTCCAGATGAAGGGATGTACCAGTCAATGCAAGTTTGACAGTTCAGAGGACATGCAGCAATCGCTTAACCCTGATTAGAAAGCTATGAGGTGTCACTGCCGGAGTTGGTGGATAAGGTGGCCTGAGGGAAAACTTCATGGGCTCTGAGCAGCTCAAGGGATGGAGATAACAGGGTGTTAGAGACGCCATCTCTGAGGATGTTAAAGTTGTCATGAATGGCAGGAGATGCTATGGAGAGGAAGACAGTAAGCCAAGTGCTAAAGTCATCAATAAATGAAGCGGGGTGTCAGAGAGGACTGTAAGTGACAGCAAGTCAAATAGTGGGTGGTAAAGTCTGATGACTTGCACTTCAAAGAACCAAGGACTTTGAAGACGGAAGAAGAAGTGGCTTGGAGACGCCATGGAAACGTCTGCCTCTCCTGCAGACCCTTTAGTCTTATTAGAAGAAAATACAGCCTCTAGTTGAGAAGATTCTACGGCAAGTGATATATCTGGGGACAGTCTGAAGGCACCATGGGGGAACCAAATGTCACCCAAAGGTGTGATGGTTGAGCAGACTGGAAGGCGGCACCATGATGGTTACTCATATGAAGAAGACAGAAGAGGGTTTTCTTAGCAGAAGGCAACTTGTACAAATTTCTAAGAAAAATAATGACACAATTGAGAAAGCATGAAGAGCCATTACAGATGGATTTGAGATGAATACAGAAAGAGGAAGTATCAGAGCTAAGACATGGAGATTCTGGGATGCGAAGGAGCTGGGACTTGGGGAACCACCAGAGGCTTTCCACAGGCAAAAGTCGTGGTGTTTTAGAAATATCACCTGGCTTTAGTGTTGAAGGTCAAGGGATTAGAATCCACACTGGAGCATGGAGATTGGTCAGCCGGATGTTAGAATAGTTGGAAGGGCTTTTTCTCCTCGTGGGAAAATTTTGAATCCTTTTGCAAGTTTTTTGGAATTTGGGTGGACTTTAAGATTGAGTATTCTCACACGAACTTAAAAGATGACTAATACTAGTCGCTTGTTGAGAAGTAGACTAACTAATTCATGCTCCAAAAAGGGGCTGGGCATCCACTGTCACTGTAAAGAGCAAAAAAAAGGAGGAGAGGGAAATAGGGGCATTTTCTTCTCATTTGTTCTTTTCAGTGGGATTCTCATCAACAGAAGGACGGGAACGTAGAAGAACAATGCCCAAAAGAACAGTGCTTTTTAGGCTGCGGAGGAAAGAGGAGAAAGACATAAGTAGAATGGGCTTCTCTGGGCGCACGTGTGAGCAGGAGCCAATTCTGCTATTGTTGCTTTCCCATGCACTTCGTCAGAATTGTCCCTTGTAGAGCTGTCCTTATAGATTGTCACTCTTTGCTATTCTTTGCCTGGGGTAAATGTCTTGGATATTGACTCTTGATAATCATGTTTCAGGGGTCCTTTCTTTCTTCCACAGGACTCCAATCCTGGGGCCACCTTGGTAAGTAAACTATTAGAAGTACACTGCTAAGTCGGAGTTTTTTTAAAAAAAAATAAAATGAAAATTCAATCACAAACATCTTCCCAGGACATTACCAATGAAGGAATAAAGATGAAGTGTCACTTCAGAAATTCTTTCTGTGTTCCCTTTCAAGGTCAAGTCCAACATCGTTCCCTGCATTCAGTTTTCAGCGATTTCTCTCTCCCTGCACAGGATAGAGAGGACCCTGGGTTGTCCTCAGCCCTGAACACGGGAGATTGCCCTCTTGTGTCCAGGTGACCTGAAAGAAGGGAACCATGGAAAGAACATGGTTCAGTTGGAACCCTGAATGACCTTGGATCTTAGCCCTGAATCATAGAGATGGTGACAGAGGCTAAAAGAATCCAATACATGTAAGGAAGTGTCATGATTTGATCTGGCCCTATGTACCCCACTGATACCGCCTCTGGGACAGTCCCCATGAAAAGCATTGACCATCGTGTGGTATCCTTGGCAGCCTTCCACAGTGTCCTCTTCTCTGGGCATAGGGAAGTGCTCTATAGGGGTTATGAAAGAGGCCAGTGTCTCCCTTGGGCTGAGAGATAATTTCGCAGATACTGAAGCTAGTCACAATCCTCTTGTGGGACAAAGGATTCTAACATCTTCCCCCGGCTTCTGGTTCAGCATAAGTGCTACCTATAAGCAACAAAATAATTTTGCCTTTATTAATTCTCTTTGAGTACGTGCGTCTGGTGACAGACTCTGAGCTTGTCCAATTACAAAGTCAAGTTCTATAGACTTTGTTCTTGGAATGACATGACTTCGGACCTTTCCTAGAGTGACCTCTGCTCCTGGAGGCAATGTCTGTCTAACCCAAGAGCCATTTTTTAGTAGCTAAGATGACATTTGAAAAAAAAAAAGATGATTTATGTATATGAGTGCTTTGTCTACATATGTGTATCACATGCACACTTCATGCCTAAAAAAGTCAGAAGAGGACATCAAATCCCCTGGAACTAGAGCTATGGATGGTTGCGGATCATTATATGGAAAATGGGAATAAAACCTGGGTTTTCTGTAAAGGCAATAAGTGTTCTTAACCACTGGGTTGTTTCTCTAGCTCCTGCCAAGACACCATTTTGAAGCACACCTTTCTAGTGGCCCCCTAAAGTTTTAAACCCCTTCTTTGTATGCTGCTTCTGCCAGCCACATATTTCTTACTACGCCATTCATACATCTCAGCCTCACCTGTCATTCATGTAAGACACGTGGCACACTTCAGAGATTTCCCATAGAGCCCTACGGGCTCCCCGCATCACTCCACTGTATGTATCCGTACTCATCACATGGCATATTCCAACTGTGCCATGCCTACCCGTGGTATGTTACTTCTTCCCACCCTTCACGTGGCTGCATGCACTACTGCCACAGGGGCACGGGACGACAGCACACTGTGTCCTTAAACTTTGCAACTATATTTGACCATCCTTCTTCTGGAGTCAGTGCACCCAGGGCCGTCCCTGCCAAAATTATCGGGAGGGTAATGATGTCTAGAAAGGAATTAAAAGTTAAAAAAAAAATAGAGGGAGCGAGGACGCGAGGGAGAGAGAAAGAGAAACGATTTGGAAAATATCTGCAGGATTTGAAAACAAATGTATGATATTTGATCTGTCCATGATCCTTTTGCGGCACTCATGTTGCTAAATACTGCTTGATGGGGGAAATATTTGGCAAGAGCTGTGAGTTTTATTTAGAGTTTTGGGGGAGTTGGGAGGGAAGTTTCTGAATTGGGAGTAAGCGAGATTGGCCAGGAGAAATAGAGGGACTAGGAGTGGAAGGCTTTAGTGGAAACGGTACCAGGGCCCCCTCCCCATCAGCTCCATCAGTGAGTACCAGTCCTCTGGAGAGGGAACTAGCCTTTTTATTCATGCTGGCTCAGAAAACCTGCTTTGTCACTTGCTTTCCCTGAACTCACCTGTAGGTGGCACCTTCCTGCTGACTGTTCTAGCTACCAAGCAACCATTTCTAGTATCCTCATCAGAGGCATTGTGGAAAGAGTCACTGGGGGTACTGGGGTCCTCCTCTGTTCTATTTCATTCGGTTTGTTTTGTTTTTGATTCTGGGGAATGGACCCAGGGGTTCTTGTATGTTAAGCAATTGCTCTGGCATGTAAGCTCCAATGTCCAGACCATAAATGTGGCTGGTTTTGAAGCCCCAGCTCCAAACCTTCTTCAAGATTGGTTTCCTGGACCCCTTCCTTGACCCAAGACAACTCCTCAAGGCTCTGTCAGCACTAAGACCCTGGACCCTGTGGTTTACCCATTCACCATTGCAGATGCAAAACTGCCATGTTCTTCACCAAGGTGGCTATGAGTCTGCTGTTTAAGGGTCAAAAATAGTCACCAATAACAGCACATTACAGTTGGAAAAGATGCTAAGTGATAAAACATTACAGCTGATTGTGGAAGATATTAATGATCATACATGATGGTTGGGAGACTGCAGAAGCAAGATGAAGGGTGTGTGTATTTGTTAGAACTGTCAGGGAACAAGAATTGTCACAGGGAAATATATATGTTATAGAAGTATTATTTTATATAAGAAAGAAGAAAGAGGAGGAAGGGAGCCTGAGTTGTGCACCTGGCACAGTGGTGTCACCCTTTCTCTCTGTACAGGCACGGGCTCCCAGAGGAGGCACCCTCCGGCGTAGATGCCATGAACCCTCAGCTCTTCTGGTCCCTGTAGTTATCAAGTGGTACTGCCTGGTGCCAGTGTGTTCCATTGCCGCTCCAGTGCTGTGTGAACCTGAAACAAGGGAGCAGGACTTACTACTAATGCAGACATTTCTGTGAATAATTCCCCGAGCATGAGATTTACGCGTACTGAGCAGTGGCATGGAGCCCTGGGCTATTCTGTGGGGATGGTGGCTTTTGGCCTTCTACTCCAAGAAAGGCTAGGAGTGAGAAAGGATGAACTCGTGATGATGGAAAACACAGTGAAGAGGCTGGTCTCTTGTGATTATGCCTTCTATGCTACGTCCATCCATCCTCTAAGGATCGTCCCTTACCGTTTGCCTCCTGGGTACTATTCTCTCTCTGTCTCTCTCTCTCTCCCCCCTTTCTTTCTCTCCTCTCTGTGCTTGTGTGTGTGAAAGAACTAGGGCAAATACCTGATAGCTTTTATCTTATTGTCATGGACTCTGGGACTGAATCGTCCTGAGAGTACCCAAATGTCACAGTTTTATTGTAGATAGCCGAGACAAGAGGTTCAGCAACTTGGCTAAGGTCACAGAACAAACCAAGAGCTGAGATGGGTCTCAGGACCCTCCTGGGACAGGCCATGCTGACTTTGCCTAATTACCCAGATCCATCCCAATGTGAAAGAGAGTCCCTGGCCGGCGCTCCACCAGCATTCCGGAACCTAGCTGTAAATTCTGAGCCCTGCAGCCACTCTGCTCTGACATTTGTTGCGCTTTACTGCCAAATGCTGCTGCTCGGGAGATGCCATCTCCGGAGGGAGAAATTCTTGAAAGAGACACCCTTTTCCCCCTTCCCAAATTAGGAGTTAATTAGTACCAAAATGTGCGTGGAGGGGGTAGTCTTAACTGGCCTCGCAAGGGCTTCCCAAAGCAGAAAAAAAAAAAGATGCCTTCTTTCAGAAAGGCGCCTAATTGTGTTCGCATCTCTGTTTGGAGAAGGGAGTCTCTTGGTCTGGGCCAGGCACCCTCAGGGACGGATCTGTTAACTCGCTGTCACCTCCTTTTGAGATAGTATCATCTTGTAACCCTGAGCAATAAAATGAGTAATTGTGGGTCTTTTGAAGCCAGGCCCTATACCCAAGCCAGTTTGTTTACCCTGGAAGACCTTGGTCAGCCCGTCACCCTGTCCCTTGTGCATTTGCTGAGAGACCTCCTCCAGTTCCCCCTTCCTCACTTTTTCAGGGGTACCCTTTCCTCCTTGATCACTTGGTGTTTGTTCTGAAAGCACCACAGTTCAGAAGTAAATTTCTTCACCCTCAATGTCTAGATCTCATACTGGGGAAGCTTTTCCTTCTTGGGAGTTTGAAGAAGGCCATTTCTGTAAGTTAGAAACGCAAACTTCCTAGAAAAGTAGCCAGGCTCCTAATTCCATTCTCAGCCCCTCCCTAGCTGTCCCTCAGGGCAGCTGGGAGCTGTGTGTGCTGAGGGGTGGGGGCTTGGTGGTGGCGGTTGGGGGGGGCGAGTCCAGGGGGGTTCCTGCCGGGCACAACGGTATTTGTGTTGCTCAGAATTTAAATGAAGGTCTCAAAAGACAAAACTAATGAAGATTTACTGAAGCTGCCATTGTCTGATAATTCAATACCAGCTCATTATTAGAACCACATTTATTGAGGTTTAATCGCTATGAAGCGGGCGGCTCTGGCACAGCTGTCAAACCGCACGCAATGTGTTCTTAATAATTAATCAGTATAGTATCTTGTCATCCTGACGTTCATCCTGGGCATGGGTGTGTTTTTAAAGAGATGCTCGGAGTCTGGTTTTGGAACTTGCTGGTCTTTTGTTTTCAATAACTTGCTCAGATCCAAATAAATAAACAAATAAAGCAAGGAAAGGAGCGGATTCCTCTTAGATTCTACCAGTGCACCCTCATGGTGGGGAACAGAACCTGGAATGTGATTGAAGCCAGGATCCAGTACTGAGTCACTGCTTATATTTGGTGTTTAAAAAACAAGAACAAGCCTCCGATCCCCACTCCTACTCCCTACCCCATACATTTGGGATTTATTTTCCTTTTGTGGAATCTGCAGGCACCCAGGGATGGCGGGGCAGTTCTGCCCATGAAGCTGCCGGTTCAACATATCATAGATACCAACACATGGGGACACCAGGCAAAACTGGATCTTCCCTTTTCTCTCCTCCTTCCCTTCCTTCCTTCCTTCTTTCCTACGTCCCTCCTCTCTCCCTCCTTTCTTTCTTTCATAGCATCTTTTCTATCCACTTTAAAGTGGGGTGGCTGTACTAAGAAAGCTGTAGTCTTTTGAAGAAGTCCTCAGGGTGAAACTAGATGGATGCTGCTTTCTCCACCTGGACTGGGAAAGGACAAGGAAGAGCTGGAAGGGGTCAGTTGATATCACCCAGTGGATGCTCTTTTTCATCCTGCCGGTGACTTTCAGAATCCTGGAACTAGGCATTATTAATTTAATATCGAGTTTATCTGGGGTTGCTATGTAGTGGGCAGGTCTAGACTGAATGAGCGTGATTTGAAATTTGGACTTCAATGCTAGGTGTTTGATCTCAAGAAGTCATTTGCTATAAGTTTCAGGCTCCTCACAAGATGGAGTGGTGTTGGTAACTGCTGCATAGGTTCTTGTGGAGGGCGGGTAAAATGATTATAGCAAGAACATGGGGCTCCAAAAGGGGGTCGGGTGACTACTGATGGTGAGTCAGTCCCTTTATCCTGTTGTCCCTCCTTTCTCCAGCCTTAGAGTCTGCAGGCATGAGGGTGTGGGGCTCTAGTCTCTTAGTGAGTTTACGACAGTCAGAGAAACCCCCTCCCCCAAGGCAACTGAAGTCCTGTGTTAAACCATTCATCTTCTCTCCCTACTTGGCCCGAGGCTTCATTCAGTGCCTATTCTGTCCCTTGGGGGAATTTTGATAATGTTTGAAGACATTTTCGGTTATGACAACTGTGGAGGGGATGGCTCGTGGATGTCTAGGAGGATAGAAGCAAGAGATGCCATGAAACATCCCACAATGCACCAGCGTGCAGGGTTAAAGAATGCCCCATCCCTAGATGCAGTGATGAGGTTGTGAAAGCTCACTCTTCTCCCAGCTAGGGGGCGCTAATGATGGTGCTGTCCTCTGGAAGGGTTATAAAAGGATGTGCAATTTGCAGACAGGGAGACACTGGCACACTACACCAACACAGAAAGCACCATCCCGTCTGCTAACTGCATAGCTGGCTATCGTTTCCTGGGAATTCACCAAAAGAAATGAGGACACTCTCTTCTACCCCAGCTCTACACTTTATGCTGGGGCTGCTTTTTTTCTGGCCAGATAACAGGATTTTAGTGTCCCCCAGTTTCCTCATGAAACCTCCCAGGGTTCCTGGCTCCCCACCAAGCCTAAAGCAGCTTCCTGGGACCACTCACCTCTCCGTTTGCCCTTATAGAGACCCACATTCTAAGTTTAGCCTCTGATCTCGACAGAGGGCTATGTGACCACCGAGTGCCTTCAGAGAGAACCTTATGTGTTGGATGTTATGCAAGGTGACGTACCATTCTTACTTTGTCCCTTAGGTGATGGTGGCAGCCATAAGTACTGTGCTCCAAAAGCTACTCTCCGTATGCTCCTGTCTGCTGCCCTAACCAGATTATCTGGGAAATGATTGTCTGCGGTAGAGGTTTCTGCTCGGGATGAAATTCTAGGATAAAAGGAAACGGGCGCATCTTACTTTTCTGTAGGCAAATTAGGCCCAAGACCATCTCTCCTTCAGGGAGTCTGCCTAGTGCAGGTTCAGAGGGATAAACCAAAGGGCAGACTGTAGGACCTCTGGACACACAGGTAGCTGCAGCTGGAGGCAGAGAGAAGGAGGGAGGGGTGATGGTAGCTGACCTGAAAACCGAAAAGACCGAGCAGCGTGTTCCTGAGGGATCTTTGTAGCCACAAGCTTGGATATAACTGATCATAATGAGGCTTTGCTCCCCCTCTGTTTTCAGAGGCCTTGGTTTGAGTGAGAAATGGATGATTGCCTCTCTCATCCTATCGTTTACTGTATTTTAACTCGATAGAGTGTCGTATATCTATCCCAAGTATATAGGGCCATCAAATCTCCATTCCTCTCTCCCAGACCTAACAAGATGCATGCGAGGCAGGAGACTAAATATTCTCTACAGATAAGGAGAAAGGCTGAGAAGGACAATGGAAATGGGATGACAATTGTGAGCCACCACTATACTTGACTTCAAGTCCAAGTTCTTGTTTTTTTTTTTTTTTTATATTTTTTGTTTTGTTTGAGACAGGATGTCATGTAGCCAAGGCCAGCCCTGGATTGGCTGTGTAGCCAAAGGTGACCTTGAATGCCTGATTCTCTGGCCTCTACTTCCCAAATGCTGGGATTAACGGAGTGAATTGTCAGGCCAGTCTTCTAAGAATGTCTGTTCTGACCTCATGCCTCCCGGCATCACTGATTCTTGCTACTACCTCCAGCCCCCATTGTGTTCAGAACAAATTCAACCACATTCGATGACAGAAGTCAGGGCATGACAGATCCATGCTCTCTACACGGGACAGCACGTGAGGCAGCTCATGTGACACCACAGTCACTATTCCTCTCTTCCTCTCAGACCAGGGGTTTCCAGTGTTTTACTGCAGGGCCATGAATCCCTCTAAGATTGTGATGAGAGCCCCGGGGTCTCTGACTAGAGAAACATTCAGATATACGTGTTTGCATGTGATTTTAGGGAGGTCAGAGACTTCCAGCAGATTGCACACATGAGGGCAAGGCAGCGCCACTGTCAGAAATCTGGTCTGAATGCATCATCATTTTCTCATAACCCAGAGAAGCACAGAGGCATGGGATCCATGGAGAATGAAGGAAGAGTCTGAGGGGCCTAATGTCTATGCTTTGGAGATGGCATTCCAAGTGGCACTAGGGAAAAGCTGGAAGGCATTAGGAATCGTACAGATGTCGCCAGAGAGGAGATGTTGGACGAGCCAAGTGGACGTGATGAGTCCTGCCTGGTGCTGGCAGAGAAGCCAGGCCACAGTAAGCTACCTGGAGAATGCATTGTGAACCCTGCACGTAGAAACAATCAGAGGCAAGAATTCTGGCAGATTCTGGCATAGTCCTATTCAAGAGAGTAGGAAAGCATTGGGGATGGGGCTAAATGAAACCGTGTGGAGTCACAAATTGTTTTTCTCAGAAAAAGAAAAGATTTCAAGTAAGCCAACTCTGTATCATTCCTATGGATGCTAGGATAGCAAGCTGTCACCGTAAATGGACAGCTCCTAATTCTCGGAAGAGTGGCGAAGAGCAGAAGACCACCTTGGGATAGACCCCCCACACTGGCGTGGTTTAGATTTGTCAAAAGCTCTAAGACCTGGGGAGTCATACTCAGTACAGACTTACTGAATATAAAACCTTGGGTCTATAGTCCCCAGCGTAGCAGCCCAGGGTTTCATAGCAAACAGGCCCTGGTCTTTGTCTTTCATTTAAAACCCTGCGGTGGGGAGGGATGGAGCATTATTCTCAACCACTGCAGGCTCGTTCCTCGGCTTAGATGGGAGCTGGTCCCCTCACACAGGCTAGAAGGAGGCCTTTGGAAGCAGGCATCCTGGAAGCCTAGTTAGGTTTCAAAACTTAGGTAAGCACTGCATTCCGTAAGGGCATCAATTAAGTCCCCCCAAACACACAGAAGCATCAGAATTCACAGCGTGTGCTTTACAAGGGCAATAAAATTTTACACGCAGCTGAGTGAAATACTGAATACAGCCAATTATCCAGCAAAATAAACTGATGGGAGAAAAGAGTGGCTATATTTGGCTCAGACTTAATTATTTTGCATCTGAACTTTTCAATTCCATGTAATAAAATTCCATTCTGCCCTTATTTCCTGGTTAAGTTACTTAATCTCGACTCTGGTAACCGAGCCCTTGAGTGGAGTAGACTGTCCAACGTCAGTGGTAAGAAAATGCGAAAGGTTTGACATCAATTACAACATTACACACAACATAAAATTTAACAACTTGAATCAGGCTTTCATTGCTCTTTAAAGAGACCGTATGGTTTTTTAAGATCTAAAAATTAATCAGTTTCGAGGTCTTGTACCTTTTTGGAAACTCCTAGATTTTTACTCTTAACTCGGGATATAGGAGGCCGTCTCTGATTCTGTTATGATCTCTCCTTTTCTTTGAAAAAAAAAAGGCAATTTAATTTCTTTAATTTGATTTGCCCTTTAATTGCAGATGGATGGATATAGACCTCATACTGCTTTTCTGAGTAGGGAAATTGTGGGGAGACCACGGGGAAATGTAACGATTTCACATTTGGCCACAGCGAGGGTGCTCTGGACATCAGGAAAGATTTGAGTGCCCATGTCACAGAATCTGCATTCCATTGTCTCTGACACCAGCTCATCTCATAAAACACCACATGTAATTCAGAGTCGAGCCAAATGACCTCGGTCCTTTTATAAGTTTGTTTTCCATAGGTCAGTGCTGAGGTCAAAGGCAGAGTGACTGGGCCATGGGGCAGCAGCTGGGGATTAGGGCTAGATGTGAAGCTGAGCCTGGGGAAAGTTGGTCTGCTGCTTTCTGCCTCTCTCAAGGCTACAGTGTAGGAAGGGAGAGCATGAGTGGATACGACACAGGGGTATGTCCTCTCTGCATCGGTATTCGCAATGACGTGGAGCCTGGGCCAGCATCACATGTGCGAATGACTCTGTTGATGATGCGCCATCCTACTCTCTTCCCAGTGCTGGCTTGAGTCTCTCTAAAGAATGGCGTGGATTAAAAAGGTTTTGATAGGCATGGGGCAAATACTGTGTGCTTTGAGGGAAAAGACAGGTGGACAAGTGTATGCTGGGGACTAAGTGACCACAGCACGGTCCTCTCAGGATCCGCCCTGCAGCATCTTATTTCTGGGGTTTTCCTATGCCCACTCTGGAAGGCAGGCATTGTCTTTGTGACAGAGCTTCCTCTTGCAGTTGATCACCTCCTTGGCATGGCATTGTTACCAAAATATGTCTGGCAATAGCATTTGCCCTAACATGTTTCTGTGTCTTGGTCAAGGGGTGCTTTAGAAATCCCAGCAATTGCTTTGCCTCTCTGACTTCTGTATTCTTTTATGAAAGACTCAGGATAAAAGCTTGTTTGTTAGATAATGGTCACATGCTGTGACGTAAAGTGACTCACTTGGTAGAGTTGGATCTTCCGTGTCCCAAGTCCAGGAATCAAAGATCAGGATTGGGGTAGCATCTTGTTTTGGTCAACCTCAATTTTATATGGAAAAGTTTGACATGGCCCAGTATGCTGATATCAATCAGACACCCGCCTTCTTTCTAGGATATGCCTCACAGGCAAATCAGACAGGCCAGTCTTCTTGGCTTCTAGTCCTTGGGACATTTTAGAAAATGAATTTCCTGTAGCAGAGCAAGGATGAGAGTCACCATGGCTAGCACTAAGACTAATCATGTTAGAAAGGTTTGTATCATCTTATAAAAGTGTGATATAGACTTTTAAGTTTGAATCCTTTAATATATAATCATCTTCATATACACACAATACACACATATTATACACATACACACTCACACATGCTTTTATACAATACTTTCATAAAGCATACACATACAGACGGGCGGTGGTGGCACAAGCCTTTAATCCCAGCACTCAGGAGGCAGAGGCAGGCGGATCTCTATGAGTTCGAGGCCAGCCTGGTCTACAAGAGCTAGTTCCAGGACAGGAATCAAAAGCTACGGAGAAACCCTGTCTCGAAAAATACCCCCCCCCCAAAAAAAACAACAAAAAAAGCTATACATACACAATATATGCAAGTGTGCACATACATACACACAATATATACATGCACACACGCATACATGTACACACAATACACACATGTGCATATAATCACATAATATACATATGCACACATACACGCACATACACAATATGCACATATGCACATGTAAATATGAACATACATACACACAATATACACACATACATGCACATACACAAAATACACTCATATGTACATGTAAATGTGCAGATACATACACACAATATATACATGTATTCACATTCACATAAAATACACATACACACATGAAGATGTGCATATATATACACACACAATATACAATGCAATATACACAATAGATACATAGAAGCATACGCACACATATACACAATATACATATATACATAACTACATACAAATGTATACAATGCACACATATACACACATGCATACATACACATGTATAAATAATGCATACATATAAACAAACACACGTGTATGCAAATGAACACAGGAACATACACACATAATTACAGGACTTGCAATACACATATTTACATACATGCATACACACTTTTAAATCTAGGTTTTGCACTGAAAAGCATTTTAAGAGAAGTTTTATTTTTATAGCTAAATTGAACAGGAATTACAGAAAGTTCCATGTACCCCTGCTTCTACATGCATGTTTTCCCCTGCCATCATCTTCAGCACATGGTGGCACACTGGCTACAAGTGTTGATTGTACACTGATATCCATGTTGCTCAAAGTCTACAGTTTACATTACCCTTGATGATGTTTGTCCTATTGTTTTTGATGAGTTAGTGACAACCTGTAGTCACCAATGGAGTTTTTTATTTAGGCAATTTGGGCAATACCAACCTTCTCAGCTAAAAACAGTGCATGAAAAGAAAGAAAATTTGCTACATCAACTATTTTAATTAAAAGTGTAAGATATGAAGTTATTGACATTCTTCTTGGGATTCTATTAAATCCTCTTGAACTAAATGAACAGGGACAGCAATGGGGCTATCTTTTATAAAACATTTAATCCACAGCTGGGAGAAGCAGAAGCAATGGAACATTTTTATTGCTTGCTTATCGCAAATCCCCCACATAATTTTATGAGAAAGGCCATTAAACTTGTAGCCACTACACGATCTTTTTCCTTGGACCATTTCTGAGACAACATTGGTTTTTCACACTTCTTTACATTTCAAACATTAAGAAGGCCCTAATCAATGCTCTTCCATAAAAAGCAAAGGACTAGGTTTCCCATCATAAAACGTTATGTTGTTTACACAAAAACTGCAGTGAACCCCATAAAACTCTAGTATTTCCCAGTGGGGTCCTGGAGGGCCACTTGGCCATGGTAGGCGCCACACTGGTTCCTAATGCTGACACAAAGTTGACGGCTTAAGGAAGGCCTCGGGATCCAGCCATTACTAATCAGGCTTTTCAAGGGTAGCATGCCAAACAGGCCTGAGAGGAACACCTCCAAGCAGCTAGGAAAACAACCTGAGGTGGAAAACTGACACCCAGATGGTGTCACGTGGGTCAGTTTGTCATCATTTCCATGCTTTAGAGCCTAGAGGTCACACCACATCTAGCTGGTACCCCTTTAGGTGGTAGCCATTTTCAGGATGAGTCTTCTGAAGGTCAAACGTCTTCCCAGAAAGGGATTGTTTACTGGTACCCCACTTTCCTATCAATTGCTTGTTCTTTCAAAATCTTCCATTAGGTGTCAGCGACTCTTAGAATATTAATGGCGAAATAGTCAGCTTAGCTTCTGAATGCTAAATAAGAAAATCAAGCCCAGATGCTTTGACAAACCAAGTCATCGGTTCTTTTGAAATGATTGCCTCCCTTGCTGCAAATCGGAAACAATATTGAAAAGTTAGGCACATTGACACTGCCGAATATAAAGTTTGGATCCTTGCAATCACTGATAAAATAACTTATTTATTTTTTTTTAATCTATCTGTCTCTCTCTAAAGAATGTTTGTGCAAAGAATACTTTTGCAAATAAGGATTTGTCTTTTCTTTTCTTTCTTTCTTTTTTTTTTTTTGACAGAGATGGATAGGGTTTCTCTATGTAAATCCAGCTGTTCTGGAACTAACTGTGTAGACCAGACTGGTCTTGAAATGAAAAGAGTTTCTCCTGCCTCTGCCTTCCTAGTGCTGAGATTAAAGATGTGTGCCACTACCACCTGGCAATGATTTTCTCATTTATATTTTTATTGAAAAACTTTCTGCATAATATATTTTGATCATGGCAACCTAAGTGGAACTTGCTTTTGTTGTTTTGCTAAATGTGCATGTTGTCAAACAGCCTTCTGGATCTATAGGTTTATGCCAATAGATTAGTGCTGCTCCCAACGTCAGCTAGAGAAACTTCTTTCTGAGGGGGACATGGTTAAAGGAGAGAACTGCTCAAGGTACCAAGAATAAGTGACTGGCTGAGTCAGCCCTTAATGAGACACCTCTATGGCTCAGGGAAGATAATGTAAGAGGGACTAGAAATAATGTACGTGCCAGAGAATGGGGAGGAGTGTTATGAAACACTGTCTTCTGCACTTGACATGGCCATCCCACTCATGAAAACATGGACATCCCACTCATGAACACATTACCATCCCACTCATGAATTGGGAATCCCATTCATGAAGACATGTTTATCCCATTCAAGAAGACATGGCCATCCTACTCATGAAGACATGGCCACCCCACTCATGGAGACATAGCCATTCTGCTCATGAACACATGGCCACCCCACTCATGGAGACATGGCCATCCTACTCATGAAGACGTGGCCACCCACCTCACTCATGGAGACATAGCCACCCCACTCATGAACTCACAGCAGCTATGGCTATTAGCATAAGACCTGCACAGTGTCAAGCCAACAGGATCAGTCAACAATCCAGCAGGTTACACTAATTGAACTCAGTGGGTTTAAAAAAAAAAGTAGGGCTAGAGTAGGGTGGGAGGAGAGGTCATGAAGATGGGAGGGGAACAAATTGGGACTAGAAGGGAAGTGGGAAATGAATAGGATCAGGATACTTTGTATACATATTTGAAATTGTCAGAGAATAAATAAGAGACGTTTGAAAATTTCTAGGTCTGAGAAAATGGCTCAGAGGGCAAAGTGCTTGCTGAATAAGCATGACACTTCATTCTAATCTCTAGCTTTTACATAAAGAAGCTTGAAATGGCATTGCCTACCTGTACCATCAGTTCAGAGAGGCAGAGACAAGCAGATTCTGGTAGCTCACTGGCCAGCCAGTTAGCTGAACTGGTAAAGTCTAGGCTTAGTAAGAGACTGTCTCCGAGAACAAGGTGCAGATTGAGGAAGACATCTGGGCATCAACCTCTGGGGTGATGAACAAATATACACAAACCACACACACACACATACACATACACAGAGAGAGAGAGACAGAGACAGAGACAGAAAGACAGAGAGAGGGAGAGAGAAACAGAGACAGGCATATATGCATATATAACACAAACACGTGAGAAAAATCCACCTATATGCTTAGTTTTGCCTTCTCATTTAACCTCTATTTTTCTTTAGCCCCTTCCTGGTTATGTGGGTGGCAGGCACACAGATGTAGTAACATAGCAACATCTTTGGACCACCTAAGACAAGAAGTTTGTATCCTGCATTGTATGATTCTATAATGTCTAAATGCTGCAGACATGGGGAACAAATTTAGTATGGAGGCCTTCTGCCTCAAGAGCCCTTCCATGACTGCTATTATGAGGTTCAAGAGGTATAAAGTACAAAGGGAGAGAGAACCAAGCCTAGATTTCTTTAAGAAAAGTTCAAAATCTTGTTGGGTATACATGTACAGTAATGAGTCACACAGGGTCGCAGATTATAGGGTATTGTTAATAAGTGGTTTCCTTGGGTGACTTGGGACTTGTTTAAGGCCTTGAAAGGTAAGATTTGACTGGGCAGAAAAAGGGAAGAGAATTTTGAAGACCAGGTAGATCATGTAACAGAGAGATGGAGCTTAAAAACCGAAAGCTAGTTTAGGGTCAGATTATAGGGAATCTTGATGACAATCTAAGGGTTCTAAAGAGGCTGAAGTAGATATTTGTTAATCCTTCTTGTTCTTCTTCTTTGTCTTCTTCCTTTCCCCTCCTCTTCTTTTTCTCCTTCGTCTCCTTCTTCTTGCCCCCTTCTCCTCTAAGACAATATTTCAAAAATTATAAAAAGGAGTTCTATCTGGTCTATTGTGTTCTGAACACCCATCCCCATTCTTGGTGCTGGATAGGTGGCTGATGACATGGTTATACGTTTCCAGAGACCTCACTGGCTAGCAGAACAGAGCAGCGCATCCAGATATTTTACAAAGCACCGGCAAAAGGCAAAACTAGCGCCATGTACAGAAACCCAAGGAAACTGGAGGAAATCTGAGCATAATGTGATTAGCTTAAAGGGACAGAGGAAGAGAAGACTGTGTGAGTCTGGCTCAGTAGTACAATGGGCCATTGCAGAGACAAAGTGGAGAAACAAGTTGCGGGAACATTAGCGGCTAAAGCTGGGGTCTTTGGGCTATGTTAAGTAATGTTGACTTCTGCTATAATCAGTATAAAGGAAGAGTTCTCAATCATTTCAAGCCATCAGCAGTTCTCAGAGGGCATCTAGACTTCAGCTTGAGGGCATGTCTCTAGGACATGTCTAGCAAGTTTTAAGGAGGTACTGAGCTTGCTGGTCTGAGGCTCATACTACTCCCACAGCTACTGATGACTGGAGGCAAACCTGCAAGCAGTGGTCTAGATTAAAAAAAGCAATGCTGATCTAACTATATAGAAAAACTGTTGTTCTCAGGGATAAATTCACCATCCCAGGTTTCAGGGCCACAGTTCGGGCTCTTACTTCTAGTGTCTCTGTGAAGGAACGTCCTGGATCACCCGCATCTGTTTTTATTAAAATCTCACCCTTTATTAGAAAATGATGGCACACGCCTTTAATCCCAGCACTTGGGAGGCAGAGGCAGGCGGATCTCTGTGAGTTCGAGACCAGCCTGGTCTACAAGAGCTAGTTCCAGGACAGGCTCCAAAATCACAGAGAAACCCTGTCTCAAAAAAACAAAAACAAAAACAAAAAAAAAGATAAAAAAAAAAAGAAAAAAAAAAAAAAAGAAAATGATATTTGCACTTGCCCAACCATAAAGTGTACATGTAAGGACTAACATTTTCTATTTGCAAGCATTTTTACTGCATCAGGGAATAAGAACGAAATTCTTAATTTCAAGTCTACAGCTTTGGAGTTCTTGAACACAACCCTGGTCCTTCTCTAATTGGATTTATACTTTAAATAGGCTCCATGCTTCTTCCAAGACACAGAAAGACAGGGGCTTCTAGTCACATGACCTGCAGCAAGACTCTCGAATGCAGTCATTCAGGTGTGAGCTTATTTTGGTCATTTGGGGATGGCAAACTTGAAAGTCTAAGAGAGCTAGGCATCAGAAGACCGTTTCTTCCCTGCCCCCTCCCCCCATTTTTAAATCCCCTTTTGGTAAGAGAAAAAAAATTGGTGGAGTTAGTTATTTGGCAGTGCATTCTTGAGGCTGGAAACTTAGGGTTCTTTGCCAAGCTTCCTAAAAATAATCTTTCTTTAGGCGAGGGCCATCTCAACACGAGCCACATTCATTTGAGGCACGACATAATTCGTAAATGTAATTGCCTCTTCTCCGAGGATTTCAGTTGCAAGGAAACGAAGAACGTGGAGTTATGCTTTTTGCAAAGCTTGGAGCTTGTCCTTGGTTGGTTGGTGTGTGTGTGTAACAATGAGTTCTTCATGAGATGACACCATGGCAGTGGGTGGTGAAAACTGATACCTGGCAAAGAGACAACGAAATTATACAATACCAAAAAAGTCAATTGTTTTCCTTTTTGCTAATTAGGTCCTCTGAGTGGAAAGTGGTGAGGATGAGGCCAGCTGCTGCCTTGTGTTCTCTGACCAGTTTTCGTGTCCTTTTAGATTCTGGGTAACGTTGTTGTAAGTGGAGGCCTAATGGCTACCAGAGCAGTCCATAGGATGGTTAAAGTTATGGATGGGGCTGGGAGCGCTTGGTGGCAGCTCTATGGTCTCTATGGTTGTAGCTATGCTAAGATTCTGGCTTTCCCTTGGGCTTGGGCCAGTAAGCATGACTACACCCTGTTCTTGCTTTTCTCCCATCCCTGCCCTGGGAATATTTGCACACTGCTTTAAAACAGTGCAGAGGGCACAGGAGACTTTTCTCCTTTTCCATTTTATGGAAAAAGATTTTTTTTTAGTTTGTATTTGATGTGTGTATGTGTATCTGAGTGTACATATATGGACCATATGCATGAAGATGCCCTTGGAGACCAGAAGAGGGCATCAGATCTCTTGGAACTGTAGTCACAAATGATTGGAAGGTGTTTGATGTGGCTGCTCTGAAGTGAACCCAACTCCTGGGCAAGAGCAGTAAGTGCTCTTAACTGCTGGCTGAGCTAACTCTCCAGCCTCCTGCCTGAACTCTTTACAGAAGGATTTTGCCAGCTTTGGATCTGACATGAATATGATATAAATTGGGTTGTCCTCATCTTACAGGTGAGGACATGAAAGGCATCGAACATCAGGTACATGGTAACTCACTGAGACAGGAGTAGAGATTTGTTTCAAATCTGGTCCAGTCTTTCTCCTAAGCTCAGCCATCCTCACCATGGAGCAAAGAGGGGCTTTAAATGGCGTTTCCCTGGTGGGTGATTTCCTGGAAAGGATGCTAATAATTTTAAGAATTGTCTAAGAATGTACTGATTTGTGTTCTTTCAGCTTTCCCTCCATCTTCCACAATAATCATATATTACTTTTCGGAGAGTCACAGACAATCCTTATGATGGCTTTTATGTATCAAGAAAGAGAGTGATTGCAGGGACCAAACCCATGTAGCGAATGTCAGATCGACTAGGAGGATGTAGTTTTGGTTCCAGAAAAGGCAATCTGTAAAGCACTGCACTACATGGTACATTTGCCTGTGTTCACCTTAACTTCTGCCTGACAAGAGAAACCTTAGGAGAAGTGAGCCACAGGATTTGTTTCCAGTACATGAGCCAACTAAGAACTAAGTTTTAAAACACATGCAGAATTCATGCCAACTAGCAATGGAGGGTGAAACACACACACTCACACGTATACACACAAATACATACAACAGAGAATTTTTACTGGGTAAGTCACAGAAATACAAAAAAATCTATAAATATTCAGTAAAAATATAAAATATCTCAAATTTACTAGAATGAATAAAAACAATAAATATCATTATATGCTCATCCATTTGCCAAAAAAGTAAGAATCTGACCTAACCACGCATTGTATGTAAAGATACGGAAAATGAGGAAATTATCCATGGCTAGCAAACCTGTAACTTGGTACAGGAGTTTGGTACGGACACTAGAGGAAGTTCCCTGCAAGTGTCTCTGGCAACATTAACAAGTGTGTCCACAGTAGCATTATCTATAATAGAAACAACATGGGATCCACTATTTTCTACTGGTGTATCATCCAACAGATAAAATAAATTATAAATGGACAATTCTTGAGATTCATTAGGAGAAAAAGGAATTTTTTTCAAATAGTGGGTTTCAGTATTTTTATACAGACAAATTCATAATTGATGCCTTATATCAATTACTATTTATTTACCATATGTGTGAAAGAAAAAAGATATGCTGAGACACACCCATCAGCTTTCTGGTGTGTTTGCCTCTGCAGAGGAGAAAAGACCATAGATCAGGAACTGAGAAGTGATCAATCGTAGCTCTAACGTTTTCTGCCCTTCAAACACAAACAGTCCCTTTGCTTAGCTTTGCTCACCTAAAAATGGCAAACTGTGGTAAGTCCAGGAGGTACATGTTCAAATCCCTCCTCAATGCTTTCACTATAATCTGAGTATTTGTGTTCCCTCAAGATCCATGTGTTGAAATCTAATACATATGTGGAAGCTAGGAGTCAGGACCTCTGAGAAGTGGTTAGGTCATATGCTGAGTTCTAGCCGTGACTAATCCTGTAATGAGGACCAGAGAGTTGCTTGGTCCCTTCAACCACCTGAGGAGGCTAGGACGTATCAATATGATCAAAATGGAGGGACCTCATCAGACACTAAACCTGCTGAGTCCCCGGTCTGGAGCATACCAGTCTCCAAGAACAGTGAGAAACAACCAGAAGTATGTCATGATACTCAGCATACCATGACATATTTGATGAAATATTCATAGACCTCGATTACACAATTACCTTAAACTATAAAGTCCTTAAATCCCACTGCATACATTTGTGGGTGATCTTCATTTTCCAAGGGTGTGCTCTCCCCTTTTTCCTTGTAAAGCTACCCTAAGTCTTTCTAGCTAATTTGCTGTGAACTGAGTATAAATGTTCCCCCACAGGCTCATGTTCTGAGCAGTGGGACCCCACTTGGTGATGCTATTTTGAGTCATGTGGAGACATAAGGAGCTTGCCCTAGTTGGTGACAAGTCATCAGGGGTGTATTATCTCTGGATATTCCCAGTCCAGCCCTCGACTTCCTTACCTGCCACCGTGTAACTTGAACTGCTCTGCTATGCCTTCCTTGTCATTGTGGACAGGCACTTCCAAAATGGAGGGCCCTGTCTTTCCTCCCTGTAGGCTGTTTCTGATGGTTCTTTTATCACAGTGACATAAAAACAAATAATACACTAAAGCTCAATAGTGAGAGAGTTCACATTTTTGGGAAGTGAAAGCTAATGCATCTCCTGTTTAAAAAAAAAAAAACCAGAGTAAATTATATCCCACGGAATTTAATTAAGCAAGGAATTATTTCTATATTCGATGAACCTCAGAACAAGAATAGGCTCAGAGTGACTCCAGGCCTTGTAGCCTACTAGTAATAGTTAAAGATAAGAGAAGGGATCTAGATAAAGGGAATGAGATACAAAGACAGCTGGACAGTGAAATCTTGCATTCCCTGATTTGAACCTGTTTGAGTTGTTGGCTGAGATGCTGACCAAACACCACTGTGATTGGCTGAGATTTAGCTACTCGTAATTACTGTCTATTTGTACATTAAATTAAGTTATAGCTCACTACGTACAGAGAAACCATTAAGCCAAACTTCGACTATGTACAGAGGCTGCTTTAGGCCAAACTTAATTAAATTTAACAGTTCCTTTTGAAGATTTACAATGTGCACTCCCATTGACTCCCTGTAAAGAAACATACTCAATGTTGTTTAATGTGGTGTTTCTAAAATTAACTGAACCAGGGAAATCCTTTCTGTCTACACGCAGCTGTTACTCTGCAAGATACTGTGTCCTGTGATGTACTCACAGGCCTGGCTAGCTTGCACTAACAACTTCTGTTTGTTAGCTGTGGTGACTTAGATTTCAGCAAGGAAGCTTCTGGCAGCTAGAAAACCCCCACCCTACTGGTAACTCAACTGGTTTGGGCTTGTCCTTAGGCACTTTGAGAATCTTCTTGTGCTCCTTGCAACTAGGACAAGCAAAACACAGTAGACTGGGCTCCCCAGATGTTTGCTAAAGCCCTTAGAGGTTGCTGATATATGTGTGCATGGCGGCGTCACTCTGCCCTGTGAAGCCAGGAGGCCAGATGTTTTCAGTGCTGCAACAGCATCTGGCAACCAAGGTTTTAATGCACCCAGGCCCAGTCTCCAGACTGGGCCTCTGTAGCCTGAGCTCCAGGTGATGAGTGTTCCAGAACACAGCCCTTGTTTTGAGGGGCAGAAGCCTACAATAGACCTGGGTTCCTCTGGTCCTTACTTTTGTTTCTTGATTGTTACTTGTGCCCAAACAAAGATTTCCTACCCTGTCATGTTCTAATTACATTATGCAAAGAGTGACCAAGATGAGTGTTGGTGTACTTACATCAGCATCCACACAACTAGGGGTTCGGGGAGGGAGCTATGATGCTGACTGAGTTTAAGAAGTGGTGAGCCTTGCATTGTCCTGGGCCATACTTTGAGTTTTAGTCAGCTAGGTCCAGAGAGTATTTCTCGTTAAGAGAACATGCAGTATGTATTGCCTAAGCATTTTTGGGTGTTCACAGTAATAGCAGACATTTTCCTTTTAGGATCTCACAACAATACTACATGGTAGCCTTCCAGATTCTCCTGCCTATTTTAAAAATGAGTATTAAGATCATGAAAAATCATAACTTTTTCAAAATCAAATTGGAAAGGAGAAATCTGTGCAGGTTCCCGCTTACTATAGCACAATTGCTTGCTCAAAAACAAAGGGAAGTGTTGGGTTGGTAACTCATGTCTTTAATCTTAGCCCTTAGGAGGTGGATTCAGGTGAATCACTTTTGAGTTCCAGGCCATCCAGGGCTATATAGTAAGATCATAAAAGAACCAACCAAGCAAGCAACCAGCCAGCCAGCCAGCCAGCCAGCCAGCCAGCCAGCCAGCCAGCCAGCCAGCCAGCCAGCCAACCAACCAACCAACCAACTGACCAATGGGAAAGATCTAGGCACTGATTATTTACCCATCTTTCTTTTCTCTCCCTGCTTCTCTTCTTCTCATTCCTTCCTTTTTCTCTGCACTCTTTATTTCTTGAGACATGATCGTATTGGATTAAGTATCTTAGGATCTCCTTACATTTCTTTCGTAGCCAAGACTTATTAAAAAAATTTAAAAAAAGGTAACCTCCTTCAGTTTTCCAAGAGTTGCGATTACAGTTACGCATCAACCCTCATGGTTTAGTGCTGCAGTCCACTGAAATTCGGCAAACGATAGCAACACTCGGAGAGGACTGCAGCTCCTGCATGTGACATCAATGTTCTATCACAGGCATTTTTACACTTACAACAGCTCTGGTCCCTGGGATTGACTCAACAGTACATGTCTGCCGAATAATGAACTGGGTTTCTGAGAGTGATTAGCAACTGTGAGTGTGAGAAACAAAGCTTCCGTGTGGTCCAGTTTTGCAATGGCTCCTTCTTGCTTATGCCCGTGGCTCTTCACATTTGGTGGAGTCAGGGATGCCACTGAAAAATTGGACAGAATCCCTACTCTTCTAGAAGGGTAAGTATGATATATATACATATATTTATACGTACATATATATATATCACAATATAGTTATTTTTGTGCTTACATTCCAAGTGTTTTGGGGGTACAGTGAATCCTGAGTCTATTGAGAAGAAAACCTTTGTGCAATAGGGTTAAAAATAAGCCCTGCAGCCTATATGGAATGCTCCTGAGGATACAGTCACATGGTTTCCCAATTATATGCTTTCAAGGCAAGGGGCTAAAATAGTTTCAATTATTAAGCTAAATTATATTTATTTCTGTTTTGTTTGACAGGGGAAGGTTATTGGAATACTTTATAGGATTGAAGGAAGAAATGGAAAGAGTTAAGGTAAGGGATTTCAGAACCTTTGGTAGGGCCTCACTAATAGGAGGATGGTTTTGTCTTATTTATTTATTTGTCAATATTGTAGAAACATGGGTATGGCTAGCTTCAGGTACTTGTTCCATGATCCTGTAGACAAAGAAAAATAAGAAAAATAAGACAAAGAAAGATAATTTTTCTATCTTTTTAAATAACAACAGAGGTAAAGAGCCCCAAAGGGAAGTTTTCCATTGGCTTGCTTTGGTCTAATGCTCATTCCCTGGACAATGACTGTGTCTGGGGAGAGGCAGGTTGGATGTTCCTATTAGGTTGCTTGGTTACAATTTACTCAATGCTGTGCCTAGAAAGGGAGGCAGCTTTCTAGGCACATGGAAATGGTGGGCAAAGGCTGGGGCATAGCATGGGAGGTCTCCATAAGGACCAGGAGATATCCAGGAAGCCCCTCCTTGGGGAGATGGGCCCTAGGGAATGCTTGGGGTTTGTTTTCTATATTTCCCCCTGTGAAATTCCTCATTGAAACTATATCTACCTGTCCCTCGTCTCTTTCCTGTACCCACAGCTTCACCTCTAGACTTCCAGGATCCCTCCTCACCCTATTCTATATCTGGATTACTTGTTTTTAAGGGTCAACATAGCAAAGAACTACAACATAGGTCCTTAGAATAGCAGTGGTTTATTTTCTGAGTCATGGAGGCTAGCATTTCATATCAGGTATTTTCAGAATTGGTTCCTTCTGGGAATTCCAAAGGAGAACATATTTCATGTTTCTCTCCTACCTTGTGGTGGGGCCATCCTTGGTGTTCCCTGGCTTGTAAGTTCTATTGTTTCAATCTCAGCCCTCATTTTGCCTGGTATTTTTTTTTCTCCTCTCTCTTCACATGGTTTTCATTCTCTCTGTCTCTCTCCTCTTCTTGTATGAACACCAGCCATGTTTGATATAAAGCCTCCCTTCAGCATGACTCATCCTGACTAAGCACTAGCTACACAGGCAACTGTCACATTTCCAAAGAAGGCCTATTTCTGAAGCACTGGGGCCAAGGGCTCCAGGTCTATATAGTCCAGAGAATGATCTACAATAGTTGCTCTTTCATTTTCAAAGAGGTAAGTCTGTAAGGATGGAGCAGGCAAAAACAAAAGAACAAATAACATACTAGATAGACAGAGGCAGCCAACAGACAACAACAACAACAACAAAAAAAACCAACTCACCAAATCAGTGGCTTACAATGTCCCTCAGAAACTGAGGAAGACATAGTCATGCCAGAGTTCCTGGTCAAACATCCCAGGAAGAGTAATATGCAGGCCCAAAAATGTGAGCCCATTTTCACCTTGTCTGGAGGTCAGAGAGTTTGAGGTTGCTCAAAATTATTGACAACAACAAGGGCTACACATCCTGACCTAGGTGCAGTTGCTTGGTGCTTTTGACATTAAGATGGCCCATACAGGTAGATCCACTCCACACTGTATTAATATCCAATCAATGGTCAGGATATTCAAGCATACTTCTGCTCCTTCTTTTGAAATAGGAGATTTGATCTTGGGAGTGGCTGCCTCCAGGATACTCAATCTAGAATGGGCTCACTACCTAAACAGCAGAATGATTTTCTCATGGATTAATGGTCTGATGGCTCAAAGCATTAAAGCAAATAACTGTTCTAGTTGTCCTTTGTATCATGTTAAAGCAGGCTTTTGTCTTCTTCTCCCTGTTGTATTGGGTATAAAAGTGTATAGGAAATTAAATGCAACAGATTTCAATATTTACTGGAACTCCCTCCTGGTAATATCCTATGTTTTCTGTTTTATTATTTTCATTTTTGTCTTCATTCTCTTTACTATTTTTCTAATCCCCATGCCCCTACCCTGGTCTCTGACAGAGTAGAGAGAGAATCTCATATGGATGAGCTCCTGGCTTCCCGTTCCCACTGCATTCTTTTTAATGCCATGGGATGTATGATAATACTCTTTGTTGGGAGTGGCTAGTCTCAAACGTGTGATGTTTTTGATACCCTTAGATGTTTGCTGTTTTTCTTTCTTCTTGTCACAGATAAAGGCCTAGCCTGACCCAGAAGAGAGGGTTTTGTTTGTGTGTATTGGGAGACACTTGAGATAATCTGCTGGAGTGCAATGTGAGGCAGGCGAAGAGGTGCCCCACTTCCAGATTCTACTGAAATTACACACAACAATTTACCATCATAATTTGTATATAATTTCAACATTTCTTTTTGATGGCATGGTTCAATTGTGTTAGGATCCCAAGCTCTGTCTGTCTCAGAAGGCTTTGTGATTGCACCATCACAGGTCTGTTTCCCCCTTGACCTGTCTGTACAGCTGCTCCTTTGCCTTGGGACCTTACCTAGCTATGCTCATTTTCCCTTTTAATAGGTTGGAATCTCTTCCAGGGAAAAAAGGTACAGTATGCAGCTTTAAAATCTTTTGGTGTGGTGTTCAGAAGAACACACAATACTGTGTGTGTGCTCAACAAGTGTGTTGGCAATTGAATGATCAACAGTGTGCTTAGGAACCCCCTCCCACATGCTCTGTTTTGCATAATCTCCCAAGAACCCAGGGTAAGGTCTCCTGTTCAGGGCCTTTCTGTGAGATCCTAGACAGCCTCACACTCGTACTAAACTGCTTCACCTCAGTGAGTTTCAGAATTTGTTGCCTGGTGTCCAGGCTTATCTTAGAACCTAGAAAGCATCATGAGAATAAAAGTCCATATTTGCTTCCAATAGTCAGGACGTGTCCCTTTGCCCTGGGACTTTGATGGACCTTGCTTTCTGTGTCTTGCACGCATTGCCTACAAAGCTCCGTTTCTTGAGGAGCCCCAGCTACAAGTAAGGACCATTTTCCTATAAAGGATACACGGGCTTCATGTCAACTGTCAGCACCGAGAAAAGCAAAGGACCTAAATGCTGTGTAATGGCTGGTGACAATGAAGTGTCACAGGAGCTGTACAGGGACAAAAGCTGTCAGCACGGCCAGGGCTGTGTCAGTGCGTGGGGGAACACAAGGACTCCAAGGTGCTTGGGAAGTTTTATTTCAGGCCCTGTGTTGAACAGGCTTGTTCAAGGTGACATGACGCTAACCAGTTAGAGATCAAAGCCCCTGGGCGCCTCGGCTGGGGTGGTAACCAGCCACTGTGTTCTGGCCTCCCCACTCACTCTATAAAGCATTTTTGACAGAGTGGCATCTCTGGCCGGCTAGTGGTGAGGAAGGGAACACATGCAGCCATATTTCAGTCTAGACACCGGGACTTTAATGTGAACGTGTGCGTGTCTGAGGTGAGGTTGAGCTGAAGCTGATTTGTGGCCGTCGGAATTTACGGCCTCGGAGGACAAGAGGATGGAAGAACTAGACCCATATGTGTTCAGTCCCCAAGTCTGGGTCTCTGAGCAACATGGGGTGGGAGGGACAAGGAGTGGGAGGTTTTCTTGGGATTCCTGGCTATAGGTGATGAAACAGAGTATGGGGGAATGTGAGAGCCATTCTAAAAATACCTTTCCTCACTACCTTCATCCTCCCTTTTGCCTTCCCATCTAAAGTTGTCTTTGAAGCCTTGAGCATGAAGGGATTAGTAAAGATAACTCAAAACTGTGAGCAAACCCCATGTGAGAAGATGGACATCCCGCTTGCCCCATTGGCTGGGCAACCCCAAAGCTGTGGTCTTCATGATAAGAACTCCATGCTGTGAACAGAGCAGAACCAAGTTTCCCTCTCAAGAGGAGAGACCTGGCTACCTCTGGAAAGTTCAGGAACCTGCTGTGGAAGGAAAGCATGCCTTGCAGAATCAGAGGGGTAGCTGTGCAGACAGGTAGTCACTTCCAGCAACAGGTCTGAGCTCTCTAGAGGTAGGGAAGGACAGAAACTCCTCCTGTGTCTCTCCATTCTGAGATCCCGAATCTCTCAGGCAGCAGACACTCAGGGGGCTCTGCAAAGCCCAGTTCTAAATGGTTAAAGTCACCATTCTTACCGCAGACAGCCTAAAACACTGGCCCTCCGTGAGTGGCTGCATAGACCACTGGGCACTGAGGCAGGGCCTGGCATCACTCTCTTTCCTGAGTATAGACACTTGGTGTATGTGGGGGAGTTGTGTGAGGATTTGACAGGGGTTGGAAGAGGAAAGGGCAGGACAACCTTAGACATCTAATATTCTGCTTTGATCTACCCTTGCAAGTACCAGTCTTTAGAGCAGTGGTTCTCAACCTGTGGGTCATGACCCGTTTTTTTTTTGGGGGGGGTTCACCTATCAGATATTCTGCATGTCGTATATTTGCATTATGATTCCTAACAATAACAAAATTGTAATTATGAAATAATAATGAAATAATTTTATAGTTATAGGGTCACCACACATGAGGAACTGCATTAAGGGGTTGCAGCTTTTGGAAGGTTGAGAATCATGCCGTTAGAGTGAGTATGGCCTTCCAGCCATCAGTGTTTGTACAAGTGTGTGTGTGCACTCATGTGTGAAGAGATACATGGTGGTAGGAAGGGAGAAGCACAGTGAGGCCGGAAGAGTTCCTAACTCAGAGGATGAGGACAGTGTTTGGAGCAATGGCCCAGCGATGTTTAGGACTGTGGCTTTGATAGAATCGGCAGCTTCCCAGAATGTAAATTTGTTCTTCTGGGGAAAATAAAATGGGTGATAACCCCTCCCTTCTTCACAAAGTTGTTAAGACAACCAAAAGAAGGACACATGGTACTAGTGCGTGTCATTTACTCTAAATAGACACACTAAATTGTATGTGCATATATTTGTGTATATGCAGGGAGCATTATGGTATATGCTTATATAAGTGAGCGCTGTAGAAGTTCCTAGCCCAATCCTTCCATTTTATGTTAGAGAAATCAAAGCACAAAACGTTAGCTGGTGACACATATCAGGCTGATTCAAGGAGCGGTAAATGCAACTAACAAAAGTGCACTTGAGAGGTCAAAATCATTTACATAGACCTATCTCTATTATTTGCTCTTAAACCAAAGCCAAACAAACTCAATCATGGGCTGACTGTTTTGGATTTGTTTTTCTTATTAACTGAGACTGTTTCTATAACAACCCAAAGTAAGGCCCTCCCATTTTACCAACTATAAGGGCTCTCGGCAGGAGTCTGGAATGACCTATGCGGATCCCTGGTCTTCTCCCACCCCCATGCCCTTATCCAAGGAAAGATTCTGACCTCTGACGGTGAAGTGCGGCTCCTTGGCAAGTTTCTTAAAATAATGATGCAATATAAAAGTGATGTTCAATTAAAGCAACTGGTAGCTATTCTCTGAGGGAGAGAGAATTGTCTTTTGTTCAGTAAAAACCTGGATGGCATTTGGGGTATGGAAGTGAGGTCCCCCTAAGGTTACTACTTAGTGGCGCTAGATGGAGGGTCATTCTTACCCTTGGCCGAAGCATATTTTTAATAAATAATCTCCAAGTACACGCCCCCCCCCACTTGCCAGCCTTTAGTGTGGCTGGGGAATGATATGTTTGTGATGTGTGTGCCAGTGCAGTAGTGTGCATATGTGTGTGCTTGCCTGTGTATGTGTGGGTTGTGTGTTGCATAAAGGTGAGGTCAGAGGAGGCACCGGATATCTTTATTGTTTTCTACATTGATGCTCTTAGACAGGATTACTTACTACAGGATAAGCTTTACTTTTCAGCTTTCAGCTAAGCTGGCTGGTTAAGAAACTCCCTTGATCTGTGTGTTCTAGGCACTCACAGACCCGCTTGCCTTTTTATGTGGGTGCAGGGGATTTGAACTCATGTCCTTATGCTTGCACAACAAGGTTGGTTTTTTGTTTGTTTGTTTTCTTTTTCCCACTGAACTATCTTCCCTCCTAGGGGCATGACACACACACACACACACACACACACACACACACACACACACACACTTTTCTGCAATGATGTGATTCATGAGGAGTTTCTGACGGTGAGAGGACCAAGGTCCCACAGTCCTGGTAAGCCATTTCAGGTTGGTTGCTGGGCTACTGCTAGCCCACAATGCATCTTCAAGTTTTGGATGAGATTCTCTGTACCCATCCGACTGTGGGGAAGAGCTCTGTGGATGGGTAAGAGAGCCCAACACCTGCAAAAGATGGAAGTGCCAGCCAGAGGCGGAATTCAGCAAGAGCAGGAAATTGAAGTCAGAGGAATCCCCTAAGATATTGGAAATGTCCTGCTGTTTGTGGCTGAGGCATTCAAAGGGCTGCTGTTTAAATCTCTGTGGATTGTGCCCAGTCACTGGAAGACTCAAATACAAAGAGCTGAGCTGTAAGCCAAGGGATAATAATTCACCACCTTCTACTCTTGCTCCTCCACATGCTCCACGTGAGGAACGTTTTATAGCAATCACAGTTCATCTGGAGCCTTCCAGCAGGCCTGAGAAGTGGCTAAGGAAAGAATTTGTCACGTTCCATCACTGAGAAAGGTTGCAGCTCAGTGGAAGTAGCTTGTATACAGTAGGTTGCTATCACAGCTGGGAGCTTAAATACAGCATGCCCCTGCAATGGTGGGGTTGGTATCTTGGTGGAAGGGTTGGATGCCTCACGGGCTTTAAGTATCCCTCCTTCTCCGAGCTTGGCTTGGCAGCCGCGTAACCACTGCAGAGGGCTGCAGAGAAGGGGATACTTATTGTGTGTGAAGACTAGCTTTTCTTTTTTTGATTGATTTTTATTGAGCTCTACATTTTTCTCTGTTCCCCTCCCTGCCTTTCCCCTCCCCTTCAACCCTCTTCCAAGGTCCCCATGCTTCCAATTTACTCAGGAGATATTGGAAGACTAGCTTTTAAAGATGAGCTGGAGATGACTCCTCGCTCACTTTCTCTCGCTCTTCCTTTCCTTCTTTTCCCTTTTGCTCACCTGCATCCATCTGCTGTGGCTTTGATATCAGTCAGAGTTCTTCCTTCGATGTTTATTTCTGTGGATGCTCATATAAAAATGTTTCTCCCCTTTTCCATAAGTTGTCCTTCTCTGTTTTATCATTCATTCATCCATCCATTCATGGCTACAGACTCTCCTGTTCCTGTAGCCTGTGCCGACCTCAAACTCACTGTTTAGCCAAGGAGAGCCTTGAGTTTCTGATCTCTCTACTTCTGCCTCCTGATTCCTGGGATTACAGGTGGGTGCCATCACACTCACTTTATCTGTTCACAGGAATCGAACCTGGGGCTTTGTGCTTGCCTGGCAACCACTGTATTGCCTGAGACGTGTCCTCAGGCTGCCTCCCTTGTTCCTTTAGCCTGTGCCCCCCTACCCTGGTGCTGTAGCATCCCGGCTGGCTTCTACTCTAGGGAGGCATTTTTTTTTCTTTTGCTTATCCTGGGTTTGCCTTGGACCTCCACAGGAAGGCGCAGCATCCGCTCCCAGCAGATAGAGCACTCAGTCTGTGGGCTGACTTTAGCTGACCTTTGCTCCAGATTCGGAGAAGAGAAATGGTGACCCACGTTGTTCCCACATGGAAGTAAATAGTGGAGTGTTTTTATGCCCAGGTGTTTGCCATATAGTTTGATACAAAACCATGTCCTGGAAAACTATAGGCCAATCTAACATATAGAAATAAACTGAGTGAGAATCATTATTTTTTATTGGTACCACTTAATGCGAAGAAAATGCACATTTTCCAAAAATATGGAAAAAGCGTTCTGTTTGCCTTATTGGGTCCAAATGTTAGGTTTAAATTATTTTACTATGCAAACTTTCTTTCATATCTTGGCAGTGGTGATTTCCATTTTTATTCCTTTGGTATCCATAATCTTATGAGAATCAAAAACACATGCTTTGAGGTCCCTGGACAGCTCCTCCTCCAACATTTAGAAGAATGCACAGGGAGGGTTATTGCTGTGGTAGCAGAAATGACGGGGATGCTGTGGGAAAGTGTCCTGGGGATGGCTAGGCTGGATGGGAAAGAGGCTCAGAGGTGTGCCCTGCTTTCCCTGCTTTTCATTGGCAAGCCATTAAGCTGGAAGAGCAGCTGCCTCCCGCTGACTGCCACCAGGAATGCAATTTTTTTCTTCTCTGATGGAGGATGCTTGCTTATTCAGTGGCTCCAGGTTTGCTGCCGTTGGAGGGAAGTGGAGGAACCTGGAGTCTGCGGTCCTTATGGAGACATGACACTTGTGGTTTGGGGGTGTGGGTCTAAGTTGCTCCACTTTTGGATTTTATAGAAGGACAAGGTATCCGACAGAAAGGGAAGTGTCTTTCTATTGTTATGATGGAACACCATGACCAAAGCAACTTGGGGAGAAAAGGAGTACTCTGGGGAGGAAACACATCACTGTTTATCATTGAAGGAAGCCAGGACACAGATACCACGAATATCTAGGCTTGCCTACAGCCTCATCTTAAGGAGGGCATTTTCTTAATTGAGATTCCCTCCTCTCAGATGACTCTAGCTTGTGCCAAGTTGACATAAAACTAGCCATAGTACAGGGGGACAGTGCAAATTTCAGACCTGGAGATTTTAGCTTCACAGAGATGGTTGCACGTTGGAAAAAGGTCGAGTGTTCTCTTTTGAGGAATTAGAGAAAAGACTGAGAGCCGTCAGGAATGACACTCGAGAAAGGAAAGATTAGAAGAATGCAAGAGCCAAAGGTCCAGGGTGCATGGAGACTGAGGAAAGGGGCCAGGGGCTTGAGTCAGCATCGCTCCATGCATTCGATCCTAGAACAGAGTGTGTCTCAACAGGCCTCAAGGCATTATCCAGTCAGCCTATTTGTGACTCGTTTTCCATCTGTGTACTTGGAAGTTACGCTTCAGTGTAAAGTCGGAGGCTCTCGGTGTAATGTTGTGGGGAAACTGGCATTAGCAATGTGTTTTGGACTCTAGATGGACCCATGTAGAACACAATCCGGTTTACAAAAAATGTGTAAGTATAATAGAAGCAGCATAACTACTAAAAAGGTTTTGCACATTATCATTTCAGATGAGTTTTGTGTTCTAAAAGTGAGGAATTAACCATTGCATGGTCTCTGAACCTTAGCCCACACTTCTCTTGAGTCTGGCGCCACAACATTGGCTATGGATGTTCATCAGATACGCTGAATGCTTTCTGTGTGTGATAGGAGTCCTTCTGGCAGAAGTGCATTCCTGGTAGAATGCTTCCATCAATCCAGCTGGCAAATACGAACAAGAGCTTGCTTCATACATTGTGTTCATCTATGGAACAATCGAGATGCTATGTCCCCAAATGCTAGTAAAAGGGCCCCTTTTCAGCATTCAAGCATTTTTTCTAAGACACTGTATTGATCTTGGGAATCAGGATGAGTGTGCTGACAGGTTCACTGCTGCAAGGCAAGCCCTACCTGGTGATGGACTCTGGAATAAGCCTTGGCACCTGGGCCAGGTTGGAGGGCTCTGTGAAGGAGCCCATGACACGTCATTTCTGGTCTCCTTTGCCAGGTACAGCAGCCGTCAGCTCACTCTGGTCAGCTAAGCTCAGACGCTCAAAAAGGATGAACGAAGAGAGGAAAAAGGACACGGGGTTTGCACAGATCTTTGAAGTGCAAGAACTTTCAGATTGTGATTTTCAGGTCAGAAGTCTCAGTCATCAAGAAGGCGCTGGGTTTCGTTTCCGTACTAAGCTCTAATTGCCACCGCTCACTAAACTGTGGAGGTCACTCTTTCAAAACCACTGTAGCTACTTCCCACCACATTTTAAATGGGCTCCATTCAACAATCGGCTTCCTTTGGTTTAATTAGAAATTTAGCAACATTATATTTCATTTGTGCATTACTTATTACATAATGAATATCACCATAAAACTTTATATTCACTGTTTAATTTTTCAAATAAATGACCTTATATATTATAGAGTACTTTATGGGAAATTTAAGGAACACTCAAGGGTAATTTTGACAATACTCAATTGTTACATTAGGGTCTAACTTCAGGTCCTAATGACCAAGTAAGATGCCACCTCATTGCCACCCAAATTTAACAGGCTCTCACCTTTACTTCATAATCCAGACCTTCTTTCAGCTCCCCATGTGTTTCTGGGAGTTCCCAGGGAAATGCCACACAAACCCATGAATGGTGTTTCCCCAGGGCATCAAGGAGGAACAAGGAAGAACCTTCATTTGGGGTGAAGCTTTGGAGAAGAGGATCAAGGAGGATGATGAGGGCTATGTAGAGGCCTTTACCTGCAGATACCATCCCGGAGGCTGTGGAACCTCTTATACGCGGGTCCTCCCACTGCATATGTCCCTGCCCCAAGTCCAGAACAGAGTCTATAATGTCCTGGAGCCGAAGTTTGTACACAGAGGCTCCTGGACTCTGTCTTGTCTCTCTTTGGAGGGCTCACACCTGCTCTCACACACCAGCTGTGAGTATCCACAGCCCCCCATATAGATACCATTTGTCTACCATCCCAAGAGTTTCCCGCAGGAATATACCTCTTCTGCTAGGCTTTTGAGATCAAATGGAGAGAGTAATCCTGGAAACAGAAAGGCATCCATCTTTCCAGTGTTGTCTCAACTCAACAAGGCAGAAACCCTTCGCCATAGAGGCCCCTGGTGATTCTGATGTTCCAGGCCACCAAACATTCTCCTAAAGCCCTACTTCGACTTCCCAGCATCCTCCAGTTCCAGAATGCTCTGAGCCTCCCAGGTAATATTTCTATATGATAAGGTGAAATCTTTGCAGTCCATGACTCCTGCGGGCACTGAATGAGAGTTAAATGACTTCGCCCAGTACAACGTGTTTGGGGTAGGGAAACAGCTTTATTGAAATAATTTAAGCCTAGTCCTTCATACTAAATAAGAATACAACAGCGCATGGCTTTTTAATCTTCAGAAATCATATTGTTTTAACATCGAAACCGTTTTTTAAAGAAGGGCATAAAGTCTCCATAGACATAGAGAATCTCAGACTGAGCATTTAATTTTCCCATGATTTAGCAGAGATGCTCTGCAATTGGTAGGTTTCTGAAGGTTAAAATTAATCAGACCACATGGTTTCTTGAGTTGCAAAATCATGGCTGGGAACTTGGGGGGGGGCATCTTCAGCAGCAAATATTTGTTGGTGTGTGGGGGGGTGGGGGGCTGTGGGGGAGCCTCGTTTCAAACGTAAGACAGAAAGTGAAACTGATATTCTTCATGCGTTTCTTTGAGTTCCAGCCTGGTCTGGCATTCATTTAAAGCAAGCCTTGCTGCTGCTCTGCCCCTGCTACAGCAGGACAAATCATAAAGAGCCCGAGAACAACCCATTGACTGGAAGCATTCAAAGACTCTTGATGTGGATTCGGGCTGAATCTACTGGAGAGCATCCTCAAATTATGTGTTCCGTGTTTCAAAGAAACCGCAATTTCTCTTCCCTTCTCCTGGTCCCCATGCTGTGGAATGTGGCATGTGACGATGCTGGGAAAGGAATGAGCTTTTTGGGGGGGCAGGTGGGATGTCAACGGCTGAGAATCACATCTCAGAAACTTTCCTCGCTCACTGATACCCTGGACAAGTCCCTTGGCTTCCATATTTAATTTTCATTATTTGTAAAATAAGCAGATTCTTTTTGTCTTTTAGATATCACCAATACTTACCACCGGGAAAGCTTCTTGGGCAACTGATGGGACACAGAGACATCTAAGGAGCATCCTTTGACTTTGGCACTGTACGAGTGTGCCTTTTCATGATATCCATAGTCGGGCTATAAAGAAATGAATTAACCTTCTGGATCTTACGTTGAAAAAGCTAAGCCGTTTTCCCTTCTGTTGGCTGTCCCCTCATTAATTATAACTGAAAGGCATTTATGTGACCCTGACGGTATCCCCAGGGATCCTACAGGTCAGACTAAAGGGTAGTAAAAGCTGGAAGGAAGGGTAAGGGTCTTGAATACAGGAGGCTACCCTCAAACACCATAAGAATACTTGGCAACTTTGCCTTATTCCGCTCCCCAAGGGCATTCTCATTGTGCATATGTGTTTCACAGCCTGCAGCAAAACACAAGCTGTGTCATTGTCAAGGCCTCACACGGGGGGGGGGGGCATGTCTAACACTCACTTGCAGGACGTCAGCAGTGCTTGGATCTGGAGAAGGCCTGACCAGAAGATGGGGAGGAGGAGGAGGAGGAGGGGTGCTGTTTAAAACTTGTTTATGGGAATGCTACTGCTGACAGAGAAGGAAGCAGCTGCATGGCTTCCTGTGGTTATTGAGTCAGTTGTAGGGATGCTTTGTGGAAGCCCCCAGCTTCCAGCTCGGACCTGCAAGGCAGAAGGCATGAGAGGGAAGTATTTTGGCTCCCCTAAGGAGGCTTCCCTGCCCTAGAGTTTTTCTTTTAGTGCTTAGTCTTTACCTCTAAACACAGAGGGCAGCAGCTTGGTCTCCTGTGGAGCTCAGTCTGTTGGGCTAGAGACTAAGCAAGCTTGAGCGAAGGTCTGAGTTCCTCCATGAAAAGTCCCCACCCTCAGTAATTCTACCTTCTTGAAACTTCTTAGCTTAGAGGTTCACGTTCTCACCCTGACGCTTTTGTACTGTGCTTGCTTTCCCCACGGTCTCCATTCTTTCCTGGCTAAGCTCTGCTTCCTTAATCAACACCATACCCCTTTCCCCTCCCCCGCCTCTTCTCATCTACGTCATATTTGGCCAGAAACTTGCAACATGGTTAAACCCGATTATTCATCTATACTGATTTGGACCTAAGCTCCTTGACACAGCTGGAAAACAAACAAACAAAAAACCAAACCACGTCATTGTGAAGATTGAACTGTCTTTAACGATATGGACTTTATGAGAAGTATTTTGCCGGCATGTATGTATCGGCACCATATGCATACAGTATCTCTGGAGGATTGTTAGAATTTGAATTATAGATCATTGTGAGCTGCCATGTGGGTGCAGAAAAACAAATCTGGGTGCTCTGTAAGAACAGCTAGTGGTTTTTAACCACTGAGCCATCTCATTACCTCTGAACGATGTTAGAACGATGGCCACACATCTTCAATTTTATACCTTTTATTTTGCAAAAACTTCTCCCAAGGAAGCCTCACTTGAAGCGAATGTATTTCCCCTCCCCCCATTATGAATAAAAGAGATGTATCACACGCCTATATAGTTCAAGTCTCGGTGTTCTTGGAAAAATATGTTTTTGTGGCTACCATGTTCTCTTCAGCAGTGCATGAATGAAAATACTTATCTTCATACCCATGGATTAATTCAGCTCGAATCTGTCATCAAAGAAACTTGGTTTTGCACTACATGACCTTGATCTAGAGACTTAGAACTAGTCAGTGTGGAGATGATAAGACTGCAGAATTCTCTCGATCCCAAATGGAACATCTACATCATATTCTTCCCCAAGACTCAGAGATCATCACAGAAGAGGGTAGCAAAGAAGGGGCAGAAAGATTGTAAGAGCCAGAGAAAGCAGAGGACTGCTGTGGGAAAGGGCTTCCTAATAATGACAGGGACATTGGACGCATGAATTCACAGAGCCTGGGAATGCAGGCTTAGCCATGCCAGGATCAAACCCACCAAAATTTCAGTATTGATGCAGGAGGGGCTCATGGATTTCCACTCCTGGCTAAGAAGCTGCTGGCAGTTGGTTGTCCTTGGTGGTTAGAATTGATGCACATTGAATCTGGACTCTGGTAGACCGCCCACTTTCCAGTGGGTATCTGTAGACCCATGCACACACTGGCTATGCTAAGTGATCTCAGTGGGGTTAAAATAACAGAACATGACGTTGCAGGGGGAAATATTGTCAGAGATTAAATCCCTTAAATCGTGATTTTTTTTCTCATCAACAATCAAACATCGCCTACTAAATTGTTCCCCACCCCCCCTCAATCTTGAGAAGGTCCCTCAGGACTGTCAGCACTAACAGCAACCACTCTGAGGGTACCAGTTATGTGGCAGGGATGGTCTTGTCACAGAGACATAAACTCTGTGGTCTCTGGAGATTAAGGCATTTTTGGCTCTGTGCATTGAATCTTGGGCCTAAGGGAAGTTTTGTGTCTCTGAAATCCTGGCTTCTATGGGCCACAGCTAGTTCAGAGACATCCTGCTCTCGGTCCTCGTCTTCTCAGAACTCTTAATCCTCCTCCTCGAGAAGACAGAGTGTGGCATTAATTAGGATTTTGATTATTGTTGTTGTTGTTTGGTATTGCTTTTTGAAAACAGAGTGTCAGGGAGTCTTTTGCCAACCATAATATCCACCTCCCCCATGATGGATGATAAAGTCTGATGGAGCTGAGGGAGGCAGAGGCTGTGTCTTAGGATCTCATCCTTATGGGAGTGTTGTGTATCAGAAACAGCTCCTGGTGGTCTTGTGGAGAGGGCTGGCTCTTGCTCCTCATTTGATAAATGAGACTTAGATGGTTCTATTTTTAAAATTAAAATATAATTACGTCATTTTCCACCTTCTTTCCCTCCTTCCAATCTCTTACATATTTCCTCCGCCCCTGCTCTCTCTTGAAACTCAAAATCATAACCTCTTTTTCTTTGTTTATTGTTCTCTCTATATGCACATATATGTATCGTGTGTGTGTGTGTGTGTGTGTGTGTGTGTGTGTTTGTAAACCTATAAATACAAGCTATCCAGTCTGCTTAGGTTGCTTGCATATATATAATTTCACGGCTAACTGTTTGGTTCTGGATGCAGAGCACTTGTAGCTTCAGAAGCCTAATTTTAATAGCTGTTTTGACTGATGCTATGAAAAAAAATCAATTAAAAACATTTAGGGTTTTTGAATGCAAAGTCTTGAGAGAGTGGGCTGAAGTGTCCAAGTCTTTGGTGGCCCGTCAGTTTCCGGGCACTGAAGTCAGTCTGTGAAGTGGCACAAGTGTCTAAGCTCTGATGTGCCACAGCTGTGGACTCACAACCGAGCCACAGGGCCACTGTTTTGCCTGTCTTCTTCCTTAAGGGGAGACAGAACAACTCATATCTGTGGTGATGGGCATGAGTTTTCCTCCTTCAGACAGTGATTTAAAGAGCCCTTGTTGACTGTACTGCCCGAGAATGGGACCTCGGGAATCTCCTTCTGAGCTTGGAGTTCTTCCTTTGTGAAGGAGGCAAAACATGGCTCTTTCCTCTTTGGTTGTTTTGAAGAGCTTTTGGTCATGTGAGGTTCTTAAGCACAGGAAAAGCACTCCGCAGTGTTATCAACAGTGATTATACTATTTATTGTAATTATTCCTGCTGAGTATCAGGGTGAAAGATGAAAGGAGACAGCCTTCCAGGTGATGATGGACTGGGAGCGCAGGTGTCTTTCCTGGTGCCCCTGATGACAGCGGTATAGCTACTTCCCCGGTGTGGTAAGCTCAGCTCTAGTTATCATCCGTACACCCGCCTCTCCTAAGCCCCCGGAGCTTTACTCCTCTGCTCCAGCACCATAGAGAATTCGTTCTGCTGGCTTCTGTTGCTAAGACTGGGGCATCTCTAGCAAGCTTGCTCTGACTCCTGGGAAAAGGGATAAGATGCGGATGCGGACGATGCTCCCACACCATGCCACAGGAGCCATTGTCTCCTCCTCAGTATGATGGGAGGGACTTTGCTCATCAACGTAGATGCACACTTGGCTTGGGAATGGCTCCACCCCTCCCACAGACCATGACTCCCGACATCCCTTTATATCTTGAATATCTGTGGAGCTTAGTGTCCCAACTTACTGTCCAGCAGTCCTTTGACCTTTAACCTGGTGCCCTCACAGAATCACGGACTCCTGATGACCTTGACCCCCTGGTCCACTCTTCTTGGCTTCTGACTGGGAACTAAACCAGAGACTTTATAGAAGAGGGGGCTCAGCATTGGATGATCTGGAATCGGATCTGCCCTGCCATTCAGTAGCAAGTAACTTAGGCAGAAAGCAGAGCCCTCCAGAATCTCCACTTCTGGCGAGAGGATGAGGATGATGAGTGTATCCAGGCTGATGAAGAGTGGCCATTGCTGGGGAACATACCCACGATGGGGCTTTGAGTATAAAGGCGGGTGTGCAGTGTTATTTATGGTATGATCACAATTGTTGTCCTGCAGAAAGGTCCATGCTTCCCAGAACAAAAGATGAAAAGAGAGTCACCAAGAAGTTCACACGGTCAGGTCTGTGCTGTGAACTGGTCAGAGAATGTGTGATGATTTTCTATAAGGATTCCTGCTTTTGCTAGCATAAAAAAAAATACCTCCACAAAACTATTTCTAAAAGGCACACTTTCTTCAAGGTCTTTGCAGTTCCACAGAAAAGATACATCTACCCAGAAGGCTGACCTCGAGGCTCTCTGGGAATGGTCGGGTGAGTAATGCTGGCTGACCTACTGGGTCAGACTTGTAGGAATTGCTGATAGACAAAGAGAGCATCTTGAACTAAACTTCACCTTCAGGAGGGCAGGACACCCGAGTGCTTGTAATCATGTCACGCAGGTGTTTAGGCAGCTCACCAACCCAGACTGCTGAGGATTCCAAAATGGCTGTGGTCCAAATCAGCAAAATTATGTTTAAGTATCTTCAGTGTTTTAGGTGCTAGAGATGAAAGCCAGAGCCACTTAGTTATTAATCACACACTCTGCCACTAAGCTACACTTTGAACATCTTTTGTTTTTACTTTATGTGCATTGGTATTTTGCCTGCATGGCTGTCTGTGTGAAGGTGTCGGATCCCCCTGCAGGTAGAGTTACAGGCAGTTGTGAGCTGCCACATAGGTATTGGGAGTTGAACCCACGTCCTCTGAAATTACAGTCAGTGCTTTTAGCTGCTGAGTTATAAACAGTTTTTCATATGTCTGGTCTCATACTAGATACTGAAATTTTTGTCCTATACAAAGCAGGGTAAGAGAAACCCTTTACATGTTAGAGTTAAGGTCCTGATAGTGCTCAAAATACCTGCTTCTTAGAAACAAATAGTTATACACACATCTAATCATTCCTAGATATACACAAAATCAATTTCCATTCCTTTCCATGACTACAAATGATAACGCATACAGTGTGAAAGGAAAAAAAAATCAGGAGTCCTGGTATTAGACACAGCTTATAAAAACAAGACCACTCCTGAAACTTGGGGACAAATATAAGTTCTGCCTTGATAGTTAACCTATAGTTCCTTGATGAGAAGGGAGGGGGCTTTCTGGGAGGGGCACAGTTGGGTATCATGCCAATGTGTTAGTGAGCATTCTGTGAATATGAGAAAAAATACCCCAAAGGTCAAAGATGACTTTGGCTCATGGTTTTGGAGGTTTCCATCCACGGCTGCTTGACCCTCTGTGTTCTAACGGGTGCATACAATGGGGGAGACCTACTCACTTCATGGCCAGGGAACAAGGAGAGAGACAGAAGGGTCTGCGATCCCAATGTGACCTTCAAAAGTCTGCCTCTGATTCCCAAATTCACCAACCAATCTTCACCCATTTAATGCCCTATCACCCCCAAACAGCACTACAGGCTGAGGGACCATACCTACAATACATGAGCCTTTGGGAGACAGGCATTCAAGATCTGAACCCTGACACACCCTGGGAACATTGTCCATCCAAGTGTTAGCTTCTATTGGTCTTATCTCTTATTGACATAAACAGTAATAGAATATTCTGGAAGATGAGACATCCAAAGGAACTCATAGAATATCAAAACAACATTCATTTGGAGAAAGTACAGCACACTTGGATATTGCTGAGTAGATTCAGGGTCACCAGTGAACTGTCACTGTCTACCCATGCCAGGCTATATGTGGTCCCTTTCTTCTGTACCCAACATTCAGCAAAACCGGGACAAAAAGGATGTGGTCACAGGTAGGTCAGCTCTTTGATCCAATATGCTTACCTTACTTTGACAAACTGAAGTTCATCTCTGTTGATAATTTTCTTTAACACCCCTTCCCTTGTTCTTGCTCCACTTCTGCCTTTGTTTCATTACCTAATATTAAAAAAGAGTTACTTCTTCATTTATCTCTGAATATCCCAAACAGTATAACTTTGAAGTCTTTTAGATTTCCATGAAGCTAACTTCATCTGTTGTGAATTCAGCGCTCTCACGCTGTTACCTACTTCTGAGATTCGGGCTTCTTTTTGTGTTAGGGATTTGCAGTCTCACGTTATACATGATATTTTCATGGATGATATTTTTTCCCTCTCTTCTGGACTCACCTTTCCTTACCTAGCAACCTCTTCCATTTTAGAAACTCTGGGTTCTTGCTCGGGTGATGTGTTGAGGGTACACTGTGTCTCATCACCAGGAGAACTGTCCTTTGAGTCACTAGTCCTTTGCTTCTGAAGCATCCTCAGGTCATACTCTCTGTGCCATCATGTACATCATGAAGAAGAGGGCGTCTTCAGCAAGAGGATGCTGTGGAATCCTGTGCTGGCCTTGGCTTTAAGCAGAGATCCCACATCACGTTCAGCCCCGCCTGGAGGCATCTATCTGCTTCCATACCCTCAGCTACCTGCCACTCAGCATCTTGTCACTGCCTGTTGCTGTTCTGCTTCTAGTCTCCTAACACTGCGGCTTCATTTTTAAAAGGACCGAATTTTCATGTCGCTTTACACAATTTCCCTTCCATTGCTCTGCGCTTTGAGCAGAGGGCGAGTAGATTTTGGAGTGATTGCTTTCTTGACAGGGTGGCTCTTCCCTTCTGAGATGGTGACTGTTGACAAGTGTCTGGAACTTTCTCTCTAACAGGGGCCATGCTCCTTTACATCTCAGGAGAAAGACTTCAGAGACCACTTTTATTTTATTTTTTTAATTTTTTAAATTTATTTTATTTATTATTATTATTATTATTATTAGCAGTTCTAATGGATCATGTGAGCGGATTAAGGCAGCAGAAAGGGAAAATGGCCATTTATGTGGGAATAAATTTCATGTGTGCTTAAGGTCAGTCTTGGCTGGCTGCTATCTTGGCAGCCTGCTGCTGTGTCACCTGGCCACTTCTCTCCAGTTGGCTGGTATGTTTTGGTGCAGCCCCTGTTCTGTAGAGCAGGTTGTGCCAACACCTTAAACACTGCCAGCTTCTAGACACCTCTCTGCATATGCTGATTTTGCTCTGCTCTAAAAGACATTAGGGAGCCAAGACTTGGGAGAGGACAGGAGCAGGATGATAGCCCACCTATTTTCCAGTCTGTTGCGAATTAGGTCGGTATGATAAATAACAAGGCCAGCTCAAAAATATCAGTTATTTTAATGGTTAAAAGGGGGAAACTCACACTACAAGAATGGGAGGACCAACATCCTAGTTGTCCGGCAGGCACTGCACAGAGAGAGCGTGCACCTGGGTCCTCTTCGTTTTTGTCCCTGGGGTCCAGGTCATCATGCCTTAATTAGATGTGATTGGTTGACAGTTTCCCCATCACCAGTCTGGTTTCACACCAGGGGTGAGCAGGGAGCTAACTATTTGAAGCTCTCATTCCTCTTGTCTATATTGTTCCTTGAAGATTCCTGGAGTTTCTTATTGCTGGCATCCATGTAGGTAGCTCTTTGGGGGATTTTTATTGGCTCTGCTTGATTCCCGTGCCTAGACCTTGGAAATATCACTATGGCCAGTATTGTGGGTACTGCAATTCTATCACAGTTCCTAGGACTTGAGGACCAAGAGTTCTGCAAAGGAATAGCAAGTATCTTATTACCCATGCATACATGTAGTCCATAAATGTTTGTGTGTAGTCCTTCACGGTCCAGGCATCATTACAGGTACCTGTAGGGAAATAAGTGCTCCAGTGGTGCTCAGATCTTACTGGCAAGAAGCACTGAGGTAAAAGAAAACATTGGACATGATAAGGGCTATAAAAATAAAGACACCTGATATTTGGGAGGGTCCCTAGGGCTGGGCTAGAGAAAGCACCTTTAGGAGATGCTATAACATCTGATAATGAATACCAAATACCACTCTGTGATCTAACAGACAGGAGGAATCAGAGATGTGCACACATAGAGATACGTTGGGAAAGTGGTCCAGGCAGATGCGGCATCTAGAGCATGCCCCTTAGGCAAGAACCAGCTTTGTGTGTTTGTGAGCATACTTGCTTTTCCTGTTGCTTCTCTATTGCCAGGCTTACTCAATGTCCTCACTTGGAGAAACTTAGCCCTATAGTCCTTTGCTTACACTTTGAATTTCCCAGACATTCATTTTTTGGTTACTTGTTCCTTGCCTCATCTCTTTGGGAGCCATTGAGTCATTATTTCTAACTTTGCCACAGCTCTTCATATTATAGGTAGTTTTTTTTTAAATTAATGAACTCTACTAAATTTGCATCATTCTCATGGAAACATTTTTTTGGATGTCCTGTCTTCACATACAGGGCTTGAAGAACCATAGAGGAGATTGTCAGAGCTTTGCCCCTTGATGCCAACAGTACCACTTGCTATTTGATATAGCGACACACACACAGTCATAAGAAGTCATTTTAAGGTAGAATTCTAAAAAATTCTGAGAGTCAAGTGATGTGGGATTCCCCTCTGTATGCTGTGAATATCATTGGTTAATAAAGAAAATGCTTTGGGGCCTATAGCAGAGCTATAGGGGAATACAGCTAGGCAGGGAAAACTAAACTGAATGCTGGGAAAAAAGAAGGGTGGAGTCAGAGAGACACCGTGGAGCTGCAACCAAAGTCGGACATGCTGAAACTTTGCTGGTAAGCCACTGTCATGTGACGACATACAGATTAATGGAGATGGATTAAATTAAGAGTTATCCAATAAGAAGCTACAGCTAATGGGTCAAGCAGTGATTTAATTAATACAGTTTCTGTGTGATTATTTCAGGTCTAAGCTAGCCAGGCGGCTGGGAACCAACAAGAGACCTCCCTCCAACAGTCAAGCTATAGAATACCAGCTTGTTAAGGGCTGTGCCTATTGTCTATTCAGTTTCTTCTATAGGCCGAGCCCTCTTGGCCCCCAGCAGGCTCGGCAGACTTGTCGAATAGAGTCATAGGGAAAGAACAAAGGAGGAAAGGTGACAACCCGAACACAGTACACAGCAGGGATGCTGTCTTCCACTATCTAATTAAATATCACCCTGATCGCTCCTCCTGCCACAGTTTCCTAGGCGGCATGGAAGCAATTAGATTACAATGCAGTTGGAAAGTCCAATAATCTCCTTGGAGGAGACAAACAAACTTTGAAATCATTTACAAATGATATACCAAATCTGCGTGGCATCTGCCCATGGTGGGGGAAAATGTGTCTCTTTCAAGAGGCCGTTCATATGAGGCGAATGCTGCTTTCACACGTCAAGGCGGGCAAACCGGAGGCCTTTGCCAGGTGGCTTCTCCTGGCCTTGGTTTGGGGCATCATCGGCAAAGAATGAGGCTGCTGAGGGGGAGGTGTCCTGTCTACTGTCGGCCTGTCCCTCCTCAGGGACTGCTCTGTTGTGAGGTAGATATGGGGATAGGCCATCACTTCATCCCTGGGAAGATGTTTTCTCAGCTTTCCTATTGAGGGCTTGGTGATAGGGAACTGGCCTTTGACAGGCTTTGATGGTAATCCAAGAAGCTAGAGACACATATTCTTGGCATGGCCTTGTGTTTGGCTCCCAAGCCAAAGAGGAGGCAGTTGTGAGTAGCTACATTGAGTATGAGCTTACATTCCTCGCCTAATTCAAGTCTTACATAGTTCAGGACTAATTTTTCTATAATTTACCCCTTGATAACTAAAGTTATTCAAGTGTATAAATAGAATGTATTCTTGAAGGTTGTAATTTCAGCTTTTGGCGTTAAGGACATACGTATTACATGAAATTTCTGGACAGCTATGTCAGCTCCAAATCTTCCATTATCTTTGGACTTAACTATTTCATGTCAGCATCAGAACCCCACTGTAGTAGAGATGATTTTGCCTCTCTGCTAACTTCTCTGACTTTGCTGCCTGATTAATTAAAGTTTCAGCACAGAGTGTCAGGGATGTGACTTTTTTCATTGAATGCTATTGTGTTCCAGCTCTGGGCTGAAGTATTGTCCCTCCTCGAAGGAATACTGCTAAATAAATGCTCAAGTGATGTTGCTCTAATGAGAAAAGGTTTTAGGTTATAATTGAAAGTATTTAGTAACTGAGTTTGTGGATGCAAATTCCATAGCATGACTTGCAGGCACCCTTAGATGGTGGATTGTATATTAATAGAAAAAATGGTCATAACAGATTATCTTTCTAAACTTTGTTCTTTTCTGAAATAGAGTCCATGCTTGTTTGAAGCTCACAGTCTTTCTTAGCTGCAGCAAGAGCTGGGGTTAAAGGTATTCAGCACAACGCCTGGCTCTTAATAAGTCTCAGTGTGGCACACACTTTATATCCATTCAGCCAGATAGCTTAGAAACCGTATGAGCCAGGGGAGTTTTCAAAAGTTTAGAGAGCTCACGTAATTTCAAAATTTGTGTCCAGAGATAAGTTTTGGTTTGGAAAACACAATGTGCTATTTTGAATTTGGAAAATCCAAATTCATATGAAGGCAGCTAGGCTATTATTAGCTAGAATTGTTTTGGTTGTAGATTATGGAACAACTAACTCAATGCTTTTGAAATAAATGAAGGACACATTCAGAGGCTAACAGTGTGACTCACAATGTACCCAGTCTGCGAGAATAGCGGGAACCAAGGGCTTCATTGTTCACAAGGCTTTGTTTTTGCCTCCTGAAGGGTATTAGACTTCATCATTCTCTTCCACAAAGCTGGCTATGGGACTTGTGGAGCCTTGTGAGAACTGAAAAGGAGAAGCACAAAAGGACATTCTTTTGATTGTCATGATTTTTCTTTAAGCCTTTTCTGTTTCTAAATAATCACACTCTCTGTTTCTCTCCTTCCCTTGCTCCCCCTCTTCCTCTTTGGCATGGGAGTGTTGGCCCAGCAAGTGAGTATTCTTCCAGGTACCCAGGTGGGCACTGTGACTCATGCCTGAGATGCATGTCTTCTGAGCATCCGTGAAGCCTCCCACGGGGAGAAGGATGGCAGATGTCACTGAGTAGAAAGAACCAAGGGTTCACTCTAGGGAGGAGATGTCCTGAGAGCACATGAGCTAGGCTTGCCAGCCCCCAGGACGTTGTGAGCTATTGTCTCCTTTGGTTTCACTTGCTGTGAGCTTCCTAAGATGGTTGCTCAAATAGCTTGGACAATAGACATTCACTGTCTCACAGTTCTAGAGTTTGGAAGTGGGAGGTCAAGATGTCACTAGGACTCGGGTTCTTCCTGTGAGAAACTGTTTAGGTGTTTCTCTAAGTTGAAGGTGGTCTCAGATAGTCTAAGCCTTGTAGGTAGAATTTTCCCTGTCTCCCTGCATTATCTTCTCAGTGTATCCATCCCCGTGTGTTGAAAATAGGAGCGGCAGGGCTGCGTCCCCGGCACCCGGCTGCCCGCATGGCTAGCTTATGCCCGAAATAATTACACGGAAACTGTACTCTTTCAAACACTGCCTGGCCCGGCTAGTTCCAGTTTTCTTATTGGTTAGCTCTTACATATTGTTCTAACCCATTTCTAATATTCTGTGTAGCCCACGAGCTGGCTTACCAGGGAGGATCTTAACCTGCGTCTGTCTGGAGCGGGAGAATCATGGCGACTCCCTCGACTCAGCTTCTTTTTCCCAGCATTCTCTTCTGTCTACTCCGCCTACCTAATTTTCTGTCCTATGAGGGCCGAGGCAGTTTCTTTATTATTAACCAATGAAAACAACAGATAAGATACAAGACCCACCTCCATCATTTAAAGAACCTCTTAATATAGTTACTGACTCACAATATGCAGAAGGAGTTATCTTGCATATTGAAACCGCTGAATTTATACCAGATGATACAGAATTGACTTCATTGTTTATCCTGGTGCAAGACATAATCAG
>NW_026067922.1:4394612-4397864 GCF_014885135.2 Alexandromys fortis
ATCCTTGCACATTGCACCATTAGCATGGCGGAGCTGCTTGTGCCTCTGAGCTGCGGCACACAATGTCCCCCTTTTAGGCACACAGCAGTCTAGTTGCCATCAAACAAATCATAGCACTTTAATCCAAATGCTCCATTCATAAGCTCTGTCTCCCTCCGGAGCCAGACAGAGATCACAATGGCAGCACAGCCCGGAAAGCCGGCATTTTAAAACAGCCAGTTTTTTCCTGCTGCCGAGTCAGGACAATTTCTTTGCGGCACACAACCCAGAAACAGTAAAAAGCTGTCTTAAATTCTCTCTCTCTCCTTTTTAAGCCCTCTCAGGTTTTTAAGTGGATTTAGCCCATCACGTCTGGGCGCCATCTGTTGATGTGGCGGTTGGATTAATGGAGACCAATGATAATAGGTATTTGAACAAGTTTAATGACAAAACCAGACTCACGAAACCAATGTTCCAGCAGAGTACCCGGTCCAGGCAGGAAGGGGCGCCCAATTTATCAGTAAACATACGCCCGAGGGCAGCCCGCCCCCAAGGGGAGGGCTTATCCCTACACCCGTGTCCAAATTTTTCTCCTTCATAAGAACAACAAACAAAATGGATGAGGGTTCCCCTTCCCACTCCTCAATGCCTCATTTTAACTTAGCTAATTATATTTGTGATAATCAAATTTACAAACAAAATTAAGTTTTTGGGCCCTGGGAGATGGGATTTCTACATATAAATTGGCATGCAAGGAGGGGAATCATGCACAATTTGGTCCATAGCAAGTATGTAATGTAAACTCAAGGTTAAAACTGTCAACCATTTCAAGATGGCAGCTGCAGAGCCAGGGCAAGGGCCTGTGTGATGAAGCAGACTGTAGGATCTGATCACTAACTTTTCCCATTGGGCATGTTGGGAAGCTCCGCCCAGCCCTACTTCTCCATTAGAGACCCCACTCCTGAGAAATGCCATCAGCAGCTCCTCCCCGTGAACTATTCAAGACAGTGTACAAACTATTTTGAGACCTGGCTCAGACATCTGCCATGTGTGCTCTCCTGTTTTCTCTTCTGCCTTCCGGCGAGTCACCTGAGAGGGCTGTTTATTAAATCTGGATTTATTAATTTGGTTTGATTTGGCGTATTGAATCAGTGGTGGAGGTAACTGGATAACCAGGATCCAATACTTATCAGGGCAGAACATGGGTCTCTTTAGATGGAGTTCCCTGGAGAAAGATGACTCTACTTTCTGACTCTTAGGTATGTTTTTTTCTTATCTTAGGTGGAATTTATCTGTGATCATCAGGGCTCACAGAAGAAATCAGTAGATGCCGTAGACTTATATTCTGAAGACAGTTGCCATAATAAAGCCAGAGTTCTAGCTGTTTTGGCCAGATGCTACCAGGACCTGGTAAAACGATTCTTTACTTCGTTGCTCAGTCTGCCACCAATACCCTTACTCACTTTCTTTCTCTGCAGCATAGAACCGTAATCCGTGGACCTGTGTCACTGTCCTTGTGAGAATTACAGTGGTACCGACTTGCACTCTCTCCAGCCCATACATAGGCATTAGTGACAGAAAAAGCCAAAGCCCAGAAGAATGGTATTAGAGTTTTCTTTCTTCTGCTGTGCTAAAACACTTGGATTAAAAACAGCCTAGAGGGTGTTAGGGTTTTTCCAGTTTACACTTCCTGGTCACAGTCCATCATCAAAGAAAATCAAGGCAGGAACCCAACCTGGGACCCTGAAGTTAGAAATCATGGAGGTATGGTTGCTGGCTCTACCACAAGCTTATGTTTAGCTAGCTTTTTTTTTATATGGCTCAGCACTGCCTGCATAGGGAATGGCGCTACCCACAGTGGGCTAGGCCTTCCTGTAGTAATCAACAATCCAGACAGTCTGTAACAAATATAACCACAGACTAATCTGATTTGGGCAATCCCTTGATTGAGGTCCCTTCTCAGATGACTCTAAGCTGTATCAAATTGACATTTAAAGCTGACTAGGACAAATGGACAATGATAATTAACTCCTACTTCCTCTCCTCAGGTAGGCTGTAGAAAATCAGGAAGGCATTATTCTTCCTCTTTGTTCCAGGTGGGTCAGGGGGGCAGGCAGGGTGGAAGGGAAGCCACCCTCAATTTTGCTGCCTCACCACCAGCATAAACCAAGGCTTTACTGAAGAGAAGGAAAAAGTGAACTGTGTGCCGAGCATCCAAGTACAGGCTGCACCAGATGGGACTTGCCTAATACCAAATGTGAATGACTGGAAAGCTACAGCATGAACTCTAGATGGAATTAACTAAGGAGAGAGAGAGATCATCGTTGGATTCAGTGTAGCAAAACAACAGTATATATACTTCCACAGGGATGAGTTGTTAAACAGGGGTGATTGTACAATATGTGGGTGAAAATTTGTCTTGGGGTAATTTTAAAAACACCTACCATTTTTAGTGCATTTCATGTGATATAAAACATTCACAGTAAAATAAAGTTAAATTTCCCAGAAGTCAACGAAGTGTCTGATACACACCTGAAACGAAGAATTCAGGAGGACCAACAGCAAGGCAACCTGCTACTTGCAATGTGCTACCAGTAAACACTCAGAAACCTTACCGCCTTACTTCTTCCACGGCAAAGACAGAACATAACTTTTCCCCACAACCCTCTTATCCTTATCCACCTATCCATGTATTTGCTAGCAGTTCTCCAGCCGGCTGCCTTTCTGGTTCAGAGCTTGTATGGCTTTTATGACCAAGTTTGAGGAAGGTGTTCACCCAGTTTCCCCACCCATTAGAGCCTGGCCTAATGTCTGTTACAGAAATCGGTGTTTCGGGGGCAGAATTCACACATTGCTTCCATGAAAACCTTCCCTCCATCTCTGACTCGGTGAAGATGTTGGCTCAAGAGTAGACACCAGGCAAAAGATGCAGCCTGAGCTAGCTGCTTCCTCAGTCAGAGGAATTGGGAATAAATTTTTGAGACGCTTCCATTCAATTCATAATCAGTATGCTATTGTCCCCTACTTTCACAAGGGGAAAGCAGCAAAAATACAGTGTCTTTTTGTAACTGTTAGCGTTTAGGTTAGCCACATGAGCTTCTGTTTGGATGTACTGACTTGCCTTCTGAAAAACATGGGTATTTAAACTCTAGTCCAATGATGGTGAGGTTTTACTTAAAACAAACAAACAAACAGTAAACCAAACAAACAAAAACCAAAGCAGTGACAAAGCAAATAAAGTAAAATTTGAACACACACACACACAGACACACA
>NW_026067922.1:4398249-4410265 GCF_014885135.2 Alexandromys fortis
CTCTGTGTAGCCTTATCTGTTTTTGGCTGTCCTAGAACTTGCTCTGTAGATCAGGCTGGCCTAGAACTCACAGAGATCTGCCTAGCTTACCTCCTGAGTGCTGGGATTGAAAGTATACACCACCACTGCCTGGGTTGATGTGGGAGTGATTTCTTATTAATAAAGAAACTGCCTCGGCCCTCATAGAACAGAAAATTAGGTAGGCGGAGTAGACAGAAGAGAATTCTGGGAGGAAGAAGCTTAGTGAGAGAGTCGCCATGATTCTCCCGCTCCAGACAGACGCAGGTTAAGATCCTCCCTGGTAAGCCAGCTCGTGGGCTACACAGAATATTAGAAATGGGTTAGAACAATATGTAGGAGCTAGCCAATAAGAAGCTGGAACTAGCCGGGCCAGGCAGTGTTTGAAAGAATACAGTTTCCGTGTAATTATTTCTGGACATGAGCTAGCCATGCAGGCGGGCGGCCGGGTGCCGGGGACGCAGCCCCGCCGCTCCCCTATTTCAACACTGGGTCAATTGAACTCTTTAATTTTTCATGTGTTCCATTATTAAATTTCTAGACAGCAGTAGAAGCAAGACTTTTAAAAATATTTACATAACAAAAATTTGAAGGATAAAATACCACATAATATTCAAACATTGCACACACAGGTAACATCTGCCAGCTGTTGATAGAAATGTGGGGGTAATTACAACAAAGAAAGAGGTAGGATAAGCCCAAAAATCAGACTTTAGGAGTTCTTCTGGATTTTCCCAACCGATGGAAGCGAGTGAGCGCCAATATTATTGTGTTTAGAACTGGCTTCACCCGGATTCAACTGCACACAGGTGATGTTCATTTCATAAAAGGCACTCACTGACACTGTAGGAACATCTAAGACATCTGTACCATTGCTGCTGGGATCTGAAGAGCATGTGGAACTCACAGAGTATTCTATTTGCCTCCTAGGCCTCCATGCCCTGTGTAGTTAGCTGAGTCCACAGGACTATTTCCCGGTCAGTATAAGTGAACATGTAACACCTCCAGTCAGATGTCACAAAAGGTCCACATATGTTTGAGCATCCCTTGGCCTCACTGTGTGACAGTTTTGTGTGCAGTCTTTGTCCATGACAGAGTTCTAGCAATGTAAGAAAGAGCTTTCTGTGATGAAGAGGGCCTTAATGGTAGCGCTACTCATACTGGAGTGATGTCTAGGTTCCGATAGACATGGAAGCTTCCAGAAAGCATTGAGTCATCCAGGGTAGGTGTGATCTACCTCCCTCTACCGAGTTTACTGCCCACTGCAGCAGCACTTACTCAGAAGTATTCGTTTGAAAATTGTACTAGAATTAGCTTTACCCTTAGCACCAAGGTTTCAACTCCCTAACTCTGGCTTCTCTCCACGTCTCTGTGTTTTGTGCTAAACAACTTTGTGTGAGATAGAAAGTATTTGGTTGAATTAATTCACAGTGATGGGATGATGAGGCCAAAGTATTAGCATTTTTATATAAGAGGTAACCTGAGGCTTTTGAAAGAATGGTTTCCTGACTCGCTTAATAAATAGACGTGTGGGATGTTAGATCGCAGGGTAGAAATGGTTCGGGCAGCAGGGAAGCGTCATTAGACTCAGCCTGACTATGTTTGCTAGGAGTTAGTCACCCTTTGAGGAGTTTGGACTCTTGCTGACTATGTGCCACTGAACAAATTATTCACCTGTAAAAGATGTGGAGTGTGTGTAGGTGTAAGCACGCTGCTGATATCTGTTAATTTATGTTCTATAGCATTTATGTTTAATGCAATTATAGTGTTACTTAAATTTAACATTTAAAAGTTTTTGTTGGGTTGGAGAAATGGCTCAAAGGGTGAGTATGTTTTCTGTTCTTCCAGAGAACCCGAGTTTGGTTCCCAGAACCAAACAGGCAGCTCTGTCACTCCAACTCTAGGGGATATGAACCCCTCTTTTGGCCTCTGCAAGCCTATCCACATACACAGAATTAAAACTAACAATATAAAAAAATTAAAAGCTTTTCTTATTTGTTCTCTTTACAGTTCATTTCTGTTTTCTTTCCTGTATTTTATTGTGGGTTAATTAAACTCTTTATGAAATTCCTTTTTGATTTATTGAGAGTGCATTTGAGTGTTTCTTTTGGATGACATTTTAGCGGTTGATTATACACAGTGCATACACACACACACACACACACACACCATATGCTGGTCATTCCTTTCTTCTTAAATCGTTTTTGTTCAACAACATGTAAATTATCATATATGTATTGCCTCTGAATACCTTGAAAACCATATCAGTTTGTGCTTGCAAAAGTAATTTTTATAAGATTTACTGGGGTTTTTGACTTTTATTTTTCTTCCATTTTCTATTATGTTCCATCAGCCCTTTAAAAAAAATCCCCTTCCTTTCTGTTTAGAAAATATATTTCTAGCCACAGTTAAGTATTAGGAGCCACATAAGACAAGTAGATACCAGGCCCAACCTCACACAACTAAGGTGCCTGGCTTAGTGTCCTCAGACTGCACAACATGGCACTATGACAAGGAAGGGACAACAGGCAGGTGACTTATTTGGCCCAGCTCAGCACCCTGTGCAAGACTGTGGCCCTGTGTGATATTATAGGTTATGGTTATTTTCTCCCTTGCATCTGTCGAAGTTCAGCATATGGCCTTTGTCACGCCTCTCCAGGAGCGCTTGCTTTTAATCTATCAGCTAAGGAAGTCTCAATTTTCACACTGGGTTTGGTTTCCAGAAGAAACTGATTCTAATATTATTTTCCGGCTCGTCTGGTAAGGGTCTGTCAGAGTCCAATGGGCTTCCCCCTCTCCCCCTCCACACACAGGTCATCTCACAGAAGCCAGTCAGGAGCTGTGGCTGCTGAATCATAAATTCCAAGTGCATATGGTTCCCGGTTCTTTCCTGTGGCCACCAGGTCATCCTCCGTGCTGAGCATGACAGAGCTCTGACTACTGAATGGGAACCATATTTCAGAGACCCAAACACTGTGATGGAAAACAGACCGGGGACTTTCTCGAGAGAAGATCTTATTTAATGGAATGAGCATTCTATTGGTCTCTTAGGCAATAAGGCGATCTTTTAGGTAGAGTTTCTCAATGGGGTGCCAGGGCATGCTGGGCTGCTACAAATGGGTTGCAGGTGTGTGTGAGATGGGGAGCCCTTTAGTTCTTGCAGCAGCCAGGCTGGTCCTGGGCTCTCTGGAGTTGTAGCCTAGTTACCTCCAGCTGTGAGCAGCTTCTTGGATTCACCCCAGGGAGCCAGGCACAAGGCATTGTTTTCTGTGCTCCAAGAAGGGGGAAAGGAGGGAGTTCGTCTCAGGGAATGTCTTCAGAATGTGCTGCCACATTGTGAGATGGGCTTGAGCTAAGTCTTGAGCCATTCTTAAAATCTTCCTAAATGAGGACTATCGGACATTCTTGAAGTGTGGGACCTTCCGACGGAAAAGACGGAAGGCCTGTGTGACTTGTCTCTAAAGGCATGAAGGGTGAGGGTTGAAGTAAAGTGGCTTAGTTCAGAAAGTGTGGAATTCTGGGACCAAGGCATTGCTAGCCGCACAGAAAGACTGAAAGGTTAAAAAGTTAATACAGTTGGGTTAAAAATGAGGAAGTGAAATTGCTTTCAAGCTGAGAAGAGAGAATTTCAAAATACTTCCCTAAGGCCATGTCAGGCATTGCTCAAGCATCTATATAGGAAAGTAGAGTACTCAGAGACATTGATATTATGTAGACAGTCACGTAGAATTAAAAGTTCAATGGACAACAAGAGAACATCAAGCTGTCTAGCTTGTCTTCATTTCTGTTGGATTCTCTTAGCCCTTTCAAACTCCTTGGGAGCCCCTTTCTTCACTAGCCAATCCCAGGACCCCAGGTCAGCGTGGGTTGGCCTCACCTTCCCATGCAGCTGAGAGAAGGGGTATTTTCAGAAGTTACCTTTTTGGAAAGTCAGCAGAGAGGTAGAGCCACAAAATGCCCATTTGGTGGCTTTGATTGTGTTTTTAAAAAAATTAATTATTTTTTAAAGCAATCTTTTCTCATTTTACATAGGAATCCTAGTTCCCATCCCTCCCCTCCTCCTGTACCCCCCACCTTCCACCCACCCCATCCCTATCCACTCCTCAGAGAGGGTAATGCTTCCCATGGGGAGTTGACAAAATCTGGCAGATCACTTTGTGGCAGGACCAAGGCCCTCCTTACTATATCTAGGCTGAGCAAGGTATCCCTCCAAAGAGAATAGGCCAGTTCAAGCACTAGGGATAAATACTGGTTCCACTGCCAGTGGCCCCACACACTGCCCAGCCACACAACAGTTATCCACATTCATTGGGCCTAGTTTGGTCCTATGCAGGTCCCCGCCTTCCCCTGCCCGCCCCCACTGCCAGTCCGGGATTAGTGAGCTCCCACTAGCTCAGGTCAGCTGTTTCTGTGGGTATCCCCTTCATGGTCTTGGTCCCTTTGCTCATATTGTCACTCCTCCCTCTCTTAAACTGGACTCTGGGAGCTCAGCCCAGTGCTACCTGTGGATCTCTGCATCTGCTTCCATCAGTTGCTGGATGAAGGTTCTATGATGACAATTAAGGTAGTCATCAATCTGATTACAGGGAAAAACCAGTTCAGGCACCCTCTTCACTATTGCTTAGGGTANCATATATATTTCTGCAAAGAAATAAGGCAGGATTTATAACTTGGTGGTTAAGAATTCCTGTTGCTTTTAAAGAGGACTAGCTTTCTCTCCTACATTGATGGGGGAGTGCAAACTTGTACAGCCACTTTGGAAATCAATATGGCGATTTCTCAAAAAATAAGGAAACAATCTACCTCAAGACCCAGCAATACCATTGTTGGGTATATACCCAGAGGATGCTCAATTATACCACAAGGATGTGTGCTCAACTATGTTCATATCAGATTATTCATAATAGCCAGAACCTGGAAACAACCTAAATGCCCCTCAACTGAAGAATGGATAAAGAAAGTGTGGTACATTTCCACAATGGAGTACCATTCAGTGGTAAAAACAATGACATCTTGAAGTTTGCAGGCAAATAGATAGAATTAAAAAAATAAAACATTCTAAGTGAGCTAAGCTAACCCAGACCCAGAATACAAACATAGTATATACTTACTCATAAGTGGATATTAGACATAAAGCAAAGGGTAACAAGCCTATATTCCATGTCCCCAGAGAAGCTAGGTAAAAAGGAGAATCCTAAGAGAGACATACATGGATCCCCTTGGGAAGGGGAAATGATTTCCTTTTTTAACCAAACCATCTCCCCCAGATTAGTCTTTACTGGGAACAGATGACATGGTTTCCTTGGGTTAGATGGTGTGGAGAGACGAGGGTGGGACAAAAAGGAGGAAGCAGAGTCTATGGGAAAAACTGTCAATGGAGGCACAACTCAGGGCTTTGAGAACAGAAGACCACTGTCAAAAGGTGATCTCCATTGTTGCCTGTTTTTGCTGTTGTTGTGTCTTTGAGCCCACTACCAGCACACTTAGTTACTATCACTACTAATTCCTTAGTTAGGGCCAATTATGAGAAAAATCCTGGGCAGAAAACTCATCCTTATGGCAGCCGGTCATGTTGTCCAGATGAGGAAAGGAAAGGGTGGAGATGGGTGATCTACTCTCTACCCGACAGCTAGCCCACACGGTTCCTCAATAGTAGAAGAGGAGTGTCAACTATGCCCTTTTCATCTCATTATTCTGACTTCTCAACTGGGTAAGAATCACTGTCAGGAACAGAAGGAACGTTGCAATATTCCAATAGAACCATCAAAGCACCAGGGTATCTTCTTAGGGTGCATGGGGTAGACTGAGTCCTAGAACACTGATGAAGAGAGACAAGGTCATAGATAAGAGTCTTGCCTGGAACTGTGCCAAGGGCATGGCAAAGCTTACCCAGCAAGCTTTTCTTAAAGAGTAAGGAAAGCAAAAGCCCAAAGGGAAGACTGAGAAACATGGACAGATAAAGGCTAGCGAGAAGAGGGGAAACCCAGGAAGGGAACTGAGAAAGATTATATTAAAAAAAAAAAGGTAGGAGGAGAAAGGAGAAATGAATGGATGGAATGTGTGGGATGCCTTAAAACATGGGAAGAGCTTGGGGCACCTTGGCTATTGAAAAACTCCTGCCTTCTACTCAGGTGGCCAAACTGGCATGTAGGGAGGGCGCAGTTTCCAACCAAAGGAACAAGGGCCCAGCTGGGAGTAAGGATCCTGCTCCTTTGCCAGGAGTGGAGAACAGATTAGATTTAGAAGCCAAAATTTCCAGCTCCCACTGAAAGGTGAACAGCATTCAGCCTTTCAAATACAGTCTCCCCTCTTTGTTCACACTCAAAATACCTTTGCTAATGCTCCGCAAAGTGCTTGGATGGGATAAATAAATGCTGCGTGTGCAGTGGCATGTGTGTGTGTGCAGTGGCGTGTGGTGGCTGGTCACTGTTTTCAGAGCAGCGTTCATATTTCTGTCTGGTAAGGGCTCATCCCCATAATCAAGTCAGTCAAACTACACACTTCGATGCTTGCTGTGTGTAGGTTCTTAAAGCTCTGGAGGTTGTGGGTTAGGTTGACTGAATGCTTTGGTGGGTGCCACATCCCTCTGCCTGTCATTCCTGACAGCATTTTTGAACATCTTGACGTTATTGTTCAGGCAAATCCTCATTCTAGGATGGTATAGTCATGAGTGTTGTACTGAGGGTATCTTTCTTGACTCTAGTCTTCTTTAAAGGCACCTTGAGAAACAAAATTCTATTATGAGATTTTTAGTGTTTGTTTGAGATATCTCCTATGGTGGAATCTGAGAACAAATAGAGAAGGGTCTGCTTTGGACACTACCTTTGTCACATCTTTGGGGACGAGGACCATCATGTTGTCTTAGAAAGCAATCATTAAGCTGTTCCCAAAATGTGAGACTTCTGGAAGCTTCCAGAAAAAAACACTTCTAATAATTAAACAAGGCTTAGCGGGCTATCAGGAAAGCCTTGGCAATGTTTTCATGGAGGTAGGGAATTGGAGGACAGAGGAATAAGAGACAGGGAAGGGGGAGAAAGCGGGAGACAGAACAGAGAGGCGGACGCTTCACTTCAACAGCCAAGGATTTGCAAACTGGAAACAGTGACCCCGAAGTGCATATCAGGACTGTTGGCTCACAACAGAGGCATGGCAGGGTCCTTTCTTCTCTTTCCCAGTCACTGCCGCCATGATTTGACTCATCTTTCTGGAAATGTTTCTAGCCGTACCTCTGAACCTTGAATGTTCCCCAAGCTCATTGAAATGCACAAGTGAAAATTATCCATCTGTTTGGAGGTTACACACGCTGCAAGTGCTGTCAGGAGTGAGTAGATACAGTTACACAACCAGACAGCTCCATTCCAAGCAAAGGCCAGTGTGGCTGGTAACCCCGCAAAGGGCCAAGTACTGAAGACAGGTGAGAGAAGATGAGAAGTCACTGCTGGCTGTCCTCAGGGTAGAATCGCAGGCGCCTAGGCCGACACTTGCAAGGACACACATTCATCAAAGCAAATGACACAGAGCTGGATGCTGGCCACCCAGCTGGTTGCATGGAATCTGCAGAGATGACTCAGAGTGTGCAAAATCAAAAGCAATGGAAGACAATGGAGAGAGAGAGAGAGAGAGAGAGAGAGAGAGAGAGAGAGAGAGAGAGAGAGAGAAAAAGAGAGAGAGAGAGAGAGAGAGAGAGAGAGAGAGAGAGAGAGAGAGAGAGAGAGAGAGAGAAAACAAGAGAGTGAGAGAGAGAGAGGAGAGTATAAGAGAGAGCCAATGTACTATACAGCTAGGATTGGGTTGGGTTGCTAGGGTCAGGGCATTAGATGGTGAGTCAGAAAGTTGAATATCCTTTCCTGTTAACTGCAGTGATCAAAGAAGGCATGCAGGGTCTTACTCAAGCCATTTAGTAGACATCTTTTCACAAAATAGAACATGCGTGTCATTTACAGCACAAGTCAATGAATCAATGGATTTCCCAGGAAAGGAGATGGTTGACGTTACTTAAGAACCAGATTGTTTTTCCAATGACCTTACTAGTGTCTTCCACAATGTACTTGGCACTACCAGAAAGGTTGCCTTTGTAAAAGAAGCTCTCATTATCCCAGAAATTCCACCTCTGCAGTTCACTCTTTTCAATAAAGGTCTCTCTAGCTGATGTGCTTCAAGTCCAGAGTCCTGGTAGGAAGGAAAGGTCAGACTGTCTTCAGCGCACCCACGAGAACTTAATCATTGCAGGTTTTGTGAGAGTTCTGGATGCTTAGGGGCCAACAAGGTAATGGATCTGGGAAGGGAGATGGCAGTGATATCTCCAAAAGACGCTTGGTAATATCAACACACACACACACACCATTGGTAACTATATGTGTGTGTGTGGATAGTTCCTTTCTTTTAAAAGTTTCTGCTTACATTCCAGAGTTTGAAGAGCACAGAAAGATGGCCTGTCAGAGTTAGAGTCAGTCCTGTGCCCTGGCTGAGCATGGAGTCAGCCAGCCCCAGGGACAGACCTCTGAAAATCTGTGATTGTACAGAGCCCCTGTGAGTGAGTGAGTTCTCACTTATGAAGTTCTGCTAAATGAAAATAATAATGCTAGGTAGCAAAAGGCTTGGCCCATGCACTAAGAATTCTGCAAAACACAAGCTCTTTGCCTTGCATGGGAATCTTTATTAATTCCCCACCCCTCCACCCCCCAATCTTTCAGGGAAGAAGGACAAAGGTCCAAACCCACATCCACTTCCTCCCCCATGGAAGGCAGCTCTCTCCCGAATAGAGGAATTGCTAAGAAGTTGTTTAATTTTTTACAAAGACCCCCCCCCCCATGTCTCTTTGCATGGCACCCTTATTGGTTGTAGTTCTACCCTCACGGTCTCTTCTGCCTGTCCATCAAGTCTACTAACTGTACCACAACAGCCTTAAAAGCCTTTGAAGCTGGGATGAAGCAGCCTGATGCTCTCTGTTTTCCACACTCGGGAAGCTGTACTTTATCAAATCTCATTCATCTGACCTGGGTGGAGCTTTCAGCCCTCTTTGTTGCTTCCTCTGGAATATGGGGGTATTTTGAAAAATCAGTTTGCTATATACAACGTTCACAAGGCTGGTATTTGTCACACAGGAGTTTTGCACAGGATTAGTAGGTTTATTGCATACAAATATCACTTAACCCTGTGGGCATGCTGTGTGTAGTAACCTGCATTGAGGGACCATGTGGGTTAGCATGAGCTATGTTTCTGAGTGACACTTGAACAGGCCACAGGGCCTTCATCTTCCAAGTGTTTGCTGCTGTGGAACCATTTTGTCCTCTGGCTCGTAATTGTCAAGCATTAGTTGTAAAATTTCGAATTTAACTCAAATGAATACTTTCTAAAACATAATAACTATGATGGGAAAAGCAAATTAAAGTTATATTAAGTATAGATCATGGTCTTAATTATTGAAGTTATAGGCATAAAAGTATTTTTAAAAAATGTTACCAAAACAAATGGAGAAAAACAACAACTTATAATAAATGAATAAGCTAAATTATAGGGTGTGGATTAAGACTATGAATACAGAGAATTGTATTAGCAAATTTTTGCAATTTTCTGTGATACAGTATCTTATGGCTGCATCAGGAGGTATCTTATTGAATATATATGCTCTCTGCATGAATACCAGGTGGAAACATTTTGCACGTAAAACAGGTTAGCTCTTTGCTTGTTAGCGAATCTGATGGTGACAGTGTTCATGGGAGCAGTGTCCCCCTCAATTATTTCTGTGCTTTGCTTAAGTAGACAGATCAGAGCTTAGGTGATGGGAACAGAAGATATGACCTTCAAAGACATTTTAACAGATTAAGGACACTTAGTTTAAAAATTTTAAATTCGAAATAAAACAAGTAATAATTTATTTCAAACTTTTAATTTCTTTTTTAAAACTTAAAATTTCTTCCTTCTTCCCTTCCTTCCTTCTTCCTTCCATTTATTTAACGCATGTGTACACACGGTGGCAAGGGAGTGCATGCACCATGATTCGAATGTGAAAAACTTGTGGGATATAATTCTTGCCTTCTACTTTGTGGGTTCTGGGGATCGATTCAGGTTGTCAGGATTGGCGGCAGACACCTTTAACCACTGAACCATCGTTCCAGCCCTTACTTTTTATTCATCACTAGCCTACTATAACAATTATATTCTAAATAAAACATCTTTGACTACTGAAAGCTTTGTATTATGGGCCTTCCATACTATGGATTGACAAGCTAACACTGGGATGTGAATTTTATGGTACACACCCAGTGTGAATGACTGGTACTTAGCCTGTCATAGAGGTCATGGCTGGTCTCTTACCCGGGTCTTCACCAGATGTGCCCATGCCTGGTTGTCACAGCATTATTTGTTGTTAGAAGTGGCTCCTGATGCTTGCTTTCAGTTTCTATGTGTGCTTTGTCACCAACAAGTGGTGGCAGTTCAATAACTAACAGGCATCACACTTTGAGACTCGCCAGGGTATCTTACTATGGGGCGGCTACACCAACTGGATTATTCTAGTGGCTTCCAGAAAATGCCTTTGCATTTTACCCAAATTCATGCTCTCTATTTCTCATATATATATCTGCTTTCCATTCTGCAGGGCCACCTGCTGGAAATCCACAAGCAGCTGCATGTTCACTTTAGTGTTTTTTAGCTCCTCCATTAACACTCTTTTCCTCACTAGCCCTGGTAAGATTCTCACTTTTATTCTAGGACTTTCACCTCCTCACCCTTGGGCCATTTCATTGGTTTACAGCCTGTGAGCATATACTGAGTTCATACTCCGTGTTTTAATACAAATGGGTGTTTCCATTTTCAACTAAATGTGACTTTGACAGAGGATACAAATGCGCATAGGTCTAAGGTAAACCCTTTGTCCTTGCAATACCTCTGATTTTTTAAAAGGCAGAGGTGATAGATCTTATGGAAAACAATATGTAAAGGTCAAAGTACAACTACCTTGTGAACACACATCTGAAGGAAACAAAATCAGTATTTCAAAAAATTAAAACACAAAATATATAAGGCTCTCCTATGTTGAGCAAAGCCCTGTAATAATAGGCAAGCTATGAATCACTGTAAGAGCCTGTTAAGAAACAGAAGATAAAATGTTGTCTACATACAATGCAGTATTGTTTAGCCATAGAAAGAACGAAGTCTTGCAGTTTGTAAGAACATGAATGAACTTGGAAGATACTAGGCTCAAGGAAGCAAGCCAGACAAATAAGGCAGGGCATCACTTACATGGAAGGGTCTAGAAGAGTCTCCTCCCAGAAGCAGACAGGAACGGGGCGCTTGTCAGGGTCTGGGAGAGAGGGCAGGAAACAGACACTGCTCAAAGGGTATAAACTTTCATCGATGAGTTCCAAGAATATGATGCACCGTCTAGTGACTCTAATTAATAATATGGAATTGTTTACTGAACATTTCCAAAGAGACGAGACCTTACATGTTCTTAGTAGACACAAAAACTGCTATGTGACATGATGGGAATGTCAGCTGTTCCCCTTGTGATCACTTCACAACATACATGCAGATTGAATCATTACACTGTACGTCTTGGCTCTATACAGCTCTTGGCCATGCTATCTCAGGAAAACTTGGAATAATGAAAAGGAAGAATTAGGTGTATTTAAACTAAGAACACAGTTCGGTGTTTTTGGTTGGGAAGTTTCTCAGCCTCCCATGGGAGCTTCCCGTTCTCCTCCATTCATACAGTTTTACAGTTACTTTAGATTTAATGTTCGTGTCTACGCTTGCCCCGGAGACAAGCTCTTGATTTTTCATTCATAGGCAGATTTCTTCATCTCTCTCACAGATACCTGTGCTGTGTGTTTGATACTATTGCAAGCCATTGCGGGATAAGGACAAACAAAACAGAAGTTTCTCTTGTTTGTTGACTGCTTCATGTAAAAGTTATGAGAAACAGCAAAGGAGGAGGTTCAGTTCCCAGGTGGAGCCCATCTCTCTCTCTCTCTCTCTCTCTCTCTCTCTCTCT
>NW_026067922.1:4410287-4501693 GCF_014885135.2 Alexandromys fortis
CTCTCTCTCTCTCTCTCTCTCTCTCTCTCTCTCTCTCTCTCTCTCTCTCTCTGTGTGTTAGGAAGTCCTCTCCACAATGAGCAGACATGGAAGAGTCTGAGGCTAGATCTAATTCAGAACATAGGGTGGTTATGTGCTGTGCTACCCCAGTCCTAGATACTCTTGCTAGGGAAAAAACAGAGGGATGTGATTTCGGTGAGGCAGGCCCGCACCCACCTCCTTCACTTCTCAGTCTGGCACGGAGCTCATAATTCACGGCTGTCAAGAGAATGAGTTCCTGCTTGAATCCCATTGCCAATACACCTGCTGTAACCTTAGAAATTGCAGTGGGAAGGTAGTACATTTTTTCAGAATCATGGGCTCACATAGGACTCCTCTTGATCTAAATTCTCAAATTACCCGGGGAAAACCAAGGGAGCAGACACCATGATAAAACAAAAACAAAAACAAAAGACAACAACAGCAAAACCCAAACAAATAACAACAACAAAACCAAGCCTAGAGTCACGGAGAGGAAAACTCCAGCTGGATGGGAAAATCCAGGCCTCTTAACCAATAGATAGCTTTCTTTGGACTACTATTCTAAAATAAACTCCACATTATATTATTTGCTTTTTATTATCCTTAAAACTACCATTACATCAACAGTTTGTCCAATAATCCTTTCCATTTGATTGCCATACATTCTCAAAAACAAAAACAAAAAGGTGTTTCAATGCTGCTCTTACTGCTTTTGAATAAAAATAAAGCAGAAATTAGAGGGAACAGTTTCTTTTCTTCAGCTTTTTTTTTTTTTGGTTTTTTGTTTTTAAGAGCTAAGTTATTTTTAGGAAAGAACAAAAGAACTGGCAAGCTCCATGGACTGTCTGTCTGGTAAAGAGCCTTGGCACTTTATCCCAGGTAGGATTTGGCGGGTTTGGTCCACCAATCAAGGAAGGATCTACCCATGTAGGGGTGAGTCAGAGCCCACAGGCAAATTGCATCTGTAAAGTTTTTTGGAGCAGTCATGGAAGCAGTGTCTTAACACAGGTTTGTTCTGTCTTGAGGGCAAAGCCCAAGTCATGGATGGGTAGGACAGTTGCTTAACATAGAGTTCCAGGAGAGAGGAATAAACCTGGACCATGAAGGAAGAAGTCAAAGCCCCCAGGAAGCATGTTGCGACATTGCTGTTGGGGTCACTTGGAGCTCTGTGGTAGATCCTGAACTGGGCTAGAGAGATAGGACTGTGTACGCCTCTTGCTCCTTAGATGAAGCCTTGGGAAGAGCTTGCTGCAGTTCAGGCCACGCTGATGTATCATCTGTCTGGGAAAGAGAGCTGCGGCAGAGGCATGCAGGGCAGAAAGTACATGGATCAAGGAGAAGCTTGTTCTTGTCAGTGTGGCTCACTGTAACGAAATCACCATAGACTGTGCGGCTTAAAGAACAGAAACTAATCCACGATCCACAGTTTGGAAGGCAAGGGAGTCTGAGAACAAGGTGCTGGCCGGCTTGCTTTCTGACGAGGTCTTCTTGTATTTCACAGGGGAAGAACTAGCCTTCTCTTCTCCAGATGAGGACATTAATCTCATCATGGAAGACCTACTCCATATCATCACAATAGGGCTCTCATTATCACTTTTGAGTAACACTGGCATTTAGTTCCCATCAGAGCCTATTAGGACAGCTGCTATTAGGGCTGGGTGGTCAGCAGGCTTGCAGAGGACAGTCCAAATAGGTTGAGTAGCTGGAAATATGATACCTGTTGGAAGTCCTGGAGACAGGAGGGCTGAGTAAGACTCAACCTAGGACCCAGAAGCTTTTCTTTTTCTGCATTTTATACATGAAACATAGCTCTGCAAAAGCCAAGGCCCATGGTGCCTGCCTCCCTAGCTTTCAAACAGCATGGGGCTAGATATGTCCCGTGTGCTCAGAGAGATCTTCCCAGACTAGATCCCTGCTTATACGCGACGGGACACATGTATCGGGTGCTATTAGGGTTTTTTTTCTGTACTTACGACCATTGTTTTTCTTATTGTGTGTTCATGGCACAGGGGTAAAGAACTCTCCTGGGTGAAAACAGAGCTTCTTGTGAGGAACAGAGCTGAGAATGAACAGAGATTTGCTGCTTTACTTCACCCAGTTACCCCTCGATTTTGTTAAAGGCCCCTATTCAATGTGGTACCTTCTTCTGTGCTGACCTCCTTCAAGGCCCTCCCTCCTTTAGGTCCTCTTATCTAGGAAACTGCCTCTGATCAGTCTAGCTCACAGTATCGCCTCCTTCATCAATGCTGCAATGCCTCATACCTCACGTCAGAATCCCAGACTGTATTCAGCAGAGGAACTGTAAGTACAGCCTTTATGGGGGGGCACTGAGTTCTCTTCTGCGTAAGCATCCTTCTGGAGTTTGGGCTAACTGGGTGTCACCCATGGGGCTCTTTGTGAAGACATATCCAGCGAGGTAGGTGTACTTGGGAATCAATACTGCTGGTGCATCCCCGGTCGCATAGCTCATCTCTACGGCCTGAGTCACATTGCATGGACCCAATGTTTGTCTTGGAGTAGGCTACACAATTAATGGATAAAGTAAATGCAGCAGATGCTACCTATTAGAGAAGAATTCCGTGTAGCAGGCCATGAAAATCTTGTTTGCAAAATAAGACCTAATTAGTTTGGCTGGGCTAGAGCACAATGAATTACAGTGACAGGGTAATTAATAGTGATAGTTTAGGTCTCGTCCCCAGTTTTCCTGCCATTTGTGCCATTTGTTTGGATTAATTTTATCATGGCCTCCTATTGGAAATGAATTTTGAGAGTCTTTCTTCAATATGGGAGATGATTCTAACAGAACGCTGTTTTTTTTTCTCCTATGGAGAACATAGTCTTTCATCTTTGGGCTGCCCAGAAATTTGGCTTTGATTATCTCTTTATTGGCCTGATGAGGATTTCTTTTGCTTTGATCTGTATCCATCATTCTGCCCATGTAACATACGTCTATAAACACCCATTAGTATAAGAGACAGCGTGAATGACATCGTGCTAGTTTGAGGGGCTATATCCTAGTGGGAAAGACAGAGAATAGTGTTCAGGACGAGCCAGTTGCATGTCGGGCATTAGCAAGAAAGGATGCGTGAGAGGCAGTGACATTTCCCTAGGCTTTTCCTAGCTAGTTTTACTGAGGTATGATGGAGTCTGTGGTTACTGTTTTAAGGCTTTCATCCTGTAGCTTTCCTAGCCTGGAACTCACTGTGTAGACCAGGCTGGCCTGGAATTCATAGAGACTCACCTGACTCTGTCTCCTAAGTGTTGGGATTAAACACACGTCTCATTACTCCCGGAGGCTTGCTGGGACCTTTCTACAAGCTTCCATAAGCCACTAGCTTCATCATCTCTCAAACAGTACCACATGGATGTTGCCAAGTTTTGCCACCGTCTTGAGATGATGTGGTGGCCCCCGTGTGCCTTCAATCTGGTACTGGGAAAAGAACACGCTTTCCTAGGAGTCTACCTTAGAGCTGGGGAGTCCTGTGGTAACATTCTCAGTTCAGACTCTATTCGTTCAAGAACTGATGGTCACGATCTAGAGCATTTCATGGTGAGACATTGCCCTCAGGGTACCCTTCCTATTGTGTTAGAACAGGGTGCCAGTTTTCTATTTAAGGGTGCCAATCTCTTTTGCCACGACCCCTGCTTCCGTGGTGCCTACTTTTTCTGCAAATTTAAATTGGTTCATGTTCCTTTAGTCAAGGAACTTTTGTATTTTTTTCACATTTGCATGTTCTCTGTAATTAGAAATCTGAGAAAAAGCAGCGAGCAACAGTTGTGCCACAGCCCAGATGTTGTCGCGTCTTAAAACTTCCCAGCAGGATGACTATATGTTTTTCTTTGAGTTCACCTTCTTATTTAGCTTCTCTAGGATCACGAATTATAGGCTCAATGTCCTTTATTTATGGCTAGAAACCAATTATGAGTGAGTACATCCCATGTTCCTCTTTTTAGGTCTGGCTTACCTCACTCAGGATAGTGTTTTCCATTTCCATCCATTTGCATGCTAAATTCAAGATGTCATTGTTTTTTACTGCTGAGTAGTTCTCTACTATGTATATATTCCATACTTTCTTCATCCATTCTTTCATTGAAGGGCATCTAGGTTGTTTCCAGGTTCTGGCTATTACAAACAATGCTGCTATGAACAAGAAAAACATATAGTCATCCTCCTGGATATTAACCTTCATCAGGCGATGAAAGGAGACAGAGACAGAGTCCCACATTGGAGAACCGGACTGAAACCCCAAGGTCCAAATCAGGAGTAGAAGGAGAGAGAGCATGAGCAAGGAACTCAGCACCCATACACTGAGACATGGGGATGTTCTATCAGGAACTCACCAAGGCCAGCTGGACTGGGTCTGAAAAAGCATGGGATAAAACCGGACTCGCTGAACATAGCAGACAATGAGGACTGCTGAGAAGTAAAGAACAATGGCAATGGGTTTTGATCCTACGGCACATACTGGCTTTGAGGGAGCCTGGGCAGTTTGGATGCTCACCTTACTAGACCTGGATGGAGGTGGGTGGTCCTTGGACTTCCCACAGGGCAGGGAACCCTGACTGCTCTTCGGGGTGATGAGGAAGGGGGAGTTGATTGGGGGAGGGGGAGGGAAATGGGAGGTGGTTGCGGGGAGGAGACAGAAATCTTATAAATAAATAGATAAACTTCCCAGCAGCTTAGTTCACTTTGTTTGACTCACACAAGTTTTCAAGACATTGACAGAAAGCAGCCATATGTGTACATGCATCGACGTGATATAAAATGACCTCTATCCCAAATGATATAATTCTCATTCTTCTCTCAAACCTCATCATTTTGGCTTCCACCATCTCTATTTCTCTTAGTGTTGTAGTCTTCCAAACCCCCAATAGCATGGCACAATGAGCTCTGTTTATAGTAATCTAAGATTATTTGCCTGTCATTCCACCTTTCCCTACCGTCTTTGTTCACACTGATTCCAAAGTCGTCTCTCTGAACTACTTAGTCACTTTGGTCACAAAGTTGTAACAATTCTACTTTCAGTACCACTTTATAAATCAGCTCCTCTTTTCACTTCTGTGATAAAATACTCAATGAAAACAACTCACGCAAGGGCTAATTTTGGTTCCCAGTTTGACAAGACACAGTCAGTTATGGTGGGGAAGGAAGGCTTTGGCTGCAGGAGCACGCACTGCCTGGTCATACCGCATCTGTAGTCAGGAAGCAGGAAGTGATGAGTGCCGCTGCTCAGCTCATTTCCTCCTGTTTGTCTTTTTATTTAGAATGGGACCCATGTCCACGGGATGGAGCTATTGGTGTGTCTCCTAGGCAATTCCAGTTCTTGTCAAGTTAGCATGGTTATCCATCGCAGACCCCGTTGCTGAGTAGAGTCATATTAGGCCTCCATAACTTGGTCATCTTATAAGCTTGTACCATTTTACTCTCATCTTCGTATTACTCACTGCCACCTTTAACCCCCAGTAGCCACCATTCTCTTTGTCTGTGACATATCGTGAAGTATTTATCTTCGAACGTCTGGCTTATTTGTCCTCATCAGTATGTTCATAAAAGGTCAGACTTCCTGGTATTTTAAGGCAGACATATAGTTGTAGATACTATATTTTCATTTTTCATTCACCCATCTCCAGACATTTGGCTTATATTAAGTTTCACTGAGTTTTTGAGGGAAAAATAAAAGCTATGGAGGATGGAAACTAGTTAGCGAATCAAATAAAGATTGACTTGACCAAACCTTTTGTTGAACTATATTATTCTAGAAGGATCACGAAAGATGCACTGTAGGGATTAGGAGCTCAGGAAGCGCTGTTACATGGTTCAGTCAGAGAGGCTTGAGACTCAAACTGACAGAGGCAGTGGAGAAAGGATTGCAAGAGATGTTACTAAGGTGGATTTAGAAAATCAGAGCCTGGTTGATCAGAGACTGGGGGCTGGTAACAGCATAAGCAAGAAGAGAGGAGGTTGCTGTTGGGTTTTCTGTCGGACAATGATGCTGCTTCTCAGGGTAGGGCCAGGTAGGTTTGAGGTAGGTAAACGTGGAAGTCATAGAACTAATACAGCAAGTGCTGAGAGCTTAAGAGCCCAACTGTCAATGAAGAACAACAATTCCCATTTTATATGTGAGGAACCTCAGCCCTAGGCTAGTAACTTATACTAGGTTATGTGGCTAGGAAGTGGCAGAACTGTTTATGTCCTTGGCTGAAACCATTCTACCTTAGACATGATGAATGGTTTGTTTTGGTCGGGGTAGCATCCAAATCCCCACTAGGCAATGGCAGGTAGTGTCTCGCTTCAAATTATAAACAAGGACACCTTTCAGTAAGCCACGGGGTGGGTGTGGGGGGGATTAAAATAAAACGTTGACAAAGGTTTCTTTTAAAAGCCTCAGCCATTCACTCTGACTCTTTTTCATTTCCAGCAGGAGTTGCTGTCCAAGTTGGTGTGTTTGGGGTTTGCTTCCATTTAACCAGACACAGACTTATTGGAGACCTACTATGCACTTGGTGCTTACAGTATGCTATATCATTATAAACCAGGAAGTTGTGATCTCTTTATGTGCGGATTTGGAAAGGGAAGGACACAGGCAATTCCTCCCTGGGTGACATTTTTAACCTTGTTGAAGCTTTAGTTTGCACAGTAAGACAAAGGACTGTTATTCTCTAGGATGGCCCTCCATCCCTCTGGCTTGTGATCTTACCACGGCCTGTGCATTCTCAGGGTTGTTGGTACCTGTTGAAAATGTGCACAGTTCTTTGGTTGTCCTCGAGCGCCTCTTCCAAACCTCCCTCAGGATATCTGGCCCCACCAAGCTGGATCTGTATTATTGAAAGTCAGAGAAGGAAAAAAATAGGCTAGAAATCATGACATGCTTCCTGACAGCATAAGCCTTCAGGAGGACTGCAGCTCTTCCTTGGAGACGCTGAGCCAGAAGGTAGATCAAACGCTGGAAGTAGGGCCGGATAGACAGGCCAACTGTGGGGAGGATAAATAAGGTCATTGCCTGGATGTTCTCCATCTCATACTTCTAAGATTTCCTGACCACGAGCCCTCTTGTGAGGGTGTTCAAGATGAACAGCTGCTTCTGAATAGAACGGGTAGGGTGATTCCAACTTTGGTCATGTCTGCTGAAGATCTGCGTCTCCTCAGCCAGTGGGCTCGCTCTCGACCTCTGCTCTCCATGTGTGGTTTATAGAATTACGGTGAGGTTTTAGCCCATGGATCCCAGGACTCTTTCTTGTTTCCTTTGCTACTTCTCCTTTTAAAGGTATGCAGGAGGTGAAATTCTTTGCAAGTCCTGAAGGAAGATGAATCCTTGCTTCACATTTATGTTGCCGTTGTCTGTTGCAGCTGCAGTTTGATCCACCTACTCAAGCTATAGTCTTTCCCCTGTTAAAATTTAGAACCTTCACTATCCCTCTTTCTGGCATCTTGAACAAGTCCATGTTTGAGGACATGGAGTGGTGACCTTTTAACCAAGGAGAGCATCCGTACCACTCTGACATCCCTCCAGGTTACAGTTTCTAATTTAGCTTACTTCCTCTCTAGGGACCATCCAAAAGAATTATTTCTTGCATGAAATTGTTTTTGGAGATTCTCCAAATCAACAAGTCCCTTCTCTACCCTCAAGGGCTTGGAGGGCTGTGTTTTTTGCCAAAATTAATAATATTAATCTGTCTATCATATTAGAAATTCATTGTGTCTAGAATAAGGGAGCTAGTCTGTCTAGGTCCACCCCTGTGTGGCATTGTTTTCTTCTCTGCTACCACAATCCTATGTGGTGTTTTGGGGTACACCCCTGAATCCAAGGTTACCCCTTTCCTAGGATCTTAAACCATGTGGTGCCAGTAGTCACAAAGAGCCAGGAGTCTCTTACGTTTCTCAGAGCTTCTAACCTTAAAGGCCTGTCTGGCTGGAGTCCTGAGTCCTTCCAGGACTGCTTTTTTACTTAGAATCAAGCTCTGTAGCCCTAGGGAATGGCTATTAGGTGACTAGTTCCTGCAAGTAGGCCTTCGGGAATCTTTGCCTTTTGTTAATTCCTGATCCAATAAATGAAGTTAGAGGGTTAGCCCAGGACAAAGAGGCAGCAGCAGTAACTTAAAAAACTTACAAAAACTTACATAAACCAAATATCTCCTTTAACTAATGTCCAGAATCACGTGAGGTGGGATTGTGTCAGTTCACCTTTTACAGATGAGGAAGTTAAACACAGTTAAGAAACATATTTAAGATTGCTCAGCTAATTTGTGGTCTGCTTGAACCCACAGGTTTTGCTTGCTGAAGACAGGGTGTTCAGTTGCACCCTCAAGCTTTGGCATTGTAAGCATTTAGCTCAGATGTCAGTATGTCACCGTGACACACCTGCAGGGCAGCTTAACAAACACTGAAAGGGACATCAACTACTATAACCTTTGGGCATGCTGGGTTCACTTCATGAATGGCAGCTGTTATTTCTTCTGTCATGACAAATGGTGACACCTCTGTCATGGGTAAGCTTTGCTCCTGCGAAGCTCAGTGGGCAGTGCCTCTCCTTCCTGTGTTGGGGGAGTGTGGCACCATCATTGAGAAAGGTCTCATAAGTATTCTAATAAAGACAAATGTGCTTGCTGATGGATAGCAGTAAGGTCTCTGCTGACATTTTTGTAAAGAAAAGTGAAATTCTCCCCCCCCCCCAAAAAAAAAGCGTTTGGTGTAATTCAAGACCTGAAAGCCCCCAGAAGACTTGAAAATCATGTCATAGAGTTTCCTTATTATGAATGGTTTGGGAAAAAAAATTTTTGAGATTGGCTTTTATGTAGTTCAGGCTAGCCCCAAACTCATTATGTAGCTAAGGTTGACCTTGATCCCTTGTCCTCCCTGTTTCCATTTTCCAATAGTGGGATTATGGGCAGACACCACCATGCCCAAACTCAGAAAAAAAATCCTGTAACTCTTCCCTTTCCTTTGCTGGTGGAAAATAGAGGTGAAAACTTGTTTTCTGAGCCTTTCTACCAAAGGGGTTCATAGAGCGAGGGTCCTTTTTTCTTCTGCCGCTTTTCTCCTTTAATCTCGAGGGATGGCTCAGTATTAAAAGTTAAATGCATATCATCACAAATGAGAATATCATGATCTTGTTTTCTCAGTATCAACTGGAAACTCTTTGACTGAAAACAACACACAAGACTATTCCAAATCAGGCTTGCAATTAATTCAGTCTCCTATTACCGGTGCTAGGCTCTTCAGTGTAAACAGAAAGTTAGCATTCTGGACAATAGGTATCTTGGCAATTATATCTGATAACATGGAAAAAGAACCATGGCCCCTGTTGTTACTGGTTTTCACTGTTTGTGAAGGGTGGGCACGTACCTTATCTTATTGTTACTAAGGTTAGCTCAAGGAGATGTGGGAAGAGATGGAGTCGCGTGGTGGGCAAGGAGGAGAGATAGGATAAAAAGCATCAAACTTGTGTATGGAATTAAATTTGAAAATCCTGAAGAAAGAAAAAGAGAAGGCGAGTCTGGTGTGTCAGGGTGCCTGTGGTGGCGGATTTTATATGTTACGCTGACTGGATCAGGAAATGCTCACCTATCTGGTTGAGTATATGGGATGATGAGGGACAAACAGGAGGGCTCAGCAGAGTAGATTGCTTCTGCCAGCATTCGTTGACATCATTCAGTCTGTTCAGGGGCTGAACAGGACAAGAAGAAACTTGCCTTCTTTTATCCTTTCCACTTGAGCTGAGCTGCTTCTTATGACTGGGTTGGAGTTTATCCCATTGGCTTTGCTGGTGTCCAGACTTTCAGCTTCATGCTGAATCGTTACACTGATGTTTAAAACCAACCCTCTCTGCGTATGTAATTTGCTCTGACTCTACAGAGAACCCTAACATAGGATACATCAGGTCATCCTATCACGAAGACGTTTCTCTAAATATGACTCTAAACCTGAGTCACCATTCCTTTCAGTGTATGTGTGGTGTAATGGCCTTTTCATAGGTGTCACCAAAGACCATTGCGAAAACACAGAGATTTGTATTATGATTCATAACAGTAGCAAAATTACAGTTACAAAGTAGCAACGAAAATAATTTTATGGTTGGTGGTTGCCATATTATGAGGCACTGTATTAAAAGGCCACAGCATTAGGAAGGTTGAAAACCACTGCTCTAAGTTAAATCTGAGAGGAGTTCATTTGGAACTTAAGTGGGGTACACTGTCAAATTCTCCTTTCAGGAGTCAGGAATTAAGTCTTCCTGAATGTACAGAAATCCACGTGGGAAGGACCTGGATGGTTCTGTTGGAAGAACGCGCCATTCCCTCAAGAAGCTCTTGGAATTTTCGAGGTGCTGGATCAAGATGAACATCCAGACCTAGTGATCCCTAATTTACAGTACTTCCATGAAACCGTGCCAACTGACGGACCATCAGATCCTCCACCGATGTACCCTCTGTTCTCTTTATTTCCTTTCCACTCACCTTTTTTTCTAACCTGGCTAGTTAGGATTTCCTGGGGACACAGCCTGTTGATCACATGTTTCCCAAACCCGAGAAAGCCCAAGGATTGGGAAGCTTCCCCCCCGCCCCGTTTTGCCTTGCTGCTGGGCTGAGATGTTTTTAGGGGAGGAAACTGTGACGGCCTTTAAAAATTCATAAACCTGAAGAGTTTGAAACATGATGGGGGACTTCACATATGAGCGTGGTTTCTTGATGCCAATGGCAATTTTCCAGCGGGAAGCGGGTGGGTGTGGGGTGACTTTGAGATAATACCAGGAATGTCAAATAATCAGCGTCTCTGGCCATCAGGGCTGGGGGATTGCTCACTCTGGATCCTTTTATGCCTCTTTTAATAACCAGTTGATGATTGACCATGCATATGAAGGAAAAGATTAAAGATTTCTTAACAAAAATTTTTGGCCTGAACTTCTGGCATATATATTTACAACAGCCAATTATGTGAATAAATGGTAAGAAATAGGTTTTGGTAACATGTCTTATTCCATCTCGCTCAGGCAACTAAATGTACATTTTTTAAGCAATTATAGCCTTGGCATTTTTCATTTCTCTATTGGATATGAGTAGTGCATGTCAGTAATAGGAAGATCTCCAGGAGAGGATCTATTGTTGTGGGGTCAAACTGAGGCAGACATCTGTTTAGAAGACTCAGGATCATCTCGCATTTCCCCAAAGCACCTCATCAAGCTTAAAGAAGAAAAATTTGGCTTCTCCTTTTATGTCTCCGGCTTCTAAATCTCTCCTGGACTGTGCAACTGTGTTTTCTTGAGAAGTCAGAGCCAACGATAGATCAGGTATCCTTGCTTTACCTGCCCTGGCTGATGGCAAGAATCAAGTTCAACACTTAATTGTCTAATTTCCTGTGTTGCCTTTGTGCTGTTTAGACGGGGTTCCAGAATGCTTGTAAAGACGGGGGCCATAAATAAAATAAGATTGCACAGAGGGGTTTGGAAAAGGCAACTTTTTTATGAAGCCCCAGATGCAGAGCAGAGGGACTTCAGGGTGAAATATTTAATTGCTTCATCATCGGAAACTAATTACCGATCAGGGACTGTTTTTATTTCAGAACAGAGATTGATTAGCAGGATCACAAATGTTCTAGTTTCCTTACTACTGATCACATCTTTCACGGAAGAAAAATGGGTTCGTTTTAACAAGCTCCAGTCAGACTAGACACAAGCAAAGTTCTCCAAGAGTGATTGCTCAGGATTAGTGTTATTCAATAGGCAAAATGGTATTGAGTTCAGAGTTTTTTTTTTCTGGTAGACTATTAGAGATAAATTTTGCATTTGGGATTTCCTCTCCCAGAATAGGTGAAGTTCTATTTTTCATTCAGGAAGTTCATTTGTTTGTCAAACCAAGTGTTTCAATCAATGCTATCCATGTTTGGGCCTGGGATCTCGAAGCTACATGTAGTCCCAGATATTGGACATAGATATATTGTTTAAAGACAAAGTTTAGAAAATTAGGGCTTCTGGAGCAGTTTTCGGAAGCTGAAGCGTAGAGGCCACGACTACCTGATGGACCACCGTGGTGCTGAGAAGTCAGATTCAGGTGGGGAAGAACAGGATGGAAAGGCATTTTGGGGGTACTGAAAACACATTGTTGGGCGCCCGTAGTCTAGACTTGCATCTTTTTGCATTGATGTCTCCATACCATACAGGTGTCCTACCCTGTGCTCACTTGCCTTGGCCCTCACCAGTTCTGCTCTGTGGAAAGATGGGTTTAAATCAATATGACTATACTCAAAATGTAAATCATTTCTAAAGATGTAAAATCATTTAGGAACCCACACTGTAAATGGGCTGTGGGTCTTGAAATGATGCAGCTTAAATAGATGTCTTCCTACAGGGAGGCAGGTACTATGGATAACATCAAGGGGTTAGTTCTCTAACGCAATACGGAGAGCTCCAGGAAGAGGCAAGATCTGGACTTCCCATTTATGGTGTGTCTCTGGATACGTTATTAATCTGCTAAGTGCATTTCTTATCGTTTAGCAATGAGGAGCAAATGAGACAGGGAATGTAAGAGGGCATTGCAATGGTCGGTCCGGATGGAACTGGTTATCTTATTTGGTGACTAGGTTGGGTGCTGCACGTGATAACTGATAGCTCATTTTGCTCTTCCCAGTTTCAGTTCACATGGGAATCAAGATCTCTTCTTGGAGATGGGGGCAAATTCTAGTTTACACACTGAGAACAAACATGAGCTTCTTCTGGACTAGTGTGGGTCTGAAGAGCTAGCTCAGTAAGTGCCTGGCTTGCCTGACTTTCTGTGGTTGGCTATGGAAGAGCCCAGACTAGGACAGGACTTTCTCTGTAAAGAGATCTAATGTACGTGGCTCAGATGAGAAAGAGTCCTTACTAGCTCAAGGAGAGATCTGAGATTAAGTTGAGTGTCAGAGCTCAAAAACTTCAATAGTAAAAGTTTTTTGAAATTACAGCAACCAAAAAGTAACTCAAAATCCAGTGTCATGAATCTGAGGTATTCTTGGCTTAGATTTGAGACTATTGTCCGCTATGAAATGTACCATTGTTTTAAGGAACATTCAGTATATTCAAAAATTTTCTGCTCTTCCAGAAGCATCATGGTTTAATAACAGAAAACAGAGACTTAATATTTTCTATTGTCATTCTTCAGCATGCGTCAACTTCACGCATCCCTGGATCTTATGGTGTTAAAATGCTTGAGTTACTTACTGGAGTTTTATCAGAATCTGTAAAGTTTGGCCTGGGGTGAGTAGAAAATGTCCACAGCTTTCTGAAATGCTCCAAACATACTAAGACCCTGTTACTACATACTAAAGCCATTTTGTTTGTATGTTTATGCAAAGCAACGACCTTACATTGACGATTATAAGATCAAAATATAGTAAACTCTAGGAAAAATTGATGTTCTTTCCTGTACTATCAAATATTCAGCAAAGATTCAAAATTTTAAGCAAGCTGGGCGGAAGTGGCACATGCCTTTAATGCCAGCACTCAGGAGGCAGAGGCAGGCAGATATGAGTTTGAGAACAGCCTGGTCTATGAGAGTTAGTTCCAGGACAAGTTTCTAAGCTACAGAGAAGCCCTGTCTCAAAAACAAAAACCAAACCAAACCAAAACAAACAAAGCAAAAACTGAAAATCATATCTACCTTATTAGTATACCACTTTCTTTTTTTATAAATGATAAAATGATATATATATATATATATAAAACAGAATTATTTTAAAATAATTTCAATATAGTATTTTACTAATGTTTTTGAGCAAGATAAATTTATGGTTGGTTATCAGTAACACTTGACTTGTAAGCCTATTTTATTGACATGTACAGCTAGCATCATATAAAAGTTCTTGGATGAAAGATGTTTGACCAACAAAAGTTTAAGAAGTGGCAAATTTACCAAGGGCCCCAAAGCAACTGCTGGTAACAGGTCAGAGAGAGAAGGAAGGAGAACGAGAGCTTCCAGGAGGGTGAGGGTTTATTTTTATCTCTATTTTGTTTAGTTCTCTCTAGAACCAGACTTTCAATAAACTGAAAGATGATTTGATTCTTCATTTTCTATTTAGAACAAAGAAGCAAACAGAAGTGTGTGTCCCTGTCCATATCTATATATCTATCTCTGTATCTACATCTATATCTGTATATACATCTATCTCTGTATCTACATCTATATCTGTATCTACATCTATCTATATCTACATCTATCTCTGTATGTACATCTATCTCTGTATGTACATCTATCTCTGTATGTACATCTATCTCTGTATGTACATCTATCTCTCTATCTACATCTATCTCTGTATCTACAACTATCTCTGTATTTACAACTATCTCTGTATCCACATCTATCTCTGTATCTACATCTATCTCTGTATCTACATCTATATCTGTATCTTGCAGGGTCCATTTAGTGTTTCTCAAGTGTGTTTGTGTTTGGGGTTGACCTCTTGGGATTAGGTATTTATCAGCAGGATTATCTCTGGAGAAAGCTGATTCTCCTTCTCTTAGCAGTAATTAATTACCTGTATCTCTAAGGGAGGGGCTTTGCGAGGTTAGATTTTCCCTATCCACACTGGCACATCGAGTCAACAATACAGTGTTGGTATTGTATAGGTCTTGGTATTAAACTAGGTGTCTCTTAATCTATATCCAGTTGACATCTAAGATTAACGTTGACAGAGTTCATTATACTTATTTTGTGGGTGATTGTGGTCTCTTGCAAAGAGGATTTGGGGGGTGGTGAGTGGGAAGTGGCTGAGCAGCATGTCAGGGAGCTGAAAATGACCTTGAACTTCTGTTTGTCCCATCTTCACTTCTCCAGTGCTGGGATTACAGGCATGTGCCCCGTGCATGCTACAAAGCAGATTCTTTCTGGCTCTTTTGTTTTTGGAGGACAGATACATTTTTAGTAATTGCATTAATACTTAAAGATTTATTGTCTGGCAGTAGAGTTAATCAAATTAGAGGTATTTTATTCAGCCCTCACAAGAGTATTATGAAATAGGTTCTTCTGATAGGCAAATGCTGCAGGTGAAACTGATCTAGCCCATGTCCATAATTTACAAGAGGTGCCCCAGCTTGTGAGCATGAAGGCTGGCATTGCCCTTTGCTCACTAGGTTTCTTAACCCCTGATCCCTCTGCCTCTCATCTGCCTTCATGGTCCTGATACCAAGGACCCAGCATCTGCCCTGGTCCCCAAAAAATGAGACTGCCGCCTTTGAAGGCGGTAGTCTATGCTGGTGTTTCCTTCAATCACTGGCAGTGATTGGACAGTAGCATGCGCTTGTCAAAAGAATTTAGGACACAGAAGCTTGGGAGGACACATTGACAAGGCCACTAAGAGCCCACTACACTTGCTGGTTGTAGGCAGAGGTTGGAGTGGCAACCTAGGTAAAGAATTATAAAATCAAAGAGGGCAGGGGCATGACACATTTTCCTTGATATCTCTGAGAATTACATAGAGCTTGATAACATATAAAGCTGAAATTTCAACAAGTGAAAAGGTGATTTGCTTCTGCAAAGGGACAAACCAAGGATGTTTTGGTAACAAATGATGCTGTTAATTACATTTCTTCCTTAGTAAACTTGAAATGTGAACAGTGTAGGCATGAAGTCTCTTCTGGGATGTCGGCAATCTACTGGCTAGTTTGTGAACTCAGGTTTTTTGTATTTTTTTTGTTTGGTTGTTTTAATAAACTTTTTGGTCACAGAGCTAAGAGCATGAGCTACCTATTATGGTGTGTGTGTGTGTGTGTGTATGTGTATGTGTGTGTATGTGTTTGTATGTGTGTGTGTATGTAGTGTGTGTGTGTGTGTTTCTGAATTGTGTCGCTGCCCTCAGCCCTTACGCCCTGCCCTGTGCATCCCGCCATGAAAACCACTTCTTAGGGCTGTGTGTTTTGGAAACTGCTAATAATAAGCAAACAAACCATGAGGGGGGAAGAATGTTATCCTTCCAGAAACCCCTAATACCTGACACAGCTTACAGGATTCAGGCTGTGAGCAAAAAGGATTAGAAGGTAGAGGTGGAAAGGTGGTTGAAGGCCCCTAGGGTAAAGATCTTGGGTAATGGAGAAGGGATGATGACTGGTGACATGTCTGCTCCCTAAAGACTTAGGCATGGCCACCTCCTTGAAGACAAGAGACATACTTTGCTTTCCTGCTTTTCCCAGATCCTGCCCTTAGATCTTCTGAGGAGGGTACTCCATGTATTTCATGATGTTCTGGGTGAAGAATGAGTGAAGGGAGAAGGAGCCAAGCTTTGTCTCTCATTTGCCTCCATCCCTAAGGGAATGGCCATGAAGGATTCCCCAGGAGAGATGGGGTCAAAGCAGAGACTCACAGCAAGGGTTTACCAAGCACAGACCTAGGCTGAAGGACTGTAGCAGGTATGGAGGGTGTAGACATATGAGTCCCATTTTGTCCTCAGAGAAGGGAGTGCTTCCTGAGAAGCTGGAGAGACATGTTGAACTATAGACAAGTCAGATAGTTTAAAATATATGCTTTTGCATGGCTGATAGTGTGACCAAATGATATCACATACTTCCTGACAGGATGCACAGAGAAGGGCATACTTTCTGTAACATGTTACATGTCATCATCATCCTTCCTCCATTACCTGGGATCTTTACCCTAGGGGCCTTCGACCCCCTTTTCACCTCTTCCTTCTAATCTTAATTCCTCATAAGATGAATCCTGTAACTTGTGTTAAGTATCTGGCAGGTTAATGTTCTGTTAATGTACCTCACCGTTAGAGAATGCTGGCCCGGAGTGTACAACCTGGGTCTAGTCAGGAGAAAACACCAGCAAAGCTTAAGTCAGTCATCCTAAAAATGTCACAGTCACATGATGTCAGATCCTGGATGGGAACTGGAAAATGAAAATCAACAGAACCAAAAGACTTTGTTCAGATGGGTCCAGCGACATGATAGTAACATGGGAATATACACTGTGTGGAGGACGATAGCACTACAAGGTTAAGTCATGACTTTAGTGACTGTACTGTGGTGTATAGGAAAACATCCTTGTTCTGGGATGTGTGCAAAGATGCACAGACTCAGTAGTGCCTAGTGTTTACGAGTCACTCTCAGAGGGTCCAGAAAGGACTTAGCAAAGAACGACAAACCAGATGCACTAAAGTGTTAACTTTGGGGGGATCCAAAAGAAAAATGCATAGGAATTCTTTATATTGGTTTTCCAACTTTTCAGTAAAGATGAATGACTCAAATGTTGCAAAACAAAATGTTTAAAATGTACGGTTCATGTCTGCAGTCCTACATGTATGAGGACAAGGCATCATAGTAGCTCGGGATCTGAGGAAAGTCTCCCTGGCAGGGAAATCTAGCTCACAACCTACCTCGGGACTTTAGAAAGTTTGTCAGAAGAGTTTCATATATTTGCCACATGCTCTGTGTGTATTCTAGGGCACAATGGCCCAAGTGACAGCAAAAATTTGACCATTCTGAAAACTAAAGATCTGCTACCCTCAGCCCTTACACCCTGCCCTGTGCTTCCCGCCATGAAAACCACTTCTTAGGGCTGTGTGTTTAGTCTTCAGTCCTTGTGTCTCTTAAAAAAGCAGAAAAAGCAGCAGGAGTTGACTGGATAGTCTTCATGGGGACTTCACAGGATCTGGAAACTGGATTCCTGTCTCCCTGCACCCTACAACCTGCAGCAGGGCCTCAACCTGACAGATGTTATTATTCTAAAGCCATCTCTGGCAACCCCAGTTGGGAGGGAAGCACCTCTCAGTTTTTCAGGGATTGTAATAACGTCCCTGTATTCATTCCCTGCTTTATAATGTGCATAGCTTTGTATTAGACATTTCTCTTGAGTCTCAACAAGTAGGTGGTTGGGCCGGAGGACAACCTATGATTCTTATATGAGAGGGGCTTTCTGAGGCTAAACAAACAGCCCACCAGCCAGGGCCAGAAGGTGGGACCCAGGTCTAGCATGGGCACTCCATACTTACAGACTTCCACTGTCCTGTTGCGGAGCTTAGACTCTCCAGCAGGGCCACCTACAAATCACTGCTCTGCTTATTCACCACCCTGTCTTCATCAAAGCCTCCCTGGCCTGCTGAGTTTAAGCATTTCTGGGTTCTCTCTCCAGCAGGAAATCTGGACGGCTTAGGGGATATGGGAACCCTCAATGAGTTGTTTGAAAAGGCAGGAAGCTGGGAGAGTAAGTCTGCTGCCAGCCTGATTACAGACTAGTGGCAAACGCTTGGGGCTGTGCTGAATAGAAACTCAAGGTTTAAACCTTCTGGACAAAGGTCTTTTCTATGCATTTCTCCATATTCATTATATGCAATAATGGGCTTCATCATAATACTTTTATATATGTATACAGTGTGCTTTGATTATGTTCCTTCCATTGCCCTTCCTTTCCCCATAACTCATCCCCTTTCCCCTTTAATGCTTTTAAAAATAGATTCTGGTATGAAAGAAAATACAGTATTTGTGTTTCTGAGTCTGGCTTATTTCACTTAGCGTGATGATCTCCAAGTCCATCTATTTTCTAGTAAGTGTGAGGGTGTTTGTTCTACCGTATGATGTATTAGACTCTGTTATAGATGCATACACACCATACTTTATTTAGATACTCACCTGCTGATGGACACCTGGTTATTCCATAACTGCAACCCCAAATCCTTCAAGTGTAATCACTATCACTGAGGAAGCAAATCCTAACAAAGTTTGGCAAGCCTGCAGGACAAAAGGAACCTTTTTCCATTGCTGGTGGGAACGACAATTAGTTCACTAAGGAAATCTCTATAACAGGCTTTCAAAGAACTCAAATTCCAACTACCACGCGAGCCGTCACTCCACTTGTATTTCTGAGAGAGAGCTGGAGGTGAATCTGTTCCTTCAGCTACCGTGTTTCAACTGTGAACCAGGTGCTCAGTTCTCCCTCTCTCATCCCCCAGGTGAGAGTCTGAGGAATGGAAATGAGGACTTGAATTCTAGGTTTGCCCTTCTGTGTCATCTTTGAAGATCCGAGTTACAAAATCCCTGATACCTGGAAAGTTTCTAATTTTACTATGGCAAGAAAGGAAATCCAATTTGAAAATTTCCTGTGGATTGCAGAATATTCCTTAAATACAGACATTGTCATGGTAACAAAAATACCAACGATGATAAAAAAAATTTCTTCTGGGGTGTTGATTGCTCTGTCTCTTATTCATACTTAGTCTCCCATAGGTGGTAAGGCAAAAGCACCATGAATATAAATATAAGCATTATATATGTAGAGGAACAAACTGAAAGGAATTGCAAATTGTCCTCTTGCAGGATTTCCATCAATCTAAGTTACTTTTTTTACCCTGAAAGCATTTCCTTAGTGGGGATGAAAAGGAAAATCCTTTATGTTTTAACAGGTAACATGTGAAAAGCTCAATACTTCCATTCTCCCATAAAGTCAGATAAGCTGCCCCCCACCCCCAGGAAGCCTTCTTAGATTCACTGTTCAACCTTACTTAGTCTGGATGAAACAGCCCATCTCTTCCGGAAAAAAAAAAAAAAAAGTGGGCTTGCATTTATCAAGTTCACTAAGCTACAGCCCCCTGCCCATGTGTTCTCTCATCCTCTCCTTTGTGTCTTCCTCATCTTTGCATTTTCAACGTGCACTGCAACTCCTGGGGCGTTGTTTTTGCATTAGGAAATATTTCTGAATGAATAGACCAACATTTACATTGACCAGCTCAAACAAGGCTTGGCTCATAAACACAATGGGAATTGAAGTCAAGGAAACGGTGGTTCACTCTTGCCATAAAGTGCTTACGTATTGCACACTACAGCATAGACCCCATGATTCTTTGAAACCTCTCATATGATTATCCCCATACAATTCCCATGGGCTAGAAAAGAACCTCAGCCTGTTTTGAGCGGTTTCATGTCTTCTTTCCGTGACATCTAGCCTGTTTTCATCATGGGAAGTACGATCAACTTCATGTAAGAGAGGAAGGATCAGAAGGTGGCTCTTTCCCCAGGAAGTCTTCAAAAATCTTGCTGGCCTTTGGGAGTTCCCACCAGTGTATGAAACATAAGGAATCAGTACGATATGGGCGTATTTGTAGATTTTTTTAAAAAAAAAGATTAAACATGATACAGTACTGGAAGTGAGCACGGGAGACTGAAGCCCTGGGTTTTATGCATTCCCTTGCTACAGGGGATGGAAGGAATATTGTTTCTCCTTAAAATGATTTATTTAAATGGGTAGGCTAGAATTCTACTTTAAACCCAGTGTCTGAATGCACCTGTTTAAGTCAGCTTCTTGTTCTCTCAGGTATTTAGGCATTGAATTTTCCCCATTAGGAGAGTGATTGACACTGTGGTCCTTACAATAACACATGATTATAACTCTGCAAATGGCAATTACATTCAATGGAAACCAGATGTTGCTTGGAATTTGACTCTTCTGGTTTCTTGGTGAAGGAGATGAATTTGTAAAGTAGAAAACCACAATCATTACTCAGATGGACTGTACATGAATTAATGACATAATATCAAAATCATATATGGTTGAAAATAATGATTAACTTAAACTATCGAGATAAGCTAATGAAAAACAGGCTCTTAAAAATTAAAGATGTGTTTTCTTCCATATATTTTATTCATATGCTAATCACAAAGCTAGCCTGGATTTCATGTCTCTTCAGCCCCAAGTAAGAAATAGAGCTGGTTTAAAAGAAGTCCTTTTCAGTGCTTCACATGAGGGAGAATGTGGACAACTATGATGGTTTTTCTTGGCTAATGAATTTTTCTAGCGTCTGAAATCAATCTTTTAAAAAATATATTGTTGTTAAAGACAGTTAGCAGTGTTTTATGCTGAATTACACACAATATATTTCGAAGCACACCCTTGGCATGCGAAGAATCGACTTTTCACGTCTGTGCGAGTGTATCCTCTCAGGCAGACCTTTTTCCTCTCTCCTCAGCCGACATACAAATGTGTGTGCACACATGCATGTATGGATGCATGCTCTCTGTATGTCTCTCTCTCTCTCTGTTTCTCTCTCTCTCTCTCTCTCTCTCTCTCTCTCTCTCTCTCTCTCTCTCACACACACACACACACACACACACACACCTCAGTGATGCCTCGGGCCAACGAGGCAAATTGGCATTCCAAATCCACCCTCACTAACATTTCAAAAGCTCAGCCTTGGGTTAGCACCCTCTGAGGTGGTTGAGCTTGCAAACCTTGGCCCATCATTTCCACTGTCATGTATTCTCAATGACATCATCACTGTAAAATTAGGAACTCTCTTTCTTTTCCTGCAGATGTGGAAGTTTGACATCGCATTCCATGGTCCCGTGCCACATTTCATCAGCGTTTTTCCTTTGCTTTCTCCAAAGCCCGTGGCCGCATGTGGCGTGTAGATTGCCAGTGCTGTTTGGGATCTCATATCAAATGCTGCTACTTAATCCCAGGCGGCCTTCCCCGAGCCCACACCTGCAGCTCATTGAATCCTCCTGGAGTACAAAGGGCTGATTTACAGCACGAAGGATCCAGGCACTGGTTGCAGCTGGAGCTCCAGCAGGAAAAGGAAGTTGTTCATCATCTTGTGTGCATTTCATTAACAATAGTGTACCCGATATGTAGCTCATAGAATAATTTCAAATCACTGACAGAGAGCATTATGACATTTGGCATTACTAGGAAAAATACTTCAGGATGGGCAAATTAAACGTGAGCGCGAGGTTTCCATGCGACCCCCTAGAACTGCACACACTGATTTACACTAGGTGCATTGACCTGGTGTTGGCGTCTGATTCCATGGGCATTTTCCCATTTCTCATCTCTTTCCCTTTGCCTTTGAAGCAGCCTTAGAGTAGGGCCGGGATGTCATTAGCTTGATTTCTTTCTTTCTTTCTTTCTTTCTTTCTTTCTTTCTTTCTTTCTTTCTTTCTTTCTTTCTTTCTTTCTTTCTTACTTCCTTCCTTCCTTCCTTCCTTCCTTCCTTCCTTTCTTTATACCCAGGAGCTTAGAGTGACCCGCGCTAAGTCAACCACTTGATGTTACTATGTCTGTGTACTTGGTGGGATGGGCAGTTTTGTGGCAGAATGGGACATATAAAATGTGATTTCCTCTTTATAGAGCCTGCGGCCATGTGAGTTAGTGAGTACCAGTCAGACACTAGTGATGAGGAGAGAAGACAATGGAGACAAAGGAAGTATGGATGCCAAGAGATCACTGGAGGGCTGAGCTTCCCTACTCAGCTCTGAGGCCTGCATCCCTTGGAGCCCAGGGTATCCTGAGCCTCCGAAGAGGTATCTCTACCCACCAGGGTGGCTCCCACTGCTCCCCAACTCCACTTCTTTTCTTCTTAACTGCAGGTCTGTTAAGGAAGTGCAAAGCCTACTAAACTTACCTCAGAAGCATCACTTTAGAAGTGTCGGGTGCTTGCGGCATTCAGGGCTGTGACCCACACATCCACTTAATGATGCACAGAATGGGAAGGCCAAGATAAATGTAGGGTGGCCATTTGAACTTTGTTTTCTCAAGGACAAAATCAATAAAAATCGCCCTGCTCAAGGGAGAAGGCGCAGAGAGGGAGAAGCAAATTTCTTTTCACTTTGTAATGGTAAACAAAGCCTGTGCAGAGTAGTATCTGATGTGGCTGAGCAGGGCCTGGTTTCCAATTTCTCTTGATGTGTCAAATGTATCCCTTATGTGAATCATGGTTTAAAAATATTTCTATGCAGTGGGTTTGGGGAATCAATAAGCTTTTATGATGCTCTCCTTGCTTCACATAATTTCTGATTTCAAAAGAAACCCTGGGTATTCTTTAAAGATGTTTACATATTATGCATTTTCAAGACTAGCAGCTCTTCCAAGAGTTTCCCTAGCATTGTTAGGTTTCTTTTCTTTTCTATTTTTTTAATCTTCCGACCTTTTTTGTTCTTTCTCTCTCTCTTTTCTTTCTTGCTTTCTTGTACATAATGCTAATGACTTTGAAACTTACACATAAATTGAAGCCGGATTTATAAAATGCAATAAAAAAAACTCTGTGGGAAGGAAGATAAATATAACAAGCCATGAAACCATGTCAGCCCCTTCCAACATTGGAAAGACTACAGACAGGGACATTAATAACCAGGATGTGTGGCATTTCCCAGGTTAGGGGCTGGGGCTCCCAGCAAGGAGCTTTAAGATGAGCTGTCCTGCCTTCCTTGATTTCTCTGAAATTCAAATCTAATTGCAGATTGGAACCTATCCATCTGCTCAGTCTGTAAAAATAATTTTCCCTGAATATTTACCCAAAGTGCATTATTGCTTATACAGTTGTGAAAAGCATTTAGCACTTTATAATCCTCTATTTGCTCCTATGTGGGCCTGGGAGTATACTCTCCTTACAGAATTCACAAATGCCTAGAAGGCTAACAATTTTTACAAAGTGTTCCTCATGGAAAACATCTGGAACTTTTCCAGAATGGCATTCCAGATGTTATGGTTTTAGCAGTCACAAAAGTGCACTGGGCTGTGCGTGCATGCGTGCCTGCATGCATGTGTGTGTGTGTGTGTGTGTGTGTGTTTCCTGGTCCTCATAGCCTGCTGCTTATGCACACTGAGTTCTCCTCATTTTACCTTTGGGACACTTTAGGTTTGAATTGTTTAATATTCACTTCTGGACAACTCTGCTTTCAGGACAATTACACATCTGGAAGCAGGGGTATCTGATGGAGACTACTGTAACCAAATATACACTGAGAAGGAATTTTTTAACTGGTATTTTAAGACCTACTCTTTTTTTTTCTCTCTCTTCCAAAAGTTGAATCAGAAAGAAGACTAAACACAGGGTGGGTGAGGCTTGGGTGCATCACACATGTGGAGAGAGCTATGGTCTTTTTTATTCCCAATCTATACTTAACAGAGGAGAAATGATTCTCTTGCTTGACTCAGCTACAGGGTGTGTGTAGACCAAGGAACACAGTAGATGAGCAGGCGGGACTTCAGAAGGGTCTCCTCCTAGGCTGCTGAATGCTGCTTGATGGGCTAGGTGTCCTGGAAGGCATACATGCCAAATCACAGCTCCATGCTCCATATTACCGCCCTTCACATCCTCTAGATAGCAGATTTGTACATTTCTTAGGGCATCTGGGAGACATCAGAGCCCATAGAAATTCAGACAAGAAGCTAGAATCAACTCCTCCAGGTCTTTCAGAACCAGGACAATGGAAAGGAATAAAAAAGAAAAGGAGGAGAAGGGAAATCTCAGTGGGCTACCATGGATGGGAAAAATCTGCTAAGATCCAGGGCCCTGGAGTCTTCTCGCTATGAACTGCTCCTATCTTAGGGCAGACAATAGGATCTCCATAACAAACCAAACAGACACATTGAGAACCTCCTTTGAGCTACAATATTTGTTGAGCATCACATAGAACCAAATAGATTTTATATTATGAGCGCCTACTGGAGGGAGAAGGGAGGGCATAGTAGAAGGAAAACAACTGCAGTAAAATCTAGGTGAGCAATGGGTGTATGGTGGGCTGAGTGCTAGTGCTGGAAGTGGTCTAGGTGGCTGAGGGGAAAGAGGGTGAGAGTCATGAGAGAAGTGTAGGGTGTAACTCTACAAGAGGTGTGCAGATCGCTCAGGGTTATCCTAAGGAGGTGAGGTTTGAGAAAAAAGCCATACAGAGTAAGGGTTGAGAGGGCCATGGAAGAACAGTTTAGTAGTCTCTGATCTTTCAGCTTAGCCAACACTGTGTGCCTGCTCTACCCCAGGCATTCATACTATAAAATATGTTTGGTTCTATGTAATGCTCAACAAATATTGTAGCCCAGAGAAGGTTCTCAGTGTGTGTGTGTGTGTGTGTGTGTGTGTGTGTGTGTGTGTGTGTGTTTATGGAGATTCTATCTATTTTCCCTGAGGTTAGAAGATCTGAGATGTGCTGGGCTGCCACACTTTGCAAAGACACAAAATTCTCATGGGATCCATTTTACCCTTCTGTACTGCAGAGGGTGCCGATGCCGAGTGGAAATGTACCCATTGCTGTAGGCCTGACTGCCTACACAAGGCATATAATATCTCAGGAGGTAAATTTGAATGCAGCAAAATACTATCTATATATAGTTCTTTACCTATGAAATAAGTAGATGTTTGCTTTAGGCTTTCTCCCCAAGGGATTTCTGCACAGCCCTGGATTCAACTTGGTACGATCATAACTGAGGCTGCTGGCAATGGAGAGGTTCTACTGCACACTAATGTTGTTCTGGGAACTTCTTAGGACCTATAGTCCTCACAGAGGCATCCATCCAAGGTAGGGAGCGAATGTTCCATCAGACTCAGGGCAATGATTCCCACAGTCACTCATGCTCACTGATGTCTTAGAAAGATTTTTCCATCAGATTGAACTGTACCTGAAAGCAGAGGCTTCTGTCCCACCCAGTCTTGCAGCCATTCAGTCCCAAAGAAACACACAGAGGCCTACATTAATTATAAACTGGTTGGCTTATTAGCTCAGACTTCTTATTAATTAACTCTTATATCTTACATTAACCCATAATTCTTGTCTGTGTTAACTGTGTGGTTTGGTACCTTTTATCACTGAGACATTCTCATCTTGCTTCCTCTGCATCTGGGTGACAACTGCAGACTGAGGCTTTCCTCTTCTTGAAATTCTATTCTGGTCACCTCTTATACTTCCTGCCTGGCTACTGGACAACCAGCATTTTATTAAACCAACACAAGTGACAAATCTTTACAGGGTACAAGAACATTGTCCCACAGTAATTATCAGTTTTCTGGGTACTGGGAAACCTCTAGTGTTGGCCAAATCTTGACAACATTTCACCATCTTTGAAGTAGTTCCTGGTTTGTGCCTCTATCCTCCTGAGAAAGGCAGTTATGATTTCCCTTCCCCTCCAAGGCCTGTCTGTGAAGAACTGGATTTTTGGTGGGCCTTGACTCCTTGCAGTCTTACTATACTGTTAGAGGAAGATCATGATGGTTCTTGCACCTTCAGGAAAGTATCAAGGAAGTGCTTCTGTGGATCTGGGTTGGTGGGGAAGTGGGAGGATCTGGTAGGTCTTTGGGGAGGGGAAATTGTGATCAGAATATATTACCTGAAAAATTATTTTCAATTAAAAAAAAAACAAAGTGAGATAAGTGTCCATTGTCCATAAGGGAAGAAGGAGTAATTGTATATCACAGAAACAGTGTTGCTCCTCATTCTTCACAAGTTCCTACTCTGCTCCCCAAGACCACCTTCTCTTTCTCTGACTTCCATCATTCTCCTCTTGGGGTCATTTTTATACTCCTGCCTCAATACTGATGCCATTGACATCAGTATCTTATGTCTGTGATGTCAGTGTCAATCTAGCCAATGATATTAACTTCATATGTCTAGAGCCAATGTCGTTCCTTCCTGAGGCATCAACAGGGTCACCAAAGGGTCCAATCTCAACCCCACTTTAGTTCTACTCTTCTCTGCTATCTTTTGATCCCAGATAGTTTTAGTTTAGTGATGATACCACAAATGTTATTTGATCTTTATTTCTGTCTCCCTATCTCTCTGTCTTTCCCTTTGCCAATGCACATAAACACAGAAAACACATATTCATAGACACACAGATACACACACACACACATACACACACACGCTGGGGGTGTCAACATCCCCTTTAATTACTTGATGTACATTAGGAGAAACCAATCTATTCTCCTAACAGCTCTCTTGTTCTATTTATATACAATTTCCTCATTAAATTTCTCTCTGTAGTTGCATCTTCTCAGACCTACCTCACTCCCTTTGGGGAGGTCACAGTTATTCTAAAACCTGCTCCAGACTATGACATTTCTTCATTGTGTACCCCCTGCTTCCAAGTTAAGCCCAACTTGGTAACTTGGGGATTGGGTCCTTTTTATTTAGTTTGTAGTTTTATTTTTACCTTTACATGGGATAACCTCATCTCTCTCTTATCTCTCTCTCCTACTTTGCAGTGATGCTGTCTACCTCTAATCCTTCACATGGGCATTAATTATGCATTAAGTGGCTCTTCATCTCTTGATATTTAACCCCCAAACCTCACTTCTGAGATCCTGTGATGTATAACCAGTTCTTTCATGAAAGGGCTGAAAGGGTAGATTGAAACTTTGTCTTGAAAGAAGCCTCAGGTGTTCTCGGGTCTCCCACCATCCCAGATGAACTCTAAGTGGACTCTCTGGTAAAGAACCCTATACTTCAATGACTCCAAACCTTTTATTTTGATAGTATTCAAATGACAATAAAGAGACACTGAAACAATTGAATTTCTCATGGATCTATGAATATTACTGTGAGGTAAGGTTAAGGAACTATGATCATATGCCTTTTGTATCTATTTTATTTAATTTATGGTTTCAAAACACTAATGATAAAATTCTGGCCATATACATTGCTTTGAGAAGACTGGAGTGTTAACATGACATGAGCTGAATATTTAGCATGGAGCTAAGTGATCATTGTGTAGTGTGTAGTCGTCCTAGACCTTCGTCACTTACCTTCAGGGAAGACAGTTGAGTCATTGGACATGAAGTCATTGGACATTTGTACTCCTTGCCATATAGACTTATTATAATCTCTCCTTCCCATTTTTGGTGTTCTAGTTTAAATGCAAGTGCATCTTCTACTTGTCTGTGAACTCTTAGAAATAAGGCTTTAAAATAAAAACCAAGGCTTATTCCTTAGTAACTGGATATACTCCAAATTTTGATTAGTGAACAGGGCTGATCCTATGCTGATGTCACAAAGGTGGCTCACACCTTTGTGAATGCTGATGTATGGAAACTCAGTCTCAAGTCCCATTCTCAAATGTGTAATACCCAAAGATGTGTAACAGAGCCAAAGGGACTTCCTATGATTATTGTTATTTTACAAAATTTATCTGAAATGAGTAACATTTCCCTCTTTTGTGTTATATTAATAAGAATATGTGATTTATGGTGAATACTGATGTCATACCAGTTCAGAGCATGGAAAAAATATTTTGTATCCAGGAGTAGGTAGGGAGATTCTGAGGAGATTTCCGGGGAGGTAGTTAGATGAGTATCACAGATTCTGTCTTGAGGAATGGGAAAGGGTTGCCCAACTACAAACACTCTGCCAAAGAGTTAGTCTTGGGCGGGGCAGCAAGAACATGAAGGGGTTGAGGATCCAGAGGCATGGAGCCCAGCCTAAGATCCAGTGAAGTCCATGACTCTGGAGGACCAATCCTTGCTTTGCTGATTATCACCACTGGGAAGTTCATAAAATAAAGTTTTTTGAATGAGTGTTCTATGTCTCTGGACATATAGCAGGAATTCATAAAATGACTCCTCTGGGAAGTGCTTTCCTACTTAGCTGATACTCAGTGCCTGATCTTCAGCGAGGAGGTCAGTGATACCTATTGACAGACATGCTCTGGCCTTGTTCCCCAAGGCCTCCTCGGAAGGCTTCTGAGGAGGCTGTTTTCCTTCTTTTTCTGACTTCAATATTCCCTCACCTCTACCTTCCCAATCCCCATCTTTTCCAAGGCCACTCTCCTTTGTCCCTCTTTCCTCAACATCTGAGAGGCTTGATTAGAGGTAAGCCCACAGAGCAAGCCCCTCAGCATCTGCCTCTCTCTCCTCCTCCTCCTGAGTGAGGCATCTGGTTCTCATTTTCCTCTTGATGCATTGGTCTCCACTTTCACCTTGCTCTGTTTACGTATATATTACTTCTGTATAAAACCCTGAGCTCCTAACTGGTTTTGCACCCCTCTTGATGTAAAGTAACTTCCAAAGGAAATCTGAAGAGAGCTGGACAGATTGAGAAGGGTTTGAGTAAGTTTCAAGCCCTACCCTCCCTTATGCATCTTGGGAGATGTGAGCATGTCAGATCATTTTGAAGGGAAGTATTCCTAATCTTTATCCATGGTCAGTTTTCATGGAGTCTAATGGCTACTAAAGGGGAATTCAAATTTATTTATGGGTAGATAAAGGCTTTAGACAAGAACATCCAAAGCTATTATGATATTCTCAATGAGATCTGTGACTGTGACTAAAAACAAGCTAAAATCCACCTAAATGATCTTTGTGTGTAGTTACTGCAGCAATCCCATATTTACTAAGAGGAAACTCAAGTTTGCGAAATTAGGTACTTGCTGACGTCACTGAGTAGTGGGTCACAAGAATAAAACCAAGTGACTGGAGCATTGTATACCATTGCATTGCTAAGTTCCAGACATGGGAGATCCGCCTCCCTCTTTCACCTGTTGGAATGTATAGCCATGTAAGTGACACAGATACTCCTCCCACCTGGCGGAATGGATGGCCTTGCAACCTTGCTTACTGAAGCATGTATGCTCCCTCCCCACCCCTGTCCACCAGGTGACCCTAATGTACAAGTTTGAAAGCCATTAGCCAGCAACATCTGGAATAGTGAAAGAAGACTCAGTGTGAATTGGGAAACTGCTGTGCTGGTCCATTTTAGAGACACTAACTCAGTATATTGATCTATTTCTAGACTGTCCCTCAGTCCAGATGCTCCATCAGGACTGGCCTTTATTTTTCTTTCCTCATCAAAGATCAGATCTGGAGGTATCCACAGAAATGCCATCTCCCTATAGAGCACTGCTAGCCCCTTTATTCTTTGGCCTTCTATAAGAATCTTATATAGGACTCTCAACCTACCCACCCAGAGGCTTGTGTGGGAATCCCCTCTGTATGCTGTGAATATGTTTTATTATCATTGATTAATAGAGAAGTTGCTTTAGCCTGTGGCAGGGCAGAATAGAGCTAGGCAGGAAAACTAAACTGAATGCAGGGGGAAAGAAAGTGGAGCCAGAGAGATGCTATGTAGCTGCCGAAGGGAGAAAGATGCTAGAACTTTGCTGGTAGGCCATAGCCTTGTGGTGATACATAGATGAATAGAAATGGGTTAATTTAAGATATAAGAGCTAGCTAGGAATATTCTTCAGGCATTGCCTAAACAGTGTTGTAATTAATATAGTTTCTGTGTTATTATTTGGGTCTGGGTGGCTGGGAAACCAAAGTGCAGTCTCTGTTAACAGAGGCCATTTTGACTCCTCTTTTATACTTTCCCATGGTGAGACATACAGAGATGAAAAACATTGAAACACACAGTTATTGATGACAAAGAGAAGTCATTCAGAAAATGTTTGGGGATAAATGAATAAACGATCACATGATTTTAAAAAATATCCCAAACTTCTTAACTACTTACCGTCTTTTCCACTTTTTATGTCAACAGAACTCTGGACATCATTAAGTCTCTAAAATTGATTTCTAGTTTGGCTGGGCTGTTTTCTGGAATTCTTCTAGCTCTTAAGTAAGAAGAAATGGAAAAAAAACATTTGCTTAATTTTAATTTGTCAAAAATGTTATTTACAGACTATTATCCAAAGAGAAAACTGAAATAAACTCATTTGGGTTGGAGAGTTTAAACACTCTTTGACATACCAGCTGCTATTCAAACTGTTCACTTCCCAGATAGGGCACATATAATTTTCATGGAGCCACTATCAAGGGTTTTCATTGTTGATCCACAAACTAGGGTAGACCTAGGATCTCAAATTTTGGTCTCAATATTCATCTTACCTAACATCAGGTATCCCTATTATTATGATCTTTTTAACCTGGTGGGTTTTCAGTAGTCAACCTGACCTTTTCTTTTCCAAAGCTATCAGCTGTCCCCAGTATTTCAAGGGATTACACTGAGATTCTCCTCGTGTGCTTGTTTCCTGTCCACGAGTTGGAGACAGATTGGACCAGGTGAGTGGAGAAATGGTAACAGCTTCAGGTAAAGGCTTACCCTTTGGATTTTTTTTTTTTTGGAAAATTTGAAGTTTTTATGAAAACATTTAGATTATAAAACATATCCTTTGAAAATAGGAGATTTTTGTTGAAATTAATCAGAAGAGTCTTTTAAAGACAATTTTAAACAATTCATGTATTACCGACATCTAATAATTTCTCTTGGCAGAGAAATTTCCAAGAAAATCAGAAACGAGACAAATTTATGGCTTCAAGAGGAGGATGAGGTCAACACTGTAGATCAACTCTGACAGCAGAGTGCTAAGCTCGGGTCCTGGGGTCCAGGGGCTCCGGAGTACACTCCTGTTGTTTGGGATTTTTGTGTTTGATGCTTGGCTTGTTACTTCCTTGTCCCTCAGTCCTCTCAGCTCGACAATGGGGACATGGACAGAATCCTCCTTCTGGGGCTTGATGACTGTGAGGTGAGTATAGGCAGGGAAGGCCTATTTGATACAGCTTCCCAAAGTCAGCTTCTTAAATCTCTGGGTGGCATACATATGAAGAAGTGGCTAAGAGTCTGTATACACTTGACTATGGGCAACTAAATTAGTGGGCACCAGTTTTGGCTTTCGGTATTCAGACAATGAGTCTTTCTAGATCATCATCAACCATCCTGCTGTTAAGAACAAATACTAGAAAAGATTTGTTATCCAGCACAAACCCACATGGCCAGTCCTCAGACTTCCTGACAGCGGTCCTATCTCTGAGTGACTTTGGACAGGCATTTTCTAGAACCTTCTACTACAGGATTAGCTTCCGAAGAGTTGGGATACAGTGACCGCAAAGAACCCTTATATTCTCACCTTCTGTCTTAACCAAACTCAAGCCGGCTCAGACAAGGAATCCAAAGCCACCTCCTGCATAGTGGCCTTCTCTGCAGTGGGTGGTACTCTACATTTGAGTTCACAGCAGGGAGAATTTCAACCTTTCATCACCCAGAACCACAGTTGAAGCCTGAAGAATGTGACGGAATTAATTCTGTAGGCCTTGGTTCACAACATCTAGCATCCCGCCCACCCTATAAACGAATCACATTAGTTTGACACACTGCGGTGGCTGACAGCTTCCTCTTCACCCAGGGAGGCAGCAAAAGCTGCTGATGTGAGAACATAAACATCTATGACAAGCAGAGCCCTTTACAGGGCGTTCCAGCCAGGTCACAGCCCTGGCAGCCAGATGGCATCAGAAATGTCAGGTAGGTGAGTGGCTAGTGGATGAACGAGCTGCACACAGTCCTTTCCTGCATCTAGCAAGCGTGAGTATTTGTTCTTGTTCATTCCCAAGAGGAGACTCTTATCTGCTAAAACAGGCTAGCAGACTGAAAACCAGAGCTTCAGAGGTGAACCCCCTTACAAAAGAGGGTGCCAGTCTCCAGCCTCTAGTAGCTATGCAACTTGGAGCAGATTACACCTGGATTCAGTTTCCTATGAAATTCACTCTGCCACATTTTTAGAGGTTGTAATATGGGGGTATGGTTCAGTTCTCTATGTCTGCCTGTCTGTCTGTCTCTCCAGCTGTCTCTGTCTCCTCTCCTCATATAAACACACACAGGCACACATACATGCATGCACGGATGCATGCATGTGCACAGATGCACACATATGTACACTTGTGTGCATACAATTTCTGTTGAATGTATGGAGAGACATAGGAAAGAACACTATGAAATCCAATTGACTTATATTTGATTGTCCTTTGATGATTAGCGTCTTCTGCGAGCCTACTTTGATGGGGGCCCTGAGTGTATCTTAGACAGCAATTTGGCCCCATACTCTGGGCAGTAGCCTGGCGGGTACATAACTCTTAGCTCATGTTGTAAAATTAGTGAATGTGAGCAGAGGCGATGGTGCCACACTGAGGTTCTGGAGCCCTGGTGTCTCCCATATCCTTAGTTTAATTATTTGAAGGCTCCTGTATGACATTACCTGTATCCCAGTTTTATCTCGTGTGTGTCTTCTCTCCTTCCTAGCTTGGGAGGAAATGTTCTCAGGAGGGAACATTATCTTCTCATCTTTCCTGTTCCTGGGAGAGAGGCCTTTAGCTTGAATGGGGGAGCAAATGTTGTATAGATTTGCCTGAATCCTGAGCCAATGTTAAAAGGTGTTATTTAAGGGAGACAGTAGGGTGGATCATCAGGTAAAAAATGCTTGCCTGTTTCTTAATCTAAAGACCTGGGCTCAATCTATGGAAGCCGCATGTGAAATTGCTTACAGGTTGTTCTCTGATCTCCACACACGTGTGCTGACACAAACAATAAATAAATAATAAATAAATGCATTTTTTGTATTTTTTTTCAAGACAGGCTTCTATGTAGCTTTTGGAGCTTGTCCTGAAACTAGCTCTTGTAGACCAAGCTGGCCTCAAACTCACAGGGATCTGCCAGCATCTGCCTCCCGAGTGCTGGGACTAAAGGCATGCGCCACCACCGCCCGGCTTTTTTGCATTTTTTGAGACAGGGTTTTTTTTGTGTGTGTGTATTCCTGGCTGTTCCAGAACTCACTCTGTAGACCAGGCTGGCCTCTAACTCACAAAAGTCTGCCTGCCTCTGCCTCCTGAGTGATGGGATTAAAGTACTGTGGCACCACTGCCTGGCATGAATGCCAAATTTTCAAGTGCTTTTTTCATGGAAGAAATAAAATTTCATGTTAGAAAACTTAGACACTAAAAATAGTATAATGAATGGTATTATGAAAGTTCAAAAACCAACCCCTCATGGGAGAATTTTAAATTTATTTTAATTTAACAAGAGGAAAAAAAATAGAAGAAATGACACATCGTCTAAATAACATTTCTGTGCTGTACCAGAGTTTACTAAAGAAGTCCACCTCCCTCTTTTCCCAGGGAGACAGGGTTGAAATGTCAGTGACATGTGCTTTATACCATACAGCTCTATTGTGTTTTGATTGAGGAATACAGATCTTGGGAATAGGTAGTTTAGGATCCCAGGACTGGCTTACAGTAATGTGAAGGAGACTGAGGTCAGAAGAGATACTCATGCTTTCTTCAACAGGTCTGTAGGAGGCTTTGGAGGCATCATGCGGTGGAACCATCTTGTTTCAGGGTCGGGAGACTGAGTTTCCAGAGGTTAAGTGATACTTATTTTTTTTAAAGGAGTTATTAGAGCATTAGACTTGTCATTTCTTTTCACTTTGAGTTGCAATGCTCTTTCCATCATCTGGGCCTCGTCTACAGTCACGCAATCTATTCCAAACTAAACACTTTTAGTCATCAATATTAGGTCTTGGATCCATGGTGGAGGCCGACTTTTGTTCTCAGCACTTACACTGTCTTTGATGTGTGCTAGACCCTGGTGCTAGCAAATCTTCTGCAGTTCTGGAAGTGAAGCCAGCTTTGTCGGTTGAGACGCGTTGGAATGAAATGAGAGGTTTAGATGACCATTGGTTCCAGTAATGCCAGGCTAGCAGGTGTGCTAGAAAGGTCCTGCCTTCATCCCCCTTTCAACTTCACCCTTGTCACTTAGAGTTAGAAGCGGAGGTGAGAAGGTGCTAGTGGGAATACAGACGCTGTGTTTTCCTAGGCAAATTGTCCGTGCCCATCAGAGAGCGCGGGCACAGCCCGTGTGCTAAGCCTTGGAGAGCCTTGCCTTTGTGTCCTCACTTTCAGCACTAGCTTCTTGTTTTTTGAGCAAAGGTTTCGAAGTGTTGCTCAGGTTTCACCCTTTCAACATCTGAATGTCATTCCTTTGGCTAACTGATGCTTTTCCTCCTCTTTCTCACTGGGCGATGACAGGAGAAACTGCTAGGCTTTTTTCTTCCCCCCCCTTAAAGTTGATTTAATAGTCCACTTGTAAGAAGCTACATAGCGACCACTCTGTTCTGAAGGTTTGGAATTTATTTGATTCACCTTCTCAGATGCCTTATTGAAATTGTCTTTAGAATTTGTCTAAAATTGGGGTTGCGTGCTCTGCCGATGGCACCAGATCCTGGATTTCCATCCAGGTAATTATTTAATTGTCTCTTCTAATTCTTTCTTCTGACACTCATTTTGCAGTTTACTTTTGCCATTTTGTTGGAACCCCACTCCACTCCTACCCCAAACATTTAACTCCCCTCAGCTCAATCCAAGACCAACCCAGAAGTTCCCAGTTTGGCTCTAAATCAATGCCAGACTTCATGATATGTTAGTAATGGCTTATACTCCAGGATAAGAATTTTCCTGAGTGGTTTCAGAAATGTGGAGAGAAAAGTGACAGAGAGCTCATTATTAGGCACTAGTAATTATTTCTGCAAACAGGTGGAAAAAGACGTGGAGGAGAGATGAGAAATTGATTGTTAGAATACAAAATAAATATTTGAAGTGTGGTAGACTGTCTCAGTGTCTCTTGATTTCAGCTGAAGTCTGCACATTTGCACGTGGCTCCACACAATCATAAAGAGTCAGTGTCATTCCATAGGAAGGGTAGTCCACTGGACCATTTTGGGGGGCCTTTGTCTATGGAGACCTGGCTAACTCCACAAAGGACTGCCTCTCTATTCATGAAAACAGCCTGACCTCATCTTTTAAGGGCATAGAGGACACCATGTTAAGAAGTTATGGATCATGGACCAAGTTTTACATTCCTCCCTGCAAGATTCTATTCTATATAATTTAGCATTTTAAGTTTAATTTGTTGGAAGCAAGGTCTTATATCATCCAGATTGAAAGTAAATTAGTCATATAGAAGAGGATGACCTTGAACTCGCAATTTTCCTGACTCCACCTCTGAGTGCAGCGATTATAAATATGCAGCATCACACCACTGTACTCAGTTATATACAGTGCTGAGAATTCAACCCATGACTTTGTGAATATTATACAATGCAGTCCTATCAACTGAACCACACCCTCTGCTCCACAACATAACATCTCATGACAAACTTGAGTGACTTGTTTCTCCTCTGTATGTCAGTTTCTTCCTTTGCAAAAATCAATGGTAGATGCTTCTCTGGATATTGCTCTATTTTTCTATCATTATAGTAAAATATTTTACAATAGCATTACACAGAGGTTTTGGAATCATGAGTAGACAGCATCTTAGAAGTAATCTTGTCTGCCTTCCTGGCTCGGTTAGCCTTTGCTTAAAAATAATGTTATTTCTCAAAATTCTGTGGGTTGGCTCAACAGTCTCTCGTTTGCTTTCCTTGGACTTGATCATGTCACTGCTTTCAACTGGAGGGGCAAGAGGAATGGAAAGACCCAGGATGGCCTTACTCACTGCTTCAGAAGCTGATGTTGGCTCTTGGTTGGAGGCCCTTGCTTTCCATATGCCCTTTCACCTTCCAGTGGATTGGACTAGCTTTCTTATGCAGCAGAGTTAGTATGGCATTCCAGGAGGAGGAAACAGCAAGACCATTTCAGACCCATTTCAGAAGTCACCAGTGTCATCTATGATACATTCTGTTGGATAAAGCCAATCATGAGACCTGCCCAGATGCAGAGGAATGGGAAGTGGGCTCCCTCTGTTCTATGGTGGGAGATTAGCAAACTCATACTGCAAATGGGACATTTGAGTAGAAAACCATGTTGATTGTCTTCACAAGGCATCCAGCATCCTTCCTAGTTATACCAACAATATATGAGACATAAAGCAATCATTCGAATAAGCTAATGACAAGCTCATGATGAAAACCAAGATAGCTGGACTCCCTTGTTCTAGGTCTGTGCCCACTGCAACACACTGTTACAATGCCCTTTTCATCTTTATTAACCAATTATAGTAAATATTCACCACATTCTGTATTTAGAAAATTGCTGGGCATTTTGATGCCCTCAAAGATGAATAGAGAGCAAATACTCTTTGCTTCAAGTGCTCTACAATCTATCCTCAACGTGGCATCCGTAGCAGGTTAAATAACCAAGTTGAACAGGGCTCCAACTTATCTTGGTATTTTACAGAAGAATATGTGTCCTAGGTGGAAATGAAGCCCCTTCTTATCTTAAGGTCAATAGGCGTTGCCATATATCTTTACTGGGACGATTGAGGTTCTTTTCCACTTTCTACACTCTCCACAGAAGGTTTAAAACATGAAGAAAGACGATATCCAAATTATCGTAAATCTGTCTACATTCTGTTTCAGCACAGAGGCTTCCATGGATCTGCAGTGTTGTAGTTACTGGATTACTGTTTTTATCCTTTAATCAGGTAGCCCTCAGGGTCGAGTTTTATTATATGTGTCTTAAACATGTAGAGCTGAAGTTTCAGGGAGGGAGGTTGAGAGGTGACCTGAGCCAGAGTGGGACGTTAACCTTCTGACCTCTGAAGCTGATGGCTCTAAGGCACCTCTGCCTTGCGGATGGGAGGCTATTTGGCACAGGGGAGGGGAGACAAGATGGCTCCCTGCTGTTTAATTTTAAGCTTTGAGAAGTTAAACTCAGGCTTGCCTTTGCCCTCTCACCTATCAAGGCCACCCCACAGCAGAGACTACCTTTGGGATCCCCTACCTCCTCTTCCCAGACTATAGCTCTTACCCTCAGGTCTTGATGCTCACGGGTTCTCACAAGATGTTCCACCTGTACCTGGCCTTCAGGAAGGAGGCAGCTGCTGATTAATCTCCGACATTTCAGTGGGAATGTCAATTAGTGGATAAGCTTCGGCTTCCTCCAGAAAAGCAATGCTTTGTGCCTGGGGAAACGGAGCCTAGTCGTCAGCAAACAAGCACTTTCCTGGGGTCCTGAGTTCACACTTAATGACTTAGGCTCTTTTTACCTGTTCAGAGCTCATGATTTTTATAAGGGAAATGATCAATAAAAATCCTGCTGCTATTATTTATTAGTTGGTGAATTCGAATTCAAGCTACAATTAACTTAATTGTCTTTAAATGACCAAGTTTGGCCCAGTCATTCATTCTTTCTCATTCTGAGAAATCCATCTACTCAGAGCTAGATAGGGTTTAGTTATATAAACCCTTACAGATACTTTGTAGCGTAGTGGAGATGGTAGGGCTTTTGCTGTGATGACAGTGACTGAGGACTGAAAGGTCATTGCTGCCCTGGCTGTCTGGGATGCACCAAATGGAAGTGGCATTGGGAAAATACCCTTCTGACAGATCCTTTGAGGCTTGGGTTTCAGCCTCCAGCAGTAAGTGTGCTGTGTGGTCTTGGAGACTCTTACAGTCTTCTTGGTCTGTTTTAAAACAAAGACTGAGCATAGGTAATCTTGGAGCCAATCTGAAGGCATTGTAGACCTGGAACTTGGAAAGACGCAGTCCTGATGCAGTAATCAGAATGAACCCGGACCTGGAGGCCCTAAAGGTGGTGACAAGTTTTTAGGGGACAGCAAATAGGCCACTCTGGCTAAGGATGATTTATGTTGGTGAGGTTTAATAAAATAAGGCGAATCATTATTTTCTTGACATGAAAAAAAATATGTCTATCAGGATCAAGAAAAAAATGTTCCCTTATAATTGATTATTGCTTATGAGTACTAGAAAATGGCATTGACTTCTTCTATCTCTTGGGCTTTGAACATGTTATAGCTTTGAATTAGAACAGTTCTGGTTATTATATATGAATGTAACATTGCTTACGGTATCATGCCCAAGACCTGCAGAAGACCAAGCCAGATGATATCCAGGCATGGAGGAGGGAGGTAGTCATGAAGTCCCATCCCTACATGGGGAGCTATTGGCCACTGATGGCTGGAGAGAGAGAAAGAGAGAGAGAGAGAGAGAGAGAGAGAGAGAGAGAGAGAGAGAGAGAGAGAGAGAGAGAGAGAGATTTTGTTATGGATGCAACCTGGATAAAGGTACCCATAATCTAGTAGGGGACCCTATGCCCATCATGTACTGCACCATAAGTAGATTCAATAGGGTCTAAAAACAAACGAACAAACAAACACAAAATTGGGAGGGAATGATGTGTGTGGTGGTGAGGACAGGGGGAGGACTGAGGGAAAGGAATGGGGGACACACTTGATCCAAAAACATTACAACATGTATGCATTTTTTAAACAATGAAGAGTTCTAGTGTTTTACCAAGCAAAGCATATGGTTAGTGGTAAGCGAGACGAGGAAGCAGTTTGGACAAGAGTTTTCTGGGTATTCTTCAAGGGCTACTTGACATCTGTCTTTTGTGTTCTCATTGAGAGCAGCCGCCGTCCAGTTCCCTCTCTCTCCTAGTTCTTCTTGCTTGGCTAGAGAAGAGAGCTTTGATAAAGGAGCTGGACCACGAGGCAGCCGCATTGCGGGTCTACCCCTCCTAGCTATGAAGCCTTGCCCAGGGAGTTACCATCACCTAACCCTTGTATTTCTTTATGAAAATAGGTATAATGATATCTACTTTGTCTGCTTCACAAGAGTCTCTTAGGGAACAAATGGAAGAATCTGTGTGAGTGTGTTTTATTATGGAATAAAAATGTTATAGATAGTGGGAGTGGTTCATGTCCAAACCCCTCAATCGCAGGGATCTTCAGTCTCCAGTGAGCTCATGCTGCTACATTCACCCTATAAAACCACAGCGTTTTTCTTGGGCACCCAACACCCGCATCACAGAGTCCTGTATGCCCAGAGTATACAGCGTGGAGCATGACAGCCAGCTTGGAATTGTGTTAGCAGAGCAGGTACTGAGAACAAGCCTGGGGCTGTGGAATTTTTTAAAAAGGGACCCAACACCAACATCTCTGAAATAAATTGATTTGGTTGAAATGTTTCCAAAGAAATTACCTTAATTCTGAGACTAAATATGCGGCGTTCCAGCCCAAATGGACTTTCTTGGCCAACCCTCCGAGAAGTAAACATCGTAGTTTAACACGGAAAGGGTGGTAGCACTTGTAGTTTCTGCTCGCTGATGTCACTCCGTGCTTTCTGAGCCAAAGCGCCAAAGAACAAGAAAATCCAACACTTCCTCCAAGGATGAAGGCATGGGATGGAAACCATACAAAGATGTTTGTGGTTTCTATATATTTTCTCTTAAAGAAAAAAAAAAAGACCGTCAGGAATTGAAGAGGATCCATCTTTCAGAATCTTGACAGACACATGTGCACTTCTTGGAGAGAACCCCACCTGGGATTCTTGGCTGTCTGGTCACAAAAAAAAAAAAAGCTGTCTTTTTTTTATTCCTGATTTAAAAATAAGAGGATCACAGAGGGTTTAAGCCACAGAATAACTTGTGCTAAACCCGATTTTCAAAGTCTGGCCCTGGATAAGACCTTGGAATGTGGGTACAGTTGAGATTTGTGATGAGAGGAGAATTTGCATTTTACTGATGCAGAAGTGAGAAGAATCAGGATTTCAAGCATGCTAACATCCCCCTGGTTTCTATGAACAAGGTTCTACCAGAACACAACTCTTTCTGGCAACGAAACTTTATTGTATTTGAGGGTAACTTTCTCCTTGATAACGAAGATCTATTTTTTGGGAACACATTGTAGTCCTGAGCTCTCACATCGTTTGGCAGGGAGCATGCTTATAATGAAATGATAGGAGAGGGACACCTCCCGTCACTCAACGGGGTGGCTCACTGACAACGTCAAATGGCATCTGATGGAGTCAAGTATTCCAAGGCCTTCTCCTGGGAAAGCAAATAAGAGGGTTGGTTTTCCAATGTGCTGGTAGATTGCTATTTTGATCTATCTCTTGGAAATTTCTGCTGTGCACGCAAAATACTTGGGTGGATTCAATTTGATTACGTCAACCTGAGTGAGATGTTTAATCGCTGCCAGAGGCACCTCCCATCCACAGAGGAAACTGCAGCATGTTTCATCTTTCGCCTGTCCCCCTCCCCCGACCCCCAGCGCCCAGTGAGTAATGAATTAGCATGGACCAGTTGAGTGGAGATGATTACATTTTGTACTGGTGGTAGAATGGGCAAGGAGGTAGAGAACGGACAATCCATCTTCCCGGAGTGCAGAGAGGAACAAGGTCAAAGAAAGCTAAAGAAAGCTTCAAAGCTGATATTTGATCTGAATCATAAAACAAAACCACATTGTGCAGCCAGCGAGAGCATCCATTTTTTCCCCTACTGAACTTTCAGGTTGTGTAGTTCTCGTGTAGCAAACAGGAGATACTAGTATACACTTAAAGTACCCCCATTTTCTTGAATGTAAAGTGGGGCTCTGAGGTGCCTTACTTTATTGCATAGGCACTGCTTGCTGTTTCTGCCCCTGGGCTGAACGTCAAGCTCCGCCCTCGGTGGCTGGAGCCACTCTTCAGAGCCACCTCACCTGATTTCCTACCCAGCCCTCACATGGGTCCCAGGGACTGGCTGTTGTACTTGGCCTCCCTCCACCCTCGGGGTATGTAATTACTCAGAAACTCCCAGCTGTTCCCCAGCCCCACACTGAGTTCCCAAACAAAACCTGTGAAAACAGCTGTGATGGCAACTCGGGCCCGCTGCTGGCAACTGCGCGGATGCAGAGCGCACGGGCAGGCTCTTGAGGCCCAGCTGCTCCAGATGTGAATGGAGCCTACATGGACACTGTCTTTGGGACATACCCAGGAAAAGACCTCCCTGGAAAGTCAGAGGTTCCGTGTTGCTCTTTTGACTCGGTCCAAACTAAATGGGGTCGAAATGTCTTCTGTCCGTTTCTTCTGGGCTTAGGCTCCTGTCTCTGCAATCATGAGGCAGGAGGAAGGCTCTCTGGGTATATAAGCCTCACCTAGGTGGAGTCTGTATGCTCATCACCTGTTTGTACGAGGACCGTGGTGTCCACGTAGGATCTTCCTGCCTTCCTGTCCTCTTACCCTGGTCCAGTCATTTCCGCTTTTGCACGTGCCTGTGGTTTCTACCGGCAAGCTTGTTACCTCCACGGGTCCACCCTTCTTCACTTTTTGCCCTGTTGTTGGCACAGCGGCTGTTGCTCCCTTACTGTGCTGTTTCCATCCTTCTGAAGCATCCTATTACCGCCATACCTTTCTAAGGTGAATGTGCTTGGTAACATGATTCCCTTGTTCAAAACCTGAGGGCTGTGTGCTTCCCTTAGGATGCCCGGATGCCTCGTTCTGGCACTAAGACCATCTCTGAAGGACCCGGGACTAAGGAAACTGGGGCAACGTAAAGTTTGTGCTCCCCACTCATAATGGAGATGTGTGCCTTTAAAGGGGTTGCCCCCCTGTGACCTACGTTGCCCACCTCACCTGTGCTGGAGTGGAACCTGCATCTAGGTTTGTGAGGTAGGTGTTAGCAGCACCAGTCCCTATGACCCCTTTCTTTCTGCTGGAATCTAGAGCTTTGACTTCCTCCTCAGGATGGGCGTGACTGGTGGCATTATGGGATATTTTGATGGCACTCACACTTCTGAGACTGCTCAAAAGAGATACCTTGAGTTGGGGTGGAGCCAATGACTAGCTGACCAGAATTGGTCACAGAAAAGCCAGCACTCGGCATAGAGAAGATGCACAGGACAGAAAGGGCAGGAACTGGAGTATGGGCTCTCTTAGTTCTGAGACAGAGAAGAGACAAGTGTCTTGCAGCATCTCAGGCCAAAAAGCAAGGTCAGCTAGTTGCTACTCAGTCTTTCTGAGCTAGCAGGTTTTCACCCCAGCCTTGGACTTCTGAGACTTCATTGATAAATAGAGCCAGGTGGTAATGGCACACACCTTTAATCCCAGCACTTGGGAGGCAGAGGCAGGCGGATCTCTGTGAGTGTGAGGACAGCCTGATCTACAGAGTGAGTTCCAGGATAGCTAAAGCTGTATGGAGAACCCCTGCTTTGAAAAAAAAATCAATAAAATGACAGAGGCTTAATTTAAATTAATTTCCATCAGGAAATGTTCTGCTGAGTGGCCAGAGGGACGCTGACTGAGGGACCACTGAGTGGGGAAAGGGGGAGATGATAATTATAATATCATTAGATTCACGTGTGGTCACTAAGCCAACAGAAAAACACCATGATGACGTGAATGTTGGATCCAGAAATATCACTTGGGCTAACGCATTTTGCGATGAAAAGTGATTTTGTTGTTTGTCTTTGTGATGCTGAAGTATTCAGTCACTTATTACCTTAAACCACTGAAACACCGGGAGTTTTTTTTTTTTTAAATTTAATTTGAGTTCTTATTTTTTTTTAAATTTCATACATGGATACTATATTTACATCATTCCTGTCCATGCTTTTCTCCTCCTACTCTACCTAGTTTCCCCCTTTCAAATCCAGAATCTCTTCTTTGATTTCCATCACTACACACACATATATAGCAATAGCACACACACAAATACACACACACTCCTATATAAAATGTACTGAGTCTATTTAGTATTGCTCATATGTACATCTGTTTAGGGCTGGCCACTTGGGACTGATAGCCTATCAGGGTACTTTTCCCCAGAGAGGACTGATTTTTTTCCTAAGGACAGGACCTTGTGAAATTTCTCCCATCCATCTTTGCATGTCAACTGGCATGGCCATTATGCAGGTCCTGTTTAGGCAACCACCTTATTGAGATTATGTGAGCAACTTCCCTACCTCTTCCACGGCTCTCTAGGGCTTTACCAGCTTACTTTTCATGACCCATTGATGGCTGCTATGTCGAAGACACACTTACTGTCCTCCATACCCATTGGGTCCCTACCTCGGTGCATTCTGCCAACTCTGCTTCCATGCCTCCAGCCTCCACTGTGAGTCTGTCTAACTCTGTCCTTTGTTCAGAATGTAGTGGGGGGGAGCACTCCATGCCCTCCCCACTTCTTGTGGCAGTTCAGGGCAAGACAAAACTTCCTCTTTCACTCTTATCTGTTCCCGTGTTCCCTGCTCCGTCATCCCACTGTGTGTCATTCCTAGTGGCACACCTTCTTCCTGTTGCCAACTGTAAGATATTAGGCAGAAAAGGAGGACATGTTTGCTTTATCTTTGTCATCTCATAATGCCACAGGTCCTCATCCCCACTCAGCATCATGCATTTGAAATCACTTGGATTTTTATGGAAGTGAGGATTTAAATCGTTAGCATGGACACCTCGATGAGATGCCATTGTAAGAATTGAGGATGACCAGCCCTGATGTAGGCCCTACCATCTCTGTCAGCACCTCCTGCTCATGTACGGCATGGCGGTGGAGGATCAAGTCCAGTCTTGGAAACCAGACTGCCAAGGTTTAAACTCAGGTTCTGCTGTTTCCTGATGGCTGTGTGACTGTGGATGTGGCCCTTCACTTTGTGTCCCAGTCACCTCTTCGTGAAGTAGGCACTGTTTGGCCTAATTTAGGCTGTCTGGAGAGTAGATAAGATCATACTTGTAAATGTCAATTCACTGTAAAATGAATAATGTTGACATCCAATGGCTCACTCTCCTATATCACTTACCTTTCCGTATATCCGGTCTCAGTCCTCATGTACTGAGCCACCAGCCTAGAATCTGGACAGTAGACTATTCCACCAGCTATAAGCAAAGGGCAGTCTGGCTCTCTGTGTGAGCCAGATACAGCCATAGTCAAGGAGTTGTGTACCGCTAAGTCAGGAGAGGAAAGCAGAGTGTTATTGACAGGTATTTACTATTTTTAAAGACCTGAGATTCTGCTAGAGGAATCATAGCTTCTAGAATTGAATTACTTAAGGAACATTAGAAAAGAATTGCACATAGGAACCATTACTTATGGTGTTTCTAGTGTCTACAAGTCAGTGTTCAGAACTGTTTTGACTTTTTCTGGGGAGATGTGAGCAAGCATCTCTTCATCCCAGAGAGGGTGCCAATGACAGATCAAAGGAATGATCTAATCCAAGTCTAGTTTAGTGAGCCAGTGAGTATGTTTACTGGGGTTGCTTGCAAGAGCATGGGTGAGGGGTTACTTGTCAGAGTATTGATGGCTCAGGGGTATGAAAAGTACACCACAGATTGATGACTACTCACAAAAGCTGCATCCTTGGAGTTTCCTGCACAGCCACTTCTCATCAACAATTATGGCTGCTTGTGTGACATTGAGGAGGGAACTTTCTAGGTTTCAAAAACTTCTTGAGACCCCCAGAATTCTGTTTACTTCCTAAGCTTTGTGAATTTACTTTGTTTCCCGAGCCGTAACTAGCTTCCTCCCTCCCTCCGAGTGGGAATATTTTCATTTGGAGGCAATTGCAGCACCATGGGAAGTCCAAAGAATCCTGTAGCTGTAGGGCTGGAAGACCATAGAGACCGAGTACAATATGTCATAATTTAATGTGGGGAAAATGCCAACTCATAAGGGGAAATGACTATTCCACAATGCCACAGTTGGTTTTGATGGATCAAAGATAGAAAGCAAGTCCCCTACTACCATAATGGCATTTTTTCTTACAAATCAAATTACTACCTCTAGATAAATCTTGTGCTCTTGATCCTCAGTTTTCTTCTAAGAACCTTCAAAGGCTCTTCATTATCCTCAGGGTCAAATTCAAGTCTCTTACATGTTTCAATAGCAACCAGAGTCTGATTTCATTTTTTCCATTCAGCAAAATATATTGTCATATTATTTGTGGTAATATAAATGTATACAATCCTTTTAGAAAGCATTTGGCAATATACAAAAGGGTCATAAACAACCTCATATTCTTTTATGCTGTAATCTTAACTCACTCTTCCTGGGTGACTATTCCATAACACAAGGAACTTATAAAATAGAGGAATTTATTAGAGCATCATTTATAACCCCAAACTGGAAAGAACCTAAATGTTAGCCACTAAAGAGATTTTAAAAGAAATCACATCCGATAACATCTCTCCCATGATGGTAAACACAATATCTCCTGAGGGAAGGAGTCACTCTCCTTTGGGAACATGGCTACTGATAATTTGCCCCCACTGAGGGCATCATCAATTGGATTAATGTGATTATCAATGATAATATAAAAGAGAACATGAAGACAGGAGAGAGATAGGGTGGGGAGAACTAGAGGAAGGTGGAGGGAGGAAGTGGTGGATGATAGAGTCAAAATACCTTGTATAAATCTATGAAATTTTCAAAGAAAAACAAGATAGTTTTTCTCATCCATTTGAGGTCTTTGAAGATTATACCACATATTTTGATCACATTTACCTTCTCCCCCAACTACTCCAAGATACATTCCCCATCCTTACCCACTCAACTTTGTGTCTTCTATTATTATTATTACTACTATTATTATTATTAACAATCAAGTCCAATTTGAATGCCCACACTATTTTTAGATGCATGATCCTTCCATGTGATTATGGTCTATGTACCAAGGGCCATACCCTTCAATGAAACAACCTCTCTTTTTCCTAAAAACTGTCAGTTGCCAAGAGTTCTTCACCTAGGGATGCGACTTGATGACCACAACCCTTCTCTGTGCTGGGACATTGTCTGGCTTGAACTCGAGCAGGTCTTGCACACGCTGTCACAAACATTAAGTGTTGGTATATACTTAACTTCTAAGCTGTGCCAGGGAAACACTGTGTCTCTGTAGTCATCATCACCTCTGGCACTTAACGCTTTCTTCTCCACTTCTAAAATGACCCTAGAGTCTTGGGAGGAGGGGATTTGATAAAGATGTCATTCAGAACTGAGCATTCTGCAGTCCCTTATTCTTTAGGCCTTAACCAGTTGCATGGTGGGATCTCTGTGTTAATGACTCTCTACTGTGAACAGCAGTTTCTCTAACGAGGGTTGAGAGATGTACTAATCTATGGCTATAACAGTAAGTCATGAGAAGTTGGTTTAATAATGTGTTTCATTTGCAGGATAATAGGAACAGGTTTCTCTAGGGTTTGTGACCTGTCCAGCCACAGGTTCTTGACCACTACAACAATACCACACATGGGTTTTAGTTTGTGGCATGAACCTTAAATCCAATCAGAAAATGGTTGTTTACTTCCATGTTGATCCACTATTGCACCAGCAGACATGCTTTTGCCAGGCTGGTCATTAGTGTAGCTCTCCAGGTTCAGAGCCAGATGAAATTAATACTAATTTTCTTCTCCAGCGGTATGAACAACCCCACCGAACACCATGAAAACTCGTCAGTAAGGGTGAAGTTTTCAGACACCAGCTTGATTTCTCCGTGTTTGGTGACTCAAATATATGGTACCTTAAGAAACACAGTCTTACCATAGATTCCTGGAGGTTAGCAAGAATGAGGCAGCAGTTTCGTAAAATGATTCTGGGTAGGTTGCTCTCCTCTTAGACCCTCTGTCCCCTCATCTATAAAATGAGAAGTAATGGAGTCACCTTGCCAACTGATAACAGCCATAGAAAGGCAGAGAACACGTCATGTACCTGGCACAATTCAGACTCTTGTAATGAAGTTAGTTCTTCCCAGGGGAGCTTTTTCACTTCCCTGCCACTCGCTTCTTGCTCAGAATCCTCTTACACCACTGCCCCTGCTGAACCTATTCATTCATTTTCTTATTTAATTTCGCAGTACTGGGTATCAAATGCAGGCCCCTGCAAACGCTAGGCAAGAACTCTCCGATGGAGCGACACTCCAGACCTTTGGCATGCGCTTTGAGTCAGTGCTACTTGGACTGTGGTTTGTGGTCTGCACTCCTTCCACAGGGCAGGTGTAGAAATGAAGTAAACATTCCCGTGATCCTGCCCCAGCTGAGTCATAAGCATGTGGTCAGTACAGGGCTCCCATGGTCTGCAGTAAAAGGTTTGCAGGAGAGCACTGGGGAGGGAGGGAGGTGGGCAAAACATACTCAGAAATCAGTGATAGGTATGTGGGGGGTAGCTTCGCGATGCAATTTATTTGAATCCTGTGGCTATTTGAATATATCAATAAACAGCACTGAAAATGCCTGTACAAACATCCTCTAAGAAACAGCTGTTCTCCTCCAAGAAAAAAACATCCTACCTTTTGGGAGAATCTGTTTTCCTACACATTTGGCTCATGTTGCTCTCTTGATTTCAGTGATGAATTTATATGATGGTTTATCCTTTTTTAGTGTGTATGTATGCTTGTGTACATATGTATAAACCATATGCATATGCAGTGATCTCTTCTTACCTATCTATCTTCCTAGATATTTTCTAAGTAGATGCTTAAAGCGGCAAATAACACCAAGTCCTCTAGATGTGATGTTTGTTTCATGTCTACACACTAATGGTAAACTTTATACATTATGCCCAGTAAGAGATAACAGTGATAACTGATGATAATTATGAAAATAGAGTCTCATGAAAGTTACTGAAGACACATGAGTTGTTTATTCTGTAAGTTTCCATTTAATACATGCCACCTATGGTTGACCATGTTTAGTTGAAACCCTGAAAATTAAAGCTGCGTGTGCATGGTTACCACCAGATAAATACACACACTACACATAGTACACAAACACATGTGTGTCGTATGTGTGTAAACTTGCAAATGGAATCTAAACTCTCCTGAGGGAGACTACTCTGCTTTATAATTAATTCTATTTGTTATATACAAACTTTTCATAGGCATCAGGGTGCTCAGATACTGTCTTGTGATGGATTTAGGTCAGGCTTTCCAACTTGCCCAGTGGTGAGGTCCTTGTTAAAATCTGATTCCTTGTGTTCTTCCTTGGAGACTGCGTTGCTAGCTCAGAGTGGAAAACAACATATAGGTCTGCCAAAAAATCCCCATTCCTAAGATTCAGGAGAGCAGCTTGGTGGTTTTTTTCAATGTCCTCTGTTAAAATGTACATTTAGGAGGGAAAATAAACTTACCCATTTCCTGAGGTTTTCGGACCTACGCCCCAACTTCTATCTCTTAACTTTTGTACCAAGATGGAAATTGAAACCTTGGAATTGGAATGGAAAAGTGATCAGATAGGGGTGGTCTCTGAGAAATGAGGGCCAAGCAAAAGGAGAGTCCTGGATTTTTAGTTGACATTGATTCTATCTGTTCACTATGTCCACGGACTCTGAAAATCCTTTTGAAGCTAATCATTTAAACAAATTTTAGTATGATTCAACAAAATGAATTATGTATCCACAAAAGACCTGTAGCCTAAGAAATAAGCATGTGAAGGAATTGGTTAGTCATAGAAATGATAGGCAAGACAGGCTCCATACATTGCCTATATGTCAATATGGTGCCAAGTTTCACAACTCACTCCTAGGACAGATAAAACAACCAAAGGAACCTAGAGATTAAGTTATAACATGTCCAGGGTTTAACCACTCAGTAAATAGTAAATAGTAAATCAGCCATTTGAATCATTTTGGCTTCTGTAGATGAAAATTACTGTCTCATCTGGTCCTGCAGTCATTCAGTCCCAAAGAAACACACAGAAGCTTATATTAATTATAATCTGTTTGACCTCTTAGCTCAGGTTTGTTATTAACTAGGTCCTACAACTTAAATGAATCCATAATTCTTGTCTATGTCTAGTCATTCGGCTTGGTACCTTTTCTCAGTGACGCATTCTCATCTTGCTTCCTCTGTGTCTGTCTGGTGACTGCATCTCTCTGCCTTTCCTCTTCCCAGAGTTCTCCTAGTCTGGTCGCCCATCTATACATCACTTCCTGCTTGGCTACTGGTCAATCAGCATTTTATTAAACCAATACAAGTGACAAATCTTTACAGTGTGCAAGAGCGTCATCCCACAGCAGGTCTCAAAGGTTATATTTCCATGATGCCATTTTGCTTCTTTGTTTACCCAGTCTCCAGTTAAAATCAGTGTGTGTGTGTGTGTGTGTGTGTGTGTATGCATGTATGTATAGTGGATTTATACAATGTTCACATATAATTTACATGTAGGCAAAATAATGGAGGAGTTCCATAGGTTAGGTTCTGATCTGTCCTTTTAAAATTACATTTTAAAATCATTTTTACTTTTTTTCATGCAGTCCAATTCGGTCATATTATTTCACCTGTCCCCAGATCCTCCCAGGTCTCTGATTTGTTCTTATTCCAGTATTGAAAGACAAAATACAGCAGAAAGTAGGAGATTTAGAGGAATAGTCCAGGAAGAAAAATATAAAGAGAATGAATTAAAGATAGGAAAAACAAAACAAAACAAAAAACAAATGAAGATCTAGAGGAAGAGGAAATGATTGAGGCTGTTAAACAAGGAAAGGAAAGGGCTGAAAGCAGCCTTCTCAAAGCCCTCTCAGGTTTATGAAGCCAGGAGAGAGTAGCAGGAGAGGGATGCACAGCTGGAGGAGCCTGGGGAAGCTTGGGTAATGAACAGTGGCTGTTTGCGTCTTGTCAAACAGTTGACTGTGGGGTTTTGGATGGTGACCAATGCTGACGGCTGAGAAACGCAGGGACAGGGAAGCACTGCAAACCTCAACTGCAGCTCGGTTCACGACGCCTTGCTCTTCTCCTGGCCTTGTGCATCTGTCATCCGGTGTCCTATCGGTCTTTTCTCCGCAGTGTCAGTCTTGTCCATCACTGCAACTGGAAATACCATTATCTGGACAGAACTATATTTCTGCAGAGTCCCGAGTCTCAGTGGATAATCTGACATCATAGACCATGATGGATCATCTCAGACCATATGCCCTGAAAGACACTCATACCGTAGTTAAGCCAAAGATTATGTCACATGCGCTCTGGTCTCTCCATTGAAACCACTGTCCGCCAGTAGTTTGGGCTCCAAATAAAAGCACAGGAGGCAGGAAAAGGCCAGTACTTGATGCTCTATCCTGGGAGCATGGGCTTACCTCACTAGTCGGCAATGGCCAGGCTTGAGTTGGCAGGCAGACCTCCTCTTCATGTCCTGCTCTTACTCAGCTTTCTCTTTAGTTTTAAGCACTTTCCCTCCCCCCCATCCTATTTCTTTTGCAATTAAGCAGATATTGGATTTCTCCCTTTTAACTAGCGTGACTGGTTAAATAAGACATATCATTCTAATTAAAATTGTTACACATACAAGATACAAATAAGTAGAGCAAGAAAGTATCTACCCTGGGAAAGAACACAACCTTTTGCCATGTAAAAGGCTTCATACTTAACAGAATCATTGGCCAAACCCCTTCCTGTCCTTCATCTCCAGCCTATGCTACACACTAGAAGCTTTTTTCTATTCTTAAAAATGTGCTTATGTCACACAAGGAGATTGGAAATTGACTTTTGAAGACTATGACTACATGGCGTTCTGATTTCTTTTCAAAAGCTGTCTCTTGAGGGACATGCCAGCAGCTGGGTGCTCTGGACAAATGCTCAAGGATTGTGCCTGTTGATTTTAAGCCATCTTCCAAAGCCTCCTGTAAGTATTGTGAACCTTCTGACTTTAGAATACCCTTAGTCTGTGCACATTCTCTAAAATGTCCCGAACTTAGATCAGAGAACATCTCTACTCAACCTCCTACCACGGCTTATTCCCATCTGCCTTTTCTTCATGCCTAGGGGAGAGCCTTCAATTCCAGGGGCACAGAATAGGCTTTTTTTTGAAGCCTAGCGTTTGTTTCAGAGGGCATTCTAGGACCACGCAAAGCCCTTCTGAGAAGCAGGACAGCATCAAGTGACACGGCTGCCCACCACCTGCAGCTGAGATGGATCCCAGTGATAGTGTGTCTGGAGCTGGAGGCCAGCTGTGACCCCATCTTCCCCCCCTGAACTATGCACGTCAGCCTCCAAAAGGAACCTGAAACTTCCTAGCACAGAAATGCAGGTGATCACACTGCAGCTATAGGGCCATGGCTGTCATGGGCACATATTTCGGCATTCAAGGAAGTCCAGGTAAACGGAGATACGGTAATGGTTTCCAGAGAGGTAGGGAAGGCTGCTGGCTCAGTGATTGTCCCCATCAGGCTGGTGGGTAATGAAAAGTCTCTTTCTTTGGCGCAAATAGCTTCCTCCTGTTGGTGGACTTTTTTTTTCTTTCTAAAAGAGAAGTGCTTTACCTATTGAATTATATAAAGCTGAAGTTACTAGATTTGTTATAGAAGAGGCTTGTTATTCCTAATTTGCTGTTTGTGCTCTACTTCAGGACAATTTTATTGTACAAATCTATCATTACGAACCGAACGCTGAAACTTGAAAAACTTATATGGAATTTTAAATATTTCCTTTAATTATTTCACAATAGCATATGGATTAACAAACAGCCCAGAGTGGAGGACACTAGCAGCGATGTTTACAGGGGAGAAAAGTACAAATGAAATATGGTTTGGCCAGGTTTAATACACACAGAATATACTTTAATACTTTCATATGGTCTGAATAATATCCCCATATTGATTTTTTCCTTGTTTCTACCAACTCCACAGCAAATGTACGACAATGGCTCCTTGATTTATTGTGAGTGTAGCAATGGGTTTACAACGGCATGAATCATGCCGATTGCTCAATTCACCACATGCCTTAATAAAAGTTTCACTTTAATAAAACTGAGCTAAGGCAAATATGCCCAGAGGCTGGTCTGACATTCCTTATACATTACCCTGCCTCAGGAAATTATTGCCATATATTTTACAGCAGCTACAGTAGGCTAGGGGATCAGGATTAAAATCTACTAACTACCGTGATATTTAACAGAACTCCTGTGTTCCCAGTTAACCCTCACAGGTACAAAACAGACAGCTATGAAGAGACGGCACACAGGAGAGCTGAGCTGGACTGGAAGCCAGGCAGTTAGGATCAGATCTGACCCTTGTCGCCCCATGTATGTTCCCGAAACTCTGTGCAATGGAGGTGGAAGCACCCCTCCTGTTTCCTTCCCAAGTGATAGAGTTCATATCACAGGAGGAAAAAGAGGCATCGGATACCAGTAACACATCAGGTGGCTCCATCTGCGGGGACAGGACTGAGAGGAACACGGACGACCCTTTGGCAATACTAAGCGTTGTGGCTGTGAGCATGACCGTATTCACATGGCGAGCAGCTACAGTTCTCTTTAGAGAAGTCGAGGGGTTTAGGGATGAAAGGTCAGTCCTCCTAGAAACTCCAGACTTGTTTTCAACTCCCCTGGTAAGAGCTGAAAATACACCACCATGCCAACACTGTTTTGAAAAAATAAAATATCTAACCCAGAGTGTGAGAATGGGGGTGCTGCTCATACGACTTATCACCTGCTGGCTATTGCTCTGGAAGAAATTATGATTAGATGATACTGTTCAGTGGGGACCAGTGCAGTGTTTATTAGTCCCTAAGACCAAGCAAGCCTCTGTGGATTTTCTAGCCAATGTGACTCACTTAGGCCTTACTGAGGAGTGTTGTACACCCTAAGGAGGTGGCTTGATCCTCTGGTAAGTCAGGCAGCTGTGTGACCAGAGACAAGCTGCAAAATCACTCTGGGCCTTTGCCTTTTTTTTGGCCTGTCAAATTTACTGAAGTGGGAAATGCAAAAGGCTCGGGCATGCAATAGACATTTGGAGATGGCCTCTCTGTCCCCACTCGTGTCTGTTTTGTATTAATTCCCCCCATCTCCATGCGTGGACTGCCTCCCACGCATCGCTCTCCCTTGGTCCTCCTGCACCAGCTCTCAGGCTCTCATTTTTCTCATGTAACAGCCCAACGGGAAAGGGCTTGATCTGTCCCGCATCCCGCGCTGCTTCTGCGGGCTTCTCTCTCTCTCTCCGGTGTCTTCCTCATATTTGACTCTCGCTGAAGTTACCTACACACACAACTCAGAATCTGTTTCCCCGTCTCCAGCTGGAACCTAGAAGGAAGTTTTGTTTTCCTCAGGTTTGTTCCCTTTGCATTAAACACTGTGTCTGGTGCCTAGAAAAATGGTCAATCGCAAGCAAATGACTGCGTGGGAAAAACGGTAACTAAGTCAATGAGCCCAGTGTGGAGCCAGGTTAAATGTCCAAGACTACTTTCACAGAGGTGGACTCGAACATAACATTTTACAAATGAAGGAAGACTATGGAGATACTGATGAACCAAAACTCAACCGATGACCTAAAACTATTGCTTCTATGGTAGAATAATACCTGACAGTTATGGGCCGTTCTGCTCATCACCCTGCCTGCCTCAGCTTCTTAGGACAACTCAGCGACATAAAAAAAAAAAAAAACAACACTATTCTTCCCATATTCCTAATTCACATGAGTTCAGAGGGTGAAATAACCTCTCCATAGCTTTTACCAATGGCCTTGCTAGTGCCTGAATATGAGTCCTTCTGATTCTAGAATCAGTTCTGATGAGCGCCCAGACTCGCGACACCCACCAAGGAGACACACTTCCTTGAGGAACGCGCGGTCTTAGAATGAACCAAGCTTACCGAGAACCGCCAGGTTGAGCCTAACTTCGCCGGGTCCATGCTCTGAGGTTTGCCATGTTTTCCTCACTTTCACCCAACAGGAGCAGCTGAAATAAAACCCACCGTCATCAAGCAGGAACCCAGTTGTCAAGAGAAATGAAATATCCAGGGGCAGCTTCGGCCATCCCATTGGTTAATGGGTTTATCGGGAACTCTCTTGACATTGTCTAACGATGACATTTACGAAAATCCCAAATTTGAAGATAAATAAGTTGGCTGACATACAGACATTTTACATATGAGTTTAATAAAATTGATTTTTTTTTTCTGTTTGAAATCTTTGGTAATCTAAGAAATATATCAACTGCAACCCAGGAACATTGTATCCCAAGTCGTGATTCATGAAATGAAACGGAAATATATTATGTAATTCAATTGGGAGCGTCCAGCCCAGAGCTCGTTAAGGCCGTTGCTGGTGATGTGGCCTGCACTCGGCAGGCTCTGTGGTTTGGGCATGCTTTTCTCGGTCCTTACCTCCCCTTCCTCTGAGGACATTTTAACTAAATATCGTCACCCTTTTCAAAACAGCATTCTTGAGACTTTGCCCACAGACGAGGGATAATTCACGGGAAGTCTTAAAAGAAATTGTGACTCTTTGCTTTCTCCTCCAGCTCTGCCATGAACCCATGTCTCGATGAGTCAGGTATGGTACTGGCTCTGACTCAATCCTTCGGAGTCCTCACTGCTCCCTTCCAGGTATACCCGAACATTGGCAGGTGGACACATTGTGCCATCCTGAGGAGAATGGAGCCCCAGAGAACAGAGGAATTTCTCCAGCCTCGTAAGGTTCTAATGCAAGAGGTACAAGTTGATCTCAAATCGCTCCTCCTTTTCCCGGTTTCTCTTTTTCTTTCTTTCCAGTTCATCACACAGACAGAACCTGTGAGCACAACACAGTTTTTCCCTGCTAGGATGACGTCCACGCGGACAAAGGTGGAGGGGAACACAATTACGTGAGACAACTTTGCATTAGTCCTATCTCTGCCTGCCTGTCTGCCTCCCTCCCCCACCCCGTCTCTCTGTTTCTCCATGTGTGAGGGTTTATATTTCTTATCAACATTTATCAAGTTTATGTTTGCCATTTTTTCCCCCATGAGAGTCATTCTGAGTAAGGAATGGCAGCACATTGTGGTACTTTGCATTGCCTAAGGTCTAAAACCGATGTATATTTTTCACTTGCTCATTGTCCATTTTAACTATATTTAATTTAATGTATTTAAATAAATCTATTTTTAATTGACAAGAATTCATGATGCTTATCATGAGACTTTGAAATATGTGGACCTGGGAGAAGAGGAGTGTGAGGAAGTTGTGGTTGGGATGTAAAATAAATAAATAAATGAATGGATAAATAAATAAATAAATAAATAAATAAATATGTGGACCCCATGGAGTGGCAGTGGAGGAAAGCTGTGTAACTCCGCTGAGAACTACATTTCTCCTCTTAGCTGCTGTAAGTTAAACTCTTCCTAGCCTGCAAACAGACAAGATCACATATGTCTTTCTGCACCTTGCCTACTCAGGGCAATGGAAGGCTGCTCATGTTCGTTTGTTCTGCTGCAAATGAAAGGCATCCCACTGTGGATGTGCGGCACATCTGCTTTACCCATCCACCTATCCACAGACACCTAGGTGGATCCCAAACCTCGGCTGTTGTGAGTAACGCTGTAAAGAAAGTGTCCCTTTGACATTCCAACTCCTTCCTTATTCGCCATATTTACATCTTCCGCAGAGAAATAGCTAGGCCGGTCACTTACCTGCTTTTACCTTGAATGGTTTGGATTTGGTGATTGACAAAAATACTTTATACATTTTTTGGTCCAAGATCCTTAAGAGATCATAATTTACAAAATTTTTTTTCCATTATGTGGACTATGTTTTCATTTCTGAGAGTATTTTTTATTTTTAAAACAATCTTACTTTATATAGCAATCCCAGTTCCTTCTCTCTCCTGTCCTCCTACTCCTCCCACCTTCTCCTCACCCCACCCCCATTCACTCCTTAGAGAGGGTCAGGCCTCCTATGAGGAGTCAACAAAGTCTGTTACATCACTTGAAGTGGGACCAAGGCCCTTTCTCTCCTGCATCTAAGCTGAGCAAGGTATCCCTCCTTAGGGAATGGGCTCCAAAGAGCAAGTTCATAAATTAGGGATAAATACTGATTAATCTGCCCCAGCCATGCAACTGTCACCCTCATTCAGAGGACCTAGTTCAGTCTTATGCTGGTTACAGAGCTGTCAGTCCAGGATCAGTGAGCTCCCACTAGCTCTACTCAGCTGTTTCTGGGGGTATCCCCATCATGGTCTTGATCTCTTTGCTCATGTCACTCTTTCCTCTCTATGACTGGACTCCAGGAGTTTGGCTCAGTGCTTAGCTGTGGATCTCTGCATCTGCTTCCATCAGTTACTGGATTAAGTTTCTATGATGACAGTTAAGGTAGTCATCAGTCTGATTACAGGGAAGGGCAGAGAGGTGGGATGTCCTTCTGTATATGTGTTGCTTTTATTGGTTGATGAATAAAGCTGTTTTGGCCAATGACTTAACAGAGTAAAGCCAGGAAGAAAATCCAGACAGAGATATACAGAGAGAGTAGGCAGAATCAAAGAGATATCATGTAGCTGCTGAAGGAGAAAGACACCAGAACATTATTGCTAAGCCACAGCCTCGTGGCCATAAATAGATGGATAAAAATAGGTCTAATTTAAGATGTAAGATCTAGGCAGGAATATGCCTAAACCATTGGCCAAACAGTGTTGTGATTAATACAGTTTCTGTGTAATTATTCAGGTCTGGCTTGTTGGGAAATGAAAGCTCAGTCTCTGCCTACAGGCAGTTTAGGTATGTGCTCCACTATTGCTTAGATTCCTACTGGGGTCATCCTTGTGGTTTCTTGGGAGTTTCCCTAATGCCTGGTTTCTCACTAACCCCACAATGGCTCCCTCTTTCAAGGTATCTCTTTCCTTGCTCTCCCTCTCTGTTCTTTACCCAACCTGACCATTTCAATCCCTCAAGTTCTCCTCCCTACTCCCCTTCTCCCCAATACCACCCTCCCCGCCTCTGCCATGATGCCAATTTACTAAGGAAATCGGATCTATTTCCCCTTCCCAGGGACATCCACGTATGTCTCCCTTAGGGCTCTCCTTGTTTCTTGTACTCTCTGGGGTTGTGCACTATAGGCTGGTTGTCCTTTGTTTAGTGTCTAATATTCACTTATGATGAGTAATGTCACGTTTGTCTTTCTGTGTTTGGGTTATCTCACTCAGGATGTTTTTTCTCTAGTTCTATCTATTTGCCGGTAAATTTCAAGATGGCTTTTTTACCACTGTGTAGTACTCCACTGTGTAAATGTACCACATTTTTTAAAAATCCATTCTTTGGTTGAGGGGCATCTAGGTTGTTTCTAGGTTCTGGCTTTTACAAATAATGCTGCTATGAACATAGTTGAGCAAATGTCCTTGTGGTATTTGTTTGTATCTTTTGGGTATATGCTCAAAAGTGATATTGCTGGGTCTTGGGGTAAATACTTCTCTCTTTTTTTTTTTTTTTGAGAAACCACCATTCAGATTTCCAAAGTGGCTGTACAAGTTTGCACTCCCACCAGAAATGGAGGAGCATCCTCTCCAGCATAAGCTGCCATTAGTGTTTTTGATCTTAGCTATCCTGACTGGTATAAGATGATATCTTAGAGTTGTTTTGATATGCATTTTCCTCATAACTAAAGATGTTGAGTGGTTCCTTAAGTGCCTTTCATCCATTAGAGATTCCTCTGTTGAGAATTCTCTGTTTAGATCTGCACCCCATTTTTAAATTGAATATTTGGTAATTTGATGTCTAGTTTCTTGGGTTCTTTGTATATTTTGGAGATGAACCTTCTTTCTGAAGTGGGGTTAGTGAGATTTTTTTCCCATTCTGAAGGTTGCCATTTTGTCTTGTTGACTATGTCCTTTGCCTTACAGAAGCTTCTCAGTTTCATAAAGTTCCATTTATTAATTACTGATCTCAGTATTTGTGCTATTGGTGTTATATTTAGGAGGTGGTCTCCTGTGCTACTTTAAACTTTTTCTTCTGTGAGTTTCAGTGTGACTGGATTTATGTTGAGATCTTTGATCCATTTGGACTTGAGTTTTGTACATGGGATAGGTATTGATCTATTTGTCTTCTTCTACATGTAGATATCAAGTTATGCCAGTACCATTTGTTGAAGATGCTCTTTTTTCACTGTATAATTTTAACTACTTGGTCAAAAATCAGGCATTCATAGGTATAAAGATTAATATCAGGGTCTTCAATTCAATTCCATTGGTATACCTGTCGGTTTTTGTGCCAAAACCAAGCTGTTTTCATTACTATAGATCTATAGTAGAACTTGAAGTCAAGGATACAAGAGAGATACCTCAACATAATAAAGGCAATTTACAGGAAGCCCATAGCCAACATCAACTAAAATGGAGAGAAATTGAAAGCAATTCCTCTAAACGCAGGAACAAGGCAAGGTTGTCTACTCTGCCCATACCTATTCAATATAGCAGTTGAAATTTTAGCGAGAACAATGAGACAACTGAGGGAGATCAAAGAGACACAAGATTGATAGGAAGAAGTTAAAGTATTTTTATTTGAAGACGTTATGTTAGCATACCCACCAGGAAATGCCTACAACTAATCAACACTTTCAGCCAAGTAGCTGGATGCAAAATAAGCTTCTCCAAATCAGTAACCCTCCTATATATAAATGAAAAATTGAGAAAGAATTCAGGGAAATGGAAACCTTTTACAATCACCTCAAATAATATAAAATATCTTGGGGCAACTTTAACAAAGCAAATGAAAGATTTATGTGATTAAAAAATTCTTAAGACATTGAAGAAAGTAATTAAGAATATATCAGAAGGAAAGATCTTCCATGCTTATGGATTGGTAGTAAATGATATAAAATAATATAGTAAAAATAGACATCCTTCCAAAAGCTATCTACAGATTCAGTGCATTCCCCATCTAAATTCTAATACAATTCTCCACAGACCATAAAAGCACAATTTTCAGTTTTAGAAAAACACACACAAAATAAACAAAACAAAATACCGAGGTTAGCTAAAATAATCCTGAATAATAAAAGAACTGCAGGCGACATCACCATCCCTGCTTTCAAGCTTTACTACAGAGCTATAGTAATAAAAACAGCATGATATTGTCATAAAAACAGACATGTTGATTAACAGAGTTGAACTGAAGACTCAAGACATAAATCCACACACCTATGGACACCTGCTTTTTTAAAAAGAAGCCAGAAATATGCATTAGGAAAAAGACAGCATGTTCAACAGATGTTGCTGTTTAAACTGGATGACTACTTGTAGTAGAATCCAAATAGATCCATACTTAGCACCCTACATAGAGCTCAATTTCAAATGCATCAAAGACCTTAACATAAAACCAGATACACTGAACCTGCTAGAGGAGAAAATGGGTAATAACCTTGAACTCTTTGGCACGGGAAAGCTATTTCTGGCCAGAACATTGTTAGCACAGGCACTAAGATAAACTATTAATGAATGGAACATCATGAAACTGAGAAGCTTCTGTGTGGCAAAGGACACAGTCATTTGGATGAAGTGCCATCCTACAGAAGAGACAATATTTTATCAGTTTCACATCTGATAGAGGACCAATATCAAAAATATATAAAGAGCTCAAAAAATAGACATTAAAAAACAGATAACCCGGTTAAAAATGGGGTAAATTTTTAACAGATAAAAACAGAGAATTCTTAAAAAGAAACTCAAATGACTGAGAAACACTTAAAAAATGTTCAAGTATGCCTAGTCATCAGAGAAATGAAAAGGAAATGGACTTTGCAATTTCATTTTATATCTGTCACAATCAGTAAAACAGGTGACAGCTCATGATGTCATTTCTTAGTGGTTGGCTGGGGGATTGCTGTTAACAGCCTAACTTATAACTTTTTAGTTAATGTTGTTACCAACATTGCTTCCATAGTATATAAACTTTTGTTTCTGTGGAGCTTGGTTCCTCGTTGTAAAACATCTCCAAATGTATGTTTCTACCAGTGTGGCTTCATCACTATTGTTTTGGGCAGCTGTTTTTCAAATCATACAGAAAAACAAATATTGAGTTACAAACCAAACACTATTTTTACTTTATGGATGCCTTTCATATACCCATTGAGACTCAAGTTATCACTTATATCTTTCCATAACAGCCTGAATAACTTCCCTTAATATCCCTTCTTGAGAGAGTCTAAGGTTGCTAAATGTTCAGTTTTGTTTATCTGGTGTGGTGGTTTGAATGAGATGTTTCCCTTAAGTCTCAGGGCCTTGAATATTTGTTTGGCAGTTGGTAGAACTGTTTGGGAAGGCTTGGGAGGTATGACCTGTTAGAGAAAGTGAAGGTGTCTAAGTGGGAGTGGCGCAAGGTTTTAATAGCTTCCTACCATCCTCTCTCTCTCTCTCTCTCTCTCTCTCTCTCTCTCTCTCTCTCTCTCTCTCTCTCTCTCTGTGTTTCTTGTATGTGGACTAGAATGTGAGCTCTCAGTAACTGCTCCAGCTCCTGGCCTGTTTGCCGCTGCTATGTTCCTCACCATGGTGGTGATAGAGTCCTATCCCTCTGGAATTGTAGGTGCCAAATCAACCTTTCCTTCCATAAGTTTTCTTGTCACGGTCTTTTATCACAGCAACAGAAAAACCACTAAGATGTTTTTATTTTGACTGTAATATGAAACCATTTTATTAAAATAGACTTCACATAGTATCCAATTTACCTATATTAAAACAGAGAAGTTCACTATGTCTGAGTATATGTGTGATTCTCACTAGAGTTATTGTCACCTCCTAGAAAACAACTTGTCTCCCAAAACTATCACCCCTCCCTGGTTGATTTTAATGAAGACGACAGTTTCTTTTGGCTTATAATTTTTATCATGTACTGTGGGAAGTTCAAACTATGATTTCGGCCCTGAAAGAGCTTGCATTATTTTATCTCTGTAGGAGAAAGCAATAGTCAAATGGACAGCAGTCTGGTTCTTTCATTGTAACCTTTCAAAAATGCCCATGGCAATTGCTTTCATCCACATGCCCTGCTGCAGTGTGACCTCATCACTTCCTCACTGAGTGGTGGAGTTTTTTTCTTCTTGAATCAGGACTCGTGCCACTGACTGACTTGTAACCATATAGAGTGTGACAGCTACCCTCCATGGCTTCAAAGGGTAGGTGAGAAGGCTTGATGCTAGTGTCTTTGTCCCTCTGGGTGTTTCCACTGGGAAACATCTTCTACAGTCACAGTGTGAGAAGCCTAGGCCACATCAGAAGGCCATGCAGAGGTGCTTCCGTTGCTAGTCTTAAGTGAAGCCAACTTTGGCCACACCCAACCCCAAGATCCAGGCCTGTGAGTGAAAGAGACTTCAGATGGTCCCAGCATTCCAGTCACTATTAGGTGTCGTCTTCCCAGATGAGCCTCAGATGCATGGGGCAGAAAGACCCCATCTCCACTGTACTTGACACACAAGATCCATGAGTATAATACATAAGTGGGTTCTGCTTTATGTTACTCAACTTGGAATGTTTTATGTTTAATGTAGCTGCTGACTAACTGCTTCCCTCATTCCCCCATTGAATAAATCCGAATAGGTGCTACACACTGTAGTCACTGTAAAAGGGACGTGAGGTCCGAGAATGAAAGGCAGAAGCTCTCATAGAGTGACAGGTGAGTAGAAATGTTATCTCTACAGAGTGTGGTAAGTGCTTCAGGGCTCAGGGCTAGGGCAAGCCGATGTTGGATCTCAGAGACCAACTACCCTCTACTTCCCAGATGAGAATCTCTGGGTGAAGAGTATGTGTGGTAGGTGAGATTGGGGTAAAGAACATTCCAGAAAAATTAACAGCATGGATAGAGATTCAGGCATATGCGAGGCATTTAGAAATGATGGTTTGATTCATTTGGTCAGAACTGGCAAATTACAGTTGGAGTGGTCAGTGGGAATCTGAGTCCAGAGAGCAGCGATGAGTGGGTCCCAAAGAATCAACTAGCAAAAGTAGAGGTACTTGGGCTTCATACATAAAAAATTACTAGCCCTTTAATAGCCTAACCTTACAAATGTGTACACACATGCACACACGCACACACACACACACACAAAGAGAGAGAGAGAGAAAGAGAGAGAGAGAGAGCATCAGAGAAATTTTATTACTTATAGTAAAGCTATAGTTTGAGAAGCCCCTGAGCACACAAAATTCACTGTGCACACTAGATTCAAATTCTGTGTTTGCCTGACTGCCCTTTGGAAGGAAAGGCTAACAAGAAGTTATTTACATGTGTACTTCTGCAGTAGATTGCAGACAAACAGCATTGGTGTCTCCTTTAAATGGAGAGTAAGAATTCTAGACTCTGGTAGTGATTTCCTTAATACACAGGGTGGCTGTTAGCGAATAGGGTACAGCGTATTAGTCTGGGTCCAGTCAATCAGCCTAAAATGAAGAGACCTCAGTGTTTGAAACTATTGCAGAGAGGGTTTGTAAGATTTCTCTGGGAAATAAGCAGTCTCCCACCTCCAGGTTCCTGTTTCATTCTAGTGAGTGGCAGGGACAAAGGGTACAAAAGAAAATGAAGATGGACAGCCAGCCTTTGACAGGGAGAAAAATAAAAAAAATCTCAGAAGGGTTGTTCCCCCAGGACTTCGGACAGGAAAATAGATCTATTCCTTCGGGGTCTCCATCTGCTGCTAAAGGACATTTTCAGAGAGGAGCAGGGACATGGTGTTGGGCTTGGAAGCAGACAGTATTGAGTTTTCCTTGCTCTCTTAATTTGATTAAGCGACGGTGGGCACAAGAATAATCGTCTTCACATTCCTCTTAACTGGCCAGAGTCGGTGCTCTTTCTGGATTTTTAAAGCAGTTCTGGTTTCTAAAAAATTCAATGCCCGGAATCGTGTCTTCTGTCCCACAACTCCCAAAGCAGTGTTTCTTGTATCACAATCTGGCTCCATCTTGACTATTCCTCTTCACGGCATTCTGCTAGGATTCCCTGTCACCAGAGTTTGCTCGGCTTGGCTGTATCTCCATAGTGCTTCAAGAAAGGAGGAAGGGATCAGGGGACAGGGCCCACGGCAATACTAGAGAACAAAGCTTCATACAGGCATGCGCACGCTATATGACGCTGAACAAGTGGGCGTGACTGAGTCTCGTGTCCTATGAGTCTCAGAAATGGAAGTCTGTCCTCCACTCAAAGAGCCTTGCTGAGACAGGAGGAAAAAGCTCACTAGTACAAGCAGCATTAATGCGGGCAAGGAAACTTTTATTTAGCAACAGACACCAATACCTCAAACTGTGATGCTCTTAAAATACTTTCCTCTTTCTGGTCGGATTACTGAGAAAGTCTGAATGAGATTTTGAATTTCAAATGACAGCATTCCCAGAAACCACGTTTAAATTGCGTAGTCAGCCACCTTGTCAGAATTCAGGAATGGACCCTAAACAAGCATTAAGACTTTCTTGGTAATCCAACCAGAAAGAGAAAACGATTTGAAGAGCATCACGTCTGAGGTATAAGAATCAGTGGCTCGCGTGGAGTAAATAAGAGAATCGTCAAGGGCTAGATCGGAAGTTAGTTGTGATTTGTGGGTTACAGAGCCCTGATGGGGGACTCTCCTCAATTCTCAGCTTGTACTTATTTTATTCCACATAAGTGACCCCCATATAGCCAGGGCAAGCACTATCAGCAATCCTTGCAGACTTGAAATGGCCCAGCTGTGTTGGGTCTGTTGGTTAACACCGGGATATATACAGAACAAAAGATTGTTAATTTCCCGTCTGGATTTGGAGAGAGTGCTGGACTTCTATGCTGCATCTCCAGATTCAAAGACCAGCGTGTGTTTGAGGTTCCCATCATCTCTTCCTTTAAGAGTGTATGTAGAAAGAGGGACATGCCCAGAGAGTTTCGTCATGAGAAAAGCGTGCTTCTGTGTAATCACGGAGGTCTCCAGGTCTCTCCCCCATCCTCCATTCCCAGAGACTGATGCAGACACAGAATGGAATATAATCGAGGGTTTGTTGTCCAGGAAAGACTGTGCTTATGAACCCGCTCCCCACCTCCCATCCTCCACAGGAAGCTCTTTCCTCATCCTCGAGGAGGGACCACTTTACCTTGTTCTTCTCTGGGCATGCCAGGAAAAATGAATGTGATCTCCATCCGTGTTTTGGAGGTACAGGTGCAGTAGAAGAAAACTTTGTATAATTGCAACAGTGAGAAAGAATCATGCTCAAGAGCAGTTTCTGCTCGCCAGAAAGAAAAACACCAAAAAAAGCAGAAGAGATAAATCGAGTCCCCTAGTCAGGTTGAGAACTCAGGAGTTTCTGAGGGGCTCTGGTCAGGTGGCAAGTGGCTGAGGGTTCAGTGTCACCACACAGTCCCCACCCACGTTCTCCTCTCATTCAGCTCTTGCTGACTAACCTCGCCCACTTTTCATTCCCTCCTCCTGTGCTCAGTTTTCACACCTGACATGCCGACTGTGACATCCTTGCCGCCTGTGGCTTGCAGTGGGTTTCAAAGTCAGAGCTAATTCTTTTAAAGTTTAGGGAGAGAGTAAATATTGTTTTGCTAATTGCTTGATATTTTAATAAAACATGAACTGCAAAAACTCAGCTGAAAAAAGGATACTGACACAGACTTCGAGAGTATAAAATGTCATTTTACCGGTCTCAACTGTTTACACATATGCCATTTAAACAGTTTACACTTCTGTAGCATGAGTGGTAACTTTTTCTGTTACCATGTAGATATGATTATCATGCTAACTAACAAATGTAGATTAAAGAAATAAAAAGTGAAGAATAAAATTTCTGTGTATCTTCAAAATACAGTGTTTTCCTCTGATAGATTGTTTTTGCCCTCAAGAAACTGCAACTTTTTTATGTGGACTTAAAGTCTGAATGACAAAGTCACTACCATTGTGTGCATGTACCCATGTGTGCTTTTGTGTGTGTGTATGTGAGTGTGTGCATGAGTACATGTGTGTATATGTGTGCATGTATGCATGAGTACATGTGTGTATATGTGGGCATGTGTGTATGTGCATGTGTGTATTTGTGTGTGCATGTACATGCACATGTGTGTGCATTTGTGCATATGCACGTGTGTGTGTCTGCATGTGTGTATGTGTGTGTGCACACATGCCATATTTATTTTATGATGGAAAGTTTGTGGTCTGGGGTGAGTCCCTCCTCTTGCTCCAATATCCAGGTTTGATATTACTAAATATTGTTACTATGAATTTGACTTTAATTTTTTAAAATGCATAATTTTCTTTTCTCAATTTGGACTTAGAACAGCATTTGCCCCACTTATCCCTATTATGTCATTTAGCAGAAAGTGTTTCTTTGTAAAAGTCAATAATATTCCACTGATTTTATTTTTGTACTTCATCTTCCTTATTCACTCATCTGTCACTAGACACTTAGGACATTCCTCTATTTGTCTATTATGAACAATGCTGCAATGAATATGAGAATACAAATATCTCCAGAATAATGATTTTAATTTATGTATATGTGTATATGTATGTACATGTAGAACTGAAGAATATATTTCAATTTTTAAAGGTGGAATTTGAAAAGGAAAAAGGAGTGATAGAAAAGTTGGGTTTGGTAATATGAAGAGGGCAGCTTTTGGTTTTGAAGGCTTTAGTATAAAAATAACACACCCTGTCAAGTGAATGTCTCCGAGGTTCTGCTTCCTCAATTATGGTATAAATATAGTAATAAAACATGCCCTCATGGCTGGGTTGCTTTTGAAGAACTCCAGTGATACGAGGCATGTAGCAATGACCTAAAAATTCAGAAGGGCTTCACCATATTTGTTAATATTGTGAAGAGTGCAAACATAGCCCTATCTTGAAGAAAGGGGATTTGGCACCAAGCACAATGGTTGTATAATTTCAGATAAGCACAGCCACTTTAGACTGGGGTAGGCACGCAGGAATTTTGAGAAATGAATGATCTAATTTCTCTTTTGTTTTTGTAAAATTGTCAGACGAATTGTTTGGTGGTATTTTCCCCCACTCCTAACATCTGGATTTCCTGGTTCAATCAGAACGAGACATACCAAAAGAGCATAAGAAATATTTTGGGATCTATTTGCAGACACGAGTCATTTGGATCTTTTCATGCATTTTGTGAGTTCTTATCTCAGCTCAGCCCAGACAGTTGAGGCTTTCAATTCTCATGAACATGAGAGAGCCATCAGGCAGCCCTGTTTATGCTCTGCTTACTTCAGAAGTTGTTCAAAAATGCAGAAAGATGAGGCCAAAGTTCTTTTTTGAATTTATTGTGGTGGGAGGGAGAAGTCCTCACGGAGGGGGTGGCTCATCACATAGGTGACAGACAATACATCTTGACTTGTGACAAGATGAGAGCCTGGCCAACTCAAGGCTGACCTTTCACCTTCATAAGCAGTTCTGTCTCTTCCTGGTCAGTCATGATCATTGTGAGGTTGAAATGTGAGTAGCCTGGCTGGTGGCGGAGGTGTCATATTAATGCAGGAAGATATAGCCTCATATTCTTCCATTTCCTCCAGGACAAGGCCACCACTGTCCCTAAGCTAAGGTACAAGTAGACAATCAGCTAAGTTATATCACACTCTACATTCACCCACATTTTAACTCCATTGTAGCTGAACAAATGAATGGAAAAGACAGCAAAGAGTTAACCAAGCCAGAATGCCACACAGTCTCAATGGGACTGAGGGTGTGGTTAGTTTGTATAAAACAAACTATTGCTGAGTGAACTGAGAGGCGCCTCTGCCTACAAATTATGAAGTCATCCATCTGGGTTATATTTGAACACTGATGCTGTACGAATTGATAAATGGATACGTACCTGCTAGTTTCCTCACACATTGAAGTCTGAAATTCAATTTTCACTAATTTATTAAAATAGTAGAAAAGAGGCTAATTAAATGCCTACAGGTTGGGTATTATCACATCCGGGGTAAAGTTGGTGACAAGATACATAATGGTCACGGTATCCATGGAGGTTCTCATCTAGAAGTCTAGACTGATTTGAACCTAAAGGACAGATACTCAGGTAAAAGAGCACCACCGCCAGAGAGCTGTGAAGGAAGGGATACAGAGATACATGAACGTAGGGAGTTCACTCCATACTAAGGTATGGAAGCTTCCCTGAGAAAGCTAACTACGTCAGCGCCGAGATATGGAGAGTAAGGCTAAGTCAGCTCAGCAGAGAACTCGAAACAGAAGCAGTGACTCAAGCAGAGCTTTAAAGGAGAAAGCAAGAGGCTCCGAGCAACTGAAAATGTGGAAAGTTAGAACAAGAAGGGGTGACGTTTTTCCAAGCCAGGCGGTTGCAAGGGGTTGGGCTTACAAGCATTCTGAGATAGGAAACAGATTCTTGTCTTTACCCAATGAACCATGGGAAAGGACTAGCGAGGATGCGATGAGCTTGATTTGAAGACTGGCTTGCTGCGGTGAGGTAAGGGCAGGCCACTGGACTGGACATCAGCTCTGCAGTCAGGGTGGACGAAGGTGGGTGCGAAAGGACAAGAAGGCAGGGCCAGGAAAATGAAGTGGACAGAACGAAGGGCCTCCAGAGGGCTGGTGAAGCCTAGGACCAGAAGCGACATTGATGTGACAGTGGTACACATTCACAATGACTCCTAGACATTGGCTTGTACAGTTGTTGAGGAACACTGGAAGATGATGAGGATGCAGGAGAAACCAAAGTTCATCTTGCACCTGTCCACTTTAGCGCTTTGTGGATCTGCATGAAGGCACCGAGTAGGCAGCTGGATCCCTGATACTGAAACTCAGCAGTCAGGTTGACTGTGTTGTTACTCCATAGCCATACGCAGATGGCAGGTGAGGACAGGACATCAATGAAAGGAGTAAGGAGAAGGGGACAGTTTTGCTGAGAGTCACACTCTGCTTCTGCCAATACGTTGTGCACCTCCGGCCTCTAACTGGTGGCTGCTGACCTTGAAAACATTTTCATGTAGTTCCAGAAGTCCATTTTGTTTTCAAATTAAATGGGAATATGCGCGTATTTGTGTGTGATTTTAGGTTATGTGACCTCATGTGATCCAGAATTTCAAATTTACCATGGACTGAATTGAGATTTCGTTTTCTGATACTTTCAACTGCCAAGATTTTCATGATGGAGAAAATGATAGAGCTTTTCTTGGGTAGAATTTGTTTCTTTAGCTTCGATATTTTTTTAAAAACAAAACTCACACCTTTCCCTGCCTCTTTTTCTCTCCTCAAGATTTGCTACTACTTGAAACTTAAAAAAAAAAATCTGACCTTCTTTCTAGTTTCCTCAGTTTCACTGCCCACAAACAACTGCCTGGCTGTACTTTTTCTTTCAACAAGGTTTCCTAGGAGTTGGACGCTCCTCTGTTTTCCCACCTGTCTTGGTATATGACTCTCATTTCCCAAGTAAGCCTGCTGGGTCCAGCAATGCATGGCACGGCACTTCCTACCCACTAATGCCCAAACATCCTTTTCCCTGACAGTGCTCCGTCAGAGGGCTGGCTCTGTGCAGAAAAGATGTACGGTTAGGTGTGTGTTTGCCTTTCCATTCTTGGCTTAATGTGTATGGCAGGAACGGATCTTTAAAGCCTTTCCTACATCGTTTCCCCAAGGGTATGTTCTTGACTTTCTATGCCTTGGGGGAAATTGTAGAATTTCATAGTGTTCAGAATTTGGATTCAGAAAGATTTGTGTTTGGGCTGAGAGACTTGTCTAAGGCAAATAATTCAGATCAAATAATTTTCCTGCCTTTTATCTTTTCCTTTTGTTTTCATCTTGTATATTAGGACAAGATAGAATTTGCTTTGAATTAAACTACTGGCCAATATCAGGCGAGTGTCTACCATCTGTGAGGCTCATGTTCTGGGGTATCAAATTGTGACAGGCATCGTCCATGCCTTTGACACACATTTCTATAAGCAGAAAGAAATAGAAAGAAAACAGTCAATTTTAAGGTAATAAGGAGACAAAGATAAGGCGGTGAGTAGCCTAAGGAGAATAAGCTTCCACAATGATTAGGAATATTATGTGTTCTAAGAGCCTATGTCTGGTTAGTACAATTAAGACTAACATCCATAGTTTACTTAAAATCCAGATGTCACAGAGGGAGAAGGGAGGGCACAGAGAGAGGTTAGCTGACTTGGGCTGTGATGTTACTTGGGGGTAAAACTTGACACTCTGGAAAAGAGGTACTATGCAAAAGTTTGAGATATTGAACATGAAGAAGATCTGCTGGAGGATGGTGTGCTCACAGCGACAGCAAGGTTCCTGTAGATACCAGTACGCTGCTCACCAAGGATGCCACTGAAGGGCTTTGACGGTGTGAAAGACTGAGATAGATTGTACTATTTAAATTTGCTGTCAAGAAGTAGAAATTCTTTCAAATGAGTTCTTACATAAAAGCGTAAATATATGTATATATTTTCATATACATATGATATTCATATATATTATATAAATATTGAATGAAATTTATGCCCTGGCAACAGTGGTTCTGTTGAACTTGTTCACATTGGGTTTCATGGTCTAAGTTGATGGGAACAATTGACTAGGTCTCTTCCTCAAGACGACACTAGATCCCATTGTAGATGGTTGTGAGGCATCATGTGGTTGCTGGGAATTGAACTCAGCACCCTTGGAAGAGCAGGCAATGCTCTTAACCAGGGAGCCATCTCTCCAGCCTGAGATGACCCTTATATCAGATATAAGGGTGCTACTATGACTAAAATCCATCTCCTCGGTCTCACCTGTTCTTCCATAAATGTGATTTGAAATCTTATTAACATTTCATGGAGCTGAACAGCTTCTATCCTCGCTATATAACATTTAAGGGTTTATGACTCTTTTTGCGTCTAGCATGCCATGATTCTGTGAGTGTAGGAAATGTTCTTGTTTGAAACAGCTCATTAGCTGTGTTTCGCTCCTTTGTGTTTTAATTCCTAAACATATGGGATTTCACAAATTAGCCCGAGAGATTTTCAGCTCAGAGTTTTGTTTATAACTGTCTAAACATAGATTCCGACCAGTTAGGACATAAATGGTTTCTACCCCTGCCCCCTCCAGTGGAGAAATGTTTGGGGTTTACTAATATGTGTTTTAGATACCGGCTACTTGAGATCAGATTGTATGACAACGAGGAAGTACAGCATTGAGTAACCGGATCTGATAACTTTGATCAGCTTGTACTTAGTGTTATGGAATTATGTGCTTCTTTCAACTGTGTCTGCTTCAGAGGCCCTTTTGAAGCTCACATGCAGGCCATTAATCTTAACTGGGCTCATTGATTTATAACAGGGAGAAAAAAAATACGCTTGTGAATCCAAATAACTTAAACTTGAAAAAGTTGAAGTCAAGTGATTTTGTCCATAAGCCACTAATAAAATGAAGGAGATGTCAAACAGAGAACAGATGCCTTGTGGAGGTTACTGCCCTGCAGGTGCAAAACCTTGAGTTTATTAATCAGCATGGAGGGAAACGCGACAGATTTGATTTGAAAAATGCGATTGCAATTGTGATCAGCCTTTCTGAATACACACACACACACACACACACACACACACACACACACACACACAGAGTCTTAGCCCAATGAACTACTGTTAATTTACTAAATAAAGACATCAGTGAGCACGGTCACTGTTACCTTAATCACGGTGTCACTGAGCTAAAGACATCATTTTGGTTGTACACAATACAGAGAATATGTGGATAAAATGTGGAGGCTGTGTTGTCTTTAGAAGATTTTAAGTACTCTGTGACAAACAACATGCTGAGCACAAGACAGTGTGGTGGATACTTTAGAAAGACCTATGATTAACTTTTCCAAACTGAAAATGCAGCAATGTATCATTTACATAAATTGAAACACACTGAAGCAAAAGGATAGGAACCGTATTTTGTCATCGTCTAGAAATCTATCAGAATATTCTATAAGGGGACTAGAAGAAAGGGGGGGGGAATCTGTGGGGATCTGATGACATAAGAACAGCAGCAACCACAAGGAAAAAAATCAAAACAAAGCAACTGACAATGACCTTGTATCACACTCTAGCAAACTTAGCAGAGAGAGGAAGACAGAAAGGAACATTTAAAAGTGGGTTAAAATTTGATCACGTCCGTGAGAATGAGAGAAGACCTCTCAGGAGAGGGATGGGAGTCATTGATGTAAAACAGCGTGGGAAACCTGGAGAATTGGATAATACATTTGAAGACGTGGTGAATACTTTAAACAGGGGACAGAAACAAAAGAGTCTTGATGACAAGTAAGGTGTGTGTGTGTGGTGCGTATGTGTGTGCGCGTGCATGTGTGTGTGTCTGTGTTATCTCAGCAATGCAGCTGGTGAAAATTATTTTTAAGTAGAAAAAATAGGAGCTAATTGATACATATAAAACTGCGTTACTCATCTTTCCATTGCTACAAGAAAATTCCAGAGTAATAAACTTCTAATATATACTCATGATTTTGAAGGTCCATTCCATGACTAGTCATGGTCAATTTTGAGTGTATGATAAACAACACACTATGGTGAAAGCTGTCTCTGTCATGGCAACCAAAGAGCAAAGATAGAGGAAGAGATGAGCTGGGTTATAATCACCTCTCCAAGGACAACCTGAATGATCTGACTTTCGCCCATTAGTTCCACTGTTTTTCTATGATGCCTTGGGTGTGGAACCAAATCTTCACTAGATGAGACTTTGGGGAGATATTCTAGATCTAAAATAATAGTTTTAAGCATTGCACTCAAGAGACAATTTAGAGCCTGGACTTAAAGAGATTTTATCTTTTTATATATCTCTGTCTCTCTGTATCTCTCTCTATAGATATAGACTCTTTATACACACACACACACACATATATTTAGTATGTGTGTATGTATAACAATCTGTGTACGAGAGAAGAGTATCTAAATTAAGGAAGTGACGATGGAAATGGAAGCTTGGAAAATATGTGAACATATTAAGGTCCTAAAGGGCAGTGTGGCTTACTGAATATTTGGAGGCGAGGAAAGAAAGGGAACACACAGAAAAAGGAAGAGAGGATTTAGTTCTCTCTAACACGTGTTGAGTTTGAAGCACGATGAAGCCAGGCAAACAATGGGGTCTAATTATACTTAATGCCCTTATTAAAAAGTGGCTGGGAGATAGAAATTTGAGGATCAATGCGGTGGAAGTGGAGTGGTGTGGCCCTGTTTCAAAATCTAAGGGAGAAATATACAAAGGGAAAGAAAATGTGTCAGACACCAGAGAATACAAAGGAAAAGCGGAGGAGTGAAAAAGAGGAGCGGAGGAATGTACTTAGGATATAACAGAGGAATGAAAGCAAGAGAAGAAATTAGTTAAGTAGCAGGAAAACTATCGAGGCAGTATGATAGACTTCGTAGGGAATTGAGCTCTGAGACGTATGATAGACTTCGCAGGGAACTGAGCTCTGGATCAAGGGCTCCACATATCTGTGCATTAGCAGGTTTTATAGGTGATATTCCTGAAGCTCACTTCTCACTGTTGCTCATTTTTATTGCCACCTCCCAAGACCCAGAGTCATCACCCTTATGGTGACAGTCACTTAACTGTGCGTTCTCTTCTACTTTAATCTGAATTACAGCCAAAGCATTCTAATTTTACCAAAACACCTTGTATGAATGTATGAAATTCTCAAACAATAAATTTTTAAATAAAAATACGTAAAATAATTATATGATTTTGTGAGTCACTTGGATTACCTAAACCAACCATTTGAAAAGAAGTTTCTCTTATGTGGTATTGGGGTCTTAGGTAGTCTGTGCTTCTATAGAGAGCATTGTCGTACAATTACTGACCTAGCCCTTGATTTTCTCTTGTGAGTTCAGGATGAGCCCCTATTGCTAAAGACCCCTCACTTAAGACACAGGGCTTGGATAGATCAGGCTGCATCTAATCTGAAGCTAGACTCTTTTCTTCAGTCTAGGTTCCATGGTTCCAGAAAATATTATGAAAGTTGCCAAGAGTAGGAAGCAATTAAATTGTCCCACCTAACTGTAACAGTTATGAATCAAGGCAATTCCTATTATAGTAAGACATGTGTACAGAGGCAATAAATAATGTTCACATATTGGTGGCGACCAGCAGCTAGCTAATTGGACTTAAGATATTCAATAGGAGGAAAATCATTCCTGGTACAGGTAACCCAGCCAACTTCCTGGGGTTAATGAAGACTTTACAAAAGAACCTATTGCCACCACTTTATTGGACTAGTATAATTCCTTACTCCATTCTAAATCTTCACATTATACCCACAGGTATATGTAGCTATGAGCCCCCATCAAAGAAGCCTCTCTTATCAGTAAATGGAGACTATCGTAGAAAACCACAACTGGACACATTGTAGCACTCATCAGATGGAGGAGCCCAGGTCTAGTAGGTGTGTCCACATTTCAGAGGCTCCCTTTCTCACAACCCCTCTCTAAGTTCACAGGTTTTCTTTTATTTAAACAACTCATTGTAAATTTAGAATGATACTATTCATACACAGGGACATGTAAGCAAAGTACAAAGTGCTATATGCGGAATGTGCAGTAAGGAACTCCAGGTAGCCCTAGACTTTTCCCCTTGTCCAGAAGTCGAAAGACAACCTTGCAATTGCTGTCCGCATCCCTCTTTCCCTACCATCTTTTTGCATTTATTGGCCACACATTTTACATTCAGCATAACGCACAGTGTTCAGCTGCAAGAGTTTTGGCAATTAGACACATCTGTCCAACCACCACTCAGCGCACGTTACTGTCCACATTCTTCACCATCCACAGCTCCCTCTCACCCCTCCCCAATTAGTCCCCTCCCTTAATCCCTGCTAACAGGAAAAGGCTTTTATTTCTGTAACCAGCCACTTGTACTTCCCAAACCTCAGCAGTATCCCCCGGGGAGAAGTGGTTGTAAATTTGGGACTTGACTCTAATCCATCCTTGAGCAAAGCCTGATTCATCAAAACTCTTGGGGTTCCTTTTTCCTTGGTAAAATACCTGAGTGTTGCTTGGCACCCGTGGCTGATGAGCACCACCAAGGTAGAAACCAGTCAGAATTTTTCAACCATCTGGAGTTTTAGATGACTTTGTTGTTTTTGTTTCTACGGTAGTCTGATATGTAGTTTAAAAATATTTTTCCTGTTTCTTTAAATGGTACAGCATTCTTGTTGGGCTATCACACACACACAAACATCCCCCACATACAGACTACACACACATGCTATACATATCACATACACACATAACACATACACACACTACATGCACACATGCATATGTATATACACATACCATATACACAGCACACACAAAACACTGCACACACACTACACACACACCACATACTCATAAATGTGTAAATACACACACCTCACCAACACACACTATAATACACACTCCCCACATATATATACATATACCAAAGACACTCATGCCACAAACTCACACCACATACACACATGTGCATAGATCCATACATACACACAACACCAACACACACATGCATGCTACATACACACAAATACTGCACACACATGCAAACACACAAGCACACATAAGCTTCACATAATGCCACACACATTCACACACACACTATATATATCTCTCTTTATCTCTCTCTATATATATTCACACACACACACACACACACATACCACTTGAAAAACTATCTTAAAATTATTTTCCAGAAAGCACTTACAAAATGCCTGTTTTATTCACCAAGATAGTTGACATCACTTTGAGAGGAGAAAGACATTCAAGTAGCACTGTTAGCTTGATGGGAATGTTGAACACAGTGGGAGAGCACATAGCCTTGGTTAAGTCATTTGCCTTCTAGAACTTGGTTTCCTCGGTTACAAATAAGGCCTGATTTCCACCGGTGGTTATCAAGCATTTACATGAAATACCCGGAGCCAGATGATGGGACTGGCCAGCTGAGTAGCTGCCCAGGATATTCATCTAGATGAGGTGTTAAAACAGCGATGGAAATATAATAAGATGGAGAAAACTGAATCTACGAGAGGCCCCTTCAGGAAGGATACCATATGTGGTCCCAGAGTAAGCTGTTTGGGAAGCTGGGTGAGATTCCCAAGGAGCTCGCTTAAGGAACACCAGATGGGGGATAAACCCTTGGAAGGCGAGGGAATCTGGTTTACCACGGAGCTTTTGTTCTGCTCAACTGCAAGCTTGGGTCTCATCCAAGATGCCTGGGACAATCGAGAGGAGGCTGAAGTTCTCCACAGCCAGCCCTGGTTTTCTGCCCCTTTGTCCAGCACTCACTAGATTTATACACGCGGTGAACACATACTGTCAATGACAGTCCAAACGGGGCACGTTGTATCCGCTCTGCCCTCAGCCTCGTTGCTAGTGTCTATCTCCTTTACAAGGGGGATTTATACAGAACCCAGCACAAAAGCATCAAAGGAAGCAATTTTCTGGTTAAATCAGACACCGGACTGAAGCTTGGTCGGCTCAGCTTCCATTTGGAACGTGGAGAACACTCTATCACATGTTAGTCCCCAGTGAAATACTGTTTGAAAATCGCTCAAGTGCGTCATTTCCGGTTTTAACCACGCATGCCCTGTGAGTATGTGACAAGGTAAAGACACCTGGAGAGTTAAAGCTCAGCGTTTTATTTCTGACTTTCTATTTTTTTTAAATTTTATTTATTTATTTATTTATTTATTTATTTATTGCAATATAGCCCTGACTGGCCGGGTATTCACTTTATAACTCAGGCTTGGTTCACAGTCACAGCAATCCTCCTATCTCAGATTTGCAAATACTAGAATTACAGGCATATGCCACTGTATCTGGCTCCTAATATATCATTTACAAATATAACGTTATTAGTTACCTGACTAAATAAGATATTTTGAGAAAAAATGAAGCACTTATGTGCTCATAATGATCTCTCTCTCTCTCTCTCCCCCCCCCCCCCCCCTCCCTGGCCTGATTTATCCTCTGCAATTTTTTCTGAACTTGTTTGTGCTAGATTCTTTGATTTCCATAAGCTCTTCCTCATTGAAAAACTGCCACGTGTCCTTGTGTCGTGGAGTCTGGCTGGCTCTTTTAACATCTCTCTAAGGAATTCGAATGACCCTTTCACAGGGGTCACATACCAGATAGCCTGCATATTAGATATTTACACGATAATTCACAACAATAGAAAACTTATAGTCATGAAGTGTAGGGATAAGTCCCACCCCTTAGGGGGCGTGTTCGCCTCAGGCTAAAGTTTTCCTATAAATTTGGCAAGCATGCTCCCAGCGCTCGCTTCTGCTTTCCTGGTCTCCGGGGGAACGGTGGTTCTGTAAGTCTATTCCTCCATTAAAGCTGTCTATATTTTGACAATCTGTCTGCATTCGCTTACGCTGTTACATTTTGGCGTCCAACGTAGGGCTATTTTGCCCCCGACTCAAGCGCGTAGCCTGCTAGCTAACACAGCACGCTCCCGGGTGTCATTTTCTTAGTTTGTGACTCGGGCCCCAGGGCTGAGTCCTAGATACACTCGGCCTTCAGGCCCTTAATATCCAGAGAGACAGGCGGATCTCTGTGAGTTCAAGGCCGGCCAGGCGGTGGTGGCACACGCCTTTAATCCCAGCACTCGGGAGGCAGAGACAAGCAGATCTCTGTGAGTTCGAGGCTGACCTGGTCTGCAAGAGCTAGTTCCAAGACAGGCTCCAAAACCACAGAGACCACCACCGGCAGGAACCAGTCGTTGCAGGTAAGAGAAAAAAATTTTCTTTTATAATTAAAATGTCTGAACACGTTACCATTCAAGAATTTAACAGTTTTTTTAATTGTACCATGTGGGAGATTTTACAAGAGGTGTCTATCACCCCACCTCTATGGATCTTTCTGGGATTCGTAGTTTTCCTTGGCACTATATGGTTTGATAATAGAAATATGATAAAGTCTTTACGAGCAGAGGTTGCACGCTTAAAAACAATTGAGAATGACAACAATCTTCTCAAGAATCAGTTTGAAGTTCTCCAGGAGGAGAACAGATCTTTGTTTAACATGACTCGATCAACTGAGGAAAATTTAAAAAAGGTACAGACTGATATTAAGGAGAAATTCATTACTATGGAAGAGGGAACAGCTGATTTGGATCGTAAGCTCCAGTCCCTTTCTGTAGGAACTGAAACATTACAGGCTGATATTAAGGAGAAATTCATTACTATGGAAGAGGGAACAGCTGATTTGGATCGTAAGCTCCAGTCCCTTTCTGTAGGAACTGAAACATTAGTGGCTGATATTAAGGAGAAACTCATTACTATGGAAGAGGGAACAGCTGATTTGGGTTGTAAGCTTCAGTCCCTTTCTGTAGGAACTGAAATAGTAACTGAGAGAATCAAAACTGCTGAATGTGACTATCGGATTTTGTCTAAAGCTTATGACAGATTGGCAGAAAGATTGTCAATACAAGAAGGCACGGTTTATGCCATAAAAATTATGTCCAAAGATGAGAACTTATCTCTAATGGACAAACTTCATACTTTAGAATCCTCAATGAAGGCTTTGGAACATAATTCTGGACAGGAGATACAGACATTGCAGAAGGCAATGGTGAATAGAATTGAAAAGATTGAGGAATTTCTAAATTCTGATGAAGAAGAACAAACGGTAGAAAGGCAAATTTTAACTACATCTGTGGGTAAATCCCTCCGGGACAATTTCCACAAATCTCTACCTACAGCTCTACCTGCCTTTCCAGTAATAACAACAGAGAAGGTGATTGGTTCCAGAAACCCTAGGGTCATTAAGGAAGATACATGGGAGCATGTCCGTATGAATGATCTCAAAGAAATTAAACAGGCTGTCATGACTTTCGGGATGCATTCCTCTTTTGTTAAAGAGATGCTAAAGTCTTGGGCATCCACAAGCAGAGCTACGCCATTGGACTGGCTCCAGCTGAGCTCTGCAGTCCTTGAGAGTGGGCCGCACTTAAAATGGAAATGCTTGTTCAGGCAAGAGGCTAGACTTTTAGAACAGCAAGAAAAGGCGAAGGGAAGTGACATCTCCCTAGATAAAATTCTAGGTGAAGGACGCTTTTCTGACCCTCAGGAACAAGCTAATTTGGACGAAAACACACTCTCCATATGCACTACAGCAGCCTTAAGGGCTTGGGACAGGGTACAAGACCCAGGACAGAGAATGGAATCATTTGTCACAATTAAACAAGGTCTGAGAGAACCTTTTAGTGATTTTTTACAAAGACTTACTAAGGCTGTGCAAATAGGGATACCTGACCCTGACGCAAGACGTATAATGATTGAGTCTTTGGCTTATGAAAATGCAAATGTGGAATGCAAAAAGATTTTGGGGCCTTTAAGGTTCAGATCAGCACCCTTGGAAGAATGGGTCTTGCATACACTGGATGTTGATACATTTGATTATGGCACTGAAGCATGGGTAGAAGAAGCAATTTCCAATGGTAAAAGGAGACACCAGAATACCAAATGTTTTAATTGTGGCAAAATGGGTCATATGAAAAGGAATTGTAAACAACGGATCTTCAGAAATAATAATAATGCATCTTCTAGAAATAACAGAAATAGGAGGACTCAGCCTTCAGGTTTATGTAGAAGATGTGGAAAAGGTAGACATTGGACGAATGAATGCAGGTCTACAAGAGATAGACAAGGCAACCTGATACAGACGGGAAACGTGAGAGGGGGGGCCTCACAGGCCCCCATGGCAAACATGGTTCAGTCATTTCCAGTTTCTGCAGAGAACGTGCCTCGTCAGGACAATTAGGAAACCTCATGCCTACTGTTACAAACGATAATGAGCAGAAAGATGAGTTACGTGTGTTTTGGCAAACTTCTATAAATGATCAAAGACCTAAGCTGAGAGTGTGTGTAAATGGCATTTTTATTACTGGCCTGCTGGACACAGGTGCTGATGTAAGTATCATTACCCCAGAATCTTGGCATCCGTATTGGCCTCTTCAGAATGTAAATGTTCAGCTCCTGGGAATTGGAACCCTATCTCGAGTAAGACAGAGCACAAGATGGGTTGAATGTATAGGGCCTGAGGGACAAATAGGAAAATTAAGGCCATATGTAGCCAATATTGCAATGAATTTATGGGGTCGTGACCTATTACAACAATGGAATACCCAAATTAACATTCCTGCTACTTCTAGAGCCTATATTTCTGAGAATAATATTAAAAGATATTACAAACGGAGAAAACCGGCCATTCGGGCCATACAAGAACAAGTAATTGAAGCCCCTTCAGAGATACCAACAGCCTTGCCTCTAAAATGGTTGACTGAGAAACCAATATGGACAAAGCAATGGCCTCTAGCTGAGGAAAAGTTACAGGCTTTAGAACAGCTGGTACAAGAGCAATTAGATGCTGGACATATAGAAGAATCTACCAGCCCTTGGAATTCTCCTGTATTTGTGGTTAAGAAAAAATCAGGTAAATGGAGAATGGTGACAGATCTCAGAGCTATCAACAAGGTTATTCAACCTATGGGTCCTCTGCAATCTGGAATCCCTTTGCCCTCTTTATTACCAAAAGGATGGCCTCTTATAGTTATTGATTTAAAGGATTGTTTTTTCACCATACCTTTACAAAAAGAAGATAGAGAAAAATTTGCCTTCACGGTGCCTACTTACAACAATTCTCAACCTTCCAAGAGGTACCACTGGGCCGTCCTCCCCCAGGGTATGTTAAATAGCCCCTCCTTGTGCCAATATTTTGTGAACCAACCATTGCAAATAATACGCAAGAAATTTCCCAAATCTATAATATACCACTACATGGACGACATCTTGTTATCCGATTCAAACATGGATACCTTGAACAGACTGTTTGAAGAAATAAAGATACTTTTACCTAAATGGGGATTGCAAATTGCTCCTGAGAAGATACAGAAGGGAGATTCTGTTAATTATTTAGGTTATAAAATAGGTTTGCAAAAAATTAAGACACAAAAGGCACAAATTAGGAGAGATCGCCTACGGACTCTTAATGACTTTCAAAGACTGTTAGGAGACATTTCCAGTCTACGACCAGCTGTTGGGATAACACCTGATCTAATAATTCATTTGAACAAAACCTTGGAAGGTGATAAAGACTTAAACAGTCCCAGAGAATTAACAGCTGAAGCAGAAAAGGAACTGACAATAATTGAGGAAAAATTACAACAGGCACATGTGGACAGGGTGAATCCAGAGCTCGATTGTATTCTCGTCATATTACCATCCAAAATTTCTCCTACAGGAATTTTAATGCAGAGAGATGATATTATCTTGGAATGGATCTTTTTACCACATAAACCAAGTAAAAAACTGAAAACTTATGTGGAAAAAGTCTCTGAGTTAATTATAAAAGGCAAGCTGAGACTTCGTCAACTAGCAGGCATAGACCCAGCAGAAATTATAGTGCCTTTCACTGCTGATGAACTAAAGAAATTATGGGAAGATAATGAAACATGGCAAAGAGCTTGTGCTAATTTTTTGGGAGACATTAATAACAACTATCCAAAAAGCAAGAGGCTTAACTTCATAAAGAGAACTTCTTGGATCCTTCCTCGAATCGTCCGTGATGCTCCAATAACTGGAGCCCGTACATTCTATACTGATGCCAATAAAACAGGGAAGGCAGGTTACAAATCGGAAGACTTGGGTAAGGTGGAACAAAGTCCTTATGATTCTGTCCAGAAGGCAGAATTATATGCCATTCTTATGGTGCTAAGGGATTTTAGAGAACCTATTAATATAGTTACTGATTCACAATACGCAGAAAGAGTTATTTTACATATTGAAACTGCTGAATTTATACCTGATGATACAGAACTAACCTCATTGTTTATCCAGGTTCAAGATTTGATCAGGAACAGGCTTTGCCCTATGTACATAACACACATCCGATCCCATACGGGTCTGCCAGGTCCTCTAGCACAAGGTAATGCAGAAATTGATCAATTATTGATTGGTAGTGTGCTACAAGCCTCTGAATTTCATAAAAAACATCATGTTAATAGCAAAGGTTTGAAGAAAGAGTTTTCTATCACATGGCAACAAGCTAAGGAGATTGTAAAGAAATGCCCTACTTGCTCTTTCTATAACCAAACGCCACTGCCTGCAGGGGCTAATCCAAAGGGCACCCAAAGGAATGAAATCTGGCAGATGGATGTGTTTCACTTTGCAGAATTTGGCAAATTGAAGTATGTTCACCACACCATTGACACTTATTCAGGCTTTCAGTGGGCAACTGCTTTAAGTTCAGAAAAAGCTGATTCAGTAATCACTCATTTATTAGAAGTCATGGCTATCATGGGTATACCTACACAAATAAAGACAGATAATGGTCCTGCTTATGCCTCTAGGAAAATGAAACGGTTTTTTGACTATTACAATATCAAGCATGTTACAGGTATACCATACAATCCTACAGGTCAAGCAGTCATAGAAAGATCAAATCGAACTATAAAGGATATGTTGAATAAACAGAAAGGGGTGGAAAACACCCCCAGAAATAGGTTACATAATGCTTTGTTAACCTTGAATTTTCTTAACGCTAATGAGAAGGGGACAACGGCTGCAGAAAGACATTGGATAATGGAAAAGTCTACTGAACTAAATCAACCAGTTTATTTCAAGGATGTGCTGACCTCACAATGGAAGCCAGGAGATGTGCTGCGTTGGGGAAGGGGTTTTGCTCTTATCTCCACAGGTGAGGAACAATTGTGGATACCGTCAAAATTAATAAAGGTTCGGTATGAAGAAGAAAAGCCATTTGGAAAAGATAAATAACAATTCATTCACAAGGATGGCGAGCATACTGATGGTAAGGAATTCAGGTAGGTTGGGGGCAGGGTTTTTTTTTTTTTTTATCTCCACAGGAAAATACTGATCTTCAAAGAATTTAAGGGACCCTGAATATTTAATAACTGATGGATGGAAAATAGTTACGACCCACTAAGACTCAACAGTAACATGAGTAAGTATTGATTATATATATATTTTCTTTTTTCTCTTTGAACGCTTCTTTATAAATATGTAGAGCTGGTTTTGGAGTTGGACTATGGCTCAGTCCCTCTTCAATTCCAAGCCTGTTGATAAGAGATATCTCAGAGTTTCTGTCTCAGATCAGGAGCCATGAAATGGGACAGAATGAGGATAATTATATACTTGATAAACTTTCTTTGCTTTTCCTCATATCTGTGTCTTTCTTTATATGTCAGAATATGTCCTTGTTGTTAATGTTTAAATTTCCCATAACAAGCAACAAATTTCCCTACAGTAATTTTTGAAGTTTCCAGGATGAAGATGGGGCCCCACAACATCAACTCAACCTGGTTTTTATGACGTCATGAATATTTTTTTTCTTTTTCTCTTTTTTACGCGCTAATATGAGACCTGTTTTTTGGTACCAACTGCACAAGACAATTTCGAATGGTGCACATTTTTGACAACACTCTGGCCGGACCTTCTCAAAGTGCTCAGGGACTAGTTATAATTTTCTTAGGTCAAAGGTTAATTTGGGAATTTTACCATCATTTGCTTTCACAGGAGCCCCTAAGGAGAACATCGCCCCCATGTCAGCTTGAAGCAATCTTAGAGGACGACGTCCCCTCTCCCAACAGAGTTTGCCCTCAGGGTTAGGGACATCTTTTAGTGGTTGGTTTGGGGTTGAGGGGATGGGGAGATGTTTTATGGAATTAGGGGTATGTTCGAAAAAAAAAAAAGGGGGGGGGATTAACTGGTTTGATGGGATGATTGGTATTTGTGAGTTACTGTTTTTAGAAAATTGTATTGGTACTGTTTTCTGTATATTGACATATTGAATATTGAATGTGAGTGTTCCTACCTCTATTTTTGTATAAGAATATGCTTATATTGTATTGATACATCTACCATATCACAATGTACATTTCTACCTCTGATACTATTTATGTAATAACATTGTTTACATTTGATATGTAATGACATTGTTTACAGATGAAGATCATTGTCTTCATATATTGCACAGTTGTTTATTGTTTTAGTCTTTAAGTTAGATAGATATTGAGAATTATATAGATTAATAGTCATCTAAGTTTGTCATTTGTAATTAGACTAATCAGGTTCTTTAGATATATAGAGATTATACTCAGTATAGATAGATAATCTTCAACCTCTTTGGAGAGCTGTAGAATATGGCCTTTAATATAACTCAGAGTTTCGTGATAGTGAGACACAATTGCTCCTGGCAACACCGCTCTATTCCCGAGAGAACGTTGAGCACCAAAGACACTCCACTGGGAGCTTGTCTTCTTGGCAGAACTGGCCTTTGGGTTAAGAAAAGCCCATACCTCAACCACTGACAAAGATACAGAGCGTGCATCAATGGATACAACAGGACTGTCATATCCTGCCAAGACAGGGTAAGATAGTTTTGAAAAGTTCCTTGCCTTTAATAATGGTATGTCAGTTATGTTAGGCCTTAGCCAAAGTTGGTTGACTCAACATTGCAAACGAGACTTTGGGTGATTGCTCAGGTAGTCAGTTGTCTTTGTCAATTGTTACACATTTGGATCGTTTGTTAAGTAATATTTATTGCCTTCTCGGATCTTTGATGGAGTTGAAGATTATATAATTGTAGTTACTCTCTACATTATTTAGACTCCTTGAGATAGAATGTTTAGCAAAACTTTTGATTCTCAATATTGTTTGTTATATTTATTTGTTATTATTGTATATAGTTGTATTTGGTTTAGTTCTGTCTTATTTAGACAAAAGGGGGAGATGTAGGGATAAGTCCCATCCCTTAGGGGGCGTGTTCGCCTCAGGCTAAAGGTTTCCTATAAATTTGGCGAGCGTGCTCCCAGCGCTCGCTTCTGCTTTCCTGGTCTCCGCAGGAACGGTGGTTCTGTAAGTCTATTCCTCCATTAAAGCTGCCTATATTTTGACAATCTGTCTGCACTCGCTTACGCCTTTACAATGAAGTAGCAATGAAAATAAATTTTTTTGAAAATAATTTTATGGTTGGGGGTCACCACAACATGAGGGACTATATTAAAGGGTCCCAGCATTAGGAAGGCTGGGAAGCACAACATTGTGAAAAACCATCTGAGGTCCATTCCATTTTCAAGCTTATAGGTTGCTTTGTTGTCATTGTTGTTTTCCGTTCTTTTGGCAACCTAGTCCCTTCCCCACTTCCGAAGGTTTCCCAGGGAATCTTTATTTAAATTACTGTATAAGAATGAAAGATGAGATAAAGGCAGATCATATGGAGTCTCCTGTTTTCTCTAAATAGCCCTCTTTTAGGAAACAGTAAATCCAGCTAGAGGGTGTTGACTTGCCTTTCTACATTAATTAACAGTTAAGACAGTCAGCCACAGATGTGACCACAGACCAGTCTGGTCTAGGCAATCCTATAGTCAGATTTTCTTCTCAGGTGATTCTAGGCACTGTCCAGTTGACAGTTAAAGTTGACTAGGACAGCATAGATGCGGGGTGGCTCATGAGGGCCCTTCCCTAGCTGAGGAACAGTTGGCAGTGGATGGCTTCCAGGCATAGGGGAATCTTTTTTTTAAAGGGTGTGTCTCCTAGTAGGTCTCCTGTGCTTGGTGGATGATCCCACACCCATACAGCACTAATATTATGGAATGAATTAGAAAAGAATTAATGAACTGAAAAAGTAGAAAAGATGTGAAGCTGGGAGGGGATCAGGAACGAGTCGGTGTGAATACCACCTAAAACATTGTCTATATGTATGAAACTATCAAAAAAAGACTTTTGAAAAATATGAGGCTATTGGAAAGTCTCATTCTGAATATAAGCACTGGGGAGCATTACTAGAAGAGAAATTTGAAAATATAATAAAACAAACTAGGAAAATTCTTTTTTTTTAAGAGTACCAAAGTCTTGATAAAGTTTGCCTTCCCAGCAAAATTCTTTTTTTTTTTTGAGACAGGCTCTCTTTCTCTCTCTCTCTCTCTCTCTCTCTCTCTCTCTCTCTCTCTCTTTCTTTCTCTCTCTCTCTCTCTCTCTCTCTCTCTCTCTCTCTCTCTCTCTCTCTCTCTCTCTCTCTCTCTCTCTCTCTCTCTCTCTCTCTCTCCCTCTCTCTCTCTCTCAGTGGTTCTCCACCTTCTTAACACTGGGGTCCTTTTATACAGTGAGTGATCCCCAACCTTGTACTTTCATTGCAACTTCATAACTGTAATTTTGCTACTGTTGTGTATTATAATGTAAAGATCTGGTATGCATGTTATTTGATATGAGACCCCTGTGAATGGGGTTGTGACCCACAGGTTGAGAACCACTGCTCTATGTAGTCCTGGTGGTCCTCAGTATGTAGACCAGGTAGAACTCAAACTCAGAGTTGTCCGTCTCTGTCCCCTGAGTGCCGGGGTTAAGGTTGTGTGCACTACCACTCCTAGCGCCAAATTCTTACCACGTCGCCTAATTTCCAAGCACACCCTTTGATTACTATTGAGCTGTAAACAGTATGTAGGCACATTTTAGATAAGCATGACTTGTTTTTAAAGCTATGCATTCTTTCACGAATACTAGATTGTTTGGGAAGGTTAGTTTGGCATTTCACTGGTGTTGTAGTTCATCCCAGCACACAGGGACTCAGGCGTATATGTGCATTTCAAGGGTAAGTTTGTGACTGTTGGGGATGATTAGTGCTCACTTTGCACCCTAACTCCTACAGAACCACACGTTTCCACACTGAAGAGAAGGATTTGAGATTAACCATGAGATCTATGAAGACGACCAAACCGCACTCTTGTTACCTCACTCTGCGAACTGTTTTTGTTTTGATTTTGAATTTAGTACAGTGATATGCAGAGAAAACTGAGCACTGAGTGTTTTGGGGCTAAGTACAAATTCTAGTTCATCCATGAGGTGTTCTATTAAATGCCGATAGTACTTTAAGTGGTATTCTATCTTTCCTTTCTATATTAAATCTCCGTTTCAATGTATGAAACAAATGAAGGAAGGGATGATAGTTATCTCGGACAGAAATTCCAATATAAACATAAAGGGAATATTAAAAGATGATCTGCTGACTGTCAAACACACTGTGTGTCCTTGCTTTCTGTAGTTTGGTGAGTTGGCTGAAGGATAAAAGTCCATGCATGGACTCAGAGCATCCATTTGAACCAGAGCCAAAGATGCCACGAGGCAATGGGATTAAAGAGAAATAATTTGTTTAAAGCAATACATGGGAATAGCAGAACTACCATTGCTTCAAACAACATCTCCTGGTCGATTGTATGAACAGCCACACCGTGAAGGTCCTTGCACTTCCAGCTTTGTCCTCCCTTCCAAGGTGAGCAACTCCCCCTATCATGACTTCTCAGGCTGCTTCAGCCCAGACTCCTCTAAATCCTTGTAAACCTTGTTCACCCCCTAACAGTTGTCACGTTACATCTGAATTCTGTTTTCATTTACACAGCGATTTTTTTTAAGGCTACGGACCACTCCTTTAGGAATTGCTACATCATTCACAATGTCCAGCCTGTTCATGCCCAATTTCTGGGAACGCTGCTGCTGGGGTTGGTCATATAGGGCAGGCGAGAAAGAGCTTACCTTCAACCATCACTTATTTGAAGGGGGACTTTTACAAAATGGTTCGTATCTTTAGAAACCACATTGACATATGAACTCCAAAATATGTATTCTTTTTATAAACTGTATTGTGGGGGAGGGGAACAAAAGTGGAGTACAGTTACATAGCAGTTGGTCTTCCTATGATCTTCATCTAAACAAAGGCTCCAGAGGACGTTGCAAAAGTGTAATTGCAGGTATGTTCTGGTCTGTGACGAGGTCATTGACCCAGGCTGGTGTCCCATCTCAGTAGGAGTTAATTTGAAAGATAACATTCATAGACTTGCTAGTTTTGTTGCTTGAGTTTCCCCAACTGATATATGTTTCTTAAAGCATTTGCTTAGGATAATAAGTAGTAATAACACAGAAGGCATTGGTTAAATGTGAAATGTTACCATAGGTTAAAGGAAAACTTTTGAGTTCAAGAGAAAATTCTAATTTGTGCCCCTCACAGCCAAAGCACGGTTGCCATCAAACAGCTTCTGTGACGTGTAGCCCAATTTCATCTCTGTGGAGGAATGGGAAAGAGTGTGGTAGTTGTGGCTAGGAGAAGGATATCAGCTTCTGACATTAAGATCTGCTTTGTGGTTCTTATCCACAAAGACAATGAAGAGACCAGGAAGTGGTGAGAGAGGGGTCTCAAACAAAGGACCTTTTATCTGAAGAGCCCAGTTTGTGTTTGGACAGAACCAAGCTTTATCAGGTCATGACAGGGCAGAGAGGGATAAACTGAGGCTTGTTTAACAAACACAAATACTAGATATTCAGGAATCTCTGTCTAGAATAAATAAAAGGTAGATAAAATTTCAGCTCTGCAAAGTGAACACACTTCTGGAATTCATTAGCCCAAGAAATAGTCATGACCCAAGAAGTATGTTGCGAAGAGTTTTTAATCCATTCATGGATGACAGGGATAGCTGGGTTTGTTGAGGGAGGCCAGGGTGATGGGATGCTTCCCTGACCTCTGGTGCTGATGTTGGATGCTACATCCTGGCCCGTCAAGACTCATTCTGTGGATCTTCCTTAGAGACAGTTTTTGGATTGAAGGACCACGGGACTGGCCCAGGGGCACAATTCCAACGTTCTCCTGTTTCATCTGACTGGGTAAAATATTAACTCTCAGCTAGGAGTGTCTGTCACCAAGTCATCTGTCTTGGTAAATGTGGGTGGAGTCTCAGCCTTGCGAAGGGGGCAATGAATTTTCCCTGCTGACAGTGAGAATATCCACACCAAGCTGCCATAGAAAGTTCTGCTTCCCACAATGTTTATGACAGTAAATTAGGCCACGGAGCACACCGAAGATTGTTTACATAACCCCTGATACCTAGTATATTTGTCAGTCCCGCTCTGTAGATGGGGACTTCAGTAGAGCCAGAAGTGTGTGAAATATAAAGCTGGAGATAACGTATGAAAGTTACAGAGCACTTCACTAGACCCCTCACTTGGCTTCTTGGACCCCTTCCTGGACCGTATGTGTCCTCTCTCCCTTTTTCTCTTGGGTCCTCTCATTATCTTTCCTAGTTTTTTTTTCTAACTTTCTTGTTTCAATTCCATACCTAAGTAAAGTAGCTTTGGCTTTCATTTTAAGCTTAGGTCTGGTTTCACTGCTTCTTCCCTTCAGAGCCACTTTTCCTTTGAGAAAAGTCAGTTGTACAGATGGATGCATTTAAACAAGTCTCAAACCCACAGGCCTCATGGGTACTGTGTCAGAGTCTCACTGTGTTGTCCTGGCTACCTGGAACACGCCACCTAGACCAGGTTAACCTCAAATCCACAGAACCTTATTCCTGCCTCCTGAGATGACTTGCCACCTAGACCAGGTTAGCCTCAAATCCAATAGAGATTTACTAGTGCCTCCTGAGAGCTGGGACCAAAGGCATCACACCCACTGATAATTCATTGTGGTGCATGCAGCCACCTTCAGATTAGTTTTTATGCTAATACTTAACTTATGAGTTTACTATTTAATATAAAACTTTGTTTTATAAGAGGGAGGGAGAGAGGGAAAAACAGAAACAAACACACAGAGACACACACACACACACACAGAGAAAGAGAGAGAGAGAGAGAGATTCCCAAAGACAATCTAAACACAATGCCTGTTGAGAATTATTCCAATGAAATAGAGTTTAGGGAACCACCTACTACATATATTTTGCAAAACATTTCCTAAATTCATATTATTGATGGAAAATTTTATTATTTAATAGCAGAATATGATTTTTTTTTAGAGGCAGAGCCTCCTATTTTAGAAAGGTATTATACCTAGGAAAGCTCATAATGGGGAGGTACTTAATTAACAACAAGATTTTAAAGTATATAAAAAAAAACAGAACAGAGAAACAAGTTCACAATTTCAGTTTTCAGCTCTTCTCACTTGGTAACCAAAAGAACACATAGACAAACTATGACTGAAACTAAAGTCGCCTGGAACTGCAGGGCGTGTCCACAACCAGCAGCAGTGACTAGGCTTTATTTATAGAACGCTCTACTCGCCATCATAGGACACAGCTCTGCTCAAGTCCAAGGGGAGATGCCTCTGAAATGAACCTGCTTCTGGACCATTGTTGAAATAGGAGCGGCGGCAGGGCTGCGTCCCCGGCACCCGGCCGCCCTCATGGCTAGCTTATGCCCAGAAATAATTACACGGAAACTGTGTTCTTTCAAATACTGCCTGGCCCGGCTAGGTCCAGCTTCTTATTGGCTAGCTCTTACATATTGTTCTAACCCATTTCTAATATTCTGTGTAGCCCACGAGCTGGCTTACCAGGGAGGACCTTAGCCTGCGTCTGTCTGGAGCGGGAGAATCATGGCGACTCCTTGACTCAGCTTCTTTTTCCCAGCATTCTCTTCTGTCTACTCCGCCTACCTAATTTTCTGTCCTATGAGGGCCGAGGCAGTTTCTTTATTATTAAGAAATCACTCCCACATTAGACCATAGAGGCAAGCCCAGCAGATTGCGAAGAACTGAAGTCACATGCCTCACGCTGCTTCTGGGTAAAATGAGTTTAAACTAGAATTGGCAGCAGAAAGTGATCAGAAAGCACTGTGAAATTCTCAAATTATTCCAAATTCAGCAGTGTCTTCACAAACAAGAAACCAAAAGAAAAGTGGGGAAATTATTTAAATTAAATTAAAAAAATCTCCTAAAAGGCAAGTAATACAGTTGTGGTAGTGCTTTGCAGGAAGTGTATAACACTGCAATAGACTATGTTGGAAAGTGGGAGTGTGTGACAAGCCTTCTGAGGAGTTACTGCAAATATCACAACTACAGGCTGCCTGCTATGTATGATGTGAGAGACATGGGTCAGCAGGAGAGCTCAGCAGGTAAGCGTGCTTGTCATCAAGCCTTGTGATTTGAGTTTGATTCCCAGAACACTTACGATGGAAAGAGGAAAAAAAAAAATAAGTCCTGCAAGTTATCCTCAGATCTGCTGTGGCAATGCATGCAATCACTCATGCATGCACACATGTGTGTGTGTGCATGCGCATGTGCATACACACACATAAATAAATAAAATTAAGAATCCAAGAGACATACTGGCTTGGAGGTGATGTGATGAGCATATCCAGAGGCCAAGAATGCGTTCATGAGTTTTCAATTCATTGCTTATTATTTTCTTATTTGACTTTGTGGTATAAGATGGCCAGATAGACTTTAACATATTAGGATGGCTACTGTATTTTTTTTTTTTACTGTAGTTCACGGTTTTGAAGCAAAGTGATAAGAATAGAAATTTTTATGTGTTTAAAATTAGGAATATTTAATTGTGCAAAAAGTACACAATAAAATATATTATCTTGTATTTAGAGGAAAAAGGATGAATGTTCAATGTCCAACTCCATGCAGATTATGGTAATATTGGGAAAATCATTCGCTCTATTTAGAATAATTAGGCTTCATTTTAGATATGCTCTTAAAAGGGAGTTTAACACTTCATAGTGAAGCTTATTGGAAATACAGTTTTATCAAATGCTAAAGCACAATGAGAATGAAAGTGGTCAGTAAAATGTTCTGTTACGGAAATTTCAAATCTTTAAAATTAATAAGCAAAATCCATTTGGAAGCAAAAGTGTGCCAAATTGGTTGATAAATTCCAAAATACTCTTACTAGAAGACCAAAGAGTCACTACACAATTACTGTAACAGTAAAAAGAATGACTGTATGGGGCGGAGGCGATGGGGTGATAGTTAAAGCTTTGTCCGGATTTCTAAAACCCACATAAAACGCCTTTTCTTGCTGGACAAGAGAGAGCAGCCTGGAGGCATACGAGGGTGGAGGCTGGTGAGTTTGAAGCCATTTGGGACACCATAGCAAGACCCTGTCTCTAAACAAGCAAACAAGCCACACCTCTGTATTTCTTGGTGTTATAATTTATCTTACACATTCTTATAAACAGAAACTTTCAAAACAATGTTTATCACATCGTAACACTTAGGTGTGGGTTCCGTAGTCCAGTCTGATAAGTGACAACACTTGACCTTTGTAGGAGGAAAATGTGGAAAGGCAATTGTTGAAGGATTTGTTCGGTGGCACTGATTTAATGTGCAAAATTTATCAAACCTAGATCCGAATTTCTCCCTAATTAGGAGGAGCTATTAGTCAGTATACATTTACCAGAAAATTTATAAAGTAGTCATAAATTAGAGTGCAAAAGTTCAGAAAGAAGTATATAAGAACAACTAAAATTACCTATAATGACATCATTTCAAGATACCAAAAATGATTAATGACTGACAATTTCTCAAATTTCTGCAGACTGACATCAATCTATTTTTAAATGTGTTGAGTAATTTTAATCTAGCAAAGAAGTGCAGTTAGATAACTTAAATTTGGGGAATATTTGTTCAGAGACTGTTGTTGGCATTTGTTTTTACGGAATCATTCTGGAATCCTTATTTTTGGAAGAAGACATGCTGAGAAAGTCATAGGAACTTACAAACAAGATTTATATTTTCACTTGTGAAGAAATTTTACCTGGA